>NW_023270377.1:58304035-58904035 GCF_011800145.1 Mirounga leonina | reverse complement strand
GAAGATAATGGCAGGGGAAACAGAGATGAGGAGGGATTCTGGAAATGCAAGTTGAATTAATAGGATGATGTATCTGGTTGGATACAGGCAATGAGGGAGAAAGAAGAGACAAATATGATCCCAGGTCTCTGGCTTAGGTAATAGGGTAGATTTCTGAATCCAGGAGGAAAAGGAAAGGCTTTGTGGTGAAGATGTGAGGTTCCTTTTGGGATATGTGGACTTCAGATGCTTGTGGGACATGCATCTGGAGATGTCCAGCAGGAAGTGGGATCTTTGAGTAGGGACCATGGGGGAGGTCGCTGGAGGAGGAGATGGGCTCACTCAGGGAGGAAATGAGCATGAAAAGGGAAGGAGTCTAAGCCCCTGGAATTACCAAGTCCCTTTCTCCCTGTCATCCCAAAGGCCTAAAGGGGTAACTTGGGGCTTCCCTCACAAGTGTTGGCTGCTCTGGCCTCCCTGCCTCTGGTTCATCCTGGCCTCTGACATTGCCCATAGGGGTGAAATTCCAGAATGCGGCAAAGAGAAATCCTCTTATGATCCCTTAGTGTGGCCATTCCTTTTGTCTGGAAAACTGTTCACCCAGAGGCCCCTGTAGCTCATTCCCTCACTTCCTTTAAGATTTCGCTCAAAAGTCACATTTTCAATGAGTCCCAGGTGGCAGGGGGTTAGAAAGCCATGCAGTTGTCAGGAGCCACAGGTGACTTTGTTTTTACAGTAGCCTGCAAGTCACTTGGCCTTTCTAGCCCCAATTAATACAGCTTTTCATCATAGGAAGTGTTTTTGCAAGAAGAGTTCTCGGAGAGGAATTTGTTGGTGAGGGAATTCTGTGAGTTCTATCCATCTGTTTCATCATAACTCAAGGGGTGAAGGTCTAGACAACCATATAATAGCCATGCACTTGGCTGGCAGCTGTTTGGCTCATCATAACACCTCTGTCCCTGGGCTTCCCACTTCGGTAAACATGTGGGGCATGGAGGTTAATGCATGGGGGCAATGTGGCCTTGTCACCCTGCCCTGACAGTAAGGTCTAATCCATTTTTATAGCTAAGTGTTTCTATTCTAGAAAGCTCTGTAGCTCTCTGCCATCTCCTTTTCCACACCAACAGGAAGGATTGGGATTGTTGAAGACAGGGTAGAACCTTGACATAGCCAGCTGTGCTTATACACTCCTGTCCCTCTTCCTGTCCCCGAATTGGGAGCTTTGTGGCAGGTTTGTCTTTGTAGTTGGATGTCAAGGTGGCATCTTGTGTGGGGATGAATTAGTATGAGAGGGAGACCTTGTATTTCTCACACTATTTCCTGTAGGAATACCTGCGTAAGATATAGACACAGGGAGGGGTGCCTGGGTGGCTCAGTTGTTGGGTGTCTGCTTTTGGCTCGGGTCATGGTCCCAGGGTCCTGGGATCGAGCCCCGCATCGGCCTCCCTGCTCAACGGGAAGCCTGCTTCTCCCTCTCCCATTCCCCCTGCTTTTGTTCCTTCTCTCGCTGTGCCTCTCTCTGTCAAATAAATAAATAAAATCTTAAAAAAAAAAAAAGATATAGACACAGGGAAATATCCAGGGACTTCCTTTCATTCCTATTTCTTTTCCTAGTTCTCTTTCAGGGGTAGCACCCATCTTCCTCATTGACAGACATCAGGGGCATCTCTGTTCACAGTTATGTCCCATGCTACTTCCAAAGGCAAGGATGGGCTCATCAACCATCTGCTTTCTCCACCAGATTCATGGGAGAAGTAACATGGGTCATCACAGCTCTTTCCCTTCCACCGAGCTCATGAAGGCAGACCAACCTTAGACCTGCCAAGATGGATTTGGGTTAAAAGGAGAGATGCATTCTCAGTGAGAGTTGTTAATCCTGAGGAGGCCGTGGGCTTCCTTTTCTCCAGGCCATGACAAAACAGAGATCTTTTCATTAGTTAGGAATGTATTGTGCTCCTGTCTGAAAGCTGGAGGAAGGCTTGAAGGACCTCCTTATGGAAGCTGCTTCCCTGTATCTCTGCTTTGCTGTGTTTTAACTCAAGGGAGCGAATATTGAATAAAGGCTGAGGTAGCAAAATAACCTATATATGGAGCTTAGAGTTGGGGAAAGATTTTCTCTTCTGGGATGGCAATTTTCAAGACTGTCCATTGTGAAATAGCCTAAAGAGGGAAGCGGACATGGTATGATTCATATCTGGCCCCTCTTTCCATGCTCCTAAAAGACGGTGAGCCCGGGGTCAGGGCTAAGGACGACTTCTGATTTGATGGCTCAATTGTCAGATGCTCCGTGCAGACTGCAGGGCATGTCTGGAACTGCACTCAAAGTTTCCAACCCTCCCAATGCCTCACACTTGCTGAACAGTCTCAGGGAAAATGCTGGGGTATGAAAATGATAAACCCAGGGAAGGCATATATTGCTGAGAAGTGCAGCATTAACAGAGGATACAGCCATGAATTAATATCATTTAGACAGGTTTTTTTTTTTTTTAGTATTGTCAGAGTAAACATCTTTTTTAAAATGAAACTTTGGGGTTATTCTAGCCCTCATCAATCTTTCGAATATATTTTTACTAGCTCTTGCTTAAAACGTTTTGTTTTTATATTGTTTTTAAATGTTGATTGTGAAAAGTTAAACTGAGAGAATAATGAGCAAAAGCCCGTTCTTTATCCATTCTTTCTCCTGGCGCCATGCTGCCAGATGATACATCACCCCGTGAACTGCTCTGTGACAAAGGCCTGGTTGGTGGTGTGGGATGAGTTCGGGGAAGTTTGAAATCATCTGAGCGGGGGTAGTCAGGTCAGGGGCAGGAGGGATTTGAGCTGGGCCTTCAAGGGAGAAGATTTGGTTGGGAAGAAGGGCCTTTGCAGAAAGGGGAATGTCCTAAACAAAAGCATAGAGGTGGAAAAACAGGGTTGATTTAGGCAAAAACGAGTGGCTGAGACTAGTGGAAGATGAGCCTGTCAAAGACAGTTGGGTCAGGCAGAGGGTCTCAGAGGCCAAGAGTCTGGTCTTCAGCACACTGGCCGTGGTGGCTAATTAGAGGTTTCTGCATAGGCAGCCGTCTCTGTGGTGCTTGGCCATGTTGCATTGTGGTGGATCGTCTCAAGGGTTCTTTCCTTCCTGTACACATATATTATTCTTTCCTTTAAGAAGTGGAGTTTATTCCTCTCTCCCTTAAATCTGGGTTGGCCTTGGTGACTTCTGTGACCAATAGAATGGCATAGAAATGACATTTTGAGACTTCTAAGGCTGGGTCATAAGAAGCCTTGCAGCTTCCTCCTTGGTCCCTTTGAATACTCAATACGGGATGCTCCCTCTTGGATCTCAGCCACTGTAGAAGTCCAAGGCATGTGGAGAGGCGACGTGTTTGCACTCTAGTCGACAGCCCCCACTGAGCTCCTCACAGTATCAGAGCAGAAAGAGGGACAGAACCTGGATCCTTGATAATGTACCTAAGTCACTAAATCAAATCCAACTCTGACTTCCAGTATTAGGAACCAGTAAATCAATTTTATTGTTTTTAGCCAATCAAATAAATCTTTGAGTTTATTTTTCTGTTTCTTATTGTGAAATGCATTCTAAATGATACAAAGGAGTACTGGATCCAAACTAGTTCCAGTTATTCCCTCTTCACCATGTGATTGGGGCAATGCCTCTTAACTGGTTTCCTTATTTCTCCGTCTTTAAGGGATGCTCTATGTGGCTGGTCTTCAGGTTGCCCTAAATTATCCCATTTCTTTTGTTCTGGATAAAAGCATTTCTCTCCCCTGGACTGTGTTGCATACATATTGAGAAATTTCTCTCCTTGAACTGTCAACTATATTTACATTTCAGAGTCACTTTCTTTCTGTTTGCTCCAGGCATTAAAGCCATCCCACCCTTATTTCACGTGTAATACTTGCTGTAATATTCTCAAATGTCTCCCTTTTTTTCAATAATGCTACTCTCACTAAAAAACCTCTACATAGAGGTGGGATGTCCTTGTTTGAACATGCAAGTGTCAAGTCATAGGAAAGGTTTTACTCAGTTTAATTCAGTAAATCAGCTCTTAATTAAAAATCAGTGCTGACAGAGTTTGGGTAGAAAGAATAGTTTCCCTGGAGCTTAATTACCTATGGTTAAGCTGACTTTTGAGGTTTTGAACTTGTAGCTCTAGAACAATCCCCCAATCTGTGAAAACCAGTCAAGATGGTACCCAATGAGACCTTAGTCTCATTAAAGCTAAACTTCCTCCTTAACTTACTGGACTCCTGTTTCCAGGGATTTTGAAGGGCGTATTCAGAAATTTTCTCAATTCTGGAACATCATACATAACAAAGCATGTGTGAGTCTGGGTCTTCTGAAATAAAACAAATCTCATGCCCCCAAAATGTTGGAATTACAAACCTAGAATACATATTGTCAGGGGGCTCTGAGAAGTTCTACAATTGACGTCCTTTTTAGTTGTAACCGGAGGGCTAGAAACCTTCATCTTCCCATTATTACTGGCATTGAGAAGGCAGGGGTGGAGGGTGTCAACGCCATGGTTAGAAAGCTCTAGTTTAGAGACATAAAACTCACAAGTACAGAAGCCAAGCTCAGACACATTCCCGTGGCAGTGGTTCTTCTGTATTCTACCCTCATGTTCAGGACATCAAAATGATACCTTCCTTGGTATTTGACTCCTAGAAATACACTCCAGCCCCATCTCGAGCATTCCAGAGCAGGAGACCTGAGTTCCAGGGCAACCTTGACTTTATGGGCCCTTTGACCTTGGGAAAGTCCCTTGAGAAGGTCGTTTTCATGCATGTAAAATAACCACCACCTCACGGGAGTGGGATGAGACAAACACAGTAGGAGACAGCACGTTGAAAACCGTGAAACACTCGATCTGCGCATGTCAACAATCTTGGGTTCTCCGTCCCCTTTCAAAGTGAGCATTTTTGGTAGAATGCCTGAAGCCATTAGAGGTGAGGATCAATGAAAACAAAAGGCAGATTTGTAACATTGCAAATAAATCCTTCTGTAAATGGTCGGCCCCTGTAGCCTATCTTCTTCTACTAGCCCAAGTCACTTTTGAGGGGAAAAAGGACAGAACAACAAATAGTAATATATGAAGGAAGGAGAAGGAGCAGAAGGAGGAGAAGCCCCAGTAGATGCTCTGCGGCTTGTCTGCATATCATACTGGAGACTCGGCAATTATTTGGTTAATTTGGTGGTTGTGGACAGACATAAGGTAATTACAAGGAGAAGCATTAACTCTGGGACATGATTTGCCCAGATTGACTGTCTAGAATGATCTAATTATCAAGTTAACCAGCAAATCTTTATTTCACTTGAGGCTATAGAGAGTTATAGCTGGTTTTGTATACCTGGGAGCAATGCTTAAATATATATCGTATATTTCTGGTTTAGTGCTAAAGGAGATTTTTTTTTTTAGAATTGTTTTGTTTTGTTTTTGTATGTTTTTTTTGAAAGTTGCATTTCAAAAGAAACACATCAAATTCCTAGGCCCTTCATCGTATTTTCATTTGAGATGTATAGTTTTGATGTTGCCCATGCATTTAGTTATGGGTTATTTAACACCACCACATATTTTAAACTCCCCTTCTCCTCCATTTCATTAGTGATGAGAAGAAGATTACAGCCTACAATCACAGTCTTTATAAAAAGGAAAAAAGGAAATTGGTTGGTTCTTCTCTATTTATTCATCTTCTCTGACTTCCTAAATTTCCCCAATTAGTTTTTGGGTTGTGTGCCTGCCAGGGTAGTTAGCATTCTATTGATGTGGGAGTCCATTTCCTGCTCACTGGCCTTCTAACTGGAGTGCCACATTGCTTTCTTTAATTAAACCTCTTAGAGCAGTCCAGCTAAGAGTTGGAGGAATAGCACTCACAGGCCTGATTTACATTAAACTTAGATTCACAGCAGCTACAGGTTCTCTGATGTTAAAATGGCGGCCTATTATCGTAAGGGTCGGGGAAAGCACAGTGGAGAGCAGTGGCATAAAGTAACTCTGCAGTGTATTGTTCTCTGGGCAAAAGGGCTTCAAACCTAATAGCACAACAAAAGAGTGAAGAGAAAGTGCTTTTTGTCACCGTGGAGAATTTTTTTTTTTTTTATTCTTATGTTAATCCCCATACATTACATCATTAGTTTTAGATGAAGTGTTCCATGATTCATTGTTTGTGCACAACACCCAGTGCTCCATGCAGAATGTGCCCTCCTCAATACCCACCACCAGGCTAACCCATCCTCCCACCCCCCTCCCCTCTAGAACCCTGTTTGTTTTTCAGAGTCCATCGTCTCTCATGGTTCGTCCACCCCTCCGATTTCCCCCGCCTCATTCTTCCCCTCCCGCTACCTTCTTCTTCTTCTTCTTTTTTTTTTTCTTAACATATATTGCATTATTTGTTTCAGAGGTACAGATCTGAGACTCAACAGTCCTGCACAATTCACAGTGCTTACCAGAGCACACACCCTCCCCAGTGTCCATCACCCAGTCACCCAATCCCTCCCACCCCACCCCCCACTCCAACAACCCTCAGTTTGATTCCTGCGATTAAGAATTCCTCATATCAGTGAGATCATATGATACATGTCTTTCTCTTTTTGACTTATTTCACTCAACATAATACCCTCCAGTTCCATCCACATCGTTGCAAATGGCAAGATCTCATACCGTGGAGAATTTTTTGCCAAAACTCCCCTCTACTTGGAAAGGATGAAGAGCTTTTGCAAGGTTGAAAAGAGAGCAAGGAAATGTGGCTCCATTCCCATGTTGGGACCTGCTATTTCTTGGTGGGTACAGAAGGGTGCTTGTGCACGTTCACCCAATTATAGGAAAGAAGCATTAACCAGCAAAAGCGTGACATGCTTAGAAAAGGCGTATGGACTTCCTTTCTCCCCAAGCGTAAAATGACAGTCTGGTCCAGGGGAATTGGTTCATTTTGACAGGACAATAGTAACAGCATTCTAATTTCCATTGTATTCTTGCTTGAAATTACTTTCCCTTACTAATAAGAGTCTTCCAGGACAATGAGTACTGAATAAAATAAGCATTAGGAAGATTGTAGATATCAGATTATGGGAGAGATCTGGGATTTAAATTCAAATTTAGGTCATTAGAAAAAAGACCAATGACGTGTTTCACTTGAATCAGTTGGCTTTATATGTTTTTTTTCCCCCTAGCATGGTGGTTCTTGGACCTTACCTACATCACAATCATCTAGAGGGCTGAGTCCCACCCTGAACTTTCTGTTTTAATGGGGCTGGGGTGGGGGTGGGGTCTGAGCATTTGCATTTCTTTTTTTTTTTTTATTTTGTTAGTCACCATACAGTACATCATTAGTTTTAGATGTAGTGTCCCATGATTCATTGTTTGCGTGTAACACCCAGTGCTCCATGCAATACGTGCCCTCCTTAATACCCATCACTGGGCTCACCCATCCCCCCCCCCCTCTAAAACCCTCAGTTTGTTTCCCGGAAACTATGGAGTCCATAGTCTCTCATGGTTCATCTCCCCCTCTGCATTTCGAACAGATAGTGATGCTGCTACTGCTGGTTTTGGAACCACACTGCAGGTGGAACAGGGCTAGTTAAAGGTCTAAAACCCTGCCCTGACTTGTAGCAAATCTGGTACAAAGCAAAAGTTGACTTTTTGGCCAGCTGCTTTCTAGTTAGACTTAAACTGGTATGTGTTGGTCAAGCTGATGGACTGGGTTCCAGTTGTTAAAGACAATGCCAGAGGAGTGATTCTTTTATACCCCCCAGGGAAGAGTTATGTAAGAAAAATGTGTAGGGGTTTTGAGCATAGTAAAGATACACATGGGCACGTAAGTTCATATAGACCTTATGCAATGGAATCGCTTTTCTTGCCCTAATTTTCCCTTTATAATTCTGAATTATTTGAATTGACAAATAATTTATTTATAAGAAGGGTTGGATTAGAGAATATTTTATTCTGCACTGCTCCTAGGATAAGCCTCAGGGTCTTTTGTTCTTAGATGCCTCTTCAGGAAACAGAAAACTGCTCTGTACCAGGTCTCAAGAATTTTGGGATTTTTACCTTTGGCTAACACAGGCAGACAGGGTACATGCCAGAATCTAGCCTTATACAAATGTAAACCATAGTAATATCATAGGATGACAGGGGTCAATCTGCTCCTTCTTCAGGTAAGTAGGCTGAGCCAGAGTGTTTGAAGGAGGTGATTGGTGAACTGTACAGTCTAATGTAGTAGCTGTTGATGGGTCTGGGTCAGGGGGGGAGAAGTTCAGGATAAAGAGCCAGTGTGTCCTGTCCCCTTGCTTGTGCCTTTGTGACCTGGTGTGTGGAGGCAGGGGATTCAGGCTCTGAGAGGAGGAGGACATCGTTGGATCTGGCGGCTAAACTGTGAAACCACCATCCCTCAGATTTCATTGTGTCTGTAGTCTCCTTGGGAGGCCAGCCAACTTGCTGTCTGCTGTTGAGAGTGGGTGAGGAAGTAGGAGGGAAGAACCGGGTGATGAGAGTAGGAGGACAATGGGAAACTGTGAAAAGTGGAAAATTTGTTGAAGGGGGTAAGGAAAAAGCTGGTGAGGCACAAGAACCCCAATTTAAAATATACAACTTAAGGGACCCTGCCATCTCCGGCAGACCAGGGACTTCGCATGTGTTGTCACTTGATCCTTGCAGGCTTGTGCTGGCCATGGGCCCATGGGCCCTAGAGGTAGCCCCGCTGTGAGCCACAGGAGAGCCAGTTTGTGGGGCATGTGTCCCGCATTGTATGTGGAGAGTGTGTCCGGTGGAAGGCATTGGTAGGACTGAAAGGGAAGACGAATCCCCGAGAAGTCCCCTCCCCGCCCCTGTCTCTGGCTTAGGTGGCTGCTCTGGCCACAGCTGCCGGACAAATCCTCAGAGACCCAGTTTCCTCAGGTGACCTTGGACTTCCATCATTTCATCTCCTCTCTTGTCTTCCTCCCCAGGATAGATAGTGGTTTCCTCTCTGCCAGGACCCCCTTAATCTGTGGTAAGGATTCCCTGAATTACACTCTTTCTATTGTAAATGCATAAAAGTAGTTCATTTCATTGGCTAGATCCTGACTGATACAGGTTAGAATTCTTATTCCTAGTGAGCAGATGAGTAAACTTAAGCTTGTAATAGGTTAACTTGTTCAAGGTCATCATAACTAGAAAATGATGAAATTGACATTCAGAATGCAAGACTGCAGAGCTCACACTGTTAACACAATACTACGTGGCCTCTCAGAAAGAGTTCGGACGAATTAAGAAAAAAGAAGGAAAGAAATATTTTCATGTATGAAACAGTGGTAATGGTGTGAAAATGTTGCTTTGACCTCAAGCAATTAGGTGATCTGTGTGGTAGAGTAGGCGTGTGTGCCCTGGGTTCTATAGTCCTAAATCTTGGTGAATTAATTCAACTCAGGCACGGATGCTAGTCTTTTATTATAATTCCTCCTTTTCTTGGTTGATCACAAGGGGTTACTTATTTCCACTCATCTAGCTGTAGTTTGTGAAAATGTGGCCTGAGCCTTGCTTTGGAACTCAGGTTGCTATAGAAACCTTTGATTGGAGGTGGATGGATCACGGAGGTTTATTAATGAGAATTTCCCCGTTCTACCTCTGGGCTTGGTCTGTGTGAAAATCCAAGAAAGGCTCATTAGTTTTTATATTAGTCAGGGTTCTCCAGAGAATCCAAACCAATAGGATGTACAGAGATAGAGAAAGAGATTTATCTTAAGGAATTGACTCATGTGATTATGACAATCGGCAAGCTAGAGACCCAGGAGAGAAATGGTGTAGTTCAGTTCAAATGCCAGCAGGCCTGAGATCAGAAAGAGTGGATGTTTTAGTTTGAGTCCAAAGGCAGGAAAAAAAATCACATCCCTTGGGGCGCCTGGGTGGCTCAGTTGGTTAGGCGACTGCCTTCGGCTCAGGTCATGATCTCAGGGTCCTGGGATCGAGTCCTGCATCGGGTTCCCTGCTCAGTGCAGAGCCTGCTTCTCCCTCTCCCTCTGCCACTCCCTCTGCTTGTGCTCTTCTGTCTATCTCTCTGTCAAATAAATAAATAAAATCTTAAAAAAAAAAAATCACATCCCATCTCAAGGTAGTTGGGCAGGAATTCCTTCTTACTTGGGGGAGGGTCAGCCTTTTGGTTTTATGCAGACCTTCAACTGATTAGATGAGGCCCACCTGTATTAGGAAGGCCAACCTGCTTTAATAGTTCACTGATTCAAATGTTAATCTCATCCAGAAATAC
This sequence comes from Mirounga leonina, assembly GCF_011800145.1. NCBI lineage: Eukaryota > Metazoa > Chordata > Mammalia > Carnivora > Phocidae > Mirounga > Mirounga leonina. The sequence goes on along the minus strand of NW_023270377.1, from coordinate 58,893,817 downwards.
CCTCACAGACACACTCAGAATAATGCGTGGCCAAATGTCTGCGTATCCTGTGGCTTTAGTCAAGTTGGCACATAAAATTAATGATTGCAGTTTCATTATCGAAGGCTAACATTTCAGCCTAATTGTTTGGTGATCAAAGCTGAAGGTTCTTTCTCCAATCAGCTCTACAGAATGTTGACCCGCATCAGAGGAGAGTGTATTCTTGAGTTGACTGCTGTCTGGCTCCTTCCATAGAAATCTGTCTTGAACTGAATGCTATCAGGGTGTCAACTAATATTTGATAGAGGGCAATGGTCCTCAAAGAGTGAGCACCAGCATCTGTATCACTTAGGAAATTGCTAGAAATGTAAATTCTTGGCCCCACCCAAGACTTACTGAATTGAAAACTGAAAAATGGGTGTTTTAACAAGCCCTCCCAGGTGATTCTGATGCATAGTCAAATTCAAAAACCAGTGGTCTACCTACAGCAGTGTTTCTCAAACTGAGAGCCATGGGTCTGCAAACATACACTTGGGGACATGAGATTTTTCTAAAAGAATGAGAGATGAAATGTTTTGTTTTGACAAAAATCCAAAAAAGCTAATATAAATATATTCTAAGTAGCCTAAATAATCAGTTTTAAAACAAATGCTGCCATACTATTTTAGTCCATAATTTGTGTCTGCATTAGTTTTCGTGTTGGCACAGAGTAGAATTCCTTTGTTACAGGTTCATGAGATGCATCTGTGCTCAGTGAAGACTGAGTGAATTGTTGTGGGAGTTTGAACCTAGAAGGGTGATGGACAACTGAGGTGTCACATAGCATGACACTATCTGCATGTCAGACACATGGGACCTGTGCCCTATAGCAGTCACTGTGATTCAGTTTCAGCAAACAGCATCACCTCCCACTTTGACTTCATGTTGCTAACTTAAATTTCATTGGTTTTGTAGGTTTGTGTTAATTTGTAAGCTTGTTTTGGCTTTATAGTTGTTTGCATATATAAACCCAAGAACTTTAGGCTGAAGTTTATATTTGCATATATCTAAGTGACATAATAATGAATATAATTTATATTAACTTTGGGTCTATACAAATTTATTCCTTTTATTTTTCATTTTTTTATTTTTAAAGTTTTTTTTTTTATTCATTTGAGACACAGAGATACAGAGAGAGAGAGAGAGAGAGAGAGAGAACATGAGCAGGCGGAGAAGCAGAGGGAGGGGGAGAAGCAGACTCCCCGCCGAGCAGGGAGCCCGATGTGGGGCTCAATCCCAGAACCCTGGGATCATGACCTGAGCCGAAGGCAGATGCTTTACCATCTGAGCTACCCAGGCGCCCCTATTTTTTATTTTTTTTTAAGATTTTATTTATTTATTTGACAGAGAAAGACACAGCGAGAGAGGGAACACAAGCAGGGGGGAGTGGGAGAGGGAGAAGCAGGCTTTCTGCTGAGCAGGGAGACCGATGTGGGGCTTGATCCCAGGACTCTGGGATCATGACCTGAGCCGAAGGTAGACGCTTAACAACTGAGCCACCCAGTCACCCCAGATTTATTCCTTTTAAAAGGAATTTGTGTTTTTGTATCAGTAAGGATAGGCAAACTTATGCAACAATATTAAAAAAAAATAGTTGTATAATTCAAAAGAAGTTGAGGGAGTTTTGCTAATTTGAGGTCACTCAGGGACCCAGGCTAGCTGAGGCTTCATTTTGACCTTAGCATTCAATTTTTTTTAATTAATTAATTTATTTGACAGAGCGAGAGAGAGGGAGAGCACAAGCAGAGGAAGCAGCAGAGGGAGAGGGAGAAGCAGGCTACCCATTGAGCAGGGAGCCCGACGAGAGGCTCGATCCCGGGGCCCTAAGATCATGAGCTGAGCTGAAACCAAGAGTCGGATGCTTAACCGACTGCACCACCCAGGCACCCCTGTAGGAAGCAGTTTTGATTTGCGATGACTGATGATGTTGAGCATCTTTTCATGTGCTTATTGGCCATTCGTGTATCTCCTTTGGAGAAATGTCTGTTCGAATCCTCTATTTTTTAACTGGGTTGTCTTTGTAATGTTGAGCTGTAAGTGTTCTTTATGTATTCTGGGCACTAGACCTTTATAAGATATATGATTGAACATTTCCTCCCATTCTGTGGGTTGTCTTACCACTTACTGGGAAGTGTTTTTTGATGCACAAAAGTTTTTAATTTTTATGAAGTCTCTCTATTTTTTCTTTGGTTGCTTGTGCTTTAGGTGTCACATCTAATAATCTGTTGTTGGTCACCTTTAATGACCGCAGCAGGATGATATTGTGGCAAAATGGGCCCTGGTATTTGAAGCTTTCACCTAGAAGTTCCACGTATTACTGAAGTTCACATTTCATAGGCTACAGAATGTCTGATGGTTTTACCTAATTTTAGGAGACAGAAAAGTGCAAACTTACTGTGTTCAGAATTGGGGAAAATAAGAAATATTTGTTAAACAGCACGAATGACCACCACGATTGAACACACAGTCGAGAAACACCAAAGTTGGGATCACCAAAAACAACCTATGTGGTGTATTTTAGAACCAGAAGATCTGTCTTTACTGAAATACAACCAGATCTTATGCCCTTGCCTTTTCTTAAGGTGCTGTATGAGAAGTGGGCACATGAAAAATTTTACATCTTCAGCAAGAGTAGGCCAAACTATGTTATTTGTTATGTTACTTGGTGGCTTTTACATAAGGAAATGCATGGTAATTCTTCTTAGAATTTAGTAACAGGAAGACATTTATTTCTAGATGAACTTATATGCCTCCCTTTTATTTTGTAATGGGAAAATTCTTACTTTTGTTGCTAGGAAACTCAGAGCTGAAATTAAAGACCGTCTCATACCCTCCTAGTATAGCTAATACTCTCTTGTTCAAATATTAAGATTTTTTTCTCTAAATGTTTATTGTAGCTGTCCTAGCATCATTTTGTGTGTGTGTGTGTATGTGAACTACCTCATTTTTTTTTTTTTTTGCCATATAGTTAGGAGATAAATTACAAATAAATTACAGATATTATTATGTTTTTCAATACAGTTCTTAGGGGAATGTTATGCTTAATTTTCAAATTTTCCAGATCATTCTGCCATGTTCATGTATCAAAAGTAAAATGCATTAAAAGTATAATGACCTTAAGACATAAAATTGGTACAACATGAGTAAGGGGTTGAAAAAATGGATGAAGTCACCTTTTACTCTTAGAGTCAACACTGGTAATTGCATGATACTCTCAATTTACACTTTCATGAGAGGGTAGTTTGGTAATTATATCACAAGCCTCAAAAATGTGTATACTGTTAGACTCAAAATTGAACTTCCGGGTACTTATCCTAAGAAAATAATTTGGGAAGTGGGCAAGGATTAAAAGTCAATCACTAATGCTTTTTTTTTTTTAAATTTGGGGGAGAGAGAGTGTGAGAATGGGCATGAGCAGGGGGAGGAGCAGAGGGAGAGAGAATCTGAAGCAGACTCCACACTGAGCATGGAGCCCAACGTGGGGCTTGATCTCACGACCCTGAGATCATGCCCTGAGCCAAAACCAAGTGTTGGACGCTTAACCGACTGAGCCACCCAGGTGCCCCACAATTGCTAATGCTTTTAAAGCTCATGGTTAGTGCTTTATATATATTTTCTCATTTAAACAATAGGCACCACTATAACCTCATTTAACAGAGGAGGAATGTGAGGCTCAGAGAGGTTAAATGACTTGTTTGAGGCCACTTGCAGCTAAGAGGGCAGTGCCTGGGAATTGATTTCCCAGGTTATTCTAATATGTTGCCAAGGTTGAGGACCATGGGTAAAGCAGGAAGTTCACCTAGGAATTAAAGGTGATTTGTCTCTGAATAGAATGGGAAACTTTCCCTTACCTGTATAAGCTCTATAACTTACTTTTTTATGTTCTAGAATATAAATATATTTATAGCGAAGATATGAAGTGTATGTGTGTGCGTGTGTGTGTGTGTGTGTGTATGTCCATGTCCGTGTGTTTGTGTGAGTTGTGTTCTTCCATGGTACCTGGGAGCCAAACTACCATCCATATAGATGCCTGCGGGACCAAGCCAAGTACAACAGTCCTGCTTCTCCAGACAGCTTGGGGTGGTAAAGCCTTGGCCTACTCAGTTACCCCCAACAGCCACTCCTGCAGCTTCTTCCATCCCTGCTAGGGTGACCAGTCATCCCAGTTGGCCTGGGCCTCTCCTTTTGGTTTTAGCACCAAAAGTCTCCAGTCCCAAGAAATCTCCCAGTCTTGGGCAAATAGGACGGTTGTTCCCCCTGTTCCTGCTCTGCTAGCCGCTGTCATCCTTTGCCCCCTACTCACTTTCTCTCTGAGCCACAGCGCTGCCACTCCTCCACTCTTCATAGCCACCCAACACAACATGCGAAGGCGGGGATGAAGCAAACTACATCAGTGTTTCCTCCAGTGCCAAAGTACAAATGAAAAATGTATTTTCTTTTTTCATCTGCCTTTGGTTTGGAAGGAGGAGGGTATCTGTAAGCCCAACAGTACCAGGATTTACTCTCTTTTATTTTGCTCTGGGCTTTCCTTAGTAGCTTTGAACATGCTGAGTTTTCTAATTTATGGGAGAGCTATGGTATTCTTGCTGAGTAGCCCGTTTCTTTAATATTCCTGAATCATAATACATTTCTCTAGGCTATGTTAGAGGCCTGCCAGCCAGTCCTTCATCGTGACTTAAGCTTTCGTAGGATTTTGCAAAAAGCTGGCCTGGATTCTGCTTAGATAATTCTAGAAATGGAATCCAAACAATCTGTTTTTCCCAGTCCTCCTTTTCTCTGCTAAACCTTGGGTCCTGTTCCAAATTGCATATCACTCTTTTTATATGGTTTGACTCATATAACACATCTTATTGGAAATGCATACAGTACATCAAACTCTACTGGTTACTCATAATATTTGAAGTGTAACACCATTGCACATATATTACTCTTTTTCTTAAACTTGGTGCATCAAAAATTTTCCCATTCATTCACACGAGTGTCATCCTTACTCATCAATTCCCACTGAATAAGGGCACACACCTGACCCAAATCAGTTACACCAAAATGTCTTTGATATATTAAAAAAAAGTGAGAACCAAAGCTCCATTCCCAAGCTGCAATAAGATCTAGTTTGTCAGTTGGAACTGAAGATTCGAGGTCAAGGTTGTGTGAGGGATGGTAGGGGTTGTATGCTCTCTTTGTGAAAATGGACACTGGGTATCATTATGGACCAGACATGGGTAAAACATTTACCTTCCATCTGCTATAGCTGCTCACTTAGGAAAAACTGGTTTCATTATGTGAAATTTCCTCCAGTCCCCTTATCCAATTCAGATAGCCTTGGGACATTACAAAATTGTTCTTTTTACAAGAGACTAAATAGCTAATATTTCTCTAAAAATTGTAACATTTCCTTCAAAATGTGAAAGGAAGACTAACCCCCCCCCTATTTAATGAGCTAGCATATTGGTAAGCATAGGGCCAATGGCTTCTCTCTCTTTCTGTGAACTCTTGGCTGGTTACAGACAAATAGATAAAAAATTGGGTAAACAGAATTTGCTTTCCACCCATCATGTCATCACAGGGGCTGCTCCCACCTCTTCAACTGTGAAGATACATTTTCCTCCTGGAAAGGTTTGCGGGGTAGAGGAGCCAATATCCTGGGCCTCTCTTTCAGCAACCTTTGGACCATTGGCTAGCTTGGGTATTTCTCTCATGTCCCCTTAAGAAACACTTTTTTTTTTTTTTTAAGATTTTATTTATTTATTTGAGAGAGAGAGAATGAGAGAGAGCAAGCACATGAGAGGGGGGAGGGTCAGAAGGAGAAGCAGACTCCCCGCCGAGCAGGGAGCCCGATACGGGACTCGATCCAGGGACTCCAGGATCATGACCTGAGCCGAAGGCAGTCGCTTAACCAACTGAGCCACCCAGGCGCCCAAGAAACACTTCTGTTCCATGTGCATTTCTCTTCGGTGAAATGCCATGGTTTAAATACTAATAACTCAGCAAATGTTAACTCCCAAATCCAAAACTTCCCATCCTTCAAGACCCTGCTCAAATGCTTGTTAACCTCCAGGTAGGAAGGAACTTGCTCCCCTGCTCCCTGCTCCTCAAATCTCTTTCCTTCCATAGGAAAGACCCCCGTTTTCAGGATAACCTGCCCCTGTCCCCCAGGCCCCATAGCAGTGTGCTAAATCAGAGAAGTGAAACTCCAGATCAAGTTTCCTTTAGTCCAGCCAACATCGAGAATACTAGTCAGTCTGGTCCCTGCATTGGTTGAGTTAAATTTAAGCATCTTCCAACGACAGACATTGAAGATAAAGATAGTGAAGAATTAAATCTGAAATCACATTAAGAAAATAAATATTTACTTCTTTAGTCCTGTTTTGGGAGTCACTGGACTTCCATTATTATGTGGCTGAGCACTTAGCTTCCTTCCATTTGTTTTCTCTCTTTGGCCTGGTTGGGAGGAATCCATCAGTATGAAAGAGGAGCTACGTGTCTTTAATGGACTTTTTGTTACTCAAAGAAGGACTGTGGCATTATGTTTCTCACTGAGGGTCCTATGGGTAATTTGTCCAGGGCAGTTCTTTGACTACTATAGGTTGTTAAGTATCCTTGCTTCCCCCCATGTCCTAATGACCCCAGAGAAGACCACCATCAATAGTGGTTGAGAAAATACTATTTTTACATAAATGCTTACATATTATAGCTGGTAGAATTCTAAGAAGATTCCCAGTGATCCACACACTTGTCTAATCTCCTTGAACATGGGCAGAAACTATGAATACAATGAGATGCATGATGATGTTATGTGATATGAGAAAAGGGAGATTATCCTGGTGGACCTGACCTAATCAGGTTGGCCCTTTCGAAGCAGAGGATGACGTCAGACATTTGAAGCAAAAGACATGCCCTTGATGGCTTGAAGGTGGGAGCCATATGGCAAGGAGTGGAGGAAGCCTTTAGGGGCTGAGAGAAGTCATGGAGGAAATGGGGGATCTCATTCTTACAACCGCCAGGAAACAGATTCCGCCAACAACTTGGAGGAGCTTGGAAGAGGACCCTGGGCCTCAGATGACCCAGAGCTGGACCCAGCTCAGGCTCATACCTTGATTTCAGCCCAGTGAGATTTGGGCAGAGAACCTAGCCACTCTGTGCCCAGACTTCTAACCTACAGAGTTGTGAGAAAATCAGCTGTGGTGCTTTATTACACATTAGTAGAAAGCTAACACCCATGCATTTGTCTTTAAAAAGCATATAGATTTCTCCAATAAAATATAATGTTCTCAGTTATAGGAATGGTGCCAGTTCCAGCTGGGGTCTACCAGCATGCCCAGGATGATACCTTGTCGTGGCAGAACTCTATTAATCCCTTCCTAGTGAATGAATGACATTCTTAGGTTCACCTTAAAGGTTGAGGGTAGGGAGAGAGAAATAAAGGTCCTTCATAAAGTTATCCCAATTCAGCAGAACAACATGGGTTAGTATCTACTTCTTTCAAGGCACAAATACAATAGTGTAACATACTGATTTCTTTCAGTGGCTGAAGATTTTCAGTCAAACTTGATTTTTCCTGGACTTCCCTGCAAGGTTTCCTTCCTTGGCAAGGATATAATAAGAAAGAGCCACATCAGCATATAATCTTATTAGTGTTATTCTGCTGATACCCTGCAGCATGTGTATAGTCTACCAGACTGTTGGAAATGTCAGGCTAGTAATTTTGATTTTATAGTTGTTTTTCCTAATTCCCAGTTTAGTCTCAGGTCTCCATGGCAGGACAGGAAGCCAGTGGTGGCCGAGGCCATGGCTAAACCCTAGCTTGGCTCCCTGTGCTTGCTGTCCTGGGACATGGTGTAGAGTGGTGGTGAAGGGTTTGACTCTGGTCAGAGCCCATAGATTGAAGTCACAGCCCTATCCCTAGTGGGATGTGCCTCTGTCTCCCCACTTGGCCAAACGGATGATAATAGTAGCGCTGTTCCATGGGCTAGCTGAGGAGTAAACCAAATAATGTATGTAAAGTTCTTAGCATAATGTCTATTAGGCAGTTCTCAAATATTATCTATTATCGTTCCTACCAAATGTGAAAGATTGATTTCCGTAAATTTAAGCAATGTTTGCACTTTCCTTTCTGTAGTTTATATTGCAAAAACAATGATTTTCCAAACATAAAATGACATACTCTTAATATATATATATTTTTGAAGATTTTATTTATTTATTTGACAGAGAGAGACACAGCGAGAGAGGGAACACCAGCAGGGGGAGTGGGAGAGGGAGAAGCAGGCTCCCCGCCAAGCAGGGAGCCCGATGCAGGGCTCGATCCCAGAATCCTGGGATCATGACCTGAGATGAAGGCAGACGCTTAATGACTGAGCCACCCAGGCACCCTTAATATATTTTTCTGAATAAAACACCCTCTGGTATACTCTCATTGTGCGCCTCTTATGGGGCAGTCTCCCTGCTCTGAGAATCCCAATTACAGATGTGGGTAGTCGGGGGTCAGAGGGGGGGTTGGCTTGTCCAGAGGAAGCCAGGTCAGGCTGTCGCCCGAAGTTCTTGCAAAACCAGCTGTCGCCTTTTGTTGGGGGCTGTGCTGCACATGATGTAGAGATAAGAGCCAGGTAGGAGAGGCCATACAGAATTTTGGTTTCAGGAACTTGGGGAGGCTGTGCTCCTGCTAGGTTGGGCCCTAGGTTGCTCAGGGGGGACCGAAAAGGCTTTCCATAGAAAGCAAGGTAGTAACTTTGAGCTGTTTCTCAACAGTGGAGCAAAGCAAAAGGGGGAAAATCCCAGTGAAGAATTGCCAGTGAAACCCACTTGCGGCGCTTTCAGAATCTTGTTTTGAAATGGCACCTAGATTTCAGCAACATGCTTGCACTTGAAAAACGCAAACTCCGGATGGAGCTGGTGTTTACGAGTCTGAACTTGCTCTGGCATCCAGTATAATTTTTTCTGGCTGCGAAACTGCCATTCTCCCCATCTGCTCCCTCCTGCAAATCTTTGTGAAAGAGGAGTTCCAGCTGGGGAGATCTGGGTTGCCTTGTTACAAATGGGCTGTGGGTGGGCAAGGGAAGGGGTTTCCCTGTCTCCAGCCAAGGAAAATGTTACGCGGGCACTTCCTCGTGCACGGGAGGTGAGGAGAGGGGGACTGTGTATTTACAACCAGAGAGATCAACGTGGCATGGACTCCTTTACCTTTCTTGGGCTATTTGGGGATCAGACTTGCTTAGCGCAGACCCCTCCTGGTGGGAAGATACTCTTAGCAAGCCCAGAGGGAGGGCTCCTGGAGTGAGTGCAGTAAGGATTCTCTGGGCCTTAATGGCTTGGTTACATTCCAGTGACCATCTGTGTGACAGTTTCCGCCCATTATTAGCACGCTTATTTTTGCAAAGATTAGTGCTATATTGGGAGCCTGTGTAGGGATGTCAGGTAAAATATAGGACCTTTTGTATTTGTAAAACACAAAAAGTTAAATTTGAATTTCAGATAAACAATTGTTTTAATGCATGTCCCATGCAGTATTTGTGAATACTTACTCTAAAAAAAATTATTCTTTTGCTTATCTGGAATTCAAAATTTAACTTTTTCTTTTGGCTGAACCTGGCAACCCTAGCTCCATGGGGCCCAGTGACCGGGGCTGCAGTGAGGTAGCATGTGCCAGGAAGATAGCAGTGTTCATTTCCTGGGGGGGTTTTGTGGTGACTTGTGATGACAAAGTGACACCAAGCAGTTCCCTCCTCAAGAAGTCTGCTAAGTAGCAGAAAGTTGTTTGGAAGCAGAAAGGAGCCTGATTAAGAGTACCTTGCATTCCTTCCTAATCAGACTAAGGAAATCTCCCCTTCTCAAACCAGCCTTTCCTTCTTGAAGACCAACTCCACTGGCTGTGACCAGTTGTCGGCATGTCAGGCCTGGCATACTGTCATCGACTGGCTAGCTATTTATCCTACATTCCTAACCCAGGAAACAACTCCTGTGTTTCCTGCCAAGGGGTGATATCGAAATGTCTTGGTTGAAGGGCTGATAACAAAGAGTGAAATCAGAAATCCGGTGTGAAGAGGACGTAATTGGGAGGTATGGCAGGCATACAAGGGAAACTTTATAGTTAGACAGACCTGGGTTCAAAGCCTGGTACTCTGGCTTCCTTGTTGACGGGTCCAGGGACTTGGTCTCAGTTACCTCATCTCTAAAATGGGATTGATTGTGATATTTTTACCTCACAAAGTTGTGGGGAAGGTTAAATGAGATAGTATAGTCAAGGCTTTCAGAGAGTGTGTTATTTGGCCAGTGCTAACTTAATGACAGTGCTTATTGCCACATCCACACAGTAGTACGATCTACCCCATGCCACCCATGATTGTCAGAACCACCTTCTCACTTAAATCTTGCCCTGTGTCTCAGAGAGGGGATGTCTTTGCTTGATCTTAGCCGAAAGGCTGGGAAGCGATGGAAAGGGGATGTCTTACCATGCCTCCTTTTTGACAGCAGAAAGCAGCTGCCTGCCTTCCGAGGGTCTTTCTAGAAGGACTCTGGGGTTTCTTGGCACCATAATCAATGGCTACACTTGGGTGGATCAGCTCCAGCTCTGAGGTGGGGGTGGGACTGGGGGTTCCCCATGATTTCATGAGTTCCCACTCCAAACCTCTGCATATCAACATTAAATTTATGTAAACACTGTGTGCTCACTCTGCAGAGCCAGCTTCAGACAAGTCCCTCTCCCCCCCCAGTCAGACCGCAGCCCGGGTCCCTGTGTTAAAGACCTTGGGAGCCATTGCTGGGCCAGATGAGAAGTGCCTGAGACCCCAAGCATGAGCAGCTTCTCCCTGCAGAGAGGCCACCAAGGTTCTTGGGTCACTGGCTCTGTAAGAACACAGATGAAACAGAAGACATTTGAAAATTTCAGCATTTGGTTGAAAGCTTCTTTATTAAGCTTATGTAGCTACTGAGGTGCCTATCAGAATGTGCTGATGTATGTATTGCAATAGAGGATACTTGGGTGAAGGGCAGGCTTAATGGGACTGATAGGCTTTTAGAAAGGGCATTCAGAGAAAGTTCCAGTGACATTTTAATGCAACTGATTACACATAAGGATGGGGGAGGCTTGTTTTGGGGGCTGGACCATAGACCTTGGGCCAAAGAGGCTGGGGCTGCCTGGAGATTTGGGCAGCAGGTGGGGGCAGAGCCAGCCTAGCGGCCCTCTTTTTCACAGGGCCTGCTGTCCTCGACCTGGCAGCTGGGGCCAGCCTTGCCCATCTGACCACCCCTGCCCCGGAGAGTCAGCTGGCTGGTGGGCCAGCTGATGGGGGTGGTGTGCGTGGAGTTCTCTCCCAGGGAGGGGGAGGACATACCAGGTACTCTACATATCACCCTCTCCGCCTGCCAAGGAGGCAAGATAGTGCTGCAGGAAAAACAGCTTTTACTCATTCCTTTGTATTTGGGCTGGACGAGGAGCCAGAAGCAGTGGGATTTGGTTAATATGTCCGTCGCACATCATGCTGATGGGAGTGCTAGAGTCTGGGGACAGTAGGGCTGTGTGACTGAGTGCTGAGAGTCTTAGGGTGTTATCCTCCCTAATGTTCCACTTTTGGAGCTGTTCTGGTGCAATCACGTCATCATGGCTGGTGTGAGCAACCAGCTGTGACAGGGAGGGACAGGCCAGGGTCAGGGTGGCAAACACTTTGAGGTCTTTCCATGATGTGATCATTGTGGGGTTAGCGTGGAACAAGCTGTTGCCTGCTCTCTGAGTGAAGATGGAGGGCAGAGATATTTTGCCTTGTGCACAAAGACAAAAAAAGGGCAGACTGGTGCCACCACCCAACCAATCAGATGCTGCTAGGTCGGGTTTCCTCTGGATCTGTTATCTCTCAAGATGGCCAAACTAGCTATCATACTCAGAGAAGGGACCCATCATATTCAAGGCGATTTCTTTTCATCTTGGGGACACTGGGGTTTGGCATTGTTTTTCTTCCATCTGACCTTAGCATGTCCTGGTACTCGGCTCTCACTTTTGGCTCAGGTCTGAGTTTCATGCTATTATTCCCAACTGTCCCTTCCTCCTAGAGATCCTGTTACACGCCACAGACCAGATGACTAGAGGCTGCTGACCTCTTCCTCTGGTAGGGAATATGCGGTGCTAAGGGGACTTGGTTTCATCAGTGCCGTGGGGCTTTGCTGAGCACAGAGGAGTTCCCAGACAGGCTCATGGAGAAGCATGCAGAGGTTGTCGGGATGTTACTGCCTGGTTTTACACAAGCATCTTCATGAAAATAGGGGTTATTGTTCTTCATTAACTATTGTCCAAATGCCCCACCTCTCCGACCTTGCCCCAAACACACACTGCATCCTGCTCGGCCCCCTTCTATTCCCCCCAGGTGACTAGTTAGTTTATGAGTTAATTATACTCAAGAGGGCCTAAGTATTTTTTTAAGCCATGGCGGTGAACTAGCTTCTCCCCCTGCTGCCTTCCTGAGTCACTGCCTGGCCCGGCTGCCAGGAAGAGAGGAAGAGCTGGGTGGAGGAGGGAAAGGTGACTAATAATAGGGGAGAATCTTTAGCCTGGAGAGCTTTCTTTACATCAAGTCACTGTGTGGAATGAGTGTGTTTGTGGGTGTGTGTGCACACGCGTGTGCTTGTATGTGCTGGGGTCTTGTCCAAAAGCCAGTGTTTTTCTCAGCATCACCTGAGGCCCTTGCTATGGGTGGGTGCTCTGAGGTCATGCTCTTCTCCTTCTTGTAGTCAAACTCAAGTCCAGCGTTAGCTTTGTTGTTCCACTCAGACGAGGAAACGGACCCTGTGAAATTCATTTTTTAAATCATGTTCAGTGAATGTTTTTGGATTTGCTAATCCTCGCACCTTCCTCGGGTAGCTCGAGGGTGGGCATGAAGTATACTCAATCCTTCACAAAGGTCTTTTTCCTTTCCTTCAAATTTCTGTTTTTCCCAGACTGTAAAAAAAAAATAGCATATACTCCTTCAAAATGGAAGTCCCTCCACAAAGGACTCTATTGACAAAGAAAATAAAATCCTTCAACCCACTCCTCGCTTCCTGGGCCCTCAGAGGAGGGATCGGCCTGGAGATGGAGGTCAGGCACTCGAACATTACATCTCCATCCACCCTGGAAAGAGGATCTGTGCCCTTATTTATGATGTATTTACACAGTTCGGTGGCCATTGAATAAGCCTGTTTAATGAAATGCTGGACTTGTATCTAGATGGGCCTGTTAGAAATCATTATGAGGGCGCCTGGGTGGCTCAGTTGGTTCAGCGACTGCCTTCGGCTCGGGTCATGATCCTGGAGTCCCGGGATCGAGTCCCATGTCGGGCTCCCTGCTCAGAGGGGAGTCTGCTTCTCCCTCTGACCCTCCTCCCTCTCATGCTCTCTGTCTCTCATTCTCTCTCTCTCTCAAATAAATAAATAAAATCTTAAAAAAAAAAAAAAGAAATCATTATGAGTAAGCATATGTAGAGATTTATTTTCCTTCCCCCAGAGGTCTTTCACAGATTCCTGAAGATAAATACTTGTATGGCATCCAGTTTGTATTTCCCCAGCCTGACGTAGTGCTGAGGTAAGTGGTTTGCCTTCTTCCACTGAGCTTGTTAACATGCACAGAACTGCTCTCCTCCCTGGGCGCCAGAGACAGTATAGCCCTGCCTTGGAGACCGCGCCTGGGCGGCAGCCACTCAACCAGCCTAGAACGATAGGGCAGGCACAGGCTGGTTGCTGTGCCAGGCAGCTGCATTATGCCGCCAGGGAGTGGACCAGATGGCATCAGATGAGTTTTGCCTTGAGTTCTGGAAGCCCCATCTCCTCTCCTGTGTGAATCCGCATGGCTGTTTGGGTGTTACGGAATTCAGGGCTGGTGGACATCATTCTCAAGAGTCCTGCAAAATGGAAATCTCTTGAATTCTCTCTGTTCCTTCTGGGAAGCTGATTCGAATTTTCTTTCAAATGACTTCTTTTTCCTTTATTTTTTTTTATTTTATTTTTTTAAAGATTTTATTTATTTTTTAGAGAGCCAGCGAGAGAGAAACAGCATGAGAGGGGAGAGGGTCAGAGGGAGAAGCAGGCTCCCCGCTGAGCCGGGAGCCCGATGTGGGACTCGATCCCAGGACCCCGGGATCATGACCTGAGCTGAAGGCAGACGCTTAACCATCTGAGCCACCCAGGCGCCCCTTCTTTTTCCTTTAGACTCAATAATATTCCAATACAAACCAGGAGATATTAGCTAAGACCAGGATTTTTTTTTTAAATTGTTTTTTGATTGGTCTTTGTCTAAACCTTTCTTGGGTAAAAGAGAAGGGATAAGGAATTATAGAGTATTTCATGCTTTTAACATACATTTTTATTTATTTAACTACAAATTAGGAAAGTAGGCCTAAGGTTACTCCATAAAGGACATGACTAGTCATTTTAGAGTGCACTATCATTACCATAAAATGGGGTTAAAAAGAGGTCTGAGACCATTCAATTTATTTTATGTCTCCATACTTGAGGATGGCAGAGGTCTTAGAAATTGGTGTCTGAATACATTTAGGAAACATTTTCAGCTCAGACTCAAAATATTCTTTACCGTAAGGTATGGATAGTACTGCAACCTAAGAAATACTATATACTCATATCCATAATCTTGAAATGGGCACACAAATTCATGGACAGGCTTGAAGAAGCCCGAAGTCACCTGTCATGGACTTAGAAGAGCCTATACAAGTTGAATTCAGTCTGTAGGAATATATCAATCTCCTCCTGCAAGAGTCAGCAATTGATGATTTTAAGATCATTGTTGGAAGTTCAGGGCTGAAAGCTATTATGAAATACTGCTCCTTGGGTAGCTCACCATCCACTCTATGTGAATTGTCCTGACATGAAAAAACAGTGCAGAAGGCCAGTGAACTTTTTGAGAAACTGGCAGCCCAGCAGACATGCTGACGCCAGCAGGACACCCGCGGGAACTGGAGGTCTTTGTACCAGGAAGAAAACAGGGCTTCTTCCTTGAAGGAGAGGGAGCCCTGCCACTTGGAAGGCCCTGGGTAGGAACTCGGTAGTGAAACCTGGGGCAAGGGCCGGGAGATTGGCGAGGTGCTGTGTGCACAATAGCGAGAGAGGAATTTGGAGCTCTCCAGCTTGAAACAGAAGGGATGTGGCCATAGGAAGGGGGGGTCGGGAGAATGGCTGAAGTGTCCGTCAAGATGTGACCCTTCTTCTTGTGGAAAACCCCTCCTTGTTTCCAGTGAAATCTCTCAGGAACTGCTTCATGCCAGCAGATTTATTTTGGGAACCAGTGAAAGGGCTGTATTTTGCTTTAGGGTTGGTAGAGGAAGCAAACAAGAATGGTGTGCAGATTCAGGAGGTAGGAGGACATGAGACCCCCTGGGAATTAGCACGATTCTGGGGGAGGTCTTTGGAACTTAGACTGTAGACTTGCTGGGATCCAGGCAATTTCACCTAGATCTTACAGGGCAAGTAGATCTGCACGTGGCATCTTTCAAATAATGTCCACATGAATATTTGTTCTTGAAACTCGTGTGCTATCAGACTCGCCAAGCAACTCCGTCCCTCGATTCTGCTTTCGTGCCGGGACGAATACGGAGCGGGAAGGGAGGATCCCGAGCGAGCTTTGGCAACTCGGCCAGCCCCGGGGAAGGGGCGACGGCCACGGGATTTGGCGCGGAACTGGGCCCCCGGGGCACGTGGCGCGGCCGGTGGGCAGCGGCGCACGCGGGGCGCGCGGGGCGCGCGGGGCGAGAAGTGGGGTGGGGGGGAGGCGGGCGGCGCTGTCAGCAGTGGGCGGTGCCCCGCGCAGCGCGCTCCGGGACAGCTGGCGGGCTCAGCGGCAGCGCGGCGAACGGTGACAGGTTCTGCAAATAACAGCTGCGGAGCAATCTTTACGTTTGGACAACGTGGGAAGGGCCATTGTTCACAAATTGGTCTCTTCAACAACACCTGCATGCACAGATAATAATCCATTGTCGGTCTCCGGCTTTCAAAGACAAAAGACAGCCGCGGAGGGAGGAGCGAGCAGTTACTGGAGATGGCAGAACAACTTTTGAACCGAGGAAAGTGCAAACGGGGACTTCAGGTTCTGTTCCTGGATCCGCCCGGGACAGTAATTCACTGTGGGTTCTCTTACATTTGCCGGTGGTAAGCGCCACCTCTTTCATCCTTGCAGGCCACCGCCGCTGCGGCCGATGCAATCATTTCCCATGCAATTGCAAAGCGTGCTCCCTTGCAAATCAGCGATCAATACTGGCAGAGTGGCCCCGGGATAGGAAAGGTCGCACGTGTGTATGTAAATCGAAAGGTTTATGAGGCGCAGGTGGTTTATACTCCACCGAGATTTTAGTATTAGCATGTCAAAGCTAAAATGAAACCAAGGCATCTATGCGTTGTCTCTTCCTGTGGCTCCAGGAGGGCCCCCAGAACGGCCCTCTTGATCCTTCCGTCTGAAATCACATGGTGGAGCCAGATGTGGCCACCCCATTGCTAATGCATCCAGTACCTTACATTCGTACAGTGCTTTGCAGTAGAAGGTTAAGTAGTTTGCTTACTGCACTGCCTCATTTGAGTCTCGTTATATTTCCAGTCCTTTCCATTTTCACAATGCTTTGCAGTTTGTTAGGTCTTCTTAGCTGCCTTTTCCTGTTTCGGCCTCGTAAGGACAGTGTGAAGTCTGTAGTGAGTAAAAGCTCCACTTCCACAGAAGAGGAACCAAAGGGACCGAGTCTGGTGTTCTGTCGGCTATGCCACCTGGCACAACTACAGCGAACATGGGGCTATTTGGACCCTTTTTTCTTTCTTTTTCCTTTATTAAACAGCTATGACCAGGGCCAGGATTAGGTAATAGGCTGGAGATACAGGAGATGTATTCCCTATTCTCACTGCTCTCTCCCACTGGAGCCACTAGCCACATGTGGCTATTTAAATTTAAATTAATTAAAATGAAATAAAATGTAAAATTCAGCTCCTCAGTTGTACCAACCACATTGAAATTGCTCAATGGCCATATATACCTAGTGGCCACTGTATTGGATGGGGCAGAAATTTCTACTGGACAGCACTGTGTTTAGATGCTAGCAATCTAGTGAAATTTAAGAAAATGTCTCTTCTTTTCTGTCCTGTTGGCTTTGTTCTTGAAATTCAGTTGTTTCTTGGTGCATGCGTGCTTCTTGCTTTCTGAAAGATAGTTTGAGTAATTTTAGTTTCTCAGTAAAGAGGTAAAATGTCCATACAATAGATGCGTTCGTTTTGATGCATGGTTTAGTGAGTTTTCACTAATGTAAACAACAGTGTATCACTGCCATTATGAAGACACAGAACTTGTATGATATCTTTCCAAAATGTTCCCTTGTGCCCCTTCCCAGTCATTCTTCCTCCTAACCCTTGTTCTAGGCAAGCACTGGTCTCTTTCTGTCTTTATATACTAATTTGTAGTTTCTACAGTGTTAAAAAATGGAATCCTACAATATTCACTCTTTTTTCTGGCGTCTTTCACTCAGTTTGAAGTTCATCCATGAGATTTATCCACCTTGCTACACGTATTGCTAGTTAGTTCCTTCTTATTGCTGAGTAGTGTTCTTCTGTATGGATGAATGTATTACAATATGCTTATCCACTCACTCACCTGCTGAGGGACATTTGGGTCATTTCCAGTTTTGGCTATTATGAACATTTGCATGCCTGTCTTTGTGAGGACATGTTTCCACTTCCTAAAAGTGAAACTTCTAAGTGATAGGTTAAGTATATATTTAACTCTAAGAAACCGCCAGACTGTTTCCAAGGTGACTATATCATTTTGCATCCTATTTAGCAAGGTTATAGAATTCAAGGTTAAGATATAAAAATCAATTCTATTTCTATATGATAGCTATGAATAATTGGAACTAAAAATTCTAAAAGTACCACTGATAACAGCATGAAATATGAAATATGTAGGGTTAAATTTAACAAAATATATGTTTGACCTGAACACTGAACACTGAAAATGCTGCTGAAAGAAATTTTAAAGGACCTGAATAAATATACTGTGTTCATGGGTTGGGAACTTGATCTTAAGATGTTATTTCTCATGTTTGTTTGTTTTTTAGTAGAAACTGGTAAGCCAAAAATAGAAATCCAAAGAATCTAGAATAGTCAAAACAATATTGAAAAGAAGAACAAAGTTGGAAGGTTTACTTGACCCCATTTCAAGAGTTATTGTAACGCAACGATAATCAAGAGAGTATGGTTCTGGTATAAAGATAGTCTAGGTAGAAGATACTAGAGAAGGACTACAATAGGTAAAGATTTAGAAA
Organism: Mirounga leonina; assembly: GCF_011800145.1. NCBI lineage: Eukaryota > Metazoa > Chordata > Mammalia > Carnivora > Phocidae > Mirounga > Mirounga leonina. The sequence continues at coordinate 58,875,530 of NW_023270377.1, read as the reverse complement.
GGATTTATGGAAAGGGGTCAAACCACTAGCTTTGGGCTTCTAAGAGGAATTTGTGGGGAAAACAGAAAAATCTAATGGAGGTTTTTATCAGTTTGTTTGCTGTCTGGTATGTGATGTAATTCTTCCTTGGTGAAAACCCTAAATCTTCAATAAAGTTCTTAAGCTCAGAGGATGCTTGGTTTAAGTAAAATTGTCATAGAAAGTCACGGAGGGCAGAATCAAGATGGCAGCCTCAGATGAAGGAGTGATGTTGAGGGGCAGGGAATGTCAAGAGGACATAGTAATTAAGATCCAGAAATAAGTAGAATATAGTCAGTAAATGCCTAAAGTAAGATCAGGCATTTTATAAATGTATGAGGGCTTTTGGATGTTCCAGACTGTGGAAGTAAGGTTCAGACCGTAGTCAGCCAGATTCTTTATGGCCAGATAAAGACTTTTCTTATGCAAAGGAGAATTTCTGAATCCATTGCTGGTGTATTGCACAATTCAGAGGGCACTGTTTTCATGTTCTCTGAATTTTGAGTGAAAGCTGGTTCCCAGAATTGTGCCACCCAACTCAGCGGCCCTCAGTGATTGAGTCTAATTTTTGCCAGAATTTTAAAAAAGGCTATGGGAGTGTGAGGTTTGCAGCATAATCTCCAGAAAACATATATTATCTATTTCATGTTTCTCAGCCATGTCCCTATAATATGTTCTTGATTTTATAAACCTCTCAGACAAAGACCCATTAGAAAGGACATGCAAGGGACATAAGCCACATTATCAAATGGGACTCCCAAAAGGAATTCTTTTTTTTTTAAAGTTAATTTATTTAAGCAATCTCTACACCCAACATGGGGCTCGAACTCACCACCCTGAGATCAAGAGCTGCAGGCTCCATGGACTGAGCCAGCCAGAGGCCCGAAAAGGAATTCTTTTTTTTTTAAGGGGGGAGAGGCAGCAGGAGTGGAAAAGAGAGAATCTTAAGCAGGCTGCATGTCCAGCGCTGAGCCCCATGCTGGTTTTGATCTCCTGACCCTGAGATTATGACCTGAGCTGAAATCAAGAGTCCCACGCTTAACTGACTGAGCCACACAGGTACCCCAGGAATTCTTTACCCCCTCAATCTTCTCTGATTTGGGGAGTCAGAAAAAGGAAGGAAATCTCTTATTCACACAGCCTGGACTAAACTGTATGTCTAGTTCATTCTACCTAGGTCTCAATTTTGTATTTCTTTCTTTTTTTTTTTTTTTTAAGATTTATTTATTTATTTGAGAGAGAGAAAGAGAGGATCTCCGGAGCCCCACATGGGGCTCAATCCCAGGATCATGAGATCATGATCTGAGCTGAAATCAAGAGTCAGAGGCTTAACCAACTGGGCCACCCAGGCACCCCTCAATTTCATATTTCAAACCATTTACAAAGTCCTTTCCATTTAGGTATTCCAAATAATTAGGCATGTCCAAAACAGAAGGTAAAGCACTTTTGCGGTTCTTTAACATCCAACATCTGTTTCCTCTTCTTTTGTACCTCGATTTCCCTCTGGGGAATCATCCTCTCCCTCACTCAGGGTAGGGTTGGCTGTTCTCCCAGTACTGGGCAGAGCATGCCACCCCATCCAAGGCAACCCGCACATCACATTCCCTGGCTTTTCTGATTGGTTTTCGGGTGAGGCACACAAACTAAGTTGGGTCAATCTGAGTGAAACTCATAACTGTGGAAAAGACTTTCTTCTAAACCATGCCTAAAACTGGATGTGTTATCCATAACTCCCTTATCCCCCTTTAAGTTAGTTAGGTCAGTTTCTATATTACCACAAAGCAGAACAACCTAAAATGAAACACCAGATTTATTACTTCGTCCTCCAAATTCATCCCCACTTTCTGTATTTGTTGTCAAAGTGGCATGACTGCTCTTTCGGTCTCAGGATAAGTTAACTGCCATAACAGATGACCCCTGGGATGTCAGTCATTGCTGTGTGAAGCCCAACTGGTGTTGGTATCGGGCAGGCTGCCTTTCATGTAGTCACTCAGAGACCCAGGCTCCTTCAGTCTTGTGGATCTGATCTCCTCTTCATTCATCAGGAGGATAGGGAAGGAGAGTGGAGAAGCAATGTGGGAGGTTTTCATGGACCAGCCCTGGATGAGAATCCTATTACTTCTGTTCACAGTCTTTGCTCAGAACTCAGTTACCAGGTACACCCAACTGCACGGGAGGCTGGGAAAGGTGTTCTAGCCGTGGTCCCATGAGGACGAGGAGGGTGCCCTCAAGCGCCAGGATTAAAAAGCATAGTCATTTACTATTTATTCCTGTCCTTGAATTACTTTATTCAGGTGGTCACTAAGCCCTTCTTGTTTTTATTTGGCAGTATCTCTCCTATCTCTCCCTTCTCCTCTCTTCTCTCTGCCACTTCCTTAACCCAGCCCCAACTGTTGCTCTCCGGTGCTTCAACCCATTCTGCATGCCCCTTCACCAGGCTCCTCAAGGGCAGCTTCTGCCTTTTCTAGCTTTGTATTCTCCGTGCCTACGCGCACCTCCGAAGCATCAAGAAATGCTTGCTTTGTGAAAACCTGACAGACTCATCTTCCTTATGTACCAATTTCAGCATGTCATCCCCTTGCTCAGAAATCTTCAGGCGATCTTATAGCTTATCCTGTCAGCCTCGCATTTATCTGCTTGCCTTCAAGTGCTCAGGCCTTAATTTCTGTCCTCTTCCACAACCTACTCCTCTGCTCCCCAGGCCCAGTTCTGGCTCAAACGGGTTCTGTCTTCTGGTTACCTGAAGGTATTACTGTGCCTTTCCCGAAATGCTCTCCTCTTTTCCCTCTTCCCTCTGACTTTCCAAATACCTTCTTCCTTCAAGTTCTGCCAAGCCCTGCCCGATCCACAAAGCTCTCCTTTTCTCTCCTGCTCTCCTTGACTTCCTTCCTCTTTCAACTCCAACTGCCTGTATTGTTGGTAACCAGGGTGACCCTGTGTTCTGGCTTTTCTGAGAGGGCCCTGGAGGCGCACATGGTCTGTCCTGTTGTCAGACACTTTGGACTCAGATGTGTGGCATGAAAACTAGAGAAGATGGAACTGCTCTGAGTAGAAGTGGGGGGGGCGGGCAGAAATAAGCCCTATTGCAACACGGCCATTGGCCCCAGCATCTTCTTGCTGTCCTTTGAAGAGTGGAGTTTAAAAACCAATGATCGGGGTGCCTGGGTGCCTCAGTTGATTAAGCCTCTGCCTTCAGCTTGGGTCATGATGTGGGGGTCCTGGGATCGAGCCCGGTGTCAGGCTCCCAAGTCAGTGGGGAGTCTGCTTCTCCCTCTACCTCTTCCCCCACTTGTGCTCTCTCTCTCGCTCACTCTGTCTTTCAAATAAATAAATAAATAAAATCTTTAAAAAAAAACCATGATCAAGTCCAGTGCCTTCCTTTTATGGATGAGGGAGTGGAGGCACCTAGAGAGGCAGATCTGCCTAAGATAACAGCTGGTTAGTGAAAGAAGTAGTCAGAACCCTCAGCCCCTGGCTCCCAGGGCTGGCATTCTTTCCTAGCATCTGCCTCCTCTATATGCTGTCTTGCTGTGGTCTCTGGCACAACTCCGTAAGGGATAATAAATTCTGCAGGGCAGCTCCTGCCTGGTAGACTTCCCTGTGGCTGAGATTTAAGTAATAGTAAATGCTCAATTCATACTTATACTGACTTGAATTCAGTTTCATATCAGAGGGTTTGAAATCTAGGGAAATGAGCCAGGATCTGTGACTAAAACTATGAACCCATTATATACATTTAGACAAGGATTAGAAGGAAACACAGAGAAATGGAGGTAATTTAATTTGATGGCTGGCAGGATTATGGGTGAATTTCTTTTACTTGCGCCAGATGTGAGGATGGCAATCTAATAGAATTAACTGGGTTCCAGATATTTTCTGTGCTACTCTCAATTTTACTGAGAACAGCTTTTTTTCTCTCTTTCTTCCAATTTTCTTTCTTTTTTTCTAATTTCAAAGTTTACTGATACCAATGTCCTATCTTCTTTGAAGTTCCTTCTAATCTTCTCTTTTCCATTCAAAACCACCTCAGGCATTTGAGAGTCTAATTCACATTAGAAATTTATTATTAATAATATCAGTGAAATGTAACCTGTAATTATATACACCACAATTTTAAACACGGTAGAGCATTTGTAGGAGCACGGACCTTGCCTCAAGGGTTATAATGTGCATACTCCACCTCGATACGAAGCATGAGTAAATCCTTTTAGATAAGATGACTTTGGGATCTCAAAGGTAGAGGATTCTTCAATTATGTTCAATAATAATATAAATCAATTTTTCAGAAAGAGGCCATCCCCAAAGGATAGAGAACAAAGGCAAGAGGGAGGTTGCTTTTAAGAAAGGCTTGAAAGAGATGGGGGGAGGCATAGTATGCAGCTGAGAGTAAGCCAAGCTACAGCCATGGGGTATAAAGTTGCTAGCATCTCAGAGATGCCGTCCTTTGAAAGAGAGGATTCTGTGGCCTTTCTTCACTAGACTGGGGGACAAGGACCAGAAGCTGCATGTGCGTGGGAGAGATTGGTCTGATGTTTTCATTTCTCAACTCTTAAGAGCTGGGCAGTTTTGAAAAGCCATCATTTGCAAAACCTGCCAGATCACAGTGTGGTGCAAAGAGAGGAATAAAATGCTGCTTTCAAAATTTTTAAATCACAGGGAAATTTAAGAGTCAACTGCAAGTATTTCTTATGGGCCTTGTTTGGAATCTTGTTGTGTAGACCTTGTTGGATGGGGGCCAAGGATGCCCCGTAAGGTCGAACAGTTTGTGCACTGCACCAAGGCCCAGGCTGGGGTGGTAAATCATGCCTAGCTTTATGACTGAACTCCGCACTGGTACAAGGCTGCCTTAGCCCAAAGGAAGGGCACCTTTTTCTAATTTATCCAAAACTGGCTTGCCAAGCCAAGCACCCAAAGGGTGTGTTCTTTTCTAATTTGCTGAAAGGCACTGAGTAAGCTCATAGTGGCTTAAAAAGAAGGGGCTGAAAAGAGAGGAGTAAGGATACAGGAAGACGATAACATGGAGAATTTAATTGAATTTGGAAGAGAAACATTCAGAAGTGTTACAAGATACCATATAATCCATTGTGGCATGACTGCCAGATTCCATTTTCATATTTCTTCTACTCTGCTCCCTACCTTCCATCCTCAGTGACTTCCTTCAAGTCCATCACTTTAACCTCCACTTTGTTGCACAAGACTCCCAAATTTCTATCTGCAGCTCTGATCTCTCTCCTTAGCTTCAGGACCATCTGTCCAAAATCCTATATTGGAAATATACCTGGGTGGCCTTGATGCATCTTAAATTCAACATGTACCACAAACACTATTCATTATCTCCGCTGACTCCAAACTTGTTCTACACTCTTGATCTTCCAAACCTGCATTCTCCTCTTTATTTCCTCGCCAGTGCCTTGGTTCAAGTCTAATAACATCATAACTGATCTGTCTGCCTCAGTTTAAGGTGCCCTCCACATTTCTGCCACAGTAATTTTCCTAAATGGAAAATCTGTTAGGCCTCTCTCCTCCTTAAAACTCTGCTGGTCCCGATTTGAGGTCAGAGGTCTTCCTGATCTGGTCCCCATTCTGTCTCTCTGTAGCCTCCATTCCTACTCCCATCCCCTTCATACTTTATACCAGCTCTGACCGGGAGGCTACTGATTCTTTTCGCACCTTCCTCCTTGCGTCCTCCGTGCCTCTGCCCGGGATGTCTTGCTCTCCTCGTCTGCCCACTAAACTTGCTATTCACAGTTTTGCTTCCTGGAGGAAGGCTTCCCTGACAGAATTACTCTTTCTTTTGTGCTATCTCAGTGGCTTGTACTGTTTGGGAACATATTTCTTTACATGTCGATGTTCCTTTCTAGATATCGGCTCTGTAATGGTTAATTTTATGAATCATCTTGACTGGTTCTACATAGCTGGTAAAACATCATTTTTGGATGTGCTGGTGAGGGCGTTACCAGAAGAGATTAGCATTAGCATTTGAATCAGTGAACTGCTTAGAGAAGATCACCCTCACCCATTGTGGGTGGGCATCATCCAATCCACCGAAGGCCTGAATAGAATAAAAAGGCAGAGGAAAGGAGCATTCGCTTTTTTTTTTTTTTCCTTCTGATTTGAGCTGGGCAGTTGATCTTCTGCCTTCAGACGTCGGTGCTCCTAGTTCCTGGGCCTTCCGACTCAGACTAGGACTTATACCATGGGCTCCACTAGTTCTCAGGTCTTTGGAGATGGCAGATTGTGAGACTTCTTGGCCTCCCTAATCACGAGAGCAAATTCATATATATATGAAAGAGAGAGAGAAGGGAGAGAAAGAGATCTTATTGGTTCTGTTTCCCTGGAAAATCCTGACTAATCCAGGCTCCATACATTAAGAGTGAAGTCTTGGTCATCTATGTCTAACTGATACTTGTAAGTTTCTGGCCTCATCAGCCTGTGCCTAATTTAAAAAGCCATCTAGTATATGTCCTGTTTTATACCCAAGTGGTAACAGTTTAAGGCCCTTCTAGTCCACTTGCCAAAAAGGGCAGAGACTGCTCCCCTCTTGCCCTTATTGTGATTTTGGAGTGAAGAAGACCCATGCAGACACCAGCCTACAACTGCTACCAGAATAACCATCTTCAGAAATTTCAGGTGAAGCACGATCTCAGAGCCCCCATCAAATCCCTAGAGAATCTCTCAGCATCTCCAAGCTAGTGATGGGCCATTTCACCTAAGAGCCACCAAACCACTGGCTGGCTATGACTAACAGCCCAAAATATCCTGGCCCAAAAAGTTTTACTGGGAAAATCAGGTGTTCTTACCTGGGAATTTGAAGTTCAAAACTGAAACAAGTCACCAGTTGGTGGCAGGGGGAGAAGATGGAAAGATGCTAGGTGGGAGTTCCAGGACCTTAGCCAGCCAAATCATGGATAAATCACTGAGGTTAGAGGCCAGCAAAACTGAGTGAGCAGGGGAGGCCAGCTGATGGAGATGGAGAAAGAAGCAGACAGACACATGGAGGGTAACAGCTCTGTGAAGGGTGGGACACCAGCCCAGCTTGGGACTTCTTGCTGCCAACGTCTCTAAAGATGCCTCAAATCCAGAACACCTTGAAAACTTAGTTCCCCTGAGGACTGCTGTACCATGGCTCAATATCAGATCCTGTGACATCCCTGTCTCCTTCCTTACCTTTTATTTATTCTTAGAGCAACACCCCCCTCCTCCCTATTAATCAGATTGAGCAGATGGCTGTTCCTTCCACCCCAACAGTATGGCCCACAGTTGGGGCCCGATTAACACTCATTGAATTACACCATAGGGACTTAAAAAGGAGAAAATATGATGTGAGTTGCTGCAGTCAAGCAAGGCTTTCTGGAAGAACTAGAACTTTAAGGGTGGGGGAAGAGTAGAGGGGGAGATATTCCAGGCTCCTGACAGAGCACAGTGAATAATGCAAAATTATGCCAAGGAAAAGGCTGGTTAGAGAGCAGCGATTTGGGACTGTGTTGGAACCCTGAAGCTTGAGAGTCCTCTCATGGTTTTTTAGGCTACCCCCCATTTTTCCCCAAGTCATCATTTGGATTAGTCTGACCCCAAAATTTGGGGAAGACAAAGGATGACTAATAAAGAATCACACTATGCTGTGGAAGATGGAAAGGTAAAATTGTGCTGTAATAGTCCCGCAGACAGAATAAATGTTGTAGTGGATTATTATGTTGTCTAAAAACAGTCTTTGTGAATGGTGGATGACACTTGTGAAATTTTCAGCGATTTACTTTGCAGTGCTTCCATTTCCATTCTATTTGGAGTGATGGTTTCTTTTCCAATGCCTCCCCTTTTCCTTCATCTTGGCAGTGGGAAATAGCTTGACAAGGGGCATTCAGGAACTCTCTCAAGGTCCAGCCACTCAAAGTTCTCCAGAATTCTGGAAAGTTCCACTTCTTCAATTATGTTAGTGTGTGTAGGAGGGGCAGGGAAAGGGAGAGAGAGAGAGCGAGCGAGAGCGAGAGCACAAGCAAGAGAGAGAATGGGAGCCAAAGAGGGAACAGGCAGTACTGGCCAGCTGCCATGGAGACAGACATCCGTGAAGAGGCATTTATGCAGAAACACCCCAAGGGTGGGGGAAATGCTTGAGGATAAAGCAAAACCCTTTACATGCTTGAGCTTTGTACAACAAACCTAAATGTGGCGCATGCACCCTTCTAAACCTAAATTTTCCCGGCATTTTAAATTAATTTTTAATATTTCATTTACTTTAAAAACTAGGTAATGTGTTCATGGCACAACCTATAATATTTATGTGAGAGTTTGTAGTGAAAATCAAATCACTTTCTCATTCCTATGCCCCAGCCCATCAGGATCTCAGGATCTTTCTTTGGAGACAAACTTTCTGGTTTGTATGTGTGTTTTGTTTATTTTTACTTGACTTCCAAATATAGTCCATGCATCAACTAGCAAAAGTACATATATCCTTCTTCCTCTCCTTTTAAAGGTGAATGATAGTATACTATGCATACCATACTTACATTTTTCACTAATTAATATATATCTTGAGATAATTCCAGGGAGTATAATTTCAGGACTTACAATGCTGCTTTATTTTTTAACAACTATACATGGTATTCTGTCATGAGAATGCACCATCATTTGTTTGACAGATTTTCTATTAGTGGTAGTATGGGCTGAATTTGTATCCCCAAAATTCATAGGTTGAAGTCCTAACACCCCGTGCCTCAGAATGTGACCGTATTTAGAAATTGGGTCTTTAAATAAAGAGGTAATTTAGGTTAGATGAGGTTATTGGGGTGGGCCCTCATCTTATATGACTCATATTCTTATAAGAAGAGGAGATTAGGACATAGACACACACACACACACACAGAGGAAAGACACGTGAAGACACAGGGAGAAGACTATCCTCTACAAGCCAAAGAGAAAGGCCTCAGCAGAAACCAACCCCCGTGGACACTTTGGACTGCCGGCCTTCAGAATCATAAGAAAATAAATATCTGTTTGGAAGCCACCCAGTCTGTGGAGCTTGTAATGGCAGCCCCAGCAAATACCTGGGTAGCCAGGTTGCCCTCAGTCTTTTGCTATTACAACTATACTTGAATAATTAACACTGTTTATATATCTGTATGGTAAATTCCGGAAGCAGAACTGTCAGGTCAGAGCAAATGGGGCCAAAATAAAAACTCTCTTATTTATAAAACTATGTGAAGGGAATTCAGAAAGTAGATAAGCCAGTTGTGTTATATATGTGGAGGCCCTGTTTGGTTAAAAAAACCAAACCCGCCAAAAACCAGGGCATAGGAAAAAAAGAGGGCATTATAGCTCCTAGAGTGTTAAAATGGAAAGACCTTAGAAACTATCTAGTTTCAATCCCCGGATATACATACGAGGAAACGGAGTCCTTAGAAGATCACAATGTGAGCAGAAACGGGGCAGACCACAACACCAACCACCTCACTCCACACTGCACCACACCACACAACACAGCCAGGTCCCTTGATGTCCTGTTGGCATGATTTTTCACTACGCTTTAATCAAGAACCTGAAGTTTATTTGGGGGGTACATAAGGGATGATTTTGCTGTGGGAAGGTTACTACAGTGGAGCCATTCTAAAATTAAGTAATGAAACCTCTCCTCCAAGAGAATACCTACAGATCCACATTTCAAGCATCAAAATGAAAAAGTTGTAATAGCATTCATCAAGCTCAAAAGCCAAATTTCTAGGAACAAATGCAGCAGCTCATCACTTTGACAATAAGCATAAGAGCTACCATTTGTCATGCACCTGCTGTACGTCAAATGACGCCAGGTCCTTCCATACACTTTTTCTTGATCTCATTACCACCGAAACTCTCATCTTTGGTTTCTTCATCTGTGAACAGGAGACAGAAAGAGTGCCTACCTCATAGGTAAGGTTGTCCTTAGGATGAAATGAGGTAATCCGTGTATAGTACTTAGTAATACGTCATGCAGCGCTTGGTACTCCGTAAGTGTTAGCTGTTACTATCAGTATCTCATGTATTTCTCAACAGAATGCAGTGAGGTAGGGACTTTCATTCCTATTATAGAGATGAGTAAATAAGACTCAGAAAGTCAAGTGACTTACTGTTATATTGTTTGTAATTTATTTTTATAACTTCCTTATAAACAGCCTGATGCATTTGCGTATGTGAGATAAATTTCATCACCCCCCGGGGGCGGTTGGTTAGCACTGAAAGCACTCCATTAGAAACCCACTCTCTAAAGCTGGCTACAGGCAGGGGCTGCAAATATCATTATCTATATCCTCAGCAGGGCTTCTGTTAATGAGTGTAAGACATATTAGAAATAGGTTTTCATTGGTGAAACGAGTGGCATTAAGAGATTTGTAGGCTAGAAGGACTGCACCGCCCTTTCCACTGCTGTAGGAACAAGATGCAGGAACTGGCTCGGCACACCCAGTGGCCTGACACTTATTTCTGGGACCCCCACACTCATGGAAAACTGTCCCTGGGTCCATGAGAAGATTGGCTGACCCTGACTCACAATGGCTGAGTTTGCCTTGAGTGAAGCATCAGTGGAAAATCTTGTAGGTGCACCTAGGGACATCATCCACCTTTATAGGTATGGGCTGTGTGACTGCTTCTGTCCCATTTGCCAGGAATGTCTGTGTGTCTTCGAGTTGCTTGCACCGAAACATGACACTGTGCAGCAGGTTGCTGTGGGAGGAGCCATGGCTCCCAGCCACCTCTAAGAGTGTCAGGCCACTGGTATCCAGAGCAAGTGTTGAATGGTCATACTGCCTTGGGTCGCACAGATTGTGGCAGAATTGGAATGAGAACCTCAACCTAGCAGACCCCAAAGTGCATGTTCTCAGCCAGCTCATCTTTCTACTTGATAATAGGAATGACTGAGGACGCTTCTGATTATTCATTTCAGGGTATTGCCACATAAGATGGCAAAAAGAGTATCATAAAGGATTGATAGTTTCCCTAAGGTGGGAGTTTCTCTACCTGAGCATCATGAACCTTAAGGGGCCCATGCTAAGCTTCGGGGTTCCAGGAATTCCTGAAAATTGTTTGCAACAGTTCTTGAATTATGTAACTATGTGGAGTCATTTTTCATGATCAGTGTTCATAACTTTTCTGGAGAATCTCAAAAGGGTCTGTGACTTTACTGCCTAGAAATGTTTACTTCTCTTTTAGAAAATCAGTTATTAGGCCTTTCATCTGCCCTCTAAAGACATTTTGCTAGACATCAGCACATGAATTTTCCCATAATTTAGTTAGAGGTAAACGGAGAGTGTCATTGTCCTCATTTTGCTTAGCGAGGAATGGAGGTGCCCGAGAAGCTCCAATGATTCAGGGCTGGGGACCCCGCTGCGGGGTCTGGAAGGAGCCAGCCCTTCCCCGGGGTCCATCATCTCTGGCTTCTTAGCTCCTCGGTGACACGATTGATTCGCTGGCCTCTAAGTCTTCCCTGAGAGGGCCTCCCATGGTTCTGCCTCTGCGTTTCCTGCTCAGGCTGCTTGCTGTGCCCAGAAGCTCTTCGGTTCTCCTCCCCCTGCAAGGCCCAGCTGGAGCTTACCACTGAGGAGCAGCCTCCCTCACCAGCCCCGGGGAAAGTGCTCTTCTCTTACTTACTCCAGACCCAGAAGGGCTTAAATGTGTATAAGTGGGTGAAGGTGAAGCGTTAACCATGGACTGCCTTGGATTGTTGCTCATATTCTTGTTTTCAACTCTCACCCGCATCTTGTGTTTGTTACTGGTGTTGGCCAGGTCACCACCATCGGCGGCTCCTGGAAAGCTAACAATCAGTGTTGCGTTTCTGAGGCTCTGTCCTCACCTGTGGAGGCAGGTCCTTCTGTCTCCCTTCAGGTCATCCTTACTGTTTCTGAGAGGCCCCGTGGTGGCCTGTGTGTGGCCTGAACACCATCCCCACCCTCCTGCACTGACTCTGGCCAATGGTGACACTCCTGTGGAGGCCCCCGTGCTCACAGAGTTCCCGAAACTTGCTGCCAAGGGTGCCTGCCAGAGCCCATTTGCACCAGGGCCACGGAGATGAGACTACTCTGCTGTTTCTGCTCACACTGCAGGAGTCCCTCAGGGGTGGACTTGAATTGGCCTCTCAGCTAAGTTGGGGGGGGGGCGGCCCCTGATCTTCACCTCTGTGTTGTTTCATGAGTCTAGAGCAGTGAGTTTCATGAGTCTAGAGCAGTGGGGCTTTGCTCCCGGTGGCTTATGGATTTTTATCTCAATGGCTCTTCCCATTTCACTTGCCATCCCCTCTTCCTAGCATGCAGCTGGAAGGCCATGGGGATGGATTCGAGGGTACCATCCCTGGTCCAAAGTATATCTTCTTACCTCTCTTTCTCTTAGGGTAGATTCTTTGTAAGAGATTTCTTGGTAGTAATACGCAGCAGGCAGGCACTGGCTACAGGTATTGCTGTGGTCCCTCGTGGAACCCTTGCAGTAAACTTCTGAAGCTGGTACTTCTCCTGTATCCAGATGAGGAAGCCAAAGCCCAGAGGGGGGAAATAACTTGCTAAGGTTGCCCAGAAAATTAGTGGTAGAACCAGGCTTCCTGACTCCCAGCCTACTGATTCTTCCTCAGATCATTGGCTTTCCAGCTTTCTCTCTCTCTTTTTTTTTAAACCCAGTATAGCTCTTTCTTTAAATGAAATCATTTGAGAAGCCCAACATGTAAAACAAATATGGCTGGAGCTGCTCTAGATGAAGATGAGGAGAACGTGGCAGTTCCTATAGCTCAGCTGCCTCTTCCTCAAAGGCAGCTGGGCCCTGAGCTTTGTCTGAGGAGGGACTCTGAAAACACCACTCCCAGAGCACCCAGTCTCACCCAGAACCCTGGCCAGCGCCCCGTTCCTTCAAAAAGGGACATTTCCCAGCCCTTAGGGGATGCAAGTTCATTTTTCCACAGGCCAGCAAGAAATGCAGTTTTATCTGGTGGTGATTTATTCTTTCTTTCTCTCTGCCACATCTCTCGAGTCACATCTCCAGTGCTCTGAGTCTTTAATCTTTCACTTATCCCTCTTCCCCATGAGCTCCTTTAGCTAAGACGCTTTCATCCTGGCAGGTGATCGTCACAAGCCTTTAAGGAGTGGTAAAATGATATGGAGAAATAATCAGAGGCCCCAAGGCTGCTTTAGGTGATGTTTGTTCGGTCTCACCCACCCTCCCTCTGAGCTTTGGGTTTTCCATTCAGGCTGACAAATGCCACACCCGGGGCATTCCAGCTGAGCTCTCTGTAGCTGAGCCAGAGTTTGTAGACAGCTGGAGAAAAAATGTGCTGAAGAAGCAAGACCTCCATGCTGTTACCCTGTTGGGACTCACCCCAGTAGCTTCAGTCAGGCCTAGCATGACCAGGTGCTGAAACGGTCTGCCCTGGGTGGTGAAAAATGTGAGGCTAGTGAGCAGTACCCAGAGCCCTTGGCCTCGGTCTTCCTCCCTCCCTGAGTCAGGAATGACTGCAGAATGAGCAAGTATCAAGGAGGCAGGAAGAACTTGCCAGAGTGAGAGAGGTGTGTGTGAGCCATTTAGGATGACTCATGAGATTTCCACCTGATAAAGGAATGTCAGCCCTTCCTGGATATGCTTCAGGAGACGCTCAACTCTTGAAAACCCTCCCAAATGCCACACAACACAAACTCCAGCCTGTTCCTGTTTTCCAGGTAGGGAAAAACAAGACTACAGAAGGGAAAATGGATTCCGAAAAATGACAGAGACACCTTCATGCTTCAGGTGCAGATTCTAGGTTAAAATGGCTATTGGCCCCAGGGGAGACTGTTCAGTAGTGTGGCCACTTGTCTGCTCTTCCTGAAGCTACACATTCCATAGTTGATGGTTATCTCTGTTGGCTCCTTTCCAGATGGCAGCTCTGGGGACTTGATGAGTAACTATAACCCATATTTCCATGGCAGTTTCTAGATCCAGAAGCACTTTCCCATATATATAGCAGACAAGGTTCGGCGCAGGCAACAGAATTGAGTAGTTTAAGTTGAAAGGGATTTAATATAGAGAATGAGGTACACAAGGAGCAGACTTCAGGCTGGCCTGCCCCCCAGACCTGGCCTGCCCAGAGAGCATCTTCTTTTGCCACAATTAGGAAGCCACTGCCAGAAATGTTGGCTCCAAGAATATATACCTTCATTATAAAGTGGGGGTCAGAGCTGTTGGCTGCAGTGCCATGTGACTCCAGTTTTGATCAGTGCTAGCAGAATGCATACCTCATGCTCACCCCTCTCCCTTCTTAACTTTTTAAATTCAAACCCTGTGCAAGGACATCTGATTGGTGGAACCCAAATTGCATCTGGAAGTATAGCTGCAAGGGAGTCCGGAAACGAAGTTTTTAGCTTTGCAGTACAGGAAGGCACAGGGAAAATTGGAAGAGACATCTATTCTGTATCTACCCAAACTATATCTCACTTAATAGTCACAGGAAGTCTGAAAAGTGACGGGAGAAGGGATAGCCTCATGTAGCACGTGAAGAGAGGGGGCATGATGATGTGATTAGAGAGAGAAGAATGGGGAGGGGAGCAAGTGAAGTTTGTGCTGAGGTCTCCAGAATGTGAGGGCCTCAACTAGACAAGGGGCTGAGCAGGGATAGTGTTCTGGACAGAGTGGCACACAGAAAGCTGGTGAGCCTGGAGGGAGGTGCAGAGCAGAACTGGAAGGAGCAGGGGGTATGCGTGAGAGGCAGGGAGAGGAGGACATGGAATGAGGCTGGGGAGGCACCAGGGACAGATGGGCAGGCCCTGGAGGCCCCATTGAGCAATCTGGCCTTCGTCCTAAGAGCGACAGGAAGCCACTCAAGGGTTTTACGGAGGGGAATGTTTGGTGGAGGTGTGCATGGGACGTGATGGTATTTAATTTTGCAGAGGTCACTGGCTGCAGTGTGTCCTGATGTCATGCCTGTATTTGCTTACCACGGTCCACAATTTGCCATCAAGCCACCACTCTCCTATATTACTCAAGGGGTTTATTTCTGCCCCGTTCTCATTCTTTCATTCTAAGCAACAGGAGAAGGAAACAACAGCAAGATGAGGTCTACAAATCTGGGAAGGTATTTATAGGTTTTTTTTTTTTTTTTTTTTTACGTTTTTATAAATAAAATCCCCTGGGAAACCATTAATTTCCTTTGTTGCTGCTCTAGGATGTTGGGAAGGGCATTCAGTGTGAACTGTTTGAAATGCTTCTGCAAGTTGTTCTATGAGTAAGGTGTGGAAATGAATCAGCAGGCGAGGCCCCTGATATGCTTCTGGGCCTCTAGAAATTGGTGAGAGCTGGGCTGCTGCGGCCCCCCGTGGGAAACAGCTTGGTGGGGGGTGGGTCTCCTCTCACTGACCAGCAACTCAGGGGCTTGCCAGCACATGGTCGGGGCCCACTTCAGAGATCAAAGGGCAGAAATTTAAAAAATTGGCAGATGTGACCAGGCTCTGAAACGGCCACTGGTTTTAATGCAATTGGCCCCTGAGACTCAACTTCCTCCAGAGCCTTTCTTCTCACAAGAAGCCAGCTCTGCTAGCTGACTCAGGGGAGACTGTTCAGTAGTGTGGCCACTTGTCTGCTCTTCTGGAGGTCTGGATGCGGTGTCTGGCATGCATTCTCAGCTAGATGGAGACCCGGGCTCTGGGTCCTAGCTTCCTAACCAGCTTGTGAGCTTCTTGTAGGAAGGGATCACATCTTTTATGTGTTTTTGTATTCCTTACCACATTCATCTTGGTTGGTTCATGGTCTGAATTCAGAATAGTCACCAGTCAGGAGATTTTTCACTTCCTTTAGTTCATGGTTGTGGGGTGGGGTGTCCATGGATGCAGGTTCAAACATTTAAATCCTCAACAGGGCTTCTCAGAAGTGAACTTCTTTCTGATTCTCCCAGGCCCACACCCCGGGGGGCTGTCCACACTGGCCCTAAGACCAGTGGTCAGGCGCAGGCAGTGAGGTTGTGAGGTGACCCCTGGGATGGCGAGTGGAAGAAGCTGTGGCACTTGTGGGCATGGCCTCCCCCTTCCTGCAGAGCTGTGCAGAGCCTGAGTGGCTCTGCAGGTGTATTTTGAGGCAGCGTATTAACAACCATTTAAATGTGTGGGCCAAAGACACTGATGTTTCTTACTTGCCCTGCTTTTCTTTCATTGGTTTCCCAGAAAAATTGCTAAGGTAGGAGCCCTGTAGACATGATGTGGTTCCCATGCTGATTGCCTTTCAAAGCCAGTGTTACCCAATGGGGGGAAAGTATTGGATCGTAGCTAACTGGTGTCCCTTTGTATGAATGACAGAATGTGTTGGGTTGGGTACTCTGGAGCTTACTTTTTTGCTCATTTGGAACACTCCTTGGTCATCTCTGCTTCCCCATCTATGGCTACCTGATAGGAATAAAAACTCCAGAGAACCATTTCTATGTATATTCAGGGGATTCTGAGAAAAAGACACTAAGAAGCCAAAGATAACAATGAAGTGATAAATGATTAATGAAGTAAAACATTATGGACAGATAGCCAAATTCATAGGGAGGGAAAGTAGACTGGTTGTTGCCAGGGCTGGGGGGAGGGGAGAATGGAGAGTTGGTGTTGAATGGGTGTAGAGTTTCATTTTGGGGAGATGAAAAAGTTCTGGAGACGGATGGTGGTGATGGTTGTACAACAGTGTGAATGTACTTCATGCCACTGAACTGTGCACTAAAAATGGTTAAAATAGTAAATTTTGTGTTATGCATATTTTGCCACAATGGAAAAAAATTAAATAAAACCATTTGGACAGCATTGTCTCAATGAGGAGACACTGAACTTGTTGACTTGTAGCTTGGGTGCTGTGTGTGTGTGTGTGTGTGTTTATATTAAAAGTAACCAGTTTCCTGAAAACATATAACCTACTCCTAGCCAAGAGGCTCTTTTCCTGTGCTTTTGTGCATCCTGAAGCTGTCTCCACTGTGTGTTGGTCAGGAAATGGGTGACTCATGGGGCCTTTATGACAGATCCCTGAGTCACACACACACACACACACACACACACACACACACACGAGTCACCTCCCTCCACACCCACAGGCTTCTCATACAGGCAGTGGTTAGGATGCCAGAGACATGAACCTGGGGCATGGCAGGGGCTGCCTGGTGCTGTTGCCATGCGTGTTCCTGAGCAGTCTGTCTGGGGCTTAGCAGTAATCTGCGGCCGTGGCGATACTTCTCAACCCCAGGCTCAGCATTTCCTCCCTCTCTGTCTCTCTTTAAGGCCAACCTGAATGGCAACAGCAGTGGAAAGCACTTGGTACCAGGAGCGCCTGGTGTCCACTTGGCGGCTGTGGCCACGCCTGTTTCAGGGGCCTCTATACTTCTGTGTGAATGACACTGCATGTAGGAATATGAATCAGCAGGCGTGTGGTGGATGCCACACGGTGAATGGTCGGGTTAACCTCAGGGCTGGTGTGACATCTCGGTGGTCATGAGTGGGTTTAGGAGCTACTCAGTGATAGAAAAAAATGGAGGGCTGAGCCAGACGTTAGGAGACCTGGGTTTAGACTTGGCTGTGACACTAGTTAGTTTCGTTTCCATGGTAAGTCACGTAAGCTCGGCTTCCTCCTAGATCAGGATCGGCGTTCATAGCTCCTGCATGGCCTGCCCCTCCTGTGCCCACAGCAAACACTGCTCACAGTGCTCTCTTCCCAGAGCCCAGATGCCAGCTCATGGTCCTGCTCAGACAGCTTCTCCTATCATTTCCATTGAATCAGAGTTAGCGTTTAAAATGACACCTATTTGCCATCTTAAAGGCTAAATTGTTGGTTCTCAATTCTTACTACACATTAGAATCACTGAAAAGTGTCTATAAAATACAGATGTCTGAACCATACCCATATGGGGTCTGATTGAATTGGTCTGGGATGAGACCCACGCATTGATAATTTTAAAAGCTCTCCAGGTGATTCTGTTGCACAGCCAGGATTGAGGGCCACTGGGTTAGATAATCACTAAGGCCCCTTCCAGAGCTCACATCCAATCATTCTACCAACAAGTGTTGGAATTAAGATGGCAGACATGATTGGACCAGTTGAATCAGGAGATCTCGTTGTTTCTGGTTTTCACTCCTGATACACTTGTGATCCTGGTTGAGTGTATTTATTCTTTTTGAGTTTTAGATTCCACATGCATAAACTGGGAATAATAATCTCTTGGGCTTCCTATTTCACCATATTTTAGGAGGATGAAATGGTGAATGATATATGAGGAGAATGCTATGTAATATGCTACATGTCCATTTTTATGACATGAATGCCCCCAAATACTTTAAAAAAATTTTATTTTTTAAATTTATTTTTATTTCTTGATGTTTTCAACTTTACTTTTTTAATTTTTTTTTTAGTTAACATATAGTGTAATATTTGTTTCAGGAATAGAAGTTAGTGATTCATCACTTACATATAACACCTGGTGCTCATCACGAGTGCCCTGCTTCATACCCATCACCCATTTAGCCCATCCCCCACCCACTTCCCCTCCAACAACCCTCAGTTTGTTCTCTGTAGTTAAGAGGCTCTTATAGTTTGCCTTCCTCTCTTCCCCCCCTTCCCCTATGTTTATCTGTTTTGTTTCCAAAATTCCATATATGAGTGAAATCATATGGTATTTGTCTTTCTCTGACTGACTTGTATCACTTAGCATTATACCCTCTAACTTCATCCACATCTTGTAAATGGCAAGATTTTATTCTTTTTGATGGCTAAATAATATTACATGGTATGTATGTATATAATATTACATGATATATATATGTGTGTGTGTGTATATATATGTATATATATACATCTTCTGTATCCATTCATCAGTCAATAAACATTTGGGCTCTTTCCATATTTTGCCTATTGTGGACATTGCTGCCCTTTTGAATCAGTATTTTTGTATCCTTTGTGTAAATACCTAGTAGTACAATTGCTGGGTTGTAGGATAGTTCTATTTTTAACTTATTGAGGAAACTCCTACTGTTTTCCAGAGTAGCTGCACCAGTTTGCATTCCCACCAACAGGGTAAGAGGGTTCCCCTTTCTCTGCATCCTCGCCAACACCTGTTGTTTCCTGTGTTGTTAATTTTAGCCATTCTGACCAGTGTGAGGTGATATCTCATTGTAGTTTTGATTTGATGATGAGTGATGTTGAACATCTTTTCATATGTCTGTTAGCCTTCTGTATGTCTTCTTTGGAAAAATGTCTATTCATGTCTTCTGCCCATTTATTAAATGGATTATTTGCTTTTTGTGTGTTGAGTTTGATAAGTGCTTTATAGATTTTGGATACTAACCATTTATCAGATATGTCATTTGCAAATATCTTCTCCCATTCCATAGGTTGCCTTTTAGTTTTATTGATTGTTTCCTTTGCTGTGCAGAAGCATTTTATCTTGATGAAGTCCCAGTAGTTCATTTAAAACAATTTTTAAATAAAAATTTGAATCTATCCCTTACGATGATTTTGTAAAGATCCAATGAGGTAGTATATACAGCCACACCCAGCCTGTGCTTGCTAGTGTACAATAAAAGTGCTTGTTTGAAAATTGTTTTAAATGATTTTATTTATTTATTTATTTATTTATTTATTTATTTATTTATTTATGTATTTATTTAGAGAGAACTTGAGTGAGGTGGAGGGGAGAAAGAATCTCAAGCAGACTCTGTGCTCCATGAGGAGCCCGTCCCAGGGCTCAATCTCACTACCCTGAGAGCATGACCTGAGCCAAAACCAAGAGTCAGATGCTTAATGCCTGAGCCACCCAGATGCCCCACTTGTCTGAAAATTTCGATGGAGTTTACTACAACAGTAAATCACAAATGGAGTTTTATGTGCCTTTAGAGGAAGGATAAGCTCATTTCTGTGGTTGCTTTATTAGAATTGGAACTGTATTAGATTTTTCTAAGGTAAAAATTATGAATGTTAATACCTGGAATATTCTCATTATAAAATATGCAAATGATAGAGAAGTAAAATGAGCAAACTATGAAAGTCCTCCTTATCTCCCCCACCGTACTCCTCCCCTCTCCAGAAGTAATCACCAACAGTGATTGAACTGTATCTATCTAGGCCCCTCTATGCACTTACATCACACACACACACATGCACACACACGCACACTTGCAAATATTAATTTTTTTTCCTAACAGAAATTGTATCTATATAGTATTCTGCAATTTGCTTAACAATGTGTTTTAGGGATCATTCCATGACTTCTGGTATGTTACTGAATCTTCATGCCTTAGTTTCCTCATCTGTAAGTGGGGATAATAACAGGACTATTATAAGGACTGAGTTAGTGTATATAAAATGCTAAAAATAGTGTCCAGCACTTTTCTGCGGTTAAGCTCACAGCAAATCTTATGGAAATATATTTTACTAAATGACTGTTTATTGGATAACAGGTTAAAAATAAAAAAAAAATTTATATTCATTTGTGCTGAACTTAGGGCTGATTATAAAAAAGTACCCACCCTCCACCCCCAGCATGCAAGTTGAAATTTGATTAAGAGATTGTTCTGGAAGTATGTGCATCCTTTACTGATTCTTCATATTTCACACAATGAATGATGGGTACTGAGTCCCAAGCTTGGAGACTTCAGTGATTTTATCTTTTTTTTTTTATTTTAGAGAAAGAGAGAGAGCGAGCGGGGGTGGGGTGAGTAGAGGGAGAGATAGCATCTCAAGCAGACTCCCCACGGAGCATGGAGCCTGATGTGGGGCTTGATCCCATGACCCTGAGATCAGACCTGAGCCGAAACCAAGAGTTGGATTAACTGACTTTGCCACTCAGGTGCCCCCTTCAGTGATTTCTTTTTTTCTTTTTCCTTTCTTTCTTTTTTAAAAAAAGACTTTATTTATTTGAGAGAGAGAGAGCACAAGTGGAGGGGAGGGGCAGAGGGAGAGGGAGAAGCAGGCTCCCCATTGAGCAGGGAGCTGGACGCAGGGCTTGATCCCAGGACCCTGGGATCAACTCAGCCACCCAGGTGCCCCTCAGTGAGTTCATCTTAATAGATATTCTGATCTTAGCTTTTTCCAGTTCTATGCCTCAGTTTCCCCACCAGAAAGCTAGGCACAGTATTGTCCACCAGGTAAGAGGTGCCCAGAAGAAATGGACTCAAAGTGGTTACAGCTTATGGTGGTTTATGACATTGCAAGGTGTTTATCTGCACTGCTGATGAGCAGAAGGTCATGACCTTGTCTTTAACTTCTCTTTGGGTTTTGTTAGGGAAGGTACAAGAGAGGAGAAGGTGTTGGCATTTTGCCTCCAGGAAGAATTTTGATTAAGGATAAACATATTCCAAGATGCTGTGAAGTTGAAGTCGCATGAATGCTAAGTGATTTCTTGGCATCAAAAATCAATCTCTTTCATGTCAGTCCTAAAAAAAATAAACACTTTTACTTTCTTTGGTACCGGGAATAGCCAGGTTGGCTTCAGCTATTACAGCAAAAGCTTTTAAAATAATTACTTCTAGAATACGATAATATTAATGATTAGCTTTGTGTTAAAATTGAAGAGATAAGTAGTTAAATACGAGGAATAATAAACCTTGGAAGTGTCATTGTGTAATAAGTTTGCCCTTTAAAAGTATCATTTTTCAATGATTTTGCTCATCGTGAATAGTTCAGGAAAAATTAAATCCCTCACTAAATAATCCTTTTTCTACAATTGAAGTGACTTCTTAAAATGATCTTTGATTTTCGTACATTAGAGTCAGTCCCCTTCAAAACAACAGTTTTTTGGTTTTTTTTTTTTTTAAGTAATTACATTCTCATTTATGGAGTACCTTCCCTGGGCTGGGCTGAGTGCATGCACCATCTTTTAACTCTGCAAGCGACCCAGTGGAGTGATAATGATTATTACCACCCCATTTTAGAGATGGAAAAAACTGAGGCTTAGAGAGGTTAAGTAACTGGTCAAGTGAACATAATACATAAACGGCAGACCTGAGATTTGAAGTCGTGTCTGTCTCCTTAGGAAACAAAGTATCTGACTGGTTGGTCCAAGAGCTATAGAGGCCTGTTATTATGAGGTTAATTACTGAAGGGGTCTGGATATACAGGGCAAATCACTCCCCAGCAACATCAGAAGTATACGTCATAAAAAGTGTGTGCGGGAATATGCGCATGTGTGTCAAAATGTGAAGGCTAAATGGACTGAGAAGAATGGGAATCTGGTGGGCTTATCAAATGTAAGGCTTTTGGAAAAAGCTCTCTCCCAAGACTTGTTTCTGCCTGGGCACAGGAGGACCTGCGGAGGGGGGAGGGCGATGGGCATCTTCCCTCTGAAGAGGGCCTGGCGCAGGCTGCTGGGTGGCCCCTGGGAAGAGCAAACTCCTCTGTTGGGGATGTTTTTTGTAACTAGATTAAGGGTAAGGGAGGCTTTACTGAAAATTCTGCTTGGTGGCTGAGAACTTAAATTTCACAGCGCTGCTTCCTGCTCTTAGATTGTTGCTGCAACTAATATAATAAAAATCGGAATTTCTTTTTCTTTTTTCTTTTCAAAGACACTTCTTAGGTAAAAATTCAGAGAGGTCTACATTTGCTTTCTCTCTCTCTTCACACATCCACATCCACACATCCACATCCACACCCACATACATACAAATACACATACACACATACATCCACGCATCCACATCCACACACATATCCACACACATACATATACCCATATACACATATCCACACATACATACACACACATTCACACACATACATACACATCCACACACACATATGCACACACACACACGCATGGGAGTTGACATGTTAAACCGTCTCCCCTTCATTATTTATCTCCTAAAAGCAAATTCATTCTTCTACCATCTCTTTATTGATCACATCCAGGAATTTAAACATTGATCTATCAGGAGTACCATTATCCAATCTACAGTCCAAATTGAAATTTCCCAGTTATCCCAATCATGTCCTTTATAGAATTTGTCAACAACTTTCTGACTCAGGATTCCACAAGACTCGTGCATTACATCCTTTCATCTGCTACAGTTCCTCAGCAATTTTTTCCCCTATTCTTTATGTCATTGACATTTTTGAAATGTCTAAGTGAGTCATTTTGTGAGAATGTCTGTCAATTTGATTCAACTGTTTTCTTTGTTTTTTTAAGATTATTTATTTATTTATTTGACAGAGAGAGACACAGTGAGAGAGGGAACACAAGCAGGGGGAGTAGGAGAGGGAGAAGCAGGCTTCCCGCTGAGCAGGGAGCCTGATGTGGGGCTCGATCCCAGGACCCTAGGATCATGACCTGAGCCAAAGACAGACGCTTAACGACTAGGCCACCCAGGCACCCCTGAATTCAACTGTTTTCTAATGATTAAAAATTTTTTTTTTTAAGATTTTTTATTTATTTATTTGAGACAGAGAGAATGAGAGAGAGAGAGCACATGAGAGGGGGGAGGGTCAGAGGGAGAAGCAGGCTCCTTGCTGAGCAGGGAGCCCGATGCAGGACTCGATCCAGGGACTCCAGGATCATGACCTGAGCCGAAGGCAGTCGCTTAACCAACTGAGCCACCCAGGCGCCCTCTAATGATTAAATTAATGAGACCCAGTTGAAAGAGACCAGTGACCCAGCTGGTATTTTTTATATTATATTTATGTATTATCTATATTTATGGGCAAATATTATATATAAATATATAATTAAAATAATATAATGACCTAATTGGAAAACTTAAATGGCTTTAAAAAGTACAACATAACAAATGACGTTCCCCTGCCCCAGTCTCTTTCCCTAAGGTGACCCTGTTGACAAGTTTCTGATTTTGTCCTGAAAAACATCTTTGCATACACCGCCATATCCAGCTCCCTGTTTGTCTGTGCCTTTTTATTTACACAAAAGAAGTCAGCATGCAATGCAAAACTTAGACCTTTGAACCACCTTTGTGTTTCAGTGAAGGAAAGTTCCCAGGGTGAAATGAATCTTAACGGTTGTTCCCTGGTTTGAAGAAGATCTCCGTGTGACTGCTTCCCATCACCTTTGTGCGAAGCCTTCATGGGCTTGCATGGAGATGGCGGCCTTTGGATGATTAATACAGACCAAGGTCCGTGTACACAGTGGTTATCTGGCATTGGCCCACTTCATCAGATAGTTCTTTTATGGGGTTGATTGGGAAAAATGGGTCGTTGATTAACTCAAGGAAGCTTTTAACAAGGTTGAATTCAGGAATGAAGGGAAGGAAGGCCTCTGCTAAAGATGATGGTTAGTGTGCTTTCCTTTTTTTAACCCATTTGGCTCTTTCAAAAAGTGTGGTGAAATTCACATAAGATAAAATCTACCATTAGTGACATTTAGTAAATTCACAATGTGGTACAACCATCACACTGTCTAGTTCCAAAACATTTTCATCCCGCCCAAAAGGAAACCCTGTGTTCTTGAGCAGTCACTCCTTACTTCCTCCCTCCTCAGTCCCTAGTAACCACGGATCTGCTCTCTGTCTCTATGGATTTGCCTATTTGGGATATTTCATATTGGTGGCATCATGTAATAGGTGGCCTTTTGTGGCTTCTTCCACTTAGCATGACATTTTCAGGCTTCCTCTGTGTTGTTGCATGTATCCAAGGGCCCTTCCTTTTCTTGGCTGGGTAATACTCATTGTATGAATGACCACATGAAAAAAATCCATTTATCAGTCAATGGCCCACTTTTGAATATCGCTGCCAATCTTGGATCAAAGGGACCCTCCTGCACGGGACTGTTTTAAATTGTATGAACCATGAACCATGTCAGTGATTTCTTAGGTCAAGAGTTTGGTAGGCCAAATCAGTTATTGAAAAATCACCAGGTCTCTGTGGGCTAACAGTTAATTGTGTCTGAAGGGTAGGAGAGAGAACGACTTCTTGACCAGAAAGTAGAGCCTCTAAGGTTTGTAACAGGTAATTATCTGCCTTCCTATTCCACGAGCCCTTCGACTGTGGCCCCCGCTCGGTGATGGGCCCCCCAGACCCCCACGCTGCTCAGACAACTACCTAAGTCATGTGTCGGCCAGAGTGGAACAGTCATTCCTCACAGGGCGGCTTAGGGATTGGGAAGCCAGAGGCACCGCAGTGGGTGCCAGCTCGCTCGTCCCCACCAAGAACTGCTTCCCTTGCTTCCTGTCTGCTTATTACTTGAAAAACCCAGGAAAAGTCCTCCTCTTTGAACAAAAGATTTCAGAATTTCTGCTGTCAGTAATGGGCTGCCTGCTATTTACTCCAACCTGCATTTATACTGTGGCTGTGTGCGTGTGCGTGTGTGCGTGTGTGTGCATGTGTGTGCGTGTGCATGTGCACGTGTGTATGTGCGCGCATGTGTGTGCATGTGCGTGTGTGCGTGTGTGTGTGTGCGTGCGTGCGTGTGTGTGTGTGTCTAAAATCACCCAGACAGGGATTAGCAAGAAAACCCTTAAGAATTCATTTGATGGCTAATGATGGAAAATCCCAGGATTTAAAAGGAGCAGAAAAAAAAAAAAAATGCCCGCCTTGTTTTCCAGACAGATGCAAAACCTTCACCTTCCCTATAATTAAAGTCTTGAGGCCTACCATGGGGTGGGGAGAGAAGGAAATACAGGCCTGAGAGCAGGAAGATAATGTCAAATTGCTGATCCCTCAGTGGCACCGAGCATTGTCTAACAGATGAAATGTGATGAAGAATAACCAATTTCCCCTCTCCCCCTCCCAGCTTCTCTCAGCTGGTCCCATACTTCGCATTTTAAAGACTTCAGCAGGAAAGGGCATCCTGCAGGGAGCGAACAGGGGCATCCTGAAGGAATGCTCAATGCCTGCCTTCTGTGTTTTCGGCAGTGTAAATCCTGCCTCTCCACACACTGTTTCTCTCCCCCCAGCCAACTGAGTCTTCCTCACCCACTCCCATTTCTCTCTTCTCATTTATCCTCCCCTTCTTTTCTTTTTTTTCAACTTTATTTGTTTATTTATTTTTCTAGAGAGGGGGACAGAGAGAGAGAGGGTGGGAAAGGGGCAGAGGGAGAGGGAGAATCTTAAGCAGGCTCCACGCCCAGTGCAGAACCCGACATGGGGCTCGATCTCAGGACCCTGAGATCATGACCTGAGCCTAAATCAAGAGTCCGACACTTAACCAACTGAGCCACCCAGGTGCCCCCTCCCCTTCTTTTTGAGTCCCTCTCAGAATCCTGACAGTCACACCCGTCCTTGCCCATGGCATTGGACCAGAAAGTCGGGCTTGCTTTCTTCATGGACCGTGGCTGCCCATGACTGAAATAATCAAGCCCCACATCAGCTGTCCTTCCCAGGCCTCTGCATCAAGGTCAGCTGGTGCAGTAGGAGGGAAGTATTTTGCTTATCATACAGCTTTGGCTTGGAAGGTTCTAGAACGTTAAAAATGAACAGAACAGGCTTTCTTATGGCATGTTTTTGAGAACCACTTGGGAATTTGGGTGGGGTAGGTAGGAAACAAGTGTCTGGCCTATCCCAGGGGATATTAGTCACCCACATTAAGTTTCAGGATAAAAAAATATTAGACAAGTTTGTACATGGTAATAACTGTCAGACTGGCCACTCCCTGTTGATGCTTGAGGTTTTGGAATTCTGATCTGCCTTCTCAAAGAATTTATTTTTTCAAAAGGTGAGAAGGCCCACGGAGAAGAATTCTGGATTTTAGGAATGTGATTTCCTTACTGAGGTGTGACAACAGTTAAAAAAAAGGGGGGAGGGAAGGCAGGGGATCGCAGAAAATGCAGGCATGATTGAAATAAATGTAAACCCCAAAAGTAATCTCTGCACTAGGTTGTGTGCCGTCTACAATTGGAATGCTGAGTGCTACCCTGGTCCTTGTACATCAAGAGAGACTGAGAAAAACTGCAGAGAAAGGCAAACACTGAGACCAAAAGGGGTTTAGGATGTACGAAAGCAACTCTATGTTTAAAATCTTGGGTCTTTGCAAGGTTGGCATCTTCATGCAACAGCTCTGGGGCCTCATTAGGGAGCCAGTCAGAGATACTCCAAGGGCCCAGGCAGGGTTGACAGCCTCTGATTCACCAAATTCCAGAGACTCAAACAGGAAGTCTGAATGGGACTAGCATTGGCCCATTTTAAAAAAGGTTTCTGCATAAGAGACAACTAAAATGTTAAAGAATTATCCCAAATAATCATGCACCTATTCAAGCTATGTGTGGTAGATTCCTATCTTCTAAGGATGAGAGTATAAGGAAAAGTGGCTTCTATTAAGAAAAAAAAAAAAATCTCTTATATCCTCTAATGTTAGCACTGAGAGGTGGTTTTGGGTATTGACCCTGACCATGTGCAGCTACTCTTTTTTTGTCCTGTGTGCAAGCCACTGGCCATACGTGCCTATGAGAAACTTGAGATGAGCTAGCTTTATACTTTAAATATCTATAAATACATTTATCAATTATTCCCAGTTATTCCTCAATAAAGTTAAAAAATAAAGAAACGTAGCTAGTTTGAATTGCGATGTGCTATGTATAAAATACACACTGGATTTCAAAGACTTACCATGAAAAAATAATGTAAAATATCTCCTCAATAATTTTTCCATATGAACATATTAAAGTGATAATATTTTAGATCTATTGGGCTAAACAAATATATTAATATGTTAATTTCACCTTTTACTTATTTTAATGTGGCTACTAGAAAATGTAAAAGTTACCTATGTAGCTTACATTTGTGGCTCACATTCTGTTTTTAGTGGAGAGCATTGTTTAGAGTCCTTTGCTAATAATCACAGCGTGATCATGCTTAAGGGGGTTAATAACATTGGCCCAAGCATGTATGTCATTGACCTGTGGCATGGCTAGAATGTCCAAAAGTCAGTGTACTGAAGGCCAGGGACACACCACCAGAGCAGAAACAGAGAATTTTGTTGATGAAAACAAGGTTTTTAAAAACCTTTCTTTCTGGAGCTGCTTTAATGGAGACCAAGCTTCCCAGCTTGAGGGCATCTAGTGGTAGTGCTGGGTTCATTCTTCAAAGGCATTTAGAACAGCGCCCATGGTAAATGCTTCACAAACATTTGCTATTATTCATCCTTTCCTGTGTGAAAATGAAAGTCTTTTTTTTTTAAATATTTTATTTATTTATTTGACAGAGAGAGACACAGTGAGAGAGGGAACACAAGCAGGGGGAGTGGGAGAGGGAGAAGCAGGCTTCCCGCTGAGCAGGGAGCCCAATGCGGGGCTTGATCCCAGGACTCCAGGATCATGACCTGAGCCGAAGACAGACACTTAATCGACTGAGCCACCCGGGCGCCCCTGAAAATGAAACTCTTTAAATAAATGGGTTTCCCTGGCACTAACAAAATTCCTTTTTAAAATTTAAAAAAAATTTTTAAAAACCATTTTATTTATTTATTTACTTGAGAGAGAGAGAGAGGGAACACAAGCAGGGGGAGTGGCAGGCAGAGGGAGAAGCAGGCTCCCCGCCGAGCAGGGAGCCCGATGTGGGCCTGGATCCCAGGACGCTGGGATCATGACCTGAGCTGAAGGCAGACGCTTAACTGACTGAACCACCCAGGTGCCCCAATATTCCCTTGTTCTTGCCCCAGTTTTTTAGTGTGGGGAATGGTGGCCCTTGCTTTGCCAGTCTAGCAACTAGTAGGGCCTGCCATTGATTGGGTCTGCCCCCAATTGGTACGTGAACCAATGGTGGAATACAGACCCCTTTCCTGGTGAGTAAGGTTCAGACATGATCTGTGCTTTGCCCATGCCCCTCTCTGGGTTTCTGGGATGGATTTTATTTCTGGGGCACCACTTAAGCACTGGACAAAGCCCGCCCCCCTGTGTCATTTCCCTGGTGTCCTGCCAAGGCTCCTTGCTCTGGACATCTCAGTCATGGTGTCTGGCATGTTTGGATCCCCCATTAGCCAAAAGTACCCTCCACCCCACCACACAGCCTCTGCTTATTAAATGTGATCGTACTGAACGGCAATCACTTAAAAATTATAAAGAAATTTGGTTTGGAAGCAGCTGTTCAGCTCCTTTTAAGATTATTTAGATCAGTGGGAAAGGTTCAAAACGACCTGGGAGCATTTTCAAAGGACACACTCTTGGGACCCACTTTCAGAAATTCTGATTTAGTGGGGCTGAGGTAGGGCTTTGGCATTAGTACTTTTAAAAAAGCTCCCAAAGTGATTCAAGTGAATGTGCTTGATTGAGAACCATTAGCTTGGCAATAATCGGAACAGATATTTTTCCACTTTCATTTTGGGAGTTAACCAAGTAATATATTTGATGTCAAGATTAGATGGTTAATATTTCAGTTCAAATTTAACAGAGTACAAATTTGTATCTACTATCTATCTAATGTGTGTGTGCGTCTGAGTGTGTGTCTACTTTTTGTATTTTACATTCCCAGCAATTAGCACACTGCCCTGCACATAGCAAGCTCTAACTGAATGATTGCTGCATGGGTGACTATGCATATTGAATACATATTTGTAGAGAAAATATCTTTAAAATGTATTTCATGGGGTGTTTTTTGAGACATCCTTAAAATATCTTTTAAAATGTATTGAAGGTTTCCATCACATTTTGTGTGTGTGTGTTTTTAAAGAAATTATATTTATTTATTTGACAGAGAGATACATAGCGAGAGAGGGAACACAAGCAGGGGGAGAGGGAGAGGGAGAAGCAGGGGGAGTGGGAGAGGGAGAAGCAGGCTTCCCGCAGAGCAGGGAGCCCGATGTAGGGCTCGATCCCAGGACCCTGGGATCATGACCTGAGCCGAAGGCAGACGCTCAATGACTGAGCCAC
This sequence comes from Mirounga leonina, assembly GCF_011800145.1. Classification (NCBI taxonomy): domain Eukaryota; kingdom Metazoa; phylum Chordata; class Mammalia; order Carnivora; family Phocidae; genus Mirounga; species Mirounga leonina. Next base: position 58,845,786 of record NW_023270377.1, on the reverse strand, counting down.
TCAGGTGCCCCTCATTTCATGTGTTTTAAATAAATGAGAAATTTGCTTCAAAGGAGTGGGGCAGGTGTCCTGCCGTGTGGAGAACGCCGGGTTCGGGGTTTTCTCTGCACGGAAGACTTGGAAGGTGAAGCGCGTTGTTTTTCGAACACCCAGGAGGGGTGCAGCTGCAGGAGTGGCCTTTGTCAACACCCAGCTCCACGCAGTGGCAGTTACTACCTGCTTCCTGTCTCACTAACGTGGGCAGCATGGAGACTGCTGCTTGCACCGTATGGGCCGTGTTTAAGGTGCTGGAGACTGGAGAAGCCAGCCGAGGGCAAGTCGGCCAGGGGGAGCCTGGCCTGTGGAGCACCCTTAGCTCCAGGCCCCCGTGGGGCCACTCTGTGCGGGGCGCACCTGTGACTGTAAATGCAGCTGTTGGCCTCTTCACTGGGCTCCCCGCCCCTGACCTTGAAGTCTCTGACCCCGGATTGTTCTTTGGTGGTTAGGTCTGATGTTTCTGCAGGCCTCTTTGTGCTGCCCCTCCACCCCACAGAGCCTCCCATTTCTTAGATTTTTAAAGAAGAAAAAACCCACAAGCATCTAAAAACAGTTCAACGGTTGCGGAATTCTAAAAATGACAGAAGAAGAACATTTATGGGGTATGAACCTATGTCCAAAGTCGTGCTTTCAAGGGCCCTGTGGGAAATCGACGCCCACGTGGTTGGCTAGTTGCATCTTTCCACCCACGTGAGATGGTGATTTTCGTTAGTTTTTAATTTAGCGAGAATTTGTTTAGTGATGTTCCACTTTCACCACCCCTTTGTCAGAGCGGGAAGAAGGGCCATGTTCTCAAATTGTTGGTGCCTTTCACTCTTTGATCAAAGCCCTGTTGTCTCTTTCTTCCTTGCTCAGGTATAACCCTCCCCCTTCCCCAAGCCCCCATGAGCCTTTGTAACTGCAGTGAAAGGAGGAGCCCAGAGAGTTTGTGTGGGAGGTCAGCCGAGGCAGAAAGAGAGAGGAACTGGGTGCAGACTCTGCGCAGGTGACTCGCATGTCCCTGAGCTGCACCCGGCACCACCAGCCCCCACCCAGGCTTACTGTCAATGACAGCAGGTCAGTGCAAAATAATCTAAGAAACCACAGGCTGCCTGAGGGATGGCCCGCACCTCTGGCTCAACTGAGAATTATTCTCTGCAGGGAGTGGACAATCCACAAGCATGAATGCAAGTTGGTCTCAGATTCAGCATTTGAGAAGGAGCAGGCGAGGAAGTCTTCAGAGATGCAAAAATATTGGAAAATCCTACCTTACAAATGGGACATTGGCGCTTTCTTCCTCTTAGTTACTGCTGGGTATTGTCCCTGTGAGAGGGACAACTATTCAGTCCACACATATTTATTGGCTATGTGTCAGGCTCTGTGCCAGCTGCTGGGGGCATGCCGGCGAGCAAGAGTCCTGCTTTGCAGACCTCAGAGCAGTGGCCTCCGAACTTCGGTCTTTGTACGTCCCTGGAGGAAAAAAAATCGAGTCTATCTATGCTGTTTTTATTTACTTATAAATTATGTAATGTATTATGTACATCATAAAATATACATTATAAAATGGACATACAAAGTAAATTAGGATGAAGTAAATAAACATATAAATGTATATATAGAGATAAATTCCATATATTTTCCCCTCCCACGGCTTATCTTGCACAACTTCTGGGGGGAGGGGTCAGGCACCCACTACGGAGACCACAGAAGGGATTAAGAGTGTGACCTGGAGTCAGATTTCCTGGCTCCAGAATATAATTTTCATATGGCCCAGGATTTGTGACTTAATTTCTCTAAGCCTCAGCTTCCCCATTTGTAAAATGGGTGTTATAATAATACCTTCCCCAGAGTTGCAGTGAAGATTAAATGAGGTAATCCACGTCAGGCGCTTAGAAGGCTTCCTGGTATTTGGAAAGAGCTCAACAAATGTTAGTTATTATTATAATTATTATAGTCTCTTTGGGGAGAAAAACATTAATTAGCCAACTAAGTACTTAATTTCAATTGTGATAAGTGTCATGAAGGGTAAGTATAGGATGCCAGGAGGATGTGCACGAGGGGGACCTAACCTGTCAGTTTGGAGCTGAGTTCTCAGTTTAAGGAGGGAGCCAGGGTTTAGAGCAGGGACAGAGCCTTCTCAGCAGAGGGGCCAGCTGGAGTGAAGGCCTGGGGCAGGAGAGGGACAAAGGCCCCTGAGAAGGGAGGACACGAGCAGATGCAACGAGAGAAGCAGGCTGCCTGGAGAGCATGCAGGGCTCCGTGGGCACAGTATCTCTTAAGGACCTTAGTTACCAATGACTCACCCACTCACTGCAGTTGAAGCAGAAAAGGACTTTATTAAAGGGTATTAAGACACTCAAAATCTCCAGGAGGGCCAGAGAGTTAAGTGTGGAGATCAGGAAACCAGAATACTCAGATCAACCACATCCCAAGAGGGAAGCAGCAACGGGCCTCTGCTGCTGCCTCCAGGTCCAGACCCCACAGCCCGGCTCACGCCGCTGGTGCCCCTGAAAGCTGGGCACCCACTGCTGCCCTTGCTAGGAAATGCATTCTGCAGAGTTGGCTTCTTCTGTGGCTCGCTCCTGAACGAAGCCTTGTGTAAGACCCTGTGACTGGCAGAGCCCAGATCACACGGCTGAGGCCTAGCTGCAAAGGAAGCAGGGAAAATTTTTTGGCTTCTACCAAGAGGAGGCGAGCACTCCTAAGGTGGGATGTACCTGAGATGCAGAAATGATGTCAAGGATTTTGGACTTGCCTACTCTCACATCATCAGATGTTTGCTTTGCTGTGGTCAGTAGGATTGGAGGGGCAGAGAGATTCAATGTTCTTTGCAGAAATGGAAGAGAAGAAACAAGGCTCAAACAACCAAACCCCAAAGGCGACCATTTAAGAAATGAAAAACTTACTACCTCCTGAAAACTATGTCCCTATAAATTCATTTGCGATGAATTTAACAAACCTCTTTCAAGAGGTGGTGTTGAAGGGAGCAAATGCAGGGGTTTGGATGTATGTACAACCAATGCTGGACAGATAACCCTGTTTGAAGGGTATGTCATTCCAGTTTGCAGTTTCTCTCAAGCCAGTTGTAGGTTGTTTCCCTCAAAGTTACCACCTGGGAAGGCCTGGCTCAGATGCCAAAGTTAGCTTTTTCTATGGGGCTATGGGTCAAGGACTGGAAGGACCTGAAGATACAGAAATATGAGATGAAAGCATTCCCATGTCACAGAGATGGATCAAGGAAACAAGGTGAAGGATGAACAAAGAAGCTATTTTTTTTAAAAGAAGCTGCTTTTTAAAAAATTTTTATTTATTTATTTTTTTAAAAGATTTTATTTATTTGACAGAGGGAGGACAAGCAGAGGGAGAGAGAGAGAGAAGCAGGGTCCCTGCTGAGCAAGGAGCCCGATGTGGGACTTGATCCCAGGACCCTGGGATCATGACCCAGGCCAAAGGCAGCCGCTTAACCGACTGAGCCACCCAGGCGTCCCAATTTTTATTTATTTCTTTAAGGATTTACTTATTTACTTTAGAGAGAGCTAATGAGCGAATGCATGTGGTGGGGAGGGGCAGGGGGAGAGAGAATTTTTTTTTTTAATTTTATTTATTTGAGAGAGAAAGAGAATGAGAGAGAAAAAATGAGCAGAGGGAGGGAGAGGGAGAAGCAGACTCCCCACCCAGCAGGCAGCCCGATCCCAGGACCCTGAGATCATGACCTAAGCTGAAGGCAGGCACTTAACCAACTGAGCCACCCAGGTGCCTCAAGGAGAGAGAATCTTAAGCAGACTCCATGCTGAGCACGGAGCCCCACATGGGGCTCTATCTCATGACCCTGAGATGATGACCTTAACCAATTGAGCCACCCAGGTGCCCCTGCTTTTTTGCTTTTTTTTTTTTAAAGTAATGCCTAATGCTATAATTTTTGTTGATTCAGGAAGCTGGTTGAGTTGGCAGAGCTTTTTTATATTAAAAGAAACAAATTACTGCTTTAGTTCAAGTAATAAATAATGCATTTCTAAACATAGCGAGTATATATATAAAAAATAGCCAAGGAAAAGAAGGTCAAAATGAACCTGGGGCAGAATGATTTCTGTGCAGCTCAATAGTTTCTGCTTAGTAGTCTGACAAGGCCAAAAGTGGGATTCTCACTCAACTGTATTACTCAAAATAAAATGGCACAGTGCTTTAAAAATGGAAAGTTGATCAATTCTCTAGGATAATACAAGCCATTTTAAAGGAGTAAATCTTAAATCATTATTTTGATGATTTGATAATAATCAGAAATTCTCAACTGATTAACAGGTTAAAGATACTGCAAACAAGTTAAAAAGATTACAAGCCAGTTAAACAGAATGAGCTTGCTCTTAATCACATACATACACACACATCTTTTTTTTTTTTTTAAAGAGTACTCTTGTGGTCAAAGAACAAAAAAAGCAGGTTGACTATGTCTTTGGTATCAGCATCTCCCTGAGACTTGTACTAACTTTGGTTTAGTGCTTTTCTCCTATACCGGTGGTTCTTTAGCTTCTGGGTTCATAGATCCCTTTAGTACCTGATGAAAGTTATGGATTCTTTCCCTAAAACAGTGCAGTCCCACCTTACTCCTGCAACAGATTGGTATGGATTTCAAGAAGGTTCAAGGACCCCAAGTTCAAGTCCTGTTTTAAATCCTGACTCTCTTTCCGCAAATCCTGGGTGGTAAGCTCAGGCTGCTGGGTGATGGTGTCCTCCGTGATGGCAATGGCAGTAGGCCTCCTAATAGGTGGTCCCTGGAAATACTGGATTGGTGGTTCTGGCTTAATGGCTAAGAGGCGTTTTGCACTAGGAACTAATCAGTTAGTGTTTATGAGCTGCAATGGTCTAGGTAGAATGGAAATAAAGAAGACCACAGCACAGCTTCCTCCCAGGCAGTCTGCACTGTTAACGCTTTTGACTAATAGGGCCTCTATCTTAGTGATAGAGAATAACTTCCTTGCTGAGTTTGTACGTCCAGGGTAGGCCTGTGCATTTTGAAAGGAAGTGGACGTAATGTCTTAACCCAAAGGTCTGGTTGGCGGAACAGAGGCTGGAAGCAGAGTTTGGGGATGGTCCCTTTATCGAAATCCTAAAGCTCCTGAATGGAAGGCAAAGGCTTTTAGTTGCAAAATTACACATAGGAGTGAAAATGAAATACCTTTTTGGACTCTTAACAGGAAATATACATTTCTACAAGGAGGAAGTGGCTGATAGCCATTCCTTTTCAAAGAGGCTATGGTGAGGTGCTGGGGCAAGACTTCAGGATTGAGAGTGAAGAATCTGGTTCAAATCCTGCCTCTGTATCTTATCAAGCCTCTGTATCTTTTTTTTTTTTTTTAAGATTTTATTTATTTATTCATGAGAGACAGAGAGAGAGAGAGAGACAGAGGCAGAGGGAGAAGCAGGCTCCCCGCGGAGCAGGGAGCCCGACGCGGGACTCGATCCTGGGACTCCAGGATCATGACCTGAGCCGAAGGCAGTCGCTTAACCAACTGAGCCACCCAGGCACCCAAGCCTCTGTATCTTATCAAGCTCTGTATCTGGTTCAAATCCTGCCTCTGTATCTTATCAAGCTCTGTATCTGGTTCAAATCCTGCCTCTGTATCTTATCAAGGGTCCTTGGAAAGTGATTTCACCCAAGCGCACACAGACCTCGTTTTGTGCCTTCGAGTTCTGAACGTTGCTGGTGAAATCATGACAGTAGTAGTGTTAACCCTGCAGGCTTAATTTTGGGCAAATTTCTCAACTTCCTGAACGCAGTGTCCTCATCCGCGAAATGAGCCTGACACCTATCTCATGGTGTCGTTACATGGAATTAAACGAAATAATACATACTGTGGATTTCATCGATTCTAAGACACATATTCCCCTCACTCTGCCCACCCCACAACGCTAAAAGTTCTCTGGAATTGAGATGGCCTCCTGGAGTGGGGTCCAGGTTTTATGCCACTTGAACCTTATATTATTTGGGGGCTTTTTTAAAGAAGAGAATGTAAAAAAATGATGCAAGATTAAGTAAGAATGTGAATAGTTTTTGAGATGAGGAAAAATGGCAACAAATTAGAAAATTTTAAAAAGCTGACATAAATCACAAACACCATAAAAAATCCACAAAACACCATAATATTTGTATTAACTTCACACTTCTGACACACTTCTGTAATACCTCTTTGTCCTTTTTTTTTTTTTGCTATATGAACAGTGATTTTGCCGTGTCATTTTCTACAGAGAGAATAGGTAGACAGGTTCCGTCTTCCTTCTCCACGGTTGAGGAGATTTTTAACCATACGTAATTTAGAAGTGTTTTCCAGCTTCTCCACTTATTTTAGGTAATGCCAGATAAATTTTCAAGATTGTTGTCAAATTTGGGAAAACCTCTGTGAAGTTTCTTTCATATGTGAGATGTAAGATTTGGAAGAATTTTTTACAGGTTAATTTTTGGCTTCTTACACCTTAAACCTTGTTTCTTTGCCACTCTCCATGCCGTATACTTCTGGTGAGTGAGGTGGGGCATGTTTCTATTAGATACAACCTTGAGCCTTGCACCTGAGAGTCCCCCTGTCAGGAGAGCAGGCATGATGGAGGGTGGAAATGGTGGAAACCATTGCAAAACAGACTGGCTAGCAATAACTTCACCGTATGGATGGGACTCTGACCACATAAACTTATTCCACCACTCCCAGACTAAAAGATTCCCTAACTCAACTTCCCCTTTTGGAAGATCCCCCAAATTGCCCACGTCTATGCCTTGCCACCCAACACAAGGGGAAGTGTGGCAGAGGGGAAGTCAGAGTAGAAGGAGACAGTGGTCTGAGTGCAGTTAAAATATCTTTTGCAAATTTTACAAAAACATGCAGTCACATTGTGAACACATTGCGGAGGCCCCTCTGGGAATCTTGGAAGGGTCCATACACGTATGGGGCTTTGAGGCTTATTATCACTTTCTTAGCTTCACAGTGAACAGACCCTGGATGGCATCTTTCAATTCATTGCTAGTGTTTTTGCTTTCCTGGTGGCATGTGAAATAATGGGTGTCTCACAGCTGGTGGAGGCTTAGATTCCACAGAGTATGTGCAGAGCATCCCACACAGGGCCTGGCACACACCAGGGGATTAGTAAGTGTTCCTTCCTTCCTCCCTTTAGTAAAAAACCAAAACATAGAGCTCCATCAGTGACAGGGGGTGATGCCTTTCAAGAGTGTTGTTGAAGAATCAGCTTTATATATGTTGATATACCATTAGTTTGCCTATAAAAATTTTAAATTGCAGGTTTTGAATTCATGCGACTTAGTTCAAAGTCGATAAAAAGTGATTGATGGGTAACCAGCGGGCGCCCAGGGACAGAAGAAGTCCTGTTGCTTTGTCAGTGGTCGATGATAATGTACTTGCTTCTAGCCGATCACTAATAAGGCAGGCCCATTGCTAAGAAATGGGAGAAAATGGACTACAATGTATTGAAGACACCTGACTTTTGCTGAGTAAAGGAGACTTTTCCCCAGAAACAGCCTTGACACTGTCCCTCCACCTTCCTGAGGGCATGCGAGGACAATCTGAGCTCGAGCCCAGTCAGGACACAACGAAAGCCATTGTGTTATTTTCTTTGCCATTTCCTTCTTCCATCTTCTCTTTCACTTTCTCCTTTCCTCCATTTTGTCCACGTTTTCTAAATTGTTTACCTGTTCTCACTTCCTGAGAAAAGATTCCATTTTTCATTGTGTGCTAATGCTCATAAGTATGCTATCTGACTCCCCACCCCCAAAACTATACATACATACATATATATTCTATAAAACTATATATATATAGAATATATATATTCTATAAAACTATATATATATTCTATAAAACTATTTATAAGGGTGCCTGGGTGACTCAGTCAGTTAAGTGTCCCACTCTTGATTTCCGCTCAGGTCATGATCTCAGGGTTGTGAGGTTGAGCCTTGAGTTGGGCCCCATGCTGGGTATGGAGCCTGCTTGAGATTCTCTTTCTCCCTTTCTCTCTGCCCCTACCCCACACCCTTGCAGGCAAGCTCTCTCTCTCTAAAAAACAAAAACCAAAAACAAAAACCAAACAGCTATTTATAAAATTATACACACACACACACACACACATAAGACTAGGGCATGGACTACTGAAATACAATTCACAGTGATCTGGGAAGTCCATTTGTGAGTCAGTTAAAAGGCATGTATATTTCTTCCTATGGCATCAGTTCAAATTTGCTGCAATTCTGGGGTTGCCTACATGTTTCATGTAAGACTGTATGATAAAGCTGCTGATAAATACAGCAACCTCATTGGCTCCGTACCCTGGGTCAAGCTCTATTTCAGAGTAGGTATAATTATGATGGTGTTATTTCATTAACAACTATAGGGATCGTGAATATTAAGATTCATTCTAGAATGAGCAAGGAATTTACCAGAATAAAGGGATATAATAAAAAAGCAAGACTTCTTTCAATTTTCAACAAGGAGTTTGGTGTGTCTGTAATCTGATTTTGTAACAGTTGTTTTCCTTAAAGTAATTTGGATGCTATGTTGGTTCTAATTATTATGATTTCCTGTTTAGAACCCAGATACCTTCTTGGTATGTCCCCAGTACTGTATTTCTGGAAATGACTTCAACCAATTACATTAGCTCTTATTCCCTTGGTTTCAGTGTGGTTCACTAGACAGGAACCAGGCTGTCCAAGTGTGAGACACAGATAATACGAGGCAGTGGGTAGAAAGAGTTTAAAATTATGCCAAGGTGCTGTGTGGTCTGAAGGCAAGTCTAAGTGGAGGGTTGTGATGAAGCTGAGGGGTGGGGAGGGGGCCATGTGTTGGATGTCTGAAATGTCTTGCCCAGCTGGCCTTTCAGGGCTGATGTTGGGACGGACTCTATTCATCTGAAGCCAAGTCTACTTCTGGTGTTTGACTAGTGAGGGTGACTGTTATCACATCGATGATGAAATTTATCTTCAAAAAATTTCCCTTAAATGCAGTAGATGTAGCAGCACTAGGACAAATCTGAGAAGAGTCCTTACAGTCTCCTTAATGTCATACTGTTGTGAATTGTTATGCCTTATTTACAAAGCCCTTTCCATATTGTCTGGCAGGTATCATCATTGCCATTTTACAGATGTTTAAACTGAGGCACGGAGAGGTTTGCACATGTATTAAACGTGGCTTACAGAGTAAGCAGCAGAGAGCGGACTTGGATCCCAGTTCCCAGGCTCCATTTCATCCTGTTCCTGCTGTCTCCCCTGTGATAGCACATTCCATGGAGCGGTGATGGCAGAGGTTCACGGGAAAATGACATGGGTCTTCAGCGCCCGCAGGGTCCCCTCTGCACTCTGTGAATCTGGCCGAGAAGCAACACACTCCAAGGCTCTCGCTAAGGGGTGTGAGCCCTCTCCCCATACGCATACTGGCTGTCAGGGGACTGAGGTAATTCACAGGAGAGGGGTGCATTGACCTGCTCAAAGATCCAGGAACATCTTCCAGCTACACAGGGTGAGCTGGGAGTTAAGGCATTTAGCATGGAGAAAACACATTCTTCTCCAGAGTCAGTTTCAACCATTATCCGTATGTCTTAAGTTTTGAAAAAGGAGCGAAAAAGAGGCAAACCTACTTTGGGCCAAATGAGGGTGTTTGTGTGTGCATGTGTCTCTCCTTCTTCCTCCTCTGAAACTGAAGACAGGAGACACTCTTCCATGGTGTCTTGGCCTCCGGATACACAGAAGAAAGGCACTGTGGGGATCTTGCAAAAAACATTCAGCCGAGGAACGTGCCAAGCAATGGAAAACAAGGTACTCAGAAAGCAGAGACATTCTAAACCCCGTTTGGTAAAAGCAACACGGTAGCTACTCCCCCAGCCCCACTCAGTTGCAGGACGCAAGAGGCGGGAGACAGCTCACTGAGAAAGAAGTGGTTATTTACGGCACAGATAATAGCCCTGCAGGTTTAATTTCCCCCAGTCCTATAAGAGTGTGTAACTTGAAACCAGTTTAATGAAATAATTCCCGGATTTCAATGGCTGAGGACTCGGGGCCAGAAAGCCCGGAACCACCACGGTTACTAAGGATGTGGTGCACAGGGGGCTGGGAACCCACCAGCTTTGGTAACCATGGGCCAAAGCAGGCCTTCTTCAAGGATCCCTCCAATAGTTTTCTTCCAGGCCTGGGAGCGGGGAGGCCTTTGAGAAGGCCAGGGAGCGCTGCCAGGGGTCCCAGCTTCGGATTGTGTGACTGTGTCCGCACCGGAACCCCATCTCCTGTGCCGTGGACTGCTCAGTGTAACTGTTTGGCAGGGTCTCCCTGGGCCGGGGCTGCTGGGGAGGCAGGGAATCCTTTGGGCTCTGAAGGCCAACAGTTTTGGATTAGGCAAAGCTAAGACAGGTCTCCGGATATAGTCAAGTGCACGACGCTTATTTGCGGGCAAGGAATTCTCACCTTGATGTGAACAGAGCTGTGCCTCTCTCCTGCTCTCCAGAGGGTCACGAAGGGTCATTGACACAACACGCTGTTCGTGGTGGGGGAGGCCCAGGAGTTTGGAGTCAGAGCAAGCGAATTTCAAATCCTGCCGCCCCTCCCCACCCCCTGGCTCCATGTATTCTGTGACCTCAGCAAATTACTTAACTTTTTTTGACCTAGCATTTCTTCAGCAAGAAAATGAAGGTAATAATAACTGACTTTGTGGAATTGCTGAGGAGATTAAATGAAAGAAGATACGCCATGTGCCCATTTGCTGTGTGGCCAAAAGTAGGCCCCTGATCATTTTGGCCATGGGGAAAGATCCCCTGCTCGGGTGGCTGATGTCTGCTGAGAGACACCATGATATGTTAATCTTTGTTAAAGGAAATTGGGAGCAGAGGGTCGATCTCAAATTTTTCATCAATTCAGTCTATCTGACACATATTTACAGTGTCTTATAGGCCAGGCATGGAGGGCCCAGAAATCAGTAAGGCAGAGCTCTGCCCACAGTAGAAGTATAGAAGTACTTTCTGGTATGGTGGGTTTTATTATGTCCCATGGTAGGAAATATCACAGTGCAGTACACACTCACACCCACAGTATTTATATGAAAACTGAAACAAAAGTTTCTTGAAACTATACTTGCCCTTGCATGCAAAGCACTCTAATATTTTTATGCTATTTTATCTCATTAAAAATGCTGATGGTGACTCACTACATTGATTTTATGCCTGCTTATGGATCACAACCTCCCGTCTGAAAAATACTGACTCTGACCCTCTGTATGACCAGGGCTGGCAGGAGCCCTCGTGAAAACTGTATGGGAGTGTAGGAAGGCGGGCCACTCAGAGGGGGCAGGAGTGGGTCTGGATCTTGATTATTCTAAGCCAGTCCTGAATTCCATCCCCTTTGATTATTGGTTTGGGGATGGACATGTGACACAATTCTAGCCATGAGATAAGAAGGGACATCTTCAGAGGAGCTCCTGGGGATGGTTTTCCCTGATCCAAAAAGGGGGCATGAGGAAGAGGCATTCCTTTTTCTGCCCCTGGGCACTGTTGTCCACATGTGTTGCCTGGGGACCTGGGGTGGGACCATAATTAAATACAGTAACAGAATATGCAGGCCCCAGACCTGGTCATTATAGAGTGTGATGGAAAGGGAGAGCTGGAGTTCCTGATGAATTCCGAGCCACTGAATTAACGAACTTTGGAATTGTCCTGCTTTGGACCGGTTATATGAAGCAAGGTATTTTTTCTTATTGTTTAAACTTCTTTTAGTTGGGGTCTCGGTTATTTATATCTCGAACGATAGATTGGTTTACCTGTCTCTTGCTTCTGAAGCATGTGCTATGAATTTTTAACTTTGACTCACCTGGGAACCAGTAAAATTAAACGAAGGTCACTAAACCATTCCTTCGATATTGTGGCTAGTCAGGTTCATGCCATATAAATAGACACTTTCAAATTATTTTTTGTAAACTGTGAAATGACTGAATTGATCTTAAAATTTTGGTTGACCAATGCAACACATAATTCATTGTGGTGTGGTGTGATTTTGGGCAAGTTACTTAACCTCTCTGTGTCTCACTTTCTTCATCTCCTTAAAAGCCAGATTATTAGAGTAGAGTTGATTCTCGGGTCTAAGATTTTATGCTGCTATGTAGAGTAGCGCCCGAGTCAAACTGTACAGAGAAAGGAATTTGCCTTTAAGTGGCTGTCATGACTATCAGTGGGGCCTTCATATTTGAATAGGAAGTCGCATTTTAGAAGTTGGGGGATGGTAGTGGTCATGTCTTGAGATTTGATAGGATGGAGCTAGTAATTAGAGGACCTACATTCGGTGGCCATAAAAATCTCAGAGGCTACATCATTCCTGTGTTTAAAGTTGTCTTGGCTTCTTTACTCTCTACGAGCATCTGTTTCCCCTGCCGTTTAATGGAGATAATAATACCTTATCTGTTGACTTCTCGAGGTGATACAAGAATCGGAATGTAAGTATGAGCACTTGGTCAGCCATTAGTGTGCTATGCGTAAGATCTTGCTGTTTTGGTGATATTAAACCATAAGTGTACATCTAGCTTGTGAGATTCTGTGCTGTGTGTGTAACAGACTCGCAGACGCTATTTGGATCTGATTCTGTGCTGGGGAAATAACAGTGCTCCTCAGCTGTGCCCTCTGGCTCTCTATGCTCTGTGCCCTCCTAGAACTAACTGTTTATGGCTGAATAGCAGGCACAGTCCACTGATTTTATTCCACAACTGACCTCACTTGCTAATAAATGACTTGCATTATTTCTATAGCAAGGGAACTGAGCAAATGGCTTGAGAGGTGGAGAGGTGAGCTTGGGGTTGAGTATAGACCTGCCCAAGGTTGACTTTCTCTTAGAAAAACCCGATCTTTCATTCCAATACAGTTGTGGCTGAGAAATCAGAACACCTGGGGATCCTCAGTAGGCAAATCAATGAATTGGGCCTAAATAAACAAACATGTTGATTTGGTGTCCCCTGCCAATGCGGTCTGGTTCTACAATAAAAGGGGACTAATTTCATTATTTCAAACTAAATGTGTGGAGTCAGGCTCTTCCTGCCTTTTCTCCCCCAATATGAAATTCTACAGGTCTTACTCATTCTTGTTGGTGATCTAATCTAAAGGACCAAGAGATTAGATGATTTCCCTCACCGGTGAGTGTCTCTTATAAAACCCGTCATCCGACCTGAGGCTCAATGCCTGGGCTCTGCTCCTAATGACCATCCCATATGGCTCTATAAATAGAGCATTATTGAATGCTTTTGACCAGGCTTGAATTGGACAACAACCATGACTCTCAACTTCCCTCCCTTCCCTCTCATCTGATTTTAAATTCTCTCCAACAGTCAGGATATGATAAGTCTACTGTGTTCAGAGTTCAGAGTTCTGAACAGAATTTTCCAACATAAGGCAGGCTGGAAATACATATTTTAGACAAAACATGGAAATCCTACCAATTGGTGGTGAATTCCCTCTGAGTTTCTCTCTTCCCTTTCAGGAAACGTGGCTCAGGTCTCCTGTCCTTGTTAACACCAGCTTCTCTGGTCTGGCTCTAAATCATCGCCTTGGCAACGCCACTTCCCACAGTCCACAAAGCCTTGGACAGCCGGTCTCTATTTTGCCTTTGTCTCCTATTCATTGGCCGGTAGGGTACTAAAGCCTGTGACCTGGCTCATCCCAGCTTTGTTTTGTCCAAACTCTTTTGTGCAAAGAGGAAAGCCAGGATTTTGAAGCATGCTCTGGGCTGGGCTGGCACAGTGCACTGCAAAATAAGTCACAGCTCCTGGATTTTAGAGCAGGTGAACATGAGCACTTCGAATGGATAGGAGAGTCTGGCCAAAACAGGCCTGGGGTGGGACAGGGTCATCCTTTTAGAATGCCTCTTTTCTGTTCCTTCCCTTCCAGGCAGCTGCTGAGACGAAGGTGTCCCGCAGCATATGTCCTGCTCACAGGCCCATGCTGACTATGCAGATCAGGCAAAGCCTATCTCTTTCCAACTGGTATGCACAGAAGGATGATTTATCATGAACTCTGCAAAAGTCAGGAGAGGAGGCTTAATTTAATAAAATGAATTATATTGTAAACACAACACAAGTTTATAATCAGCAGTTTTGTCCTCATTGAGCGAGGCTTTACAGCTGGTTGCAGAGGGGAAAAGAACTAACATTTCCTGAGAGCGCCCTAGGCACCAGACTCGTTAATTCTCACAACAACCCTATGAAACAGGTACTCTTCTTGTTTTACCCTCACCCTTTTGGGAGTTGTGCCAGGAGGTGGTGGTGGGGATTTCAAAAGCAATGTCTGAACTGCAAGACTCTTGACTGACCTGAGAGTCATCCATGGTGGGTGGTTACCAATAGGACTTCGATGGCCAATGGTACCAGCAGGACTTTCCATAAGCACTTGGAAAACACACTGTATCACCCCATCAAATTATGTTGAACTCAACTGCATGCTTGGGTTGTGGGACACGGTTGGTTCAATCACCCATGTCTTATAATAACACCATGATTTTTAAGACGTGTATCTAGTTTCAGCTGCTAAATAGCCCTTACTTCTCACAGTTCTGGAGTCTGGGAAGTCTAAGAGTAAGGTGCTGACAGATCTAATATCTGGTGAGGGCCCCTCATTGGTTTGCAGACATTTTCTTGTTGTAGCCTCACACAACCAACAGAAAAATAATCTCTCTTGTGTTTCCTTTTTTAACAGGATAAGCCCATGCATGAGGGCTTCATTCTCATGACTTAATTACCTCTCAATGCCCCACCTCCTAAAACCATCACACGGGGGCGGCGGTGGTTAGGATTTCAACATATGAATTGTGGTGGGGACACAAACATTAAAACCATGACAATTTGGTTTCAATGTCTCTGAACATATCAGATTAGACACTTGAGTACTTGAGTATGGGTACACCCATATGACCTTCCATTTTGTCTGGCTGGTAACAGCTTAGGAGTTGGAGTTCCTCTGTAGAAAAGTTCTACACCCAAGAGGCAATAGGGTATGGTGCTTACAAGCACAGATTTGGGGTCCATATTTTTGGATTCAGATGGAGGCTTATCATCCAAATTCTCCTACTTGTTTCTTGCGTGATATTAGGCAAGTTACTTAACCTCTTAATGCCTCAGTCTCCTCATCTATGAAATGGGGATAATAAATATGATAAATAATATGATAAATATGATCCTTCCCTCCCACAGAAGTTGTGAAGATTAAATGAGTTAATACACATAGCATTCAAAGCAGCACCTGCCGTTTAGCAAACCCTTTACGTGTATTTGCTGTTACTGTTGTTAAGGTGCTGTAATGGTTTTCCAGGGCTGCCATAACAAAATACCCCAGACTGGTTGGCTTAAAAATAGAAATTTATTTTCTCTCAGTTCTGGAGGCTGGAAGTTGGAGATCAAGGCTGGGTTTCTTCTGAGGGCCATGAAGGGCCAAGAAACTGTTCCAGGCCTTTCTCCTTGGCTTGTAGAAGACCATCTTCTCTGTGTTTGCACATGGTCTCCCTTCTGTGCTTGTGTCTGTGTCCACATTTCCTCTTCTTATAAGGACATCATCCATATTGGATTTGGACCCACTCTAATGGCCTTATTTTAACTTACCTCTTTAAAGACTCTATCTCTAAATAAGGTTATTTTCTGAGGAACTAGGGGTTTGCAATTCAACGTAAACATTTTTGAGAGACAGAATTCAGCCCATAACAGTGCCTAAACAAGATTCTTGGTCAAAGTCATGTTCAGAGTACATTTTTTTCTTGCAAAGTTGCCTTTCCCCCTGGTTTTGAGTAATCAGTGTAAATGTTCTGCTTTCTCATGTTATCTCCTACTTAATAGAATGCATTTTTTTTTAACCCACATAGATATCTTGGTCAAAGCTCTCTGGATGCTGGACGGGATGGATTCGATGGTATCTTCCCCCAAGGAAAAGTCCATGGAATTGTAGGTCAAGCAGTAACTCAATACCTAAATTGAGGGCAGGACCATTATAATATACCTAAGCCATTTTTGGTGGACTCAACTTTTTTATTTTATGATTGGTAATTAACCATGAGCAACCACTTTTTCAATGAGCTGTTATTAGTTAGGAAATACCATGTCAGTCGAGTCCCCAAATACTGATGGCTGGCAGGAAGAGATACATCTGGGTGTGAGCTGGGACTGTTCAGGCATGGCTGAATACTGGTGGAATTTATCTGGGGTTTGACAGTCTGTAGGCCAGTCATTTTCACACAGGCTGGGTGTGTTAGGTAAGATTCTTTGGGTGGCAAATATCAGAAACCAACTTCAGCTAACTTAAGCAAAAAAAAAAAGAAAAAAAGTGCTATTTGGGGAGGATACTAGGAAAACTCACAGAGTCCCAGAAATCACTGAATTCCCAGGTTTCAGGGAGGCTGGGGACCAAGGCAGGAGTTCTAGGCCCATGCTTTGCCATTTGCCCTTCCAGTCCATTTTCTAGCCTAACCCTGCTTTGTGCTTCCATGGACTGTATCATTGGGCTCTATGGATTACATTGATGGCCTCCTACTCCCCTGACTTTCGGTTGGGTTTGGCCAATAGTGTATCCTGGCAGGAGCTTGGAGAAAGAAAGGAGAGTGAGGTCAGGGTGTTCCTCCCCCTAAATCCTACCTTGGGGAATGCCTTGGGATGGCCAAGTCTCTTGGCCAGCAGTCACAGATCATTCCAGCACGACTCTCCTTTTATGTTCTGGTAACCCTTCTTTCCTTCCATTCCTTTGGTCTTGCTGTGGTAACAGCTCTGTTTTTACCACCCCCCATGGAGCTTGTGGTCTCCCTACACTTTGATTGGTACTGTGCTGGGCTGCATTGGAACTTGAGGCAAAAGGAATTCTCAGTAATACTGAGTCTGTCTTTACTTAAAATGTTGACATTCTGTTTATCATAGATTTTGTTTTGGTGTTAATTTTGATTTTTTAAACTACTGCATTAAAATATCATTTGTCTTACTGAGATTTTTGGTATCCCCTTAAATTTTGCCTCTGAGGCCAGTGCCTCGCTCACTTTAGCCTAGTCCCAACACTGCATTGCATTTTTGTGAATTGTCCCATTATAAAAATCCTCCTCTCTGAGCAAGCAATTTGTGTCCTGATAGGACCCTGACTCATTTAGAAACCTTCTCAAAAGCATAGATTGTAAATCATTGGCCCCCAGGCAATATTTTACCAAAGGCGTGATTTATATGACCAATACAGTTTTTATTTTTATTTTTTTTATTTTTTATTTTTTAAAGATTTTATTTATTTATTTGAGACAGAGAGAATGAGAGAGACAGAGAGCATATGAGAGGGGGGAGGGTCGGAGGGAGGAGCAGACTCCCTGCCGAGCAGGGAGCCCGATGCGGGACTCGATCCCTGGACTCCAGGATCATGACCTGAGCCGAAGGCAGTCGCCCAACCAACCGAGCCACCCAGGCGCCCCAGTTTTTATTTTTTTTATTTTTTAAAAGATTTTATTTATTTATTTGACAGAGAGAGAGACAGCGAGAGAGGGAACACAAGCAGGGGGAGTAGGAGAGGGAGAAGCAGGCTTCCCGCCGAGCAGGGAGCCCGATGCGGGGCCCGATCCCAGGACCCTGGGATCATGACCTGAGCCAAAGGCAGACGCTTAACGACTGAACCACCCAGGCGCCCCCAATACAGTTTTTAAATTTAGTTGACAAGTTAAAAAAACTAGAAGGCCTTCATATAAAAATCTAGATTTCTAGTTTCTCTTGGAAAAAAAAAATCAAGTGATATGGCAACATTAGGCCCCTCTCCTTCAGGGCAGCAATTGGCTGGAGCTGAGTGGAAGATGCTCCTTTAGATTGGGCATATCTCTCCTGTTGGACATAATCCCCACCACTCCCTAGTAACCCCCAAACACAGACCGAGTGTTAGTTGCCATTATCACAGTGGACTGTTGTTTTTATTATGCATGGCCTGCTTGCCCAACTAACCCCTGGAGGGTACTGATTTTGAGATACCTGCTGTAGCTCCGTGCTAGACTCTATCTCCAAATCCCAACCTCTGTGACTTCTGGTTCAAACATGACATTCCTGGGAGAGTGCATCAGATTGTCTCAACCTGAGGCAAGTAGCCGCCCGGCACTAAGCAACTATGATCAGAGGACCTGATCCTGTGGTTGAGCCTCTGCTGGGGGCCCATCCTGGAAATGGAGAGTGGAGATTTCCAGAGAAGAGGAATTGCTCCCAGAAAGGAAGGACCTACTACACTGCAGTGCTAGCTCTTGGATCAAAATAATCTTGTACACGTTTTGTACTTTACTTAAGCTTTAGTTATTCAGAGTGAACAACCAACACTGTGCCTTCCAGTGAATTCTGTGGATTAAATGCTTCCAAGTACAAAAATGGCAAAGATGGATGCAATCTGAATTTTATTCTTTATGTGAGCCATGTCTGTGAGAAGGAGTGGAGGGGGGGTGTGTTTAGGAGCCACAGACTGGTTCTCCAAAGTTCCATGTAGGACACAGATCTGCAGCAATCTAGTTTGAGGCTGATGGTCTCATGCATCTGAAGTCCCAGGCTAAGGATGGCAAGCGTGTGAGCCTATGGTTCTGCCTCTTGCCTGGCCCATGGCAGGCATTGCTGATACGCTGCAGGAGTCCTTGGGGCAAAGGGCCAGAATCCTTCTTCAACATGGCTGTCCAGGAAGGTAGCACTAAGCGGGTAGCATGTGAAAAAAAAAATCCCATTTGCCATTCCTGCCCAAAAAGCTCTCTGGGGGACGTATCATGGAGCCTCCTTAAGCTGCTGGGGCCAGCATTTTATTGGTACGTGTCAGAGTTTGGATGAAGACCACTGTTCTGAGCAGATTAGAGCAGGATGCTCTCAAGTCATCAAGGCAGCTCCGCCATCTGGGGTTGCACACTGCCTCACCTTCCCAACTGTGACCCGGCAGAACCACGTACTTGCCTTCAACTAAACAAGAGGCAACCCATGTCTATTTGAGGCGTCTTGGAGGAGAAGGCATTGACTGGTTTCCCTGGGTTTGTAGCAAGGTCAGAGGCCCCTGGAGTCAGGCTGGAAGGGGACTCCTCAGAGGGTCCAGAAAGCATGACTTCCTGGGGCCTGGGCTGGCCCAGCTGAGGAAGGGCCATCAGAGAAGGCTGCTTCTTTCCTCCCAGTGCCATGGCTCTCCATCCACAGCAGCACAGACACAACCATGGCACAGATGGGTACAGAGCCAAACCTGACCGCCTTATTCCCCCCGCCGCCTCTTCTTTGTTTCCTGATAGTAAGTCAGTAATCAAACGTGGATCGATTTTGTTTGAATGAAAGCCTTGGAATTAAATGCTTTGTCCCCCTAGGACATTTGTGTGTCCTGTGATCTGGGGGTCATCTCTTGATTTGATTTCACGGATCCTCTCCTGTGCCCGCCTTCCCCCCTCCCTCTGCTTTGAGAAAGGCTTTGGAGCAGGCGGATGTGAGGAGACCTGGGCTGTTTCTATCAGATTGGGTGCCCCATTCGAGTGCCCTTGCGTCTCTGGGACTCAGTCATCTCGTCTTTAAAATATGGGGCTCGGGATTGGCGACTAAGTTCCCCTCAATTCTCATAGCTGTTAGTTTAGCTCTGAGCTGTCATTCGATGCTCCGACCCTCTCAGTCACTTAACAGTAATCATACTGAACAATGATTGAGACTTCCTGTGTGCTTGGAGTAGCACTAAGAGTTTTATATACATCTTCTCATTGAGCTCTCACAAAACCATGTTGGGGTAGTTAATACTGTGATCTCATGAGTCAGTTACTATTCAGTTCAGCTGCTTATACAGAAATGTCCTAAGCAATAATGGCTTAATTAAGATAGAAGCTCATTTTCCTTCCATGTAAAAAAATAAAACATCTGGAAGTAGGCCAGGCCATTATCGATATGGTGGCTCTGTGGCATCATCAAGACGTCATTTTTTTCCTCCACCATCCTCAGCCCATGGCTTCGAGGTCACTTCAAGGTCCAAGATGGCTGCAATAGCTCCAGTCATCACATGTCTGTTTCAGGCAGCTGGAAGTAGGAAGAGAAGATAAAAGGGCCACTTTTTTTTTACGTGAAATTAAAAATTTTTTAAGGCCCACCTTTTTTTATTCCTAGAAATCCCAACAGTATTTCTGCTTACATTTCATTGGTCAGAGCTTAGCTACATGTTGACACCTAGCTGCAAAGGAGGCTAGGATATATAGTCTTACTGTTTCCCAGCCAGCAGTGTAAATATTTGAGTTCTGTTATGAGGAAGAAGATGAGCGAGGATACTGGAGTAAATTCTAAGTTTCTTCCCATCATGTGTGGCCAGGGAGCAAGCAGGGCCCAGGGTGGTTAAGGCCCTAACACATAGAGCTGTTGGTGGTTGAGGCAGGATTTGGAGCCAGTCCACCTGTATGCAGAGCTTGTGGTCTTCTGTGCTGTGCGTGCTGTGCCTTTAGGTCCCCCCTGGAATTTCCTTGCTGCTTCTTTGACCTAATCAGGGGCTTCACGCAGCCTTCAGCTCTAAGCTTTCATTCTCTGTCTGTGTTGGAAAAGCCTCTTATTGAGGCTTGATGTTCAACCACCTCCAAAATGCAGGGAAGTGCGGCAGGGCTGCGAGCTGGGGCCAGACTGCCCTTCCTCAGAGGTCTCCTGTTGCCAGGAAGGCACGGAACACCTGTGGGGTCTCTGCAGCCCTCACCCCAGTAGTCCTTGGTCCCTCCCCATTTCTGCATTCCTGATCTCCCGCTGTGCTGTTCCCAAGTACCCCACAGTGCCCTCCATTGCTGTCCTCCCCTGCTGACTCCTGAAATAAGTCAGTATCTCTCAGAGTGTTCATATTTAAGAAAATGAAGGAGAAACTTTCTTACTCTAACATTTCAGATGAGTTTTTTTTTTCTTTTCCTTTTTGGAAGTGGGAGGTCCTTCCTTAGCCAAAGCCCTTAAAACCACTGTTGACTCCTATTCAGGTTGTCTTGTCACCAAAGCCACTGCTGGGAGCTGCCATCCCTTCCTCTCTCTTCTTGTCCATTTGGTGTTGTCTAAGAGCTAGATACTCAAGCTTGGTAGGGGACCAGCAGCATCGGATCATCTAGGACTTGCTGGAAATGCAGGACCTGAGACCCCACCTTAGACTTCCTGAATCAGAATCAGATTTAACAAGGCACATCACAGGCCACCAAAGCACTAGCCTAGGTCAAAGGAGATGTAGAGTTCTTAGTGAGTCATTATGAATTGAAGAAATTCACCTAAGTAAGAGTTTACTTATTAAATACATTGCTTGCTTTAGAAGAAACTAGACTGAGAAAAAGAGAGCAAGTAAAAATCAGGTACTGACATAAATAACGGCCATTTTGGCATGGCCATGGACCTCCGTCTGCCCAGTGCATCATGCAAATGTCAACAGCTCCTTAACTGATTGATATATTAGAAGGGAGAGCCAGACAAGAGTAGATAAAAATTCTCATGCTTAGATTTTTTCTTAAGATTCCTTTGAAAAATTACCCAAATCTGTGCACTTAGATCTCCAAATGGCTTTTGCAAACCAAATAAGCTTGGCGTTTTGGGTTCCCATAATTGGCCAGTTTTGCTAAGAGACTGCCGAAAGCACCGTTGTCTAAACAACTATTTTAGTTTAAGGATAAAATCTAGGTTTAAAAGCCACTTTTAAGATTTTTTTTTTTTTTAAAGATTTTATTTATTTTTTTGACAGAGACATAGCGAGAGCAGGAACACAAGCAGGGGGAGTGGGAGAGGGAGGAGCAGGCTTCCCGCAGAGCAGGGAGCCCGATGTGGGACTCGATCCCAGGACCCTGGGATCATGACCTGAGCCGAAGGCAGACACTTAACGACTGAGCCACCCAGGCGCCCCACTTTTAAGATTGTTAAAAGCTCAAAGGAGAGAGCTGTTGTACTCTCAATCTCTTTGTTTTTTTATCCTATAGCTGTCCAGCCACCTGGAAGAATAACAGAGCTATTTATTTCTGTGAACCCAAGCTTAAATTGTGGAGAGCCTCCAAGAATTTCACATTTGGTACTTTGGAAATGCTCGCCTCCAGGTTCTTCATGAACAGAGAGGTTCATGAAGAGATTTTTACTGAAGTAGGCAGTGGTTAAAAGTGTGGGTGGTCAGGATGGGTTCCCACCAAACTTTACCAGCTCTGTAAGGTGGGTAACACAACCTACTAGCCGCCATGAGTACTGAGTTAATACAAGTGAAGGCTCAGGACAGTGGCTAACAGGTGGTGAGTACTATGTAAGCATTTCTCTGTTACGGTGTCTTCCTGCAGTACCTAGACATTTGGCTCACGCTTTTTATCTTACAAAGGCGGACATGGAGACTAGAGAGATCCAGGGTCTATCTGCTGTGGGGCCTGGGTTGGGAGCCTTCCTTGCTCTCTCTGCTCTCCTGGCGGCAGCTCTATGCTGGGTTTGCCCCCCACCCCAGCAGCTCCGTGGGGATTCTTTTCCTCCTACTCCATTTCACACATGTTTTTCGGGGCCCTGGGTGAGAGTCAATGGCAAGAACAGAATCTGAGACTGATTCAGGTCCCAAGTTTTCTTTGCACGTTGATATCTCTCCTCACCCCTACTCAAAGTTGTTTTCACTTTTTCACCCCTGATCAGGCAGGTATGGTCTAGGATGTTGCTGGAAACCAAGCCGGTCTGTGACATCTGAGACACTAGACCGGCTATGTCAGCGGAACTGTTTTAAGTGACTGCACTCAAAGCTACTCCTTCCCCAGGGTTTTGATCATTCCTCCTGCCAATTATACCACTTTGCTGAGATTAACTAATTAATCCTCACCATACACCCAAGAGACGAAATTAAAGATAATTCTTTCACACGTGTAAAGCGCTTTTATCTAAGGATTACTAACACGGATGCATCTGTCTCCCGTGACAATTGTTGCAAGTCTCGGAGATGACAAAGAAAATCGTTACCATCTCAAGAACTGGGAACAAAGAAAACTCCCCTCCAGGACCCTGAGGAGGAGATGGGGGTCTCAGAACAGGTAACCGTCGGCAAGATTGGCACTGGAAAACTACACCTATGTTCCTGGGGCCGGAATGGGAACCTCCAGGTGGGGCTGTGACTGCCGTCTGGCCACTTGCTTCCCGAGGTTCACAATTCTTCAGGGAGCTACAGAACAAGAGACCATTCCCCGGGGGGTATTCAAGCCTGTGTTTGGCTTCCTCCTCCCCCCTGGTCTCCAGAACGCTGGTTCCTCATCACCTCTATTTGCCAAATTCTATTTGTGACTGAGATGCAATGGAGCCAGGAGCCGAAGGCTGTGGGACAGAGAGAACCTGAAAAAGACATTGCAAACCGGGGACTTCAAAGGGGAGGAGGTGGGTGGGGTGGGAGAGAGAGAAGTCAGTCTGCCAAAGCTCTGGAAACAGCATTTGGGGGAAAAGAGGGGAAAAGAGCAGGCTGTCCTTCATGACCCGATGATAGGTTTGCCATGATTTCTTTGTGATTCTTCGGCAGCACAGACAGCTGGTACGGAGCTGCCGCTGAGGCTGGGGACTGCGTCGTCCTGCCTTACAGAAGGGGGCTCCATTCGGGGGGCGGGGTGTCCCACAGATACCGACCGATGCGCAAACGCTCCCTTTGGAGACACTTCTCCCATCAGGGCCAAGCAATTACATTTCTTCTAAGCCTCAGATTATGGGCACAGACAACCCTCCTGGGAATGATCGGTGGTTCCTCTTCCTCTGCACCTCCGGAGCTCAGAGCCCTGGGCCTGCGGGGTCTGCCCCCCGCCCCAAGTGTGCAGCAGCTGGCCCCAGGCCTCAGAGCCGCACAGGGGTCAGAAGGGGAGGCTCTTGCTTATCTCAAAATTCAAGAGAGAGAAAATAAGACTGTACCTTTACAGGGATTTAAAAGAAACTTGCATAGGAGCCTGACCTTATTTAAGCCTTTTGACAAGCATGTAAGGCTAGGACACCTCTTCTTTTGCCAGCCCAGCATCGCTTTCTCTGGGAAACTGACTTTTCTCCAATCATTGCATCCCGGTGGGGCTGCCAATCACAGGACTGTCCCTCTTTCCAACCCCTGCCACCCCCCACCTTCAAGGTCAGGCATATGGCTCTGGCTAGGCCACTGGACTTTCTATGTCGGAGATTTGCAACTTTGGGGAGATCCCCTGGGGGAGAAAGATGTTGAGTTGTGCGAAGAGAGAATGCCTGCAGGCTCTTATTACCAAGATCCCCAGGATGGCCCAAAGCCAGGCTGTTCTGCTCTTCCTTCCATCCTGTGAGTTGTTTTCGTCTCCTTCCAACTGAGTTGTCTTTAGTGTATGAGAGCTAGAGTCAACCAAAGAAGCCCACGTTGTAAACATCCCCTAGTTACATGCAGTAACTTGCAGTCAAGCCCAGGTCTTCTCATTCCAAGTCAGCTTCCTTTCATCACACTAAGTAAATGCAAAGATGCACAGCATCTTTAAGGAGGGAGAACTCCGCAGCAGAGCAATGCTGCCTCTGAAGCTTTTCTGGAAGCCCATGAGGCTGGACCTCTTTCCCAGTTGCATTGCATCAGGATCCATCCCCAGGAACGCACCCCAAGTTTAATCGTGCTAGTCGAGCTGGTGCATACCTGCATTCACCCACAACTGACACGGTTAGGCCAAGCCTCATTTAAATTTTGTTCTGGTTATATTGTTGTGGGATGTGGGATGTAGGCTGATTCTTTTTTTAAAAAAATCAATTAATTAACATACAGTGTATTATTAGTTTCAGAGGTAGAGTTCAGTGATTCATCAGTTGGATATAATACCCAGTGCTCATCCCATCATGTGTGGTAGGCTGATTCTTAAGTGTATTTGCCTGTGGGTCTATCTTTGCATGTTCTAGACCCTGCTGATCTGGAAAAAATCAGAAGTAGCTGATATAGTGCAGAGGGAGAGGGAGTGAGGTTGGTGGGTGTGGTTAGTCAAAATTCAGTAGCTGGTAAAATTCTGCAGGTAGGAGAAATATTTTCAGTGTGGTACATATGCTAAAACATATGATCCAGCTTTTTACTACTTCTTTTTTTTTTTTTTACATTTTTTAAATTTTATTATGTTATGTTAATCACCATACATTACATCATCAGTTTTTGATGTAGTGTTCCATGATTCATTGTTTGCGTATAATACCCAGTGCTCCATTCAGTATGTGCCCTCCTCAATACCCATCACCAGGCTAACCCATCCCTCCCACCCCGCTCCTACTTCTTACCATATAAAACTCCTGAGTCTTTACCTATGGAAACACCTAATCCCGTATTAAAGCATAAGGCCCTCTCTTCCTCTTGAGACTCTTCCTGTACTTTCTGCAATGGCATTAAGTTAAGATTGGAGGATCTCTTTTGTGAGCTGGATCTTTTCTAGATTAAAGCAAGAAATACTGAACTCCTGAATGATTAACCTACTTAGAGTATTTCTAGCCCAGGGCTGGATCCCAAAGGGAGTCAGGAGTGATCCTAAGACTTTTGAAGTTTCTTCTACATAGTAGTTGGATAACTGAGTGAATGGATGAATGGAGTGCAGAGAGAGCAATGCTAGGAGCCCAGAGTGCTAGATCTGACAGGGAACCCGGGGATCACTCAGGACAACCTTGCACTAGTTGTCCATGATGCGTAACAGATCACTCCAGTTCTTAGAGGCTTACCACAATAATCTACCCCCCCCCCCCACATAGTGTCTGTGGGTCAGGAGTTCAGAACCAACCTGGCCAGGTGCTCCTGGCTTGAGGGCTCTCAGATGGTTGCCGTCACATGTCACCTGGGCTTCGGTCATCTGGAGACTTGACTGGGACTGGATGATCTGAATTCGCAGGTGGCTTGCTCACCTGGCTGGCAAGCTGGTGCAGGCTGCTGGTGGGAAGTTTCAGGTCTTCTCCACGTATGCCTCTTCACAGAGCTGGACGAGTGTCTTCTAGCATGGCAGATGGCTTCCCCTAGAGCAAATGGCTCAAGAGAACAAGGCGGAAACCATGGTGCCTTCTATGACCTAGCATCAGAAGTCATACACCATCACTGAAGGGAGGAACTGCACAAGGGCATGAATACCAGGAGGCCAGGATCACTGGGACTATCTTGCATCCTGACTACCACAAACACCTTCTCTTAAAATATGACTGAAATTTATCATGAAATATTTTCAGGTGTATATAAAGGATAAAAACAATTAAATGGATACTTACGTACCTACCACCGAGTTCAAGAAATAAAATATTACCAATTCAGTTGACACCCCCCAGCCCGTGCAGTCATCCTGAGTGCATATCCCCCTCCCCTGTCCGACTGCCCTTAAAAAACTAGTATTCTGAATTTCATGTTTATCCTTCCATGCATTCTTTTATATTTCCACAGCAAATATATGTGTCCTTAAACAATATGTTGAGTTGTTTGGCATATTTTCAAACTTTATGTATGGCATCATCCTGTATGATTCTTTTGCAACCTGCTCTTTTGTTTTCAGAGTTGTATTATACATTAATCTGTATAGCTCTAATTCATCCATTTTAGTCACTATATAGCATTCCATCATGTTAACACATCACAATTTTTTAATCCATTCTCCAGTTGATGGACATTCAGGTTGCTTACATATAGATATTTTTTGGCTATTACACAATGTTGTTATGAGGGTTCTTACCAGCTCTTCTTGTGCCCAGGTGCAAAGGTTTTCCCAGGGTATAAATCTAAAGGTAGAATGGGTTAGCCCATATGGTATGTGCATTTCAACTTTATTCACTGGTGTCAAATTCTCTAAAACAGTTGCATTAATTTATACTACTACTAGCAATGATTGAGGTTCCTTGGCTCTTTATTCTGTACTGTCAGATTAAAAAATCTCATGCCAAACTGATGGATGTGAAATCATGTCCATTTATGGTTTTAATGTGCCTTTCCTTAACTACCCATGAGGCTTATTATTATTATTTAAAAATATATTTGATTTTCTTCTTCTCAGCACTGCTTGTTTACATCTTTTGCCAATTTTTCTATTAAGTTACTACTCTTTTTCTTATTGATTTGAAAGAGTTCCTCATAGATTCTGGATACTAACTTTTGTCAATCATACATGTTCCTAACATTTTTTTTTTCCTGTCCAGTATTTGTCTTTTTTATCTTTCTGTTGTCTTTGTTGAACAGAATTTTTAAATTGATCTAATTAAATGTATCAGTCTTCTGTTTAATATGGCAGAGACCACCAGCTGTCCATACATCTGCATCTCCTTTCTTTTCTAGTACTAGAGTTGTGGCTGGTGGTGCTATGGAGCGCTTCTAGAAGTGATATGTTCAGCATCTGCTTCACTTGCTTCTGAGAAAGCTTTTGTTTCTAGATGTCCACCCTTTCCCCTTGGAGCAGGCCAGTATGGTGACAACCAGAGAGCCGGGGAAGCCTCCCCCTGACGTCAGTGGACCCGATGTCAGGCTGGCTCTGCCACCCCCTGCATCTCTTAGTTCAGCAGCCTGGCCTAGCGAGGTTATGCAGATGTTCTGTATGTGTGCTTCCAGAAGTTTTTACGTTTTCCATTTCACATTTAGATCTTTCATCTGCTTGGCATTGACTGTTATGATGGTCACAGATAATAGAGTCTTTTTTTCAAATGGATAAACAACTGTTCTGATACCCAACATTTTTCTTTTTTTTATTCCCTACATGAATGAATCCCAGGGAAATGAAGAGACTAGATCAAGTTCACACAGCTAGTCAGTGAATTATAGGTTGTGTGAAGAGCTAACATTTACAATATTCTTCCCTAAAGCCCTATAGAGTAGGAAGTAGCATTATTATTCCCAGTTGCACGCGTGAGAAAGTCAATGCTACACCGCTGAGGTGAGCACATCATCTCCATGCCCTAGCTTCTCCTGCTGTGCCCTTTTCCTCGGTCACCATGCCTTAAGAGAGAAAAATCAGCTCCATCAAATCCAACAAATATTTATTAAGCACCTCCCACATGCAAAGCTCTATCTATGCTAAGTGCATGCCAAGATGAGTAAGACAGGGCGGCACAGCCCCTGATCTGAGGAGCTTATGGTCTGATGACAAGGCAGAACCACAGGTGTTGGTGTGTGCGTCCACTTAGGCTATCAGGAAAATCCTTATAGTATTTGAGATTCTATCAGGCAGCCTGGGGGGAAGGGCTTACCAGGAATAAGGAGCAGGCTGAACAGGAGCACATAGCTGGAAAGCACAGACGTGTTTAGGACACATCCAGACAGACCCTGAGTTTGACTGGCGCCAGTTCAGGTGTGAGGTTGTGGCAGATGACCCTGCACCAGTCCAGGCTGGATCCCCCACCCAGCTGTTTCTGTGAAGGAGCAGTAATGGCAGCCAGAGGTATGGGGGCTGTGGATTGCAGGGACTGGGCAGGGTGGGGAGCACTCTGGGGCGGGGGAGTCTTGCTTTAACTGTCTTTGAAAACGTTAATGTCAAGTCTATATCCCTATATTCTGGCAGGGTTTCTGAACGTTGTAGAACCTCATATTAAAGGCAATTTAAGGAGGTTGCAAAAAATTATATGAGCTTAGGACTTCTCTTCCAGAACCACTTTCCCCTCTTATGGGACGGGCAGAGTGTGTACCTGTAGATAGAGCCTGAGAGACATGGCTATTGGTCTCTAGCTTGATATCAACTCCTTTCAGCAGGATCTCAGCCCTCTGAATTTCTCCACCAGCTCATGCTTATATACTTCTAAATGTGACCGGTCTTCTCCAAAAAACTTAAGGGATGGAGACCCTGCCTTATGCATTGTTATGTTCTCAGAGCCTGGCCCCATGCCTGGCACAAGGCAGGTGCTCCACACACACTGGGGGACGAACGAGTGGATGGTGGAAGGGAATGGAAGACGGAATTCCCCAAAGCTGCACACGGCGGCTGTTGGAGCACAACTGTGCACAGGGCAGCCAAGACCAGGCGCCCAGAGAGCTGCCTTCTGCTGAGTTGGAGGGCGACCAGAAAGAGTTCCCGAAACGCCGCATTCAGATACGGTCTCAGCTGTTGTCGCAGAGACGGAGCTTCTACAAAATAGAGGTTTATTTTCTCTTGCGTGTAAAAGTCCAAGCCAGTATGTGCTCGGTTCTATGGAATTGTCAGACACCCAGGCTCCTTCTGCTCTGTTGTTCCACCCCATCCTGGACCGCAGCCTTATCCACTGAGCCCCCCATTAGATCCACATTCTAGGCAGAAGGAGGGGGGAAAGGAGGAAGAGAGGGCCATGCTCCTCCAATTAAGGGCACAACTTGAAAATTGCACATATCCCTCTGCTCACATGCCATGAGGCAGAACCTAGGCACATGGCCATACTTAGCCGCAGAGGAAGTTGGAAAACATGCAGTCTATTCTGACAGCCGGCACCAAGTTAATTAGCGTCTTATCCCGTAGAAAGAGATACTAGATATTGGCAAATAGCTTGCTGTCCCTGCCACATGATGTAGCACAGATGTGAGACACAATGGCAGACAGATGAATCTGGTGATCCACAAACAGAAAGGATTCATTTTGAACAAACGTGTCAATATTGATACTAAAAGCCACAGCCTGCAATTCTGTGAGGACAGCATGAAAATCGGCGTTGTCCTCAAATGCAAAGAACAGTGGCATGTTCTCATGAGTTTGGTTTGGTCATTATGAATCTTCCATATACTTTTTTTTAAAGATTTTATTTACTTATTTATTTGAGAGAGAGAGCAAGCATGAACAGGAGGAAGGCCAGAGGGAGAGGGAGAGGCAGATGCCCCGCTGAGCAGGGAGCCCGATGCGGGACTCAATCTCAGGACCCTGAGATCATGACCTGAGTGGAAGGCAGACGCTTAACGACTGAGCCACCCAGGCGTCCCTCTTCCACGTAATTCTGAGAGAGGAAGTGGCCAATCAAATATGCCTCTGCTTCCCAACCATAAGAGCAATGGTGATGTGAAGGGGAGAAATAGTGCACCAGACTTGGATAACTGTGTGCTTGGTACATACCCCCTTTTAAGTGATCAGCCCTCTCTTACCACTTGTTCTTTTTGAGGGGTCAGTATTGGCAGTTGTCCACCAAAGCTGTCCTCCCCGTCTTCCTGGGTACATCACTAGACTGTATTTTCCACCCACCTTGGATGTAGGTGTGGCGGCATGATCAGGTTCTTCCCGCAGGAATCTGAGCATCGTGTTTCATTCCCAGGCCTAGACCTGAGGACTGTGTATGCCCCTCCAACACTCTCTTCTCCTTTGCACCATTGGCAGCACTGATGTGAGGCAATCTAGCTTTGACCAAATAGACGACAGTGATGCTTAGGGGGTGTGGCAGACAATAACCTGGAAGGTCCATGACTGACCTCATAGACAAAAGAGTTGTCCACCAGCCTGGTATGCTCATCTGTGACTCTTACATGAGAGGGAAAGAAACTTCTTTGCTCTCTACTCCATGCTATTGTTAGGTCTTTTTTTTTTTTTTTTTTTTTTAAGATTTTATTTATTTATTTGGCAGAGAGAGACACAGCGAGAGAGGGAACATAAGCAGGAGAAGCCTGCTTCCCGCAGAGCAGGGAGCCCAACGCGCAGCCTGATCCCAGGACCCTGGGATCATGACCTGAGCCGAAGGCAGACGCTTAACGACTGAGCCATCCAGGCGCCCCTATTGTTAGGTCTTTTGGATATAACAACCTAGCCTTTTAGTTTAACTTATACACACTTCACGCATGATCTTCCCACCCCCGCAAGTGTGGGACCATGGATAGGAAGTTATCCATTAGGGCTGTATGCTCTAATTCATCAGCGGAGGAATGAGGTTGTTCACCTGAGATGTGGTACATCACAAACATATTTCTGTCCAGTTTTTTCAATTGCACTCTTGGAAAAAAAAAAAAGGATCTCCCCCCAAAAGAATTCACAGTAGCAATAAAAAGTAAAGTACCTTGGAATAAGCATCTTAAAAGAAGTGTACAGAATTTATATGTGGAAAGTGGTAAATATTTTGAGGTGTATAAGAGAGGCTAAATTTAGAGACATACCATATTATTAAAGATTCAGTAGTGAAGATGTACTTTCTCTGTCAATTAATTTCTAAGTACTAAGTCATTCTAATAAAAATTACTCTAAGATTGTTTATGGATTGTAATAACGATGATTTAAAGTTATAAGAAGAATAAATGAAGAACCAAGAAAATATAGAAAAATAAGAATTTGGGCAAAGGTTTTCCCTACCAAACATCAAAATGATTAAAACGCTACGATATATAAATCAATCTGACATTGTTTCAAGAATAGACTTGCAAATTAAAGGATATAAGATAGAAAATCCTGATAATTGTGTACACATGCACACACATTTAAATGAATTTTGTGCATTATAAGTGTATGCTTTCTATTAGTAGGAAAAGGTTACACTGTTCAATTAATGATCATAGGATGATAATTGGTTGGCTAAGTAGAAAAAAAGTTATATACTTATCCCCATAAAAAATAAGACTGATTTTAAATATATATATTTTTAAAATAAAGTAAGTATAGGTAAATCTTTATCTGATCTTGGGATGCCTGGGTGGCTCAGTCAGTTAAGTATCTGACTCTTGATCTCAGCCCAGGTCTTGATCGCAGGATTGTGACTTCAAGCCCCGAACTGGGCTCCATGT
The DNA here is from genome assembly GCF_011800145.1 of Mirounga leonina. Classification (NCBI taxonomy): domain Eukaryota; kingdom Metazoa; phylum Chordata; class Mammalia; order Carnivora; family Phocidae; genus Mirounga; species Mirounga leonina. The sequence goes on along the minus strand of NW_023270377.1, from coordinate 58,814,190 downwards.
TAAAAAAAAAAAATTATCTGATCTTGCAGTGAGAAAGCAAAGGATGAAATCATAAGAGGAATAGTGATATATTTGACTACTTAAGAATTTAAAAATTTAAGTAAAAAAACATAAACAAACCTCAAAGATAATTGACAACTGAGAAAAAAACCCCAACAAATAAGAGCCTTTACGTATAAAGAGCTTTTCAAATCAATAAGAAAAAACTCAATGAAAAAATGGACAAGTGACCTGATCAGTTTGCAACAGCCAATAACCAATGAGAAACTCCAACTTCAGTAGTGATCAAGTAAATAATTAAAATAACAGTGTAGTATAGGTCTTTATTTATCAAATTGCCGAAGGTTTTTAAAAATTATCATATCCAGTGGGGTGAAATGGAAATTCTTACATATACAGAGTTATAATTCATCAGCCCCTTTCTGGGCAAATTTGGCAATGTGTATCAAAAACCTTTTACATATTTATATTCTTTGACCAAACAATTACATGTCTAGGAATTTACTGTATGGACATAATCAGAGATCTCCTAAAGATTTATGTGTTAAGCATCATGATACTGATAACAGAGAAAAATAATTTTTAAAAAACCCACAAAAGGGGCCCCTGGGTGGCTCAGTTGTTAAGCGTCTGCCTTCGGCTCAGGTCATGATCCCAGGGTCCTGGGATCGAGCCCCGCATCGGGCTACCTGCTCAGCAGGAAGCCTGCTTCTCCCTCTCCCACTCCCCCTGCTTGTGTTCCCTCTGTGTCTCTGTCAAATAAATAAATAAAATCTTAAAAAAAATAAAACCCACAGAAGATATTGTTTGAATATGTTATGGTTGGCCTATCTGGTGGAATTTTATGCTGTCATTACAAAATTATGTTTTTGAAAAAAATGTAATGAAGTAGGAAAATGCTCAGAATCTAACAATAAGTCAAACGAAACAAGATACACTGTGGCTTACATGCCTTCCATAATCTGATTCCCCCCATTCGTGCCCCCCACCTCCCACTTCTCCACTCTGCTCCTCACTCACTCCGCTCCAGCTACCCTGGACTCCTGAATCTTCTTCTGACAGTTGTGGCCCCAGGACTTTGCATTTGCTCTTCCTCTGCCTAAAACACTGTCCCGAGATACCTCATAGCTGCTTCTTCACTTTCTTAAGTCTCTGGTTGAATCACCTTGTCGGCCAGATCATCCCAGTCTTCCATATAAAAATAGTGACCACTCAGTCCTCCCCCCACCACCCACTGCCACCCCATACTTCCTGTCCCCCCCACCTTATTTTTTCTATTGCCTTTATTGCTGCCTGGCACATGGCACTTTTCCATGTTTACTTATTTACTGTTGTTTCCTCATGAGGAGTGCCAGCTCCATGAGGACAGGGGACTTGTCTGATTTGCTCATTGCTGCGTCCCCAGTGAATAGTAAGTAGGTCATCCATAAATATTTGCAAGATGAGTGACTATAGTAACAATATTATATGACTTTTGTAAAGAAACCTTAGGTTTTAGGTAGATACAGCTCTAAAGGATGAGGATGTGGCACACCGAATAATAACTGGTTATTCTTGTGTGTGTGGTTATTCTTGCTGGTGATTTTGATGATCTCTTTATACTTTTCTGTGTTTCTTGCCACTATTGACTGTAAACATATGTTATAATAATGTGATGTTATTATTTTAAAATTCCATGATTTGCAAAAATCACTCAATACCCGAGCCGGCCAAATGTTCCAAAGTGTAAAACAATTCTCTCTAGTTTTTTAGAACCTCTCACTTTTTCCATTTTACAAATCTGGTGCCTCTTGCCCAGGGCTGTATTTTATCAGCCACTGCCTCGTGCTATTTCCTTCCTCCGCGTTCCCCACGGCAGCGAGCACCTCGATGATATGGAATTTCTTTGGGGGCACTTTTCAGTTTACAGAAGCAACGGATTACTCTCTACATCCAGTGTCCTCGGCCCGGTGCCAGCTCAAGAATGGCCAAGCCTTCTTCTTCCTCCTCCTCCCAGCCCAGCCTCTTCCTTAAGTTCCTTCTGGGCCCAGCACAGCCAGGTGCCTGGAGCCTTGGGGGCGTGGCCTGTCACAGATCCTTGGGCCTCCGTGGGAAAGAAAAGGTTTTTGAGGGTAATTAGCTGAGAACCAGAGAAGCCTCGTTTGGTAAGGCCGGCTTGTTAATCCGATTAAGAGACCTCACTGGAGGGGGACACCTGCGTGGCTCAGTGGGTTGAGCGGCTGCCTTCGGCTCGGGTCATGATCTCAGGGTCCTGGGATCGAGTCCCATATCGGGCTCCTTGCTCAGCGGGGAGCCTGCTTCTCCCTCTGCCTGCTCTACCCCCTGCTTGTGCTCTCCCTCTCTCTCTCTGACAGGTGAATAAATGAAATCTTTTTTAAAAAAAGAGACCTCACTGGAGGGCCGACCTCCGGAGTTGCACCTGCATAGGGATGGACAGCTACAGCCATATTGACCCACAGGGGCCTGAGCTGGAAGCTTCTTTCCTTGCAAGGAGGGTTAACCTTAGTCCCAAACCTCACGGCTCCCTTTATTTGTACGCTCATGCGTCTTTCTAGTCTGGAGCACCTTGCTGCACAAGGTGAATGAAAGGTTATCCCTCAGGAACAGGCCCTTTCCTGCACTTCTCACAGCACCTCATTTATTTAAAAGTAATTCTCCAAGTACAAAGAGTGGCCACTCCTTGGAAACCAGAAGCACACCCACAATGACCAGTGGGTGCCCAGGCCTGGGCTTGAAGGAAGGCAGGCACCGAGACTCGACAGGATGATGCTCCTCCCCAGGGCACGGATGACGACAGCATTTTCGAGGTGAGGTGGAGTGCAGGCTCAGTGGGGAGGCTGCAGGCGCCTGAGGCAGTCAGGGACAACACTGGCATTGTTTGAGCAAAGGTGACTGTGTGCCCGGTGATGGGAGGGCGTGCCCCACCCCGGACTCCAGCCAGGCCAGCAGCTCCGATGGTCTGCCCAGGGGGAGGGCTTCCTCTTCCTGGCCTCTTAAATACGGGTTACAAGAGCGGTAGTTGCACCTTCTCGGAGTGTGCAGCAGTGTGCTTGGCAGTCCTTGGTATTTCTGAACCACAGCTACCCTGGAAAGAACCTGAAAAAGCATCCGCTGTCCTAGGTCAGTCCCTGCCGCCATATAAAAATCCTCAAACCCCATATGAGTGAAGTCATATGGTATTTGTCTTTCTCTGACTGACTTAGTTCACTCATATGTGGAATTTAAGAGACAAAACCGGGGACATAGGGGAAGGGAAGGAAAAATAAAATATGATGAAAACAGAGAGGGAGGCAAACCATAAGAGACTCATAACTACAGGAAACAAACAAGGTGGCTGGAGGGGAGGTGGGTGGGGGGTGGGGTAACAGGATGATGGGCATAAAGGAAGGCACGTGATGTAATGAGCACTGGGTGTTGTATGCAGCTGATGAATCACTGACCCCTACCTCTGAAACTAATAATCACTATATTGAACTTAAATTGAATTTAAATTAAAAAATTTTTTAAATTCCTCAAACCCCTACATTAGACCCGTCCTCTGCACTTTCTGAACACAGGGCAGGCCTCTGTGTACCACTCACCGTATATGAGTTATCTGTTCATACGTCAGCTTCCTCTTCTAGACAACATGTCTCCCCTCATGTTTGCAGGTCCAGTGTTTGGCACATAGGAGGCGCTCAATCAGTATTTCATGAACCTATTTTTGGAGTCTTTCTTGAAAGTTCATTGTAAAACCTTCCAAACCATGGTGGTTCCTTAGAAAAGGTTTCTGTTAGGGCAGGACTCGTGGGGATACTTCTGGGGATTGCCTGTTTCTGAGTCTTCAAATGCTGAAGGGGAGGGGGTCTCTAAGCCCTCAGGGGCACTCAGTGCCTCAGATGGAGTTTGTTGCTATTAGTTGATACAATGATGGTCACAATGGAAATGTCTTACGTGGGTCTAACACATCACAATTTAAAGCCCCTTGAATTTTTTTTTTTTTTAAAGATTTTATTTATTTGACAGAGAGAGACACAGCGAGAGAGGGAGAGCACAAGCAGGGGCAGAGGGAGAGGGAGAAGCAGACTTCCCACTGAGCAGGGAGCCCAATGCGGGGCTCGATCCCAGGACCCTGGGATCATGACCTGAGCCGAAGGCAGCCGCTTAACCGACTGAGCCACCCAGACGCCCTGCCCTTTGAATTTTCTTATCACCTATTATTATGTTCTGATCTCAGAGACGTGATCTGGGGGTGGGAGGCATATTTAAAAATCTTATAGGGGTCCCTGGGTGACTCAGTTTGTTAAGCGTCTGATTCTTGATTTTGGCTCAGGTCATGATCTCAGCGTAGTGAGATCAGGCTCTGCACTGGGCAGGGGGTCTGCTTGAGAGTCTCTCTCTCCCTCTCCCTCTGTCCCTCCCCTGGCTCATGCACTCTCTCTCAAGTTAATAAATAAAATATTTTTTTAAAAGTCTTATAAAAGTTAGATACCCTTTGCAATTTATCTGAAGGCCTAGTTTTAGAATTAGGCATGATTTTTCATTCATTCAACACACACTTATTGCATTATCTATTATGTGCCAGGCACAGTATAAGACACTCAAGATACATAGATGAAAAGTCACAATTGCTGCTCAGGTTAGAGGCATTGATAGAAAGTGATAAGGACTACAATGAAGGTGTCATTAAAGGCTCTTGGAGCTATGGACAAGAATGCTTGACTCTGCCTGGAGAGAAGTGGGGAGAGGTGTCAGACTAAGATGATGTGATGTTGAGGATGAGGATGGGGACGGTGGTGTTGATGACAGATAGCATCAGCAATATATGGTTCTTACCATGTGCCAGGCATGGGTGTTTTACACATATTAACTCACTTAATCCTCACAATCGCCCTATGAAGTAGGGGCTCTTATTATTTCCACTTTACAGATGAGAAGATGGAGGCATGCAGAGATTAGATAAATTGTTTAAGATTATACCAGTAAGGGGTAGACATTATCTACTATTTCTTGGGTTTCTGGACCAAAACCAGCAACAGTAATACTGGTAAAGAACAGGGTCTTTGGCTATCACCAAACCCCACTTTCCATGGTCTCTTAGCTGAGGTGCAGCCCACTTATTTCTTGAGCTGGTCCATGAGCTTAGCCAGTACATTGAGGGCCTTCCTATACAGATGATAAGGCTTATAAGATGGTTTGTGACCCTGGCCCCATGTGCTCAAACAGCCCAGCATGGAAAAAGAACAATGGTTAACATATGGGATTTCAATTGAGAAAGCTGTGGGCTGGACTTCTTGTCCCGTCAGTTCTTAGCTATTGCCCTCTGAGCCGTAGGTTCCCCACCTAAGAAACGGGGATCACAGCTGTATCTGTGCCTCTGCGACCTCACATGTCAGCTACTTCTTGTCACCCCCCCAAAGATGAGGCCCCCGAACCACACAGGTGCTGAAAACGAGCCAAGCTGGAAGTCTGTGGAGCTCCCCCACACGACTGGAGCCATTGTTCTGTTGCTGGGGAGGGCGCTCCAGCAGGGGAAGCAGGCGGAGAGCCTCAGTGCCTTCGGCAGACATCTGCCTCCGAGATTTCCTCTGTCTTGCTGTCTGGAGATGTAAGCTCTTCCTTCAGAGGCTGAAGGGAATGTAGTTGAAAGAAACTACTTGGTGGAAACAGTAGTTGCGACGGGCCGGAGGCCTGGCAAGAGGGCTGGAAGTGGGCTTCGCCCAGGCGTGAGTCCCTGGGGTACACCTCCGAGAAACCTTGGGGCCAACAGCACACGCTCTGTTTACTCAGGGGTTTCCTTGCTGAGCCCGCTGAGGAAGCAGCTTTGTAAGGAAAGGGGAAACAGATGGGTTAGGCAAGGTACCCAGTGGGCCTGACGGAGCCCAAGTGGCTACCTCCAAATTGCCTCCCACTTCAGTGCCAAGGGGGCAGAGTTCAGTGGCGTTCCCGCCCGCGCAGGCAGAGGGCCAGCTGGGTGACTGCGGGCCCTTCGGAGGGGTCAGCCTTCCGGACACCACCTCCTGGGTGCACGGGGTACTTTTTAGGGAGGGCCGTGAACCCTTCGAAGCCTTTCAGCCCCTCAAGTAATTTTGAGAGGAAGAAATTTACCTGTTGGTGACAGAACTATCTCTTCACTTCCTTTGTCCCACTCACCCTCAGCCTTGGTGGAAGGGGCTTTTTAAAGCATGATCATGCATCACAGTTACGCTTTGAAAGGTTATGATATTAGCAAGAGCAAGGCTGGTTTGTCTGATGAGGGTTGAACTTGGAAAAATGAATTCATGCAGCTCTTTGACAGTGAAGGGCAGGCTTCAGAGGCCTCACAGCTCTGGGGCCTTGGTGGTGCTCGCAGTGGGGGTAGAATGCAGAGGGGCGGAAGGAAGGAGAGAGGGAAACTGAGGAAGCAGGAACGTAGGCACATTTAGAGTTTGACTCTGTTGGGTCTGCAAGGTGACTCGATTGGAAGGGAAGAGATGTCATCTTCCTGACTCCCAGCTACGAGAAACATTGGATTCTTTCTGGAATTGGAGTGTTTTAGGGGAGGGTAAAACAGACCTTAATGCAATGGCCCAAGTATTTGCTGTCTGCTGGCGCCATGCTTCCTGCTGAGGAGAGATGGAAGAACATGTTGGTGCTGAAGGCCTGGTGTACTTGCTGGGGGCTTGGGGGGTGGGTATAATTCCTGCAGTAATGATTGTAAATAGCAGGATCTAAGGAGAAGTGAGAGCCTCCGCGGATGATAGTCAAAGGAGGAGCCACGGAGGAGGCAGGTCTCCTGGCCCTGATGGATGACAGCACAGAAATAGGGAATGGGAGTTGGGGTTGGGCCAAGCACACCGCATTCCAGAACTGGCTTTTCAACCTGACTGTAGCATAGTCTTTGAGGGAAAACTTCTCCCTGCCTTCAGATCCTCCTTCCTGCCAGGGATTACTGGCCTCTGACCAGTCTGTGCCAGAGTGGATCCAGGATGCAAAGCTGTACTGAAGAGCCTGGCCAATCAGGGTTTGATGGCTCAGGGAATTCTCTGGACTCTAGACTCTTTGGTATCCTGGCAAGGAAGCCCCAGTTGTACATAGGTACTGGGAAATAAGGGAAACTGAACTGAGGGAGGCACTGGCAGAAGCTCAGGAAGTTCTGGCTCATTGGAGAACTAAGCGTGGTGCCCAGCGGGAGTGCAGGTGGCATCTTGCCCAGACCTGTCGCTGGAGAGAGAGCCGAACAGAGAGCAGGGGCCGCAGAGCCCGCAGGCTGCACTGGGCTGGCCTGAAGCAGGTGGCCTTGCTCCGAGAGGTTCTGCTGGTGCCCAGATGGCTTCAGAGTGCCTGGTATCCCTTTCCAGGTCTGAGGTCCAAGTCTGCAAACTGCCTGGTCCCTCCTCCAGGGACTCCCACCCGATAGATACAGCATCACGTGATGTGGACTGTTCTCCCCAAGACCAACACCCATCCTGCCCCACCTTGTTTATCTGCCCTCTGTCCCGTGGGCATATTACACCTCCTAGAAATGTATTGCTCCTCCCCCACTCCATTTTGCAACTATTTCAAAAATGTTCTCCTTTTTGTTTTCTCCTTCAAGAATTTTATAGGACAGAAGAATCTCAGAATGGTTGGTGCAAGTAATGAGAAAAGCAGGATTGGATGGGTAGTTACAATGTCAGGGGATCTGGAAGAAGAAATGCTTCTTTTCTCCTGTCAGTGCATGCAGTAGGGAAATAGCTTTAGCCATTCCAAGAAGTTGGAGTGTTGCAGAGGATTTAATGCATCATATATAGTACCTTATATTCACAAGCAGATTTTATACATAATCCAGAATATCATTTTGAAACCAGGGTAAGGTGTCGGATGGACCTTACATGACTACAACTAGCATTTGCTATGACGTCTGCAGTGTAGAAGGTCAGAGCTTAGAGTTCTCTGGTTTATAGCATCCAAGGGGAAGGATCCAGAGAGGAAAGATTATTTATTTATTTATTTATTTATTTTTAAGATTTTATTTATTTATTTGACAGAGACACAGCGAGAGAGAGAGCGCACAAGCAGGGGGAGTGGGAGAGGGAGAAGCAGGCTTCCTGCTGAGCAGGTAGCCCGATGCGGGGCTCGATCCCAGGATCCTGGGATCATGACCTGAGCCGAAGGCAGATGCTTAACCGACTGAGCCACCCAGGTGCCCCTATTTATTTATTTTTAAAAAAGATTTTATTTGACAGAGTGAGAGAGAGAGAGGGAGAGAGAGCATGAGCAGCGGCAGACAGAGGGAGAGGGAGAAGCAGGCTCCCTGCTGAGCAGAGACCCCCCCTCTCCTGACTCAGGGCTCCATCCCAGGACCCCTAGATCATGACCTGAGCTGAAGGCAGATGCTTAACTGACTGAGCCACCCAGGAGCCCTAAGAGGAAAGATTTTTCAAAGAGTTCAACAGCAGACCTTAGAATTCAGTGCTTTATTCTGCTTTAGTAAGACCATTTTTGCCATATTTTTTTTACACTGCAGACTATTTAGAGTTTATAAGATGTGTTTTTAGAATGTCATTTAATGTGTGCTCTGATAACACACTATTTCATTTCTAGGTTTGTTTCTAGCATCTAAATGGGCTTAGCTCAAATTCTCTGTGTAAGGTCTGTGTTAAGGCCTTTGATACTTAGCATGTTTGTTTTTTATTTCCAACCAGAAAATTCTCAATAACAGAATCTTTTTTTTTTCTTTTTGTCAAAATGAAGCCCTATCATTGCAAAACTTTCACCAAAGCAGCTCTATTTTCTCCTGCCGAATTGGAACGCGCACGCGATCTGGCCTCTACTTTTTCAGATGTGAGGCAGCCACAGTAGTTCAGGCCCTTTTATTATTGTAATTACATGACTACGTTTCTTACCTCCCCTCTTATTCCCTCTCCTGTTCGTCAACCACACCATTGTCAAACTGAATTTTGAAAGTACAGGTCTAAGAAAGTTGACAACACACGGACAAGGGTGTGTGCAAGTGAGTCATGTCAGAAACGTGGGGTTTGAGTGGGTGCAGCCCTTCAAAGGGCAGTATGGCCACGTCTGTAGAGTTACGCAAATGGACACCCTGTGACTTGAAATTCTACTTCCAGGAATTTGTCCTATAGACATCCTTGCATGTGCAAAGATGTCTACGTGAACATGTCAGTTATGGCACCGTTTATAAAAATGAGACACTGGACACAAGCTAAAGGACCATCCATTGGTAGGAGCTATCAAAATGATGATGGTATTTGGATGATGGCATTTGGAAGGGCCATTTACTGGTTGCTACCCTAGAATCCATTCCTTTTTGCCCCCTCCTAATGGTTGCTTGGTATTGACCCCACTCCCACCTCCGGGGGTGAACTAGTTGGTGGGAGCCAGTCAGTCCATCCTATTTCCCTGGCCTCAGAACTGTTTCGTGTAGAATGAAATCTTGTCCCATCAGAATGAGTATGAGGTGGGAAGAGTCACAGCCATGAGAGAAGAGCCTGGAGCTTCTAGGAGACCGGAAGGTGGACGCTGCAGAAGGTGCTAACCCCAGGATTTGGGACTGGAGGAAGGAGCCTGTTGATGACAAGCTCGGTGACTCGTTTCAGCTGGTTTGAGGTAAGTTGTCTTACATTTGCTACCGGAAGGGTCCTCGGTGCTGAAGAACGCTGAACAGCCTTGAAAAGAAAATGAGGTCGATCTACTTTTGTCCATGTGGAATTATCTCTGTGATACTTTGTAAAATGAAGGTGTTAAACAATGAATATAGAAGATATTCCTTTCTATATAAGCAAAAGGCAGTGAGAATGAGTACCCGTGTGTGTGTGTGTGTGTGTGTGTCATGTGTATAAGTGGTCTCAGCTAGCCCATGCAGGGCCTTTGAACAAATTAGGAAAAGGTCCCTGCTCTGGTGTGTCTGATTCAGCCCCATCCACGGAGCAACTTGGGAAGCGAGTATGCAATGGGCTCGTCCCTTGGGCTGGGTGGCTTTGTGCAGTACCCAACCTGTACAACAAGATGCTATGGACCTTTATATATATGCTTGTACATACCTCTGGTAGAATATATGTGAAACTAGAAATAGAGGTTGCTTCTGGGAAGAGAAGACTCAGAGTTTGGTGCTAGTGGGCAGAAAGGAGTCTTGTCCTTCCATAATGCACTTGAGGGTTACCTGAATTTTGCTACCATGTATGCAAATTACTTTTGAAAACTTTCATTTAAATAAACAAGTACAAAAGCTAACGAAAATACAGGTTTGATCTTAGTTACTCCCTAGCTTAAGAAAAACCTTTAACGAATCCTCATGGAGAAATGCTGATCCTCTAGCACATCATGCAAAGGTTATAGGCCTCAGCCTGCCGCCCTGCCTGGTCTCTGGCTGCTGGCGTCCCTCCCGTGGCGTTTCAGCAAGGCGGGTGTGCTGAGACCCCTCTCACCGGGCACGCTCCTTGGCTTCTGTGCCTTTGCACAGACCGTTCTGCTCCTTCCCAGGCTCCACCCAAAGGACTCTTGTCATCCTCCAGGGCCTTCTTCCTTGCAAGCGCCCACAGGCCTTGGTGCGTTTCCCTGTCTTGCTGCCTACTGCGGTTCACTGTAATTATTGCTATAGATTTGTATTATTCACGGTACTCATAAAGCGAAATCATTTTTTTGAAGGAAGAAAGCTTACTGAGACCTGAGGGAAGTCATTCTATTGAGTTGTCAGAAAGATTCCAGCAATAAACAAAGTAATCAGTTTTGAAGGACTATTTCTTCAACATTCCTCAGAGACTGGCCAATGGCATAGTACTTGAGAGCATTTCGGCAGCTAAACAGGGTTCAAATACGTCACACATAACTTTATTTCAAAGAAAAGATGTGGAATATCCAGAGCAGTACTCTACCTATTTCAGGTATTCCTCCAAGAGCTTATGAGCTCTTGGAGACCACTGACTGGACCTAGGCTAGCCAGTGCTCGTGACAGGATGGGAAGGGGCACCTCATAGCTGTTCCATGAACAAAGGGAGGTCAGTTCAGACTCCAGCTGTCTCTTTATCAGACCATTCTGTCCCTTTCAGATTTCTGTTCTCTTGCAGCTGCGAATTCCCATCTATGCTTGGTCTCTCTGCCATAGCGATTAGCCAGGCTGTAGCAGAGGGAGGGTTTCCAGCCCAGAGCAGACTGCGCTTCCTCACTCCGAGGGGCTCAGGGCATCCTCTTCTACTTCACCAAGGATACAGCCGAGAGTCCCAGCAATCCAACCACCTGGTCTTTGTCTGCCCTGACACACAAGCCGTCGGCCACACACTGTTCATCCAGTTTATAACGTGAGACAGCTGGGAAGCAGGGGGCGGGGAGAAGAGCATTTGTAAGGATATAGTCTGTGCCATCCAGCAGTCTGCCCGCCTGGTAAGCCCGGTGACCTGGAGCCTTGTCCAAGGGCTATGACCATGGAGCCTCCGTTCCTGGGAAATACTTACCAAACCCAGGAGAAATCTGCCATCTGCCCACCAGATCAGTGAGGCAGTGTCTTTCCAGGAAAGAGACGTGATGAGGCAACAGTGTGTCCCTCGCTCACACGCAGGAGCTGACGGGCCTCGTTCAGGGAGGAGCCCACCTGCTGCCCGGCTGGCCACCGCTGGGCCATCGCAGGTGCTCGGGAAAGACCTGGCAAATGATGCATAAGGAAAATGATGAGCCGTCAAACCCAGTTCTGGTTTCAGCCTTCAAGAGCAATGGTTGGTTGAGGGTGCTAGTGTTGTGGTCTGGGGAAGGTGTGGTGTCCCAGGCATTGGACAACAGATGCGGGTCTGCCACTAGTCTATATGGTGTCTTTGTATGAATCAGAAAATAAAAGCGCCCCTTCTGGGCTGACACAGCCCCGTACTTGGGCACAAAGGCTTGCAAGTTGGAGGTGCCTCTGTCCAAAGAAAGAGTGTTCATTACTCTGGGTGGGCACGACCCCGGGCCAGGCACCTAGATCTCAGCTCCCACTTATCCTCTCAGCTGGGAACCCTTATGCAGCATGTGAATTGGACAACCACACTTGTGGCCCGGAAGGCATAACTTTGGGGGCATTTAGAAAGGTGAGGTGAGGGGTGCCTTGGTGGCTCAGTTGGTTAAGTGTCTGCCTTCGGCTCAGGTCCTGATCTCAGGGTCCTGGGATCAAGCCCCTCGTCAGGTTCCCAGCTCAGCAGGGAGTCTGCTTCTCCCTCTCCCCCTGCTTGTGCTCTCTCTGCCTCTCTCTCTCTCTGTCTCTCTCAAATGAATAAATAAAATCTTAAAAAAAAAAAAAGGCGAGGTGAGAGAAAAGTAAATTGGTAAGTGATGGTTCTACCATTATTTAGGATAGTTTTTCTCAAAGTGTGGAATTCCTTATCAGAATCACCTCAAGTACTTGACAAGAATGCATATCCCTGGGACCCACCTCAGAATAACTGAATTCAACTCTCTGAAGGGTGGGACCCAGCAATCAGGATTTTTAACCAGCCCCCCAGACGTTTCTAATGCCCCCCAAAGCCCACAAATTGCTGGCTTCACGGCTGTTCTGTCACAAGTCCTTGGATCTGCGTATTTGGGGGTCTAGAACCATTGGACTGGGCAGGGGAACAACAGACCAGGCCTCCTCGGAGCTCTGCAGTGTCCTCTCATGGGTCCCCGGGGTCTCCCTGAAGGCTGCTTCTCTGGGGTTAAGGGCTGACGTCATTGTTTTTTCTGGCACCACTGCTTTGCTGTTTCTCAAAAGCACTTTTAAAAGTATCAGCTTTTAGGATAAAAACTCTAGGAATCTTGAAACAAAGAATGGGTACGACTCATAATGCCACGCTTGTCCTTCCTTCTCAGCCTCAGGCTCATTTCCTGCCCCCTGGTCCTGTGGTAGAGACTGTTTCAGGCTGCATCCCTTTAAAGGAAGTCTTCTGGAGACACTTTGTTTCCATCTTCTATGAAGGTTAAATGATATTATCCTAAATTCCAAGGGGCTAATCAGCTTGCTTTGTTGAGCTGGTTTTTCTGTCATTTTGAGTAATGCTTGAAATATGAATGTGATTGCCCCTATCTGGCCACCCCTCTTTTATTTAGAGAGTTTCACTGGAGCAGAATTTTAGCTGAACTCACATGTACAGATACCCATTGCTCTGGGCCCCAGCTCAGTCTCCCTCCCTTGGGGGATGAAGTCATTCAGACACATTGTTCACTACTATAGAAGGAATGTTTGTGTCCCCTCAAAATTCATATGTTAAGTCCCAGCTTCCCATGTGATGATCCTTGGAATTGGGGCTTTTGGGAGGTGATTAGGTCATGAGGGTAGAGTCCTCATGAATGGGGATTAGTGCCCTTATGAAAGAGATCCCACAGAGCTCCCTTGCCCCATGCCCCTCACCCCCTGTGAGGACTCATCAAGAGGATGGCCATCTGCAAACCAGGAGACAAACTGTTAGCAGCACTGAGTCTGCCAGTGTCTTGATCTTGGACTTCCCAGCCTTCAGAAATGTGAGAAATAAATGTTTGTTTTTCAACCCCCCCAGTCTATAGTATTTTTGTTATAGGAGCCTGAACTAGGATGTTCACGTTGTTGTCCTTATGTCAAGCACAGTGCAAGACACACTAGTGTGAGAGGTCGAGCATGTGCCCTGCCTTCAAGGTGTTTGATCTCGACCCCCACTGTCCAGTACAGGAGCCACCAGCCACATGTGGCTACCGAGCACTTGAAATGTCCTAATGGGGATATGCGGGAAGTGTAAAATACATGCCGGATCTGAAAGACTTCATAGGAAAAAACAGCATGTGAAATATATCATTAACAATTGTTTTATATTGATTGCATGTTGAAATCATAATATTTTAGATATATTTAAATAAAATTCATTATTAAAATTAATTTTACCTATTTCTTTTTACCTTTTTTTTTTTTTTTAAAGATTTTATTTGTTTATTTGACAGAGAGCGTGTGCACAGGGAGCTGCAAGCAGAGGCAGAGGGAGAAGCAGGCTCCCCTCTGAGCAGGGAGCCTGATGCGGGGCTCCATCCCAGGACCCCGGGATCATGACCTAAGTCGAAGGCAGAGTTTAACCAACTGAGCCACCCAGGCACCGCTCTTTTTACTTTTTAAAATGATTCTGCTAGAAAATTAAAAATCACAGATAAAGCTCGCATTATATTGTTATTGGACGGTGTTGCTCTGGAGGGTGGGAAAGACAGGTGACTGACAATCATAAGGCCATGTGATTACTGTTGGGCCAGTAGGACAGCGCCAGCTAGGATCAGTTTGAAAGAGCCCTAACTCAGCCTTGGGAGCTAGGAAAAGTCTTCTGGGAGGAGGTGATATCTAATTGAGACCCAAAAGCTGAGTAGGAGGGAGGTGCAGATTGAGATGGTGAGCGGTGTTGGAGGTGACAGGGCGTGGTGCATTTGGGGAGCCGGAAGCAGTTCAGGGAGGCTGTAGCTGGATGGTAGGGGTGGGGGAGGAATGGCCTGGGGAAGGAGGGAGGAGTCAGTCTATGGGGAGGGGGCACTCTGCTTCTTTCTGCGCAGGAGAGCTCTGACCTCCTTTTCCTGGAAATGGAATTGGAGGTGTTAGAAATGAATGGATATTTGGTTTCCTTTCCACCTGGGGCGGGCAGTTGGGGGGGTGGGGGAGGAAATGCTCAGCAGTACTGGGGGTAAGAGAAAAGTGTTTTAAGTATTTGCCCCTTTTGCCAAGTGTGGAACTGATGAACTAGAGCAATTCTTATCAATGAGAGTGTATATATATATATATGTATATATATACATATATATATACACATATATATACACACACACATACATATATATACACACACATACATATATATATACACACATACATCTATATATATACACACATACATATATATATATACACACACATACATATATATACATATGTGAAAGTGCTTTGTAAATGTAATGCTCCTGTATAAATATTACTTTATTATGCTCAGTTGGCCCTTGATCTTTCTATAACAATGTTGAAATTATAAATTCTATGTTTGGGAAAATTACAATTTTAGCTTCAGATTTTAGCCCATTTTATTTTTAGAGGAGGTGATTTTCAGTAACAATGATCTTAATAAGGATCATAACAATAGCATTCCTTTTTAAAGCAAAAGAATCTGAAGAAAGTAACAGTTCTGATGCTGAAGGTTCACAGTGTTAAAGGAATGGTGCAGCCCAGGTGGTAAACCAAGGATATCACACCATGTTACCTTCTCATAAGGTACAGTGCATCCCGAAGTTAAAGACCCAAGATTTTTACATAAAAGAACTATCAGAGTCTCTCTGTTCTTACACAGCGTATCTTTACTCAGATGGCTATTGTCATCAGAATTCCAACAGAGCAGTAAACTAAAGGCTTGGCGTGGGAGATTCAGGAAGTTTCACTTCTGTGTGTGGTTTGGCTTTGCTCTTAACACACAGTAAAACTGTTAGCATCTGGGAGTACATTTATCTGGAAGCGGTTAGTTTGCACATTGCCTTCTTTGCTTTGGGCTTTCTCCAGGGATTGAGGAAAGGCAGAATTTGTCCACAACAAATGGCTTTCCACAGATAAATATCCTTTGGCCCCTGGAAGGCTCAGAATTGGATTATTTCCTCCTAAGAAAAGAGATTCTCCAGAGAAGGGGATGATTTGGGCTGTTTGTTCATTCATCCTTTTTTTTCCTTTTGTAATTTTTTATTATAATATTTCTGCTACTTTGGCTTATAAGTGTTTATATTGACAATATAATGAATCCTAAAATGGTTTTTTTATTGGTTAAGTTTTTTTTTTATTATGTTATGTTAATCACCATACATTACATTGTTAGTTTTTGATGTAGTGTTCCACGATCCATTGTTTGCATATAACACCCAGTGCTCCATGCAGAACGTGCCCTCTCATCCTTTTTACTTAGTGAGCACGTATTGTATGCCAGGGTCTGTACTGGTTCCTGAGGAGAGACAAATGAAAAAGGAGCCCTTTCTTGGATTAAGCTCATAACCAGGTCAGAGAGATGGAACATAAGTTTGAAGAAGTCAGCTGTGCTGTGGTTTAATGTCACAGTGAGGATGAGGACCCAGAGCTCTGAAGGCCGTGAAGGGAGGAGGGTACTCAGGTTCTGTCTGGATGCGGACAGATGGGACAGGAGAGCCTTTACCTGTGAGAGTACCCGGCTTGTTTGGGGAGTTGGGGGCTGGTGGACAAAGCACACGAAAGAGAAAGTGTCGGACAGGACTGGCTGGTACAGGAAGAACCAGGAAGAACCTGGCATATGGGCATGGACTTCTTCCAGGACCTTCGTCACCAAGTAGGGATATTAGGGCGAGTCTCAGCGAGCAGCCTGCTCTGGCAGGTGGGGTAGGGCCCAGCTCTTGCCTGGTGCCTGTGTCTCTGGGGCCGACGGAGACGCCGGACACTCTAGTGGGTGATGCTGGGCCCGTAGGACCACGACTGAGTGGCAGGAACCTTGGGGAAATGGGAAGTTTCCGTTGGCTGCCTGCCACGGTCCCTACTGCGCGCTGCCGCTCCACCCTGAGGCAGGATGCCCTGCCCTGCAGAGCAGTTGGAAGCGATAAATACATTTGTTTTTGAATTAGAACCTTTCTTGGCACTGGGGGGAAATGCATCTGTGGCCGGCCTGGCCTTGCCGTCCCCCGGCTTGTTCTCTGGCACAATCCAGAGCCATAGGTAGTGATTACAGGGCTTGCTGGAGCCCAAACCTCCAAGGACAGCGGCAGTGAGAGGAGGGGCCCTGGGACGGCTTAGAAACATCAAAGATATCCTAATCACTCCGTGCCCGGTAATCAAAGCCTAGCCCCGCCTTGCCCCTCATTTCCCTTATTATGGCAATATGCTCTGCTTATCTCAACCCTGCGAGTGGCAGGAGGTCAGATTGCCCGAAGGTACCCTGCAGATGGGGGCTGGGCACTTATCCAGGTAGGGAAGCAGCATTATTTCACTCGTCACCTGCTTAGCCACATTGAGCAATCAGGTGCATTTTTTAAATGCACCAGAGGCTTCTGTGATCTCTAAAGCTGAGGGACACTCCTGATAGCAGAATTGCCTTTGGCAGGAGCATGCTGGCCGGGAGAGATGAGCCCGCTCAAATAGGGGCAAGGGGCTCTTCTGGCCGCTCTGGGCAGCTGGCGCCTGCATTGGAAATGTCCTTGTGCAACAAACCTGTAGACAGGTATTGCTGGGCACCGGTATTTGCCACCCGCTTATCGTGGGAGCAAGAAACTACAGGGGTTTGTTCTCTCTTTTTTTCTTTTAAAGATTTTATTTATTTATTTGAGAGAGGATGAGATAGAGAGAAAGCATGAGAGGGGGGAGGGTCAGAGGGAGAAGCAGGCTTCCTGCTGAGCAGGGAGCCCGATGCGGGACTCATCCCAGGACCCTGGGATCATGACCTGAGCCGAAGGCAGTCGCTTAACCAACTGAGCCACCCAGGCGCCCCTTCTCTTTTTTTCTTTTTAAGTAATCTCTACACCCAACATGGGGCTCAAACTCACAACCCCGAGATCAAGAGTCGCCTGCTCTACCAGCTGAGCCAGGCAGGCGCCCCCACTGTGGTTTTCACTTAAGCTGTGCTATGTGCTGTTAACTAGGAAATTGTTCGGATAGCCAATTATCTTTGGGTGTTATGTTTTGGCTAACTTCTTAGGAGGGAGAAATTGAGATAGTGAAAATCATTTTGCTTTTCATTTTCCCAAGCTGGTGAGATAGGTCATCCTTTGATAAAGAACAAAACCCAAAAGTCTACCCTTTGTTTTCTAAGTCATGGTTGTTCTGTTAAAATATAACTTCAAGAGGGACTGAGACCACGGATTTGCTGAATCAACAAACAGTGTAACATTGCAGTTAAGAACATTTATGAAGACACAGCCACTAAGCCAGATCTTCCCAGAGCTTCCCAGATCTAACCCTGGGCAAGTTACTCTCTCTTCTTAAGTTTCTTTATCTGTAAAAGGGGATACAACTATTCCCCGCCTCATAAAGCCATTGTGAGGATTAAAAGGAAACCCGGGTAGATACTGGATCAACGTTCGGTAACATTGTTACAGGCTATTCTGTGCTAGGAATAGGTGAGCAGAATATGCCCCCCCCCCTTTTTTTTAAAGATTTTATTTATTTATTTGACAGAGAGAGAGAGAGAGCACAAGTAGGCAGAGAGGCAGGCAGAGGGAGAGGGAGAAGCAGACTCTCCATCGAGCAGGGAGCCCGACATGGGGCTCGATCCCAGGACCCTGGGATCATGACCTGAGCCGAAGGCAGCTGCTTAACCGACTGAGCCACCCAGGTGCCCCGAATATGGCCCCTTTTTATAGGAGTTCCAAGTCCAGTGGGAGAGGCAGAAACTGACACATATACTAAGCAAGGAAATGCAGGCAGGTACAATATACTAGTGAACTCAGTAAAAATTTTTAAAGAATAAAATTCTGACATTCACAGAATCATAAATCGAGTGTCTGTCAAAGGCTTTATTTAACTCATTAATTAATAAGGAAACCAGGAAAGATGTTACAAATGGTTCAAAGGAGAATTCAAAGAACATCCATACGTAAGTGACCAGAAAAGAATTTACAGATAGATATAAAACTGGCCAATATCCACGGGGCAGAAATCTATATCTCTGGGGACACAGTTTGCCCTTCTATGGCCAAGAATCAGTTACCTCACTTCCAGTAAATAGAAATGTAGAAATAAAAATGTAGTCTACATTTATGGAAAGAAAATGTAGTCTGCAAATTATAGAAATAAAACAGCTCAAAAACAAGGAAGGATGAAGATAACTTAATAGGATGCACTGAACAGGATACCCAGTCAT
Organism: Mirounga leonina; assembly: GCF_011800145.1. Lineage (NCBI taxonomy): Eukaryota > Metazoa > Chordata > Mammalia > Carnivora > Phocidae > Mirounga > Mirounga leonina. The sequence goes on along the minus strand of NW_023270377.1, from coordinate 58,795,435 downwards.
GTTTTTTTGGCCCATTTCAAAAATGTTCGCAATTTTTCCTGACAGTGGGTTAGTTTTATTGGAGAATCAGGGGGGAGGGCGGGAAGTAGATGAGAGGGAGATGGGGCCTGAAATGCAGACAGGGACCCAATGTAGGGCCCCAGCCTTCACGTTGGGAAATCAGAAATGGACTCTGAAGCCCACACTGCAAAGGGTGGACTGTGGGAGATTGAGGCTGGGATATGGGGCCCAGGGAGGAAGTGAGGAGGTCTTGAACCATGCAGGGAGAATGGAGATGAAGCATGGGAGTGAACTGGATAGGAAATGAAGGGAAATCTGGGGTGATTTGGATTTCAGGAGGACAAAGGGATATGCCTGAAGAGACTTGGAGGGAAGAGCCCTTCTGTATATATACCCAAGGGTGCTATTTCCTCAGGAGGCCCTCATGGAGTCATTTGGAGATGTCAACCTTTGACTCTGACCTGACCTCTCAGCTAAAGAGAAGAAAATTTCAAACAGATAGCTTTCTTGGGCGAAAGCGCATACCCTGATTTTTCTGTCCAGATTTGCTAAATACCCTGATTCCCAAGATATAGTTTGGAAAAATCGTATATAACAACTTCTCTCCCTAACCCATTTGGGTCCCTTGATTCTGTCATGTAGACAGGTGTTCATTTCGCTGGTTTCCTTATACTATTGCCCTACCCCCATCCATTCTCCTCACCTGGCTCCCTTGTCCTTCGCCTTCTGGTTGGGTCGGTGCCTGGAACGTAGGAGGGGAAAGAGGCCAGGAATTTGTTCCCGCAGACTCCTCCCTGCTTTGGTGGGATCTGGCACTGCAGAGCCCCCCACCCCCACCCCTCATGACAACAGCCACTCCTGGTCTTCACCTCCCAGCCAGGCTGGCCAACACCTTCTCCTCTCTTCACCTCTCCAGGCCTGAGAATGTGGTATGGGTTGAGTAGTGCCCCTCCAAAATTCCTGTGTTGAAGTCCTAACCCCCAGGACCTCAGAACATAACCTTGTTTGGAATAGTAAGATGTAATGGCAGATATAATTAGTTAAGATGGGGTCATACTGGAGTAGGGTGAGCCCCTCATCCAATATGGCTGGTGTCCTTATAAAAAAGGGGAAATTTGGACACAGGCACACAGGGAGAACGTCATGTGAAGATTGGACTTGTGCTGCCACAAGCCAAGGAACTGCCAGAATCTAGGAGAGGGGCCTCAAACAGATTTTTCACCAGAGCCTTCAAAAGGAGCATGGCCCTGTTAACACCTTGATTTCAGTCTTCTGGACTCCAGAACGGTGAGACAATAAATTGCCATTGGTGAAGCCACTCAGTTTGAGGTAACTTGTGGCAGGTCTGGCAAATGAATACAGGGTGGTAATGGCTTTCTGCTGTTGCTGGTTCCTTAACCCCACCTATACCTCCAAATAATAGTCCCTTCATTAAAAAGTCTCTTCAGAACTTCCAGTTGAGAGTGGTGTCTCTCTGGCCAGGACCATCACGAGAGATTGGCTATTGTTCCACCAGGTATATTACTCCCCCTTTCCCCTTTTCCTTCCCTATTGAGAAATGGTATGTTCCTGAGCTTAGTGTGCTCTTCTGAGTTGTTTTGCATTGGAGTTGATGTGGAGGGTAAACTCGGGAGTATTATTGTGGAGAGTGGTTCGCATTTGCTGAGCTGCCACCTCCGTGGATGGCAGCCTGCCAGAGGAAAAGGTGGTAGCAGGAGACACACGCACCTCTTCCTTGTTGTTTTACCGGCAGACTCTTGAATGTTGATGCCTACCATCTGGATGACTGGCTCGGCACTCTAGGCTCTCATGCTTGGATTTCCATATTGGGATCACGTCCATGTAGGGGTCTTCACCTTAAACTCCAGGAAAAGCAATATTAGACCTAAATAGACACACTTGTTTGCTTCAAGTCTCAGTGTCACCAAAGGGCTTGTTGTGTGCTGTGGAGTGGTGCATCCTGTCTGCTCCCCCAAGTTGGAAACACAAATATCTCTTTATCCCAGCAGCACTCTCCTCTCTTCTTATGAACCTCCGAACAAAGCTTAGCCTGTGTTCTTTGGCTGGGTTTCCAGATTTCTCCTCTCACCAGCACAATGAAAAGATCTCTTCTTAGCCCGAGTAGGCTTATTTATTTTCTCCAGTTAAGACAAGACACATCACCAGTCATTATCGGGGGTGATAAAGTGACACTTAAGCAAGGTCATACAGATGGCAGACGGCCATACTGTTAATTTTCTCAGACTTAAAATACCAACATCTGTGCTTTTAACCGTGAGTGGCCCTTATGTGTTTAAAAGCTGGTTTGATTTATCTCAGTTCTGGAACTTTCTCTCCATAGAATGTTGTGCCAAACAGGTGGATCTCTGGTGGTTTGGGAATCCTGATAGCACTGCAGTTATAAAGTTTACAATAATAAATTTTTTTCATATTGTTACTTAATGTTTTCCAGTAGTTTTCAAAGTAGTTCTATTCATAAAAACTCTCCAGCCTATCAGAGTAGTTGATCCTGCCCCGATTTATCAACCATCTTTTTTTTCCTGGCCATGGTATTCCCTGATTTATAGATAGTAAACAGGTAAATATTTTTTATTTTGATATTTTTACTCTTTATTTGTGGTGGGGGATCTGACTTTTGATTTGGGGGAACATTATAAAACTGCTTTTTAAAAAGCACAGGTGAGGGCGCCTGGGTGGCTCAGTTGGTTAAGCGACTGCCTTTGGCTCAGGTCATGATCCCAGGGTCCTGGGATCAAGTCCCACATCGGGCTCCTGGCTCAGTGGGGAGCCTGCTTCTCCCTCTGACCCTCTCCTCTCTCATGCTGTTTCTCTCTCGCTTGCTCTCTAATAAATAAATAAATAAAATATTTAAAAAATAAAATAAAATAAAATAAAATAAAAAGCACAGGTGATGTATAGATTTGACAAATCTTTTTGAAGGTGGAATGACCAAAAAGTATACGAAATCTTGGTCTTTGAAAATGCAAACGATTCCTCACTCAGCAAATAGATCTGGTTCCCCAGAAAGATTTTCGTGTAATCCAAATAAAAGTAAAAGAGAAAGAAGTCAGAGGCTTTCCCTTTGCTCAGCCTTAATGGAACATGTGGGTCAGTTCTCAGGGTTGTGGCTGAGCCATTCCAGCTGAACTCAGCATCTTACAGGTGCGTTTAGAGACCCACCCACCCTCTGCTCAGGGCATCAACAGGGTTCGCTCCTCACACCCAGGAGTCTGCCTGGGAAGGACTTGCTCGGTTTGTGAAGACAGTGCCTCCTGGGGAAGCTGAGGCTATGCCTGTCTCCTGGTGACTCCTGCAATGAACTGAGCCTGACTTCAAGCATGCTGGGGGTGAAGCCAGCAGTAGGCTGCACAAGGCTCTCGTAGGACCATCCAGTGTTCACATGCTGTATTGGTTCTCTACGTCTGCTCTAACAAACTAGTACAAACATGATGGCTTAAAAACAACAGACATTTATTCTCTTACAGTTCTGGAAGGCCCAGGATCTTCGGAGGACCCAAATCCAGGGGTTGGCAGGGTTAGTCTCTTCTGGGAGTTCTAAGGGAAGAACTACCCCAGCCCCCTCCCATAGCTTCTGGTGTTTGCCCGCCATCCTGGTGTTCCTTGGCTTGTGGGTACATCACTCCAGTCTCTGCCTCTTCCTTCACATGGCCTTCTCTGTATGTCTGTCCAAATGTCCCTTTTCTTAAATGGATAGCAGTCATTGGATTAGGACCCACCCTAATCCAGTGTGAATGTATCTTAACTTGATTCCATCTGCAAAGATCCTGTTTCTCAATAAGGTCACATTTACAAGTACCAAGGGTTAGGACTTCAACTTATCTTTTTGGTGGACATGGGTGTACCCAGTGTGAATGGTAACTAGGAGCCATAGCATTTTAGAATTGAAAAGTGATGCTCAAGCATTCCAGACATGACCGAGGTAAAATCCTGGCTTTCCACCCTGACTGTGTTAGGGGCCAACTGCGCGCTGTCCCTGTTTCCCTGTCAGCAGGATGAGAAGATAGTAGCGGGGCCTGCCCTGGGAGCCTGTGAGGGGATTAGGTGAGAATATCTGTGTGAAACCCAGTGGCCGGCACAGAGCAAAGCCCCAATCAATGTTACATAACTTTATGTGACTTCTACATATGTCCAGTCAGCCTCTCATCAACGAGGAAGCGTTATGTGGGATCCCTGACAATAAAAAATGACACGTTCCTGCTGATCTGGGAAATGTAAGTAAGCTTCGGGGATCAAGAATAAGTGCTTATGTGTGGTTATACTTTGATTTGAAAGAATAACTCTTTTGATGGTTATACAACACTGTGGTTTCTTGTATAAACTGTCAAATGATATCTTCTATTTGAACAAGTCTTCTCAGTTTTCAAAGTGTTTACATGTCATTCTTGCACAAACCCTGGGAAAGTGGCAGGTTGGGTATTGGTAATCCCATTTTATAGATAAGGAAACTAAGATGAGGGTTAAGAGATTTGCTTTTAGATCAGCGAGTGTAGCAGAGATGGCCGGCTGCCCACCTGATCTATATTCTGTCCTTTTCCTTGCTAACAAGACCGCTGTCTTGTTCAGATTGTGATATGTCCAGCTAAAAAAGGACACTCCCAGACTCTTTTCCTACCAGGGCTGGCCAGTGGAGGACAGGGGAGCTTCCAAGGCAGCTTTTTAGAGAAGGCCAATTCATCTGGCAACAAACCCACCACCACCACCCACAGTGTGTGTGCGCGTGCGTGCACGCGCATGTGTGCTCATTTCATCTAAACCCAGGGCTGGTTGGTTAACATTCGAAGTCCCTAATTAAGAATCCACACTCCAGGGCACGGGGGGTACATTTGGGAGGTCCTGATCAGACAACCACTTGCATCTTGACTAGAGGGCCTGTTAATTAGCATAAGGATTCTCAAGAACGAAAGGTGGATTGGCCAGAAATGTTTTAAAGGCACTTGGACCCTCGCATTAATGTGACATTCGAGCCAGCTCTCTGGTTTGACCTCCCTTGGACAGGTGCTAGGATAGGGGCTCTTTGAGTTTGGTTCCCGGATGCGTACCAGAGGATTCAGCCATGAGGGCAGCTAGAAGCTGAACTAATTCTATTGGAGTGCTGTCACTTCTGCCTTCCTCGAGTGAACTCTCCATGCGAAGTGTTGTCAGTTGCTACTTCTCGGAGCTGATATGAACGAGTAGTGTCCTGTTTTTGTGCCTGCTTATTTGTTTGTTTGTTTGTTTGTTTGTTTTTAAGATTTTATTTATTTGAGAGAGAGAGAGAATGAGAGACAGAGAGCATGAGAGGGAGGAGGGTCAGAGGGAGAAGCAGACTCCCTGCCGAGCAGGGAGCCCGATGCGGGACTCGATCCCGGGACTCCAGGATCATGACCTGAGCTGAAGGCAGTCGCTTAACCAACTGAGCCACCCAGGCGCCCATGTGCCTGCTTATTTGTAAATGTTTGCATGTATGGCAGAATTCTGAATGAGACCTGCCCTCATTTTGATGCACCTCACAAGGAGGTAGTTGAGGGGAACGGTAGCTCTCAAGTACCTCTAACCGGTGCGGGTCACCATTATCTATAGACAAAGAACCTGACGAAGGTGGACGGCCAAATTGACTGAGGTCAGTTGTCAACACCCTGGCAGCCATGTTTGAATGGGTGACCATGGTTACTTGGAACAGAGGGAGACACTGGCCCAAGCAGTGCCAGTCGGGTCCTTTCTCTTGGAACTTTGTAACGGAGACCGGAAAATACTGTTGTCAGGCTCTACTTATTGCTAAAATCGAGGTATTGATAAAAATCAAGGTAGATAAAGGCAGGCATGGTGGGGAGGCCGTGTGGATGGACAGGGAAGGAAGGAGGTTGGCCAAGAGAGAAGGAAGGGGCCACACATGCGCAGAGACAGGGATAGGAGTCCCCATGGCCCCTCGGAGCGAGGATGGCAGAAGGCAAGACAGTAGGAGGCTTCCTTGTTCCCATCGGCTTGCTAGTTCTGGGTCTCAGTTCCTGGGGAATGTCTGACTGATCTTGCCCCCAGGTTCTCTGTATCTTTATAGTAAATTACTCCTTATTATTGCTTAAGTGAGTTTAAAGTGCTCTCTGTTACTTTAACCAAAAGAAACTTGATGCAATTCAATATCATGCTGGAATGTATATAAATACCTTCTTAAAAGGTTTGTATATCTGTGGGCTCTATTAATATCCATTCGTCCCAACTCCATTAACATACATCATACATCTTGAATACACACACACACACATGTGCGCACGCGCACACACACACAGTCTGCACTCATTTCACTCATTTGCTCAGTTCAATGACTGGATTGAAACTCCCCCCCCCAGCCCCCATGCCTCGATGTCTTAGCAACACATTTCTTTCTCAGACTCCATAGTATACTTGACTAGGTTTTAAGCAGATTGAATAGATCAATGAATAGAAAAATATTGCTAAACTTTTCTTTGAGGTGAAGCCTCCTTCTCATCAGTAAATTCAGCTCCAGGGTGAGTGTGCAGCAGACCTCCCAGCATAGCTCTTGGGCTGACTCCCGTCCGTTCCCACACAAAGCACAAGAAAAGGAGTCACATGTTAAGATTGGCTCCATTCAGGGGCGCCTGGGTGGCTCAGTCGTTGGGTGTCTGCCTTCGGCTCAGGTCATGGTCCTGGGGTGCTGGGATCGAGTCCCACATCGGGCTCCCTGCTCGGCGGGAAGCCTGCTTCTCCCTCTCCCACTCCCCCTGCTTGTGTTCCTGCTCTCGCTATCTCTCTCTCTGTCAAATAAATAAATAAAAATTAAAAAAAAAAAAAAAGATTGGCTCCATTCATTAGTCATTTCTTCATTGCACAGGCATTTCTTGAGCCCACCAGGTGCTCTGCTCTGCTCCAGATGCTGTGAATCCAGAGGTGAGTGAGAGTCAGTGCCCCTGTGAATCATACCTGGGGTGATTGCTTGAATCTGAAGCGCTACTTTTCATTTCTCAATTATATTTTCTGGTTTTCCAGCTTTCCCTTGCCATTCTCCTACCACTGCTACAGAGTTTAAATCTCCAGGTTCTCACTTTTTCATTCTTTCTTTCTTGAAGTTTAATTTTTTTCATCTTTCTGGAATTGGGGAATGATAACTCTCCCTTAGGATTCTTTCCCCAATATGTCACCCATCAGGACCTTGACCAGACCATACACACTCATCTTGGGAACTTTATCCTGGTTGTTCTGTCTGCTGAGAGAGCTCTTGGCCAGATATCTCCCTGGCTCATTCCATCACCCTCTTCAAGTCTTCGTGCAAACGTTACCTTCCCCTGATCACCTGCCTCAGCACTCCTGATCCCCCATACCTTAAATTTTTCTTTTTCTGTAACATTTCCCACCTTCTAAAATGCTGTATACTATAGTTTTTGTTTTGTTTTGTTTTTTATATTCAGTTAGTCACTGTATAATATATCATTAGTTTTTGATGTAGTGTTCAGCAATTCATTAGTTGCATATAACACCCAGTGCTCATCACAACACGTGCCCTCCTCAATACCCATCACCCGGTTACCCCATCCTCCCACCCCTCCCTTCTGTAACCCTCAGTTTGTTTCCTGGAGTCCATAGTCTCTCATGGTTCATCTCCCTCTCTGATTTCTCCCCCTTCAGTTTTCCCTCCCTTCCCCTATGGTCCTCCATGCTATTTCTTATGTTCCACATATGAGTGAAACCATATGATAATTATCTTTCTCTGCTTGACTTATTTCACTTAGCATAATCCCCTCTAGTTCCATCCATGTCGATGAAAATGGTGGGTATTCATCCTTTCTGATGGCTGAGTAATATTCCATTGCATATATGAACCGCATCTTCTTTATCCATTCGTCTGTTGAAGGACATCTGAGCTTCTTCCACAGTTTGGCTATTGTGGACATTGCTGCTATGAATATTGGGTACATGTGCCCCTTCTTTTCACTACATCTGTATCTTTGGGGTAAATACCTAGTAGTGCAATTGCTGGGTCATAGGGTAGCTCTATTTTTAATGTCTTGAGGAACCTCCATGATCTTTTCCAGAGTCGCTGTACCAGCTTGAATTCCCACCAACAGTGTAAGAGGGTTCCCCTTTCTCGACATCCTTGCCAACATTTGTTGTTTCCTGTTTTGTTAATTTTTGCCATTCTAAGGTGGTATCTCATTGTGGTTTTGATTTGTACTTCCCTGATGGCTAGTGATGTTGAACATTTTTTCATGTGTCTGCTAGCCATTTGTATGTCTTCTTTGGAGAAGTGTCTGCCCATATTTTGACTGGATTATTTGTTTTCTGAGTGTTAAGTTTGAGAAGTTCTTTATAGATCTTGGATACCAGCCCTTTATCTGTATTGTCATTTGCCAATGTCTTTTCCCATTCTGTGGGTTACCTCTTAGTTTTGTTGACTGTTTCCTTTGCTGTGCAGAAGCTTTTTATCTTGATGAAGTCCCAATAGTTCATTTTTCCCTTTGTTTTCCTTGCCTTTGGAGACGTGTCTTGAAAGAAGTTGATGAAGAGGTTCCTGCCTATGTTCTTCTGTAGGATTTTGATGGATTCCTGTCTCACATTGAGATCTTTCATCCATTTTGAGCTTATCTTTGTGTATGGTGTAAGAGAATGGTCCAGTTTCATTCTTCTGTATGTAGCTGTCCAATTTTCCCAGTACCACTTATTGAAGAGACTTATACTATACTTATTTTTAATGCTTATTGCTAGAATGTAAGCTCTCTAAGGGTAGAGGTCTTGTTTTCTCATGCTATATCCCCAGAACAGTGCCTGGCATACAGTAGGCCCACAGTGAACATTTGACGAGTGTATGGGTGGTGATGTGGGGGCAAGTCTTTTGGGTGCAACACAAAGGCAAACACCTGGAATCTACTTGCAGTCAGGTGTTTGGATCTGTACTCACTCAGGTGACCTTAACAAAGGCAGTGCTAAGATCAGAAAGCACAGAGGTTAGTTGGAGCTAGTTTTATCAAGTTGAACAAAGTCAATCTCTGCAGGTGCACAAAGCAGTTGACATCCATGGGCAGAAAATATGCATATCTGTGACATGCTTTATGAGAACATGGATTGATGAAAATATTGACGGGGAGTAGTTTGGATTGTGTATTATATTAGTGTATGTATGTAATCATGTAATATTTAAGGTTGTGGCTTTCCGCTTGATGTAACTAGTTACTAGGTTTATGTCAAGCATTATTGCTGTTAAAAGAGCAGCATTTAAAAAGAAAAGAGGAATGCCTGGGTGGCTCAGCCAGTTGAACATCTGACTCCTGATTTCAGCTCAGGTCATGATCTCAGGGTCGTGAGATCAACCCCTGGGTCGGGAGCCCAGCGTGGAGCCTGCCTAAGATTCTCTCTCTCCCTCTGCTCCTCTACCACCTCCCCCTCTAAAAAAAAATTTAAAAATTAAAAGAAAAGAGAAAGTTGGGCTACTTCTGTTTTGGGCACAGAAGATCAGATTGTGATGTGGGCATGAGATATTTACTGAACATTGGTTCTGTGCAGCATGGTAGCGTGGAAGGTGCTAGATCTGAGTTGGAGGTCCAGGTCAAGTTTTGACTTGGCGTCTTCCTTGGGGTTTTTGGGTAAATCATTTCATCTCTTTGGGCTGCCTAAACCCTCTGTAAAAGGTGACTGAATGAGATAAACATGAAGACCTCTTACAGCTCCTAAGGGCTGTGATGGGGGATGTATTGGTCATTGTGCTGTATTCTGTGGCCAACAGAAGAATGGAGCCAGTACCAAGCCCTCAAGGAGGTCAATGTTCAGCAGGTGAAATAGCCATCAAATCTTACTTAGTTGACAAAGAGGCAAAGTGCTATGGGAAAACATTTGTTTCTTCAATGATTATTGACTTAAAAATGTATCATGAAGTATGAGACCATTTTAAGCTAAAAACGGAGACACTGATCATCCAAGGAAAGAAAGATCATCTAAAATAAAGGTAAGGTAGAGAGACACGAAGAGAACTAGAATTTCTCTTTCGATGGACTGAATGTTTGTGTCTCCCCCACCCAAAGTCATATGTTGAAATCCTAACCCCTAATGTGATGGTAATGGAAGTGGGGCCTTAGTTCATGAGGGTGGGGCCCTCATGAACTGGATCGGTGCCCTTATAAGAGAGGCTCCAAAGAGCTCTCTTGCCCCTTTCACCTTGTGAGGTCTACAACAAGAAGTGTGCAACCTGGGGAGAGCCCTCACCAGAACCCAACCATGCTGACGCCCCAGTTTTAGATTTGTGGCCTCCAGAACTGGGAGAAATCAATTGCTGTTGTTTATGAGTCACCTAATCCATGGTACTTTATTATAGCAGCCCAAGTGGACTAAGACACCACCTCCCAATTATGGGCCTTGGTTTTCCTTCCTTTTATATTCCTAAAGATAATCATGTAGAACGCTTTTTTGTTTTTTCCCCAAATCACCACATTTAACTTTTCAAGCTAAAAAAAAATGCTCTTTTGGGGCGCCTGGGTGGCTCAGTTGGTTAAGTGACTGCCTTCGGCTCAGGTCATGATCCTGGAGTCCCGGGATCGAGTCCCGCATCGGGCTCCTTGCTCGGCAGGGAGTCTGCTTCTCCCTCTGACCCTCCCCCCTCTCATGCTCTCTCTATCTCATTCTCTCTCTCAAATAAATAAATAAAATCTTTAAAAAAAATGCTCTTTTAATGGAAAATCTGGATTTCACATAGAAGTTGAAACATAATAAGGAGAAGAACTAGGTCACAGGGCACTGGGCAAGTATTGCCTCCCCTCCACCCCCACCAGGGTCAAGGCCACTTTTTGTAGAACTTATCAGAAAAATGGGAGTGCTGTGTACCTACCCCACTTGGTTATTATTATGAATATTATCTTAAACACAATGGGCAATTTAATTTAATTCTATGTTAATGATAGTTTAACAATTAACCAAAAAAAATTTTTTTAATACGCAGAAGCCCTCCTCTATCCCTAATTTTTACAGGAGGAAATGAAGCCCAGGGAGGTCAATCGGTTAATCCAAGGGCACACCTCCAGTACCTGGCAGTCCAAGGTCAGAGTCTTCAGCTCAATAAACCCTGGGAGCTCCACTGTGCTCTGTGGGCTACAGGGCAGCAGATTTCTGCAGAGCAAGTGTGAGATCCAAATAGTGAGAAAGAACTTCTGGTTAAGCATGGCAGATTGAAGACATTCTCTTCCAAAATCCCAGCTAAAAATTCCAGTAGAAGAATAAAAAAGGTATAAATGCACAAAAAACAATGCCCTGGAAGGGAAACTATGCAGATTTTGAAATGACTACATAGTTTTGGCAGATGGAAAGCAGATGGAGAGGTGGTGAGTGTTTTAGCCAGCAAGGGGGCATCCCCAAAAAACCTGCAGAAACCACAGAAAGGCCAGGGTTCTGTGGCACCAGATAGGCAGGTATGCAACTGACTATAGAGGATTGTTGGGAAGTTTGGGTCTAGAGCCCCAAGTGTCCTGCCCTACTCATGCAACCAGGCAATGCCTCCCCGCTCCCTTCCTCTGCCACCTGCTTGCATCACCTGGAAGTTTTTTTTTTTTCCAGAAGTATGGAGCCAAAAAGACTCTGAGCATAGCCACATTATGTACAGCACAGGACAGGAGTGAGGTTTGGGGCTGGTACCAGTGGAAAGCGAAAATCAGTGAAGTCATCATGGAATGGTGGTAATTCTGCCACCCAGGCCCTGCCTCTGCTGGCAACCAGCATCCCCTTTTCTAGCAGGACAGCAGGTGTTCTGCCCCGGGGGAACTGAGTGACTGCAGAGGAGAAAAACCCTGCAGAGAATGTCATTTGGGGTCCCACCCTGAAAAGGCTGGCTCACTGCCTGGTCTCTGTCAATGAAATTCACCAGCTGAGAAGGCCTGCCCACACGCCTCAAAACAAACCCACAAATCAGATTGTGTGATTTTAGTCTTCTATATGAATGAACATCCAGGGGTTGTCTGATTCTGGGGGGGAGCCTTCAACATGAAATAGACCAAAATCATTCAAGCAGGAAAAAAGATTTAGGAGGAAGCAGAAACAAAGCAGGGGAACAGAGTAAAACTTCTCAAACACACACCAAACATGTATTTAATATTCTTAGGGAGATAAGAGGCAGTGCTGCCCCCATTAATCAGAAGCAGGATGCTTTAATTCAGGAATGATCAAAGAAGAAGAAAGGAGAGTTTTTAGAAATTAAAAATAGAAGAGCTAAAAAAAAGAAGATTTGGCAGATGATAAAGTGGGAAAATCTCCCAGAAAGATGAACAAAAAACCAGAGATGGCCTATAGGAAAGAAATGATAAGAAAATTAAAGGACTGGTCCAGGAAGGCCAACAACATTCACCTAGTAGGAATTACAGGAAAAGGGAATAAAGGAAATGAAGTTGAAAGGCTTGGGAAATCGTACCAGAAAATTTCCTTGTGGATTTGAAAAGATCCACACCAGGAGACACCACTTTGATATTCCAGAAACTGTGAATAAAGAGAAGACCCTCAACGTGTCCCTAGATGGGTGAAATAGCCTCTGTTCAAAGGACCAGGAATTGGAATGGCCCGGGACTTCTCAATAGCAACACTAGATGCTAGGAGACAGAGAGACTGACATTGTAGTTCGCTGCTGTCCTCAGTGGTGAGCAATATGTGACAAATAAACATGGATAGTCAATTTCACCAAAAGTCATAACTCATCAATACTGAGAGAATAGGGGAAGAGGGTGTCAAAGTCTTCTAACATAGTAGGAAGCCAAGAAATGATGTCCCAAATGGATCAATTGATAGCTGTATAAGCTTATTATTTAGAAATCTGGAGGAAAATACAAGAAAGAGCTAAAAGGGGACTATCAAGGGGGCAGGAGACTGTTTTTTACATTATAGGATGTGTGTTATTGCACTTTCTCATTTACTTGCATGTACAGATGATAAAATCCATGGGAGAACCTTGAAAAAAGATCCAATTCCCTTCTTCCCATTCCCTGATCTTGGTGGCTTTGCCTTCTCGGAGGAGGTGGCCTGACCCTGGCTATGTCATAACCCCTTCAACGTCAGGCGATCTGGGTTCCCCATGCTTGGGTTTCAGGGGCTTGCCTTGTGGCACAGTGTTTTCACGTCATGTGGAAGAGAAAGATGTCTCCAATATAGCTTTGTGCCTGAGCTCGCATGGGCAGATGAAATACATGAACATTGTTCTTTGTTTTCATGGTGAGACTTATGCAAAGCTCTTTTCCCTCTTGGTGTTTATCTGTTGGTTCGGTTGTAAGGATTCGATGGACTCAGTGGCGAGTAATGGCTGAATCCCATTGTTCCCCCTCCTGGTGACCCCACCCTGAGCCTGAAACCCAGTAGCATCTTCATGCTGTCCAATGGGGTAAAGCCCACCTCCCCTTTGATGTCCTGTGAGTTATAAGGATTTTTTGGCTTTGAGGTGAGCATGAATTTGGCTTTGCAAAAATCAATGCTGGACAATGATGTCACAAAGAACTGAAGCCTAGAAGTTACGCGCAATGGAAATAAATCCTTGAAGAAGCTGGGGTGAGAGGAGGAAGCTAGATTAGGCAACAAACTACAGAGCCCCCCAGTTTAGATTTTTAATGGTTAGACCCCTTGGAAGTGCTATAGCTCAGGGAAGAGGAAGAATTAAAATATGTGCTGTGGAGCCTTATCCCTTTGGGGTTTGTGTTATCACACGGGGTGGGGGGTCTTCCTCCTACGAATCATAAATTCCTGGAGCGCTTTACCAAAGGGGCTGCTTCCCTGGAACTTTTATTTGGTGAAGAGGCTGTACCCAGCAGTGGGAGGCACCCAAGGGATGAGGGGAGATGCTGCCAGGAGTGGGGGCCGAAGATCAGTGCCCCTCAGGCGCCAGCAGGGAGGCTGCGGACCTCCCTGCAAGGGCAGTGGGAGGGGCCCCTGCCAGGACGTGATGCCTCCTGTCCTGTGGGGCTTCCTTCTTCTCCCTTCAGGGCTTCAGGTCCATTTTCACTTCACCAGGCCAGGGAGCCCACAGGACGGAATGTCCAGGCTGCACCGCCTGCCCACTCAGCATTTCATGTTCCATCCGCAACCCCCTCTCCCTGCTTCCTCTCTCGGCTCTCCTTTTCTCAGACAATCTGATACAGCTTTCAGCTAAGTGTTGAATTCTTTGGATTAAATTGATATGTGGGTGCTCCTGTGAGTTTGTCCGGACCGCGGGAGGTGAGGAATTTATAGTTCCCAAATTTGTCTTATTTACAATCCTCCTGGTGACTTAGGAAAAGAGCACCAGGCCTGTCCTTAGATGAGATCCTCTCCAAGTTTAATCCAGTGCATGCCAGTCTCGCTCAGCCTCAAACTAGGTTGTGTGGGAGCAGAAGTCCTGGTGAAAGCCGCATTTATCTGATTAGGAACGCTCATTAACATTTGAAAAGCCAACCCGTGCCTCTGCTCTGCTTCTACTTGTCTGATGTCAAGAAGCTTGTCCAGGCCCCGATTTTCTCTTCTAGAAGATTCCTCTCGTGACTCTGTTTCTGCACCTGTCAGTGAAATCAATCATCCTCCTGTCTTATACAACTGACTGTCTAGAAGATGCTAGTGTTTTTGTAGTGTTTGCCACAAACAAACCCCAGTGCTCTTAGCAGCTGCCCAGCCAGAGCTGTGAAGTAAGTTTCAACATGTCTACCCTAAATTGCTGCCCACCCTCCCTGTCTGGGGCTTTCGAGTCTTCCCAGTAGTAGCCCCAGCCCTCTGATGTCAAGGAGGGCCTTTCCTAGCCTCTCCTCTATAGTAAGTTTGCTTCCTTAAGACAGAAGGGAAGGATGTACCACTTTCTTACCTGAGGGGAAAAGAAACATTCAGTTTGTGGCGTGGGTAAATGGTGTGGTATTTAAAAGAAATCATACACAGTTTTATGTTACATTTCTATAGTATTGCCCACAGAGTGCAAAAATTTCTTTGTTCTCTCTGCAAAGAAATCAAGAACAAGAGAAATTCATTTCCGTTCAGTTCATAGACAGTTTTCTTTTTTTAATTTATATTCAATTTAGTTAACGTATAGTGTATTATTGGTTTCAGGGGTAGCATTTAGTGATTCATCAGTTGCATGACACCCAGTGCTCATTCCATCACGTGTCCTCCTTAATGTCCATCACCCAGTTACCCCATCCCCCCACCAACCTCCCCTCCAGCAACCCCCAGTTTGTTTCCTGTGGTTAAGAGTCTTATGGTTTGTCTTCCTCTCTGTTTTCATCTTTTATTTTTCCTTCCCTTCCCCTATGTTCATCTGTTTTGTTTCTTAAATTCCACATGTGAGTGAAATCATATATTTGTCTTTCTCTGATTTATTTCGCTTAGTATAATGCCCTATAGTTCCATCTACGTTGTTGCAAATGGTGAGATTTCATTCTTTCTGACGGCTAAGTAGTATTCCATCATATATATATGTGATAGATGTGATATATATATTATCCATTCATCTCATAGACAGTTTTCTTAAACATAACTGGCATCAGGATAACCTGGGGAACTGGTAAAATGTGTAGGTGGGACCATGTTTTGAGAAACCTTTACCTTCCAACTTATGACTTTAGTGTCACATAATTGGACAGGATCAGCTCATAAGTTCCAACCCCTCATTTGACAGAGGGAAGACTGGTTCTGAACCTGAAGAGACCCTCCCAGGCTCCTACAACTTCCATAGCTCATGTGGCTCCTGGGAGGCAGAAGCAGGCGGTGGTCTTGGTCCTGGGCTCCCTGAGAACCCCGCCCTGCCTGGTAGCCCCAACTATCCTGTGGCCTCATTTATTTTTCTCTGCTAGCCTCCCCAGTTCCTGCTTCTTCCCTTGTCTCTGTTCTCACTCAAACCAGAATCCTTGACTTTGGTCCTTCCTTCTCTCTGATTTTATCTTACCCCTGGCCCTGCCCTCCTTACCATCCTTCTTCACATTCCCCTACTGCAGCGACGGAGAGGACCTCTTTCCTCGACCTGACGAACTGCTACTCAGCCTTCAAGACCCAACTCAACTTTTATTTTCTGCCAGTCTTTCTGAGGCCCCCTTCAAACTCAGGTAATTTCTCCTACCACTTAAAATTTTGTATCATAATGGTATTTCTGTCGACCACACTCCTCCCACTGTATTTAATGAATCTTTGTTGCTTGTCTCCCTCGTCCACTAGAGCATGAGTTCTTTGAAGGCAGGCACCCTGACTCTGTCTCTCTACCTGTGTATCCCCTCTGCCTTGCTGTTCTAGTTAACTTTTGTTGTGGGGAAAAAATACCCCAGAACATAGTGGCCTAAAACAACAAAAATGATTTAAATACTTCATGCGATGTGGGCAGGGTTTAGCGGGGACAGCTCGTCTCTGTTCCATGCATTGTCAACTAGGGTGGCTCCAGCTGACATTTCCAGTATGGCTCACCCATATGGCTGGCCACTGGTGCAAACTGTCAGTTCCTCTCCACAAGGGCTTCCTCACACAGTGGTGTCTGGGTTCCCAAAACAAACATCCCAGGAGAACCAGATGGAAGAAGCTGTATTGCCTTTGATAACCTGGCCTTGGAGGTCAAATAATGTCTACTGTGGTCGGGAAGGGAACGCTCATCCCACCCCTTCATGGGAGGAGTGCCAGGGTGACACTGAGAGAAGAGCTTGTGGGTGGGAAATGTTGGAAAATGCGCCCGTCACATTAGCACAGGGCCTAGGACTTGATAAAGGATTGGTAGATGAATGAAGAACTGTATGAACGAATAAATGGCTAAATAAAGCCATGGTGCCAAAGCTTGGTAGCACCAGAAGGAGCAATAGCTCCTGAGGGGTTCTACTAGGTATTAGGTCTCTTAGACTCTTTGGGGTAAATATAATTTTCTCAATTGTTTTGGATGTGTGGAGTTTTTATATAATTGGGAAAGAAAATGGGTTCAGAGAATCTCAGGATACATTTCTTTCTGAATTTCAATTTCTCATGCTGAGACAGGGTGTCAAAGGCATAGAGTTGGAAGGGAGATTAATTTTTAACTCTTATACCCTTTAGTACACTTTGGATTTTGAGCCATGAAAATCATGTACAAGTATATATTCCTTTAAGTGTTAAGTTCTAAAATGAACTTTAAATTTAAAATTAAATTTATTGTAATGGCCATCATCATCAACTTACTCTCAAATGATTCAGAAAAAATATAATATGTATATAAATGGGGGGGGAAGGGGACAACAGCAAATGGGCAAAATGTTGACAACAGATACATCTGGGTAAAGGATGTATGAATTTTTTTTTGAAGATTTTATTTATTTATTTAACAGAGAGAGACACGTGAGAGAGGGAACACAAGCAGGGGGAGTGGGAGAGGGAGAAGTAGGCTTCCCGCCGAGCAGGGAGCCCGATGCGGGTCTCGATCCCAGGACGCTGGGATCATGACCTGAGTCAAATGTAGATGCTGAACGACTGAGCCACCCAGGTGCCCCTGTATGAATGTTCTTAATGTTAATATTCTTCTGTGCTCACAACTTTCCTACAGATTTGACATTTTCCAAATAAGAAGTTTTTGAAAATCCTGATGGGATGAACATGGACCCAAACTGCTGGGCGACCAGTATAACAGCTTCTTTTTGGGGAGGAAGAGTCTTCTCAGCTGTTTTTGTGGTTGCTTTCCTAGTGCAAATTGAAGTTTTTATTCACAGACCCTCTTTTAATAATTTTCTGGAATAAATCCTTTAGTGAGTTTAACAGTAACAAAAATGAGAAAATCATAGTTAATCCCAATAAGGAATCTTTTCAAAATTGGTGGCATCAAGACTAGCAGGTGACACAATGGATAGACAGTCTGATAAGCTTCGTGTGTGTGTGTGTTATTATTATGTTATGTTAATCACCATACATTACATCATTAGTTTGTGAAGCTTCATGTGTGTTGAACACTGCCTCCCTAATATTTAAATGGAAAGTTTCATAAGAGAGCAAGGGGAAGGAAGGGAACTCACATTGACTTAGTACTTTCCGAGACCATCACTGTGCAAGGGGTTCTAAATGTGTTAGTTCATCAACTATCCTCAAAACCCCTTTTTTTTTCGACTTTTACAAACTGTTTATTTTCCATCAACCTTTCCCATTTCTATTTCCATTTTGTTTGCCTTTGTGGAAGAGCAGCTTAAGACCACTCAGTGGTTGTTCCTACCCATTCAGTGGCCTGAGCAGTGGGAGCTGCAGACCAGTCTTCAGGGGCCGGCTGGGCGCTCCAGTCTTCAGTAGGGAACTGCTGAATAGGCACTGAGGGCCCCTGCACGCCTTCAGACCGGTCTGCGACTTCAGGCTGAGTAGCAGCGACCTCAGGAGCTGGAGCCGTCCACGCACCCTGAAAGTCCTCCTTGGTCACAGCCTTTTCAGCAGCGGCCTGCTCTTCCTTGTCGATCTCTTCAGGATCTCTGTAGAAGTAGAGATCAGGCACGACCTCCCACGGGTGCTCACGGGAAATGGTGCCACGGATGCGCAGAACTTCCCTGGCCAGCCGCCACCACATCAGACCCCCCGAGTGAGCTCCCTTGTTGTTGCAAGGGATGGCGATGTCCACATAGCGCGGAGGAGAGTCGGCCTTAGACAGGTTAACATAAGACGCCCCTGTAAGAGGCTGGTGGTCAGCCCTGGGCTCAGTAACCACCAGCAGTCTCGGCTCCCGGAAGGCTGCCTGGATCTGGTTAGTGAAGGTTCCAGGAGTGAAGTGGCCGGCAATGGCAGTGGCCCCAGCAGCGGCAGCAAACTTCAGTATTCCCAGACGATGTGACACTGACATCACTGGGTTTTCAACGGCAATGATGGCACGAGCTGCCAGCAGAAGCTTCTCCCAGGTTCTCTTCAGATTTGTGATGTGGATACCATCGCTTTTCCTTTTGTAGATGTACTGTTCCATTTGAAAGTCAAGGTTGGCGCCACCTAACTGGGTTCCTGCTGCAAGGAATTTGAGGACATCCGCCTCCTTCATTTGCAGGACATCAAGGGCTCTGGACATTGTGAAAGTTTCCCTTTAAGTTAGGACGGGAACGCAAAACAACGCCGTATGGACCCTTCCCTGGGTAGCGCGGAAAGGCCCTCAAAACCCTTTTAAGCAGATTTTACTATCCCTCCCCCATAACTAGGGAAACAGGCGGTAGTTGTGACCGTTCTGATGTCCTTGGCTTCAAGTAAGAGAACTTCAACTTGACTGGCTCAGACAGCAAGGACATTTATTCTCTCACACGCGAAGAGGCTGGGAGCAAGAAGAAAGGACTGATCATATGCCAGGGATTCTGCCAGCCCTGACAAGACGAAGATGAGAAAACCTAGCTCCGGCTTATGGGAATTCACAAGCGTCATAATGCTGTGGATTTGCCTGGTGTTTACCATCAGCTGGGACTCGGTCTGTATGGTGATAGGCACATGTGATTATTATTAATGAGCTATGGCTTACCGATAGCTACTAAATAAGTCACCGCTTTTTAAGAGAAATATTTGCATTTCAAACCAATGATGTATTTTCTCACCAAGATTGATATTATTTCTGTGTATCTACATATGATTTTGTTGGCTTATATTTTGTGTAATCTCAGATGATTTTGCTTCTTGGCCTTATTTGCAAATAAGGCAGTTTTCTGGCCTGAAGAATCACTCTTATGTTAGGTCAAAAACAGTTGGATGGGTGCCCGGGCGGCGCAGTTGGTTAAGTGTCCAACTCTAGATTTCAACTCAGGTCATGGTCCCAGGGTCGTGAGATCGGGCTCCGTGCTCAGTGGGGAGTCTGCTTGGGATTCTCTCTCTCTCCCTCTCCCTCTGCCCCTCTGCCACTCACACACATGCTGTCTCTCTAAAATAAATAAATAAATAAATATTTTAAAAAAACCCACCAGTTTGAGTAATTTTAATATTTTCATTATTAAAAATACAAAAAATAAGAATTCCATCAATTTTCTGGTAGATAATGCTTATCTTTGCATGAAAACTAGTATTGGTCCTATGAAAAATAGATGTATTTAGAACCAGCACCACAACACTTCATTGGCATTCTTCAAAAAGTTCACATCTGACGTCTCATTTAAGTCTTTGCTCTTTTTCTCATGGTCTTCTGCGAGCCTTTCCTTATCAAATTCTGGCTTTAGTCTCCTGCTACTCCAATTTTCTCACACTTGCATTGTGGAAAGCACATGGGACTTGCAACCAGGAGACCTCAATACCAGTTTCAAATTGCTCTAATTGGGCCGGCCCTTGGGCCTCAGTTTTACACCAGGTGTTTGACCTGGGTGAGAGGTGCAAAGTAGATGGTATCTCAAGACCTGACTGTGACGGGTAACATTGCCTGATCACTATATGATTGACTGGCCATGTCCGCCACGGGCTCGGAGAATGGTAGCACTCCTATCATGTGTTCCTTTCATAGGCTGGATGATGTGTGTGTTTTATTTGTTTTCTTTTTAAAAAGAGCAGCTTTATTGAGGTCTAATTACTGAGGTATAACTGACTTATAACAAACTGCACATATTTAAAGTACAATTTGATAAGTTTTGTCATCTGTATTGTGTTAGTCAGGGTTTTCCAGAGAAACAGAACCCATAATGTATAACATATAAATGCTGAACCAGGCATGCATTCCAAGGATAAACCCTATTTGGTCATAATGTATTACCCTTCTTATATATTGTCAGTTCAATTTGCTAAAATTTTGTTAAGAATTCTTGCCTTTTTGCATGAAAAATGTAGGTCTGTAGTTTTCATTTCTTGTAATATCTTTGTCAAGATTTTGGTGTCAGACTAATGCTGGCATCATAGAATATTGGAAAGTATTTCCTTTTCTTTAGCTTTCTGGGAGAGTTTGTATAGAATTGATATTATTGCTTCTCTAAACATTTGGTAAACTTACCAAGTGAAGGCATTTGTGTCAGGGGTTGTCATTTGGGGAAGGGTTTTAGCCGCAAATCCAATTTCTTTAACAGGGCTATTCAGATGATCTCTTCCTTCCTAGGGAAACTTAGTGAGGGGACTAAGGCAGTGTTGAGTCTAGGGTTAATTTCCCCCACTACTGAGTTGAGACCATTCTGAGTAGTCTACCCTATTCTCTGGTCCCAGGCAGTTTCCTCTCAAGCAGACCTAAACAATGTTCAACTGAATTCTTAAGGAGGACCCTCTGCAGAACTCCAGAGTCCTCTCTCTGTGCAGCTCTCCACCCCTCCCGCACCCCCACCCCCACACACATCCACTGTGGATTCCAGTCACCTTGGCCTCTCCAGTTTTCTCTACTTGAGGAGACAGCCAGACTCCATTCAGGTTCCCCTCCTCCTTGTGCAGTGGCCTGGAAATTCTCTCAGTGCAATAAGCTGGAGCAATTTTAGGGCTCACCTGATCTGTTTCTCATCTTTCAGGGATCATTGCCCTTCACTGCCTGATGTCCAATGTCTTGAGAGCTGTTTCATATATTTTGTCGGTTTTTCAGTTGTTTCAGATAGGAGAATAAATCTGGTTTTTGTTCTTCCAGCTTGGTCCAGAGTGGCAGTCTCCAGGCTTGATAACTTTTACAGGTTTATTTAACATCATGATTCCAGTTCTCCAGCATCACCTTCTTGGGGTGATTTGGAACAGTTTGGTTGCTTAAATTTGTGTTGTGTTTGATAGTTTCTTCGTTCTAGCATGTTGTCTCTTATAGACAGGTCTTGGCATTCTGCTTGGGCAGATAAGTACACTTTTAAAGGAATACCAGAAAGTTCCCGACCTCACTGATCCTTAAACTTTCACCATTAGCCAGCCATTTCTTTGGGTAAGGGAATCCTCTTCTAAATTTCTCTTCCATAATCCAGATACCTCCAGGGAAAATAATATGTTAAGTCCTTAACATCTTAATGTTAATGAATTCATTACTTTTTTCTCTTATTAATTCATTATTTTTTTTCTTTTTATAATTATGAGAACCCCAGTGTCAATAAGTAAGGTGTAAAAGGATGGGGAAAAGGATACAGAAATGGTGTTACCTGTAGGTCAGCTTTATTTGCAGACTGAATGCCTATAAGATTAAAATGTTCTTAATACTCTAAGAGACAACTTCATGTGGAAAGAGTGTCACTTGGTTTTCTAACCCAAGGATCAAGTCACTTAACTACTTTCTAGAATTCTGCTGTTACTGAAGTGCTCTACCTTAGACAAATAACATACTCTTCTGGCCACAGAGGGGTTCCTTATGAAATAGGGTGGATAACTGCCTTGTGCCATGACAGAGGACACAGGGAACTAGGTGGAAGTGCTTTGAATTCTTCAGAGGCAAGAGGCAGATACAAAACATGTGTAAGATGCCTTGTCAACTTTGTTCATGGTTGGATCAAGGCTGCAGACTAAAATCGATTTTTACCCCTCTGTTAACAGATGAAGAGTCATCTTGGGCACAGGAATAAGATCTCATTTAGTTATCTTGGTATTTTGGCCAGCATTTGGTTTTTGAAGGGAGTGGTGCCTTCTGCATTCCTGTGGACTTCTTTCTAAAAATAAAGTTAAAATTAGTTCTAAAAGTCTTCACGTTGTTTTGTTTTCTAAACAAGTAAAATGGAGGTCAATGGCTACAGAGACCTTGCTACACAAAAAGAAATCCATAGATTTGTGCCCCCCAAAATGGTCACTAAACTGTGAAATGGATCTCATGGGATGGGAGTGGGGGCGGGGGGCTAAAAATTCTGTATAGAGATGGGGAGGGAAGGTGGTCCATGAACCCTTGGTTTTTAAGTATCCCCCTTGGGCAATTATCCTACCTACTACTGGGACGTGATAAGCTGAAGTCAGGGAGACAGAAATGGACTCCTGCTTCCAAATATTAATGATCTTAATCATTAAGTTGACATTTTCAAAGTTCTTTGTATTTTTTTTTTCACAGAAGTCTCATAAGAAAAGATCTGGAGGTCCTAGGAAACAAAATTACACCCTACTGCCAGATGTAAGTGAGTCAGACCCACATTGGGTCTTACAACATTAGTGTACCTCACATTTATCTGGGGGACTTATTAACAAACCAGATTTCCAGGCTCTAAGAGATTCTTGTCAGAAAGCCTGGGATGCAGCCCTTCGCCTTTGTTTTCCACAAGCACCCCATGTTTCTTTCTTCATTTTCATTTTTACTTTATTTATTTAAGTAATCTCTACGCTCAATGCGGGTCTTGAACTCACAACCCTGAGATCAAGAGTCACATGCTCCTCCGACCCAGCCAGCCAGGCGCCCCAAGCACCCCATGTTTCTGATTTGGACCTCAGTTTGGAAACATTGACCTAAATATATTAAGCTACTCAGTGATTTTTACTGAACAGTTCAAGTGTTTCCCAGGAAAGGAGCCTTTCAGGACATGCGAGAACTGTGGTAATTGAGGCACAAAAGAATAATTAAAGAGAGCCAACTGGCAGGAAATGCAGGAGGGTGATTCTTTTGTTTGTTTGTTTATTTATTTATTTATTTATTTATTTATTTATTTATTTGAGAGGGAGCATGAGCATGAATGGGGGGAAGGGCAGAGGGAGAGGGAGAAGCAGACTCCCTGCTGAGTACGGAGCCCCACGTGGGGCTCCACGTGGGACTCGACCCCAGGACCCAGAGATCATGACTTGAGCCTAAGTCAGATGCGTGACAGAATGAGCCACCCAGGCGCCCCCAGGAGGGTGATTCTTGAAGACTGCTGGAGCGGTGGCTCCTAGACACTGCAGTCCCCTCTTCTGCCCTGTGTCCAAGCCTCGGACCTGGGTTGCCCCAGGTCCTACGTGACAGAATGTCAAGGCGGTGCAGGTTTGCAGAGAGTCGGGGAGGGAGTGCCTGGGTGGTAGCCGTAGGATTTGGAACTTGACCGAGCTGAGCAACTGAACAAAGGCAGGACCTGTGACCGAACACGCCAGCAGCCAAGCTGGTACAGCTGTCCCACAGAGAGAGGTGGCAGTAGGGCCAGCCAGAAAGTCGTGGGAGAAGCCTGCGTGTAGATAACGAGCCAAGGGGGTGCCGAGCTTGGCAACCTCTCCAGTGGACACTGTGAGGGGTGTTGGCAACACCTTGCAGGCTAGGGCTGGAAGCCAGGCCACGCTGGCCTGGCCTATCAGATTGGGAGACAAAGAAGAATCTAAGGTTAGGGGATCTTTGGACGAGGATCATTTTTTCTGTGACCACAGCAAGCCTTGGTTTCATTGGTTTCATCTGGAAATTGAGGGAGTTATATTGGAAGTGGGTTCCATGAGGTTCCCGCCAGCCTCCCTGTTTTGTGAGTGAATGATGTTACCTATAAAGCCCTTAGAAACTGGAAGCTGTTTGCCATGCGGCTATCTGTAAGATACCAGGCACGGTCCTTGGTTGCTGTGGTATTTAGTGGGTCCGCCAACTACTTAAGATGTTGGTGTTGGGAGGCGATGAGGGGAACTCTGGGACCATGCAGTAGAACGTGGGGTACTGTGCCTGGACCTGTGTATCTGTGAGGGTGAGAGAGTGTGAGTGTGTGTGTTTCTAACCTAATTTTACTCATGGGGGCGCTGCCAAGAGGAAAAGGAAAAGATTATTTTGCCATGAGAACAGCTTGGGTTATACAAAGAAATTTCTTCTAATGCAATTGGTGGATTCTGTTTCCAGGAACGGGGGCCCTACCCAGCCTTTGTAACTACCGCTCATTGTTCCCGCCACACCCACCCCCCCCTCCACCCCCCACCCCTGCTCAGCACACTCCTCCCCAGACAGGCATTCAAATGGCTCTGAAATAGACTTCTTCCCCTTTGTCCCCTCAGCAGTTTTTATTCCTGTGGATCTTCAGTTTCCTTTCTACATGGCTCTTCTTTAAAACTTCTGAACCACTCTGGAAACCCTCATGGTCTTCTCTTACTTCTCTTTCAGGCTTTATTTGTTTTATAAATCACCAGAGGTGTGGGGCGGGTAAACTCTTTCTGAGAAGAATCCACTGGTCTCCTTGCCTTCTCTATCGACCATTTCCCCAGGCTGACGTCTCCTTTGCTTGCTACTATACCAGGAAAAGCCTTTAAAAAAAAAATACCTGCAGAAAAAGACAGGACACTCTAAGCGGGACATAGCGGAG
The DNA here is from genome assembly GCF_011800145.1 of Mirounga leonina. Lineage (NCBI taxonomy): Eukaryota > Metazoa > Chordata > Mammalia > Carnivora > Phocidae > Mirounga > Mirounga leonina. The sequence goes on along the minus strand of NW_023270377.1, from coordinate 58,770,425 downwards.
GTGGCTGTGGGCAGGCTGGGGAGATGAGGCGGGGGTGGAGGGGCTATGTACATGTGCGGTAAGGGCCAGAGGGCAGAGAAGAACAGAGCCTCTGTCGGGACGAAGGAAATGGACAGTCTTTGCCAGCCTTTTCCAACCAAGTTTCCATTGCTGTGGTCTTGTACTTTCATTTGAGGAGTTATCACTTCCAGCAGTTTAAACATGTTCATTTCACAGTGTCCCCAGAGCCAAAAATGCCTTTTGGATTATTAGCTATTTGGGATTCTCCTTATCTTTTTTATATGAGGAGGGGCATATTAGCGCTCAAATCCTCGTCATGGCTGATGTGAATGTAAGTAGTGACAATCAGAGCCAGCTCAAGGAGAAATGGGAAGTTTCTCATAGGAAACAAAGATGTTTCAGGAAGATGAGAATGTCGCTGGGACCCCGTGGGGGCCTGGAACCAGCAAGGGCAAAGTTGTTAGCAATCGGGGCAGCCATCTTCTCTGTCTCTGGGGATGGGGACACACAGGGACTGGGGACTGCTGTTTTCTCTTCCCTTTGTCCTCCTTCTTCAGAGGAATAGCCACCTCCATTGAGTATAGAGGTACTCTTGATCACAATTCCAAATTCCCAGGAGAGAGAATTTGGCTCAGCTTGGTCAGATATCCTCTCCTGTTCCCAACAGCTGTGGCTGAGTTAGAAGGTGAGCAATGGTGAGTAAACATGGTTGTGGTGCAGTATCGGAGGGAGGAGGCAGTTCTCAGAGAAATAAGATTATTGTGGGCTGGACAGAGATATGCCAGATATGTTTTCTGTAGCTGTTCTTATTTTCTGTGTAACCTATGCATCCCTTTTTCCTTTCTCTCCTAATATTTATATTAATCATTTGTGCAACTGGGTTCACTTCCATGTTGAAAGTTCTTGGAGACCAGGTCTACCCAGTTCTATAAACAAGCAGGTTGCCTCATACAACGTCTTGTACCTTATGAGGGTTACAGTAGAAAACATATGTGGAATGTTTAACACCTCAAACTTGCTTCACCAAGATTGGACTTGCTTTGGTCTAAGACTTAGAATCTATAGAATTTTAAGAGACTGGAGATTAACAGAATGAGACTTATGTCCCTATTCCAAAGGTAAAATAGTACTAAGAGGATTATTTTATTGATTTAATAAAATTAAAGAGGGTTTCTTTGATATTCACCTAATGAAAAGGGGGCAGCTCTTAGTAGAAAGGACTTTTCAAGATTTCTTCCAGTGGCCAGCTTTGTGGACCTCACATAAGAATTTACACATGGAGGAATTAAGTCATGGAGAAATTAAGGGACATGTTTTTGGATTGGTTGTTGGTAGAACTGAGACCCAGGTGAGTTCCTCTTCTCAGGTCCCCTGCTTCAGCTTTTGGTCTGTCCCTACTGAGCTGTAGTACAGATGTGTTCATGCCATGTGGTGTTCCTGGTAGACACACTGCCCTCATAGGCTAGATAAGAACCTTCGGGGTTGCTTACCAATGCAAAGTGAATGACTTTTCCAATTCTGTGCAACCAGCAAGCAACTGGAGCTGTGTTTTAAAAAGGAGGCCAAATCATTACAACTTCTCTTACTGGGTGTTTTGTGTGTGGTATTAGCAATATTGTATCACTGAAGTTTACTGAAATGATTTGACCTTTAAATATTTCTCCCCTAAAACCACTTAAAAGAGCAAGATCCTGGAGGAATGAGCTAAGCTCCACATATCTGAGAATAAACTGGCAAAGTTGCTAATGGCTATTTTTCTGTCATTTGACTGGTCATCTTGCAAGTTGCTTGTGTCTTTAAAAAAGTGGGTTTGAAATCTAGCGTTTGAATTGTAGGCTTGGCATATTGACCCTATTGAAGAGAGTGAGTACTTATCCCAAGGAAGGTAGATTTAAATTCATTTAGACTCAGATCTGATCACATCCCTTGAAACATAACTATATATGGTGAAGGCTGACATCAAGCTCTTCACTGATAGGGCAGGTGTCTGTTCTGTCCCCCAGCACCACTCCTGTGTCTGTGACCCCCGAGCACACTGGCCTTGGGAAATGACACTCCTCACTCCTTCCATTACCCAGCTGGCCTACATGACGCTCGCGGTGTTTGCTGAGCAGTCATAATGAAGATTCCTACCCCTGTCTGTCCTGTGGCACACTGGAAAGCTGCAAATAGGCTTCAAATCAGGAAGAGATGGCAGAGGAGCATCATGGGAATGTTGTCATCAGCTCTTGGTGTCTTACGTTCTCTCTATCCTTGGCCCCTCTGGTCCAACCTTGGGTCCTTCACATCAGTTCTCATGTTTGACCCCATTGATAAAAGCCAGGAGCGTTGCTGTCTTCATTCAGGCCATTTTAAAGCACGTGAAGAGTGATTCAGACTGTTCTCGTTGGCAGGAGATAGTGAGGGAAATAGTGTAACAAGTGTGTGGGGTGCGGACCTTGGGGGTGTCCAGAGCTGGAATGTGGCCCAGCCTGTGGGCTCTGGCAGCAGAATGGGAAGATGAAACGGAGAGGGTACAGTGCTCTGCCCTGCCTGGTCTCCATCTCTTTTACACCCTATCAATAATCTGCATCTTCAGGAGGTGGGGAAGGGCCTGAAATGTCATAGACTCCAATACCACCCCCCCAGCTGTGTCATATCTATTTCATCCCCGTGAGGGAATATTTCCAAGGGTGGGACTCCCAAGGCATACCATTCTGTGTCTGGAGCTGATGCCAGAAAGTTCCATTAGCCTGGAAATAACATACATGTCTAAGAGTAGGGGGGTGGTTGAATGTGAAATAGCAATACAGGATATTATGCAGCTACTGAAGATTATATTTTCAAAAAATTTCAAAATGTTATGGAAAGATACTCAAAATAATAAGTGTGAAAAACAGGAAATAAAACTATTTACAATGCACATATGTGAGAAGTTATATGTGATCATACATGTTTATATGAACACACATATATTTGCATTAAAAAGACTAAGACAGTCAATTGGTAGTTGATTTACAGTGATTTTTTTTTTTTGTGGTAGATACTGTTGAGATCTATTAAAATGCTATTTTCTTCTCCTTTTCCAGCCTCACACTATACAGGCTAGAAAAGCTAGATATTCCTTTTCCAGTCTCTCTTTTGGGTAGAGAAGACCATATGACCCAGTATGGCCAATGAGATATATGAAGACCTCTGAGAAACTATTTGCTTTTTGACAAAAGGCTAGCACCAAAAAGGAAAAGGTCCTCTTTGGTTACCCTTTCATCATCACCCCACCTCCTTGCTTTGAATGCTGATTTGTGTTAGAGCTTCAGCAGCCATCTTGTGACCATGAGGCCGCAGGGGAGGGTGAAACCAACACTCTGGGGTTGGTGAAGAAGATTGGAAAAAGCCTGATATCTTAACCATGACTACTTCTAGGCTTTTGTTTAAAAATGGAAAACATTTTTTGTTTGTTTGTTTAAGCTATTATTAATTAGGTTTTCTATTACTTCCAGTTATATAAATCCTAATGGATACATTTGCTTTCTTTATTGTATATTATTCCAGCTGCTTCTCGAAGCAGCCACCCACCGTCTTGATTTCACTCCTCAGGGCTATCCATTTTAAGCCCAATCCCTCTTTCACATGTCAGAATTTTAGATACTTGTCAAGAATTCTGACTTCTCCCCTGATGCTTCTTTTCTCCAGCAAAACAGCACTGGTCCTGTCTTCCGTGGATTGGAGTTCCCTGATCACACCAGTCATTCATTCTCTTCAGTTGACATCCTTCTCAATGTACAGTGGGCAGGCCTGAAGCTGATATTGCAAGGGTCTAACCAGGAAGAATGGACCTGACCACCTCCTCCTTCCTTCACATCCCACTTTTCTACTGGATTAGCTTCAGATCCCATCTGCTTTGGGGTACCCCCCATCTGAGTCAAACCCCCTGACCCTTTTCCATGTGCTTGGTACAGATAGTTTGTCTGATTATTATTTTTTTAATCTCAAGTGCAGGACATTCCCTTCGTCCTTATTAAGTTTGCTCTTATTAAATTCAGGCTGGCATTCTAGCTGGTTGGGACTTTTGTGGATTCTAATTATGTATTTGCTATTCCTTTTGGCTTCCTGTCCTCTACAAATCTGATAAGCATGCCTCCTGTGTCTTCATTTCAACTCCTTGATAACAAGTATAACCCAGATGTCAGTTGACGTCACCCTGTCCTTTGAGATCTGAATAAAATTAGCTCAAGCCCCCTATCACACATCCTGTGGGAAGTCAGACACCCTCCCAGAGATCTTCGGGAAACTCCCAGGGCTTTCATGGCCACTTGTGGTTCCACATTCCTCCTCCTACTGGGCTCTGCGGCTGCTCTCTCTTCTCAGGTTCGTGCGGATCAGGCCCTTCCCCTGATGGCTTTAAAGAAACAGACACTTAGGGGTGTGGCAGATTCTCCTCAAGACTGGCAGAGATGGTATGTGTGTAGGCGTGGAGTCATGGCTGCAGAACAGGTCCTCAGATGGAGTTTATAGGTCTCCTTGTTCTGTCCTTGAAAGTCCCCCAGTAACACCACTGGTGGGACTTTCTGTCTGGCCTCCTTTCCCCATGTGCTCCTCTAAACTACCAGAGAGCAAGGCCTTAGGGTTTCCCAGGAGCAGCCCTTGTTCTGGAGGGGAGAGGGGAGTGGGAGACTTAAGGCAGACCCTGGACAAATATATGAGGAGTCAAAGTGCATCTAAGATGTCCCTCCCCTTCCTTTTTAATGTATATTTTAATAATAGATTCCATTGAATCCCAGTTAACCAAAATATATTTTACCATCTATTATGAATTGGATTGAATTGAGTTCCCTCCAAATTCATGTTGAAGCCTGAACCCTATACCTCAGAACCTCAGAATGTGACTATAATTGGGGATAGGGCCTTTGAAGAGGTGATATTAAGTTAAAATAGGCTCTTATGGTGGGCCCTGAGCCAATCTAAGTGATGTCCTTATAAGAAGAGGGGCTTTGGACACACGAGTGACATCCAGGATGTGTGTGCACGGAGAAAAGACAGAGTGGAGAGGAAGTAAGAGGGTCGCCATCTGGGGCACCCGGGTGGCTCAGTCGGTCTGCCTTCAGCTCAGGTCATGATCCCGGGGTCCTGGGATCGAGTCCTGCATTGGGCTCCCTGCTCAGTGGCGAGTCTGCTTCTCCTTCTCCCTCTGTGATCTCTCTTGCTCTCACTCTCTCTCAAATGAATAAATAAAATCTTAAAAAAAAAAAAAAAAAGAGGGCCGCCATCTGCCAGCCAAGGAGAGCCACCTGGGAGGACACAAACTCGGCTGGCATCTTGATCTTGGACTTGCAGCCTCTGTGGGTGTGTGAGAAAAGAGAGCTCAGTTGTTTAAGCCACCGAGTCTGTGCATTTTGTTACGGCAACCCTAGCGAACTAATATACCCTGTCACCAACATTAAAAAAAAATTTAACAAGTGTAGTGGGTGGAAAGGTGGTCCCCCCAAAGTTATGTCTGTGCCCTAACCCCTGGAACCTGTGAATGTGACCCTATCTGGGGAAAGGGTCTTGGCAGATGGAATTGAGTTAAGGATCTTGAGATAAATCGTGGGATTATCTGGCAGTGCCCTAAATCCCATGACAAATGTCCTTATAAGGGACAGGAGAGGAGACACAGACCCAAAGAGAAAGCCGTGTGACTAGGAGGTGGAGATCAGGGACGCAGCCGCAAGCCAAGGCCGCCACCAGCCCTCTGAGGGAGTGTGGCTTTGCTCACGCCTTGATTTCAGACTTTGGGCCCCCAGAAAGGTGAGAGAACACGTTTCTGTGGTTTTAAAAACCATCAGATGTGTGGTGATTTGTTATAGCAGTACTAGGAAACTAATATAAGGGGGTGCTTTATATTCTTTTTCATACGTTGACACGTGGTAGATGGTCAGGATCTTCTGGTACAAGCTGATTCCCAGGGCTCCCACTAATGCTGGGGTTCCCCTCCAGGACAGTGATTCTTTCATCCACCTGGAAACTCCAAACTTCCTGAGCAATCTTTTTCAGGATGCTGGCGCCCAAAGCTGAGGGGAATGACTGGTACACTGTGAAGTTTCTCTGGGGATGTTTGCATGCTGCCCCTTTCCATCAGTAAGGAATCCACAGCCATGCCTCCCCACAATTTTTTCCTTCTTGTATTGGTTTGCTAGGGCTTCAGTAACAAAGTACCACAAACTGAGTGGCTTAAATGTCAGAGGTTTATTGTCTCCTAGTTCTAGAGGATAGCACTTGGAAGTCAAGACGTCGGCAGAGTTTGTTCTTCCCGATGGCTGTGAGGGAGGGCTCTGGTCCAGGCTTCTCTCCTTGGCTTGTAGATGGCTGTCTCCTTCCCGTGTCTCTTCACATTGCCTTCCCTCTAGGTATGTTCGTCTCTGTGTCCAAATTTCTCCTTTTTTTTTTTTTTTAAAGATTTTATTTATTTGACACAGAGAGAGAGACAGCTAGAGGGGGAATACAAGCAGGGGGAGCAGGAGAGGGAGAGGCAGGCTCCTGGCCGAGCAGGGGGCCCGATGTGGGGCTCGATCCCAGGACCCTGGGATCGTGACCTGAGCCGAAGGCAGACGCTTAACCACTGAGCCACCCAGGTGCCCCCAAATTTCTCCTTTTTATAAGGACAGCATTCATGTTGGCTTAGGGTCCTGCATATGACCTCACTTTATTTTTTTTAAAAGATTTTATTTATTTGACAGAGAAAGAGAGCACAAGTAAGCAGAGCGGCAGGCAGAGGGAGAGGGAGAAGTGGGCCTTCCAGTGAGCAGGGAGCCCGACATGGGGCTCGATTGCAGGACCCCAGGACCACGACCTGAGCCGAAGGCAGATGCTTAACTGACTGAGCCACCCAGGCGCCCCTATGACCTCACTTTAACTTGATGCCCTCTGGAAAGACCTTATCTCTAAATAAGGTCTCTCTAAATCCAAGATATTGGGGGGTGGGTGGGTGAGGACTCCAACATGTCTTTCTTGGGGGAGGGCGTCACAACTGAACCCATAATAGATCCTTTTGAGTTTCACTTCATTAACTGGCCCAGTGTTCCTGGATTTTACTTGATATATTTCTGGGTCATTGTATTTCTCTAAATCTAAGTTTGGTTTCCTCCTTTCTAATACAGGAACAATAATATTTGTTTCAAACTATCATGAGGGTTAAATGTGATAAAAAATGGAATATGTCATACAATCTGAGCTGGGGTTATTATTACCTCCCAGTACCACCTCTGGCCTCCATTCACCCTGATCAAGTGGTAAAACAACACCAGCTGATCCCTGGCGTCTGTCACTAAGAGTAAAATAACCCAAGAGAGGTAATATGACATAAATCTGAGACAAATTTGGGAATTTTGAAAAGGAACTTTACTAAGGAACAAAATGAAACACAAGACACAAAATCATAGAAACAGGTAAGAACACCTTTGATGAATTTTCTATAACAAGAATGACCCTGGACTGGCTTGGCAGGATTATGGCTTATGAAGTGGCACTTGCCAACCCTTTCCTCTGCCTCAGCCCTACCGGCCTCTTCACACCACCACCCCCCGCCCCCCCACCACAGCAGGTGTCCTTGGCTATGCTGATGGCCCAAGATAAGCGCAGATATTGAATCCTGTGATGTGATTCATGGCCTCCCCACTGAAAGGCTTCACTGTCCTGTGGATCGGTGCTTCAGCTTGGCTCATTTTTCACTTCCTTCACTGGATCAGGGCAAGTCCCTTGGAAGTCTCATGGTCCAGCCCAACTGAGTTTCGACAGAGCCTGCTCTGTAGGAACCCACTCTGTCTAGGATATTTTCTTGAGTGAATGGGGAAAATAAAATCTTAATTTCTTAGCCACCTGTAAGTGTTACTTCACCAGTTGTGTTGAGAATATGCTTTCATATACTCTCTGGAGTGGGGAGACAAGAGACATGGTTGAATATTAGTAGATGTTTGTTGGGCTATTTTCCAATGAAAGTATTGGGGGGAACTTACTGTCATGCTTTCGTGTATTTATTTTTACTGAGATAACATAAAAGTAACCATTTTCAGCTGAAAAATTCACAATGTTGTACAGCTACCACCTCTGTCTTGTTCAAAACATTTTCTGCACTCAGAAGGAGACCTTGTACTATTAGGCAGTCACCCCCATTGTCTCCTCCTACCCCCTACCAGTCTCTGGTAGTCACCAATCTTTCTGCTCTATGACTCTTCCTACTCAGAATATTTCATATAAATGGGACCTTATGATATATGACCCTTTGTGTCTGGTTTCTTTCACTTAGCTTCATGTTTTCAAGATTCATCCATGTTGTAGTGTGTATCAGCATTTCATTCTTTTTTAAGGCTGAGTAAGATTTCATTACATGCCTTTGCCACCATGATTTTATTTTGCTAAGTGAGATATGCAAACTAAGCACCAGAACGGACTTCCCCTGGAGTTTCAGAAGCTATGTGAGGAAAAAGAGAGGAAGGAAAGTGAAATGGTGACCCACAGAGAAAAATGTTGAGAAAAAATTATCGATGGTTTAAAAAGACTTCTATGACGGTTTCAGTGTGTGGTATAAGGTGAAAAATCTTTTTTTTTTTTTTTTTTGCCTTCCTGTGAAATCTTCATTGAAATTGACATGACTAATGTTTTGTGACCTTAGATTTATTCCTTTTTCCCATATGACAAATTGCTAAGTACAACCTGAAGGTATGATCAGGGCAAGAATTGAAGTTACTGATGGCCAGTCCCAGGTCATCTGCTTATCTGGGTTCACAGTTTGAGTTAGAACTGACTTTCTTCTGGAAGGTGACTGAAAGTTTAGCTTCTCAGTAGAGTGGGTACAGATGCTGATGGTGTCATGACCTGCATTCAGCTTGCCGGAGAGCTAAATCCAGTTTTGGCAGATCAGGGTATAATTTGGCTGCTAAACCAATAGACAAATAAAGCAGACCATGTAGTAAGTCAGCTGATCTCTGAATTGAATCTTCCTTTTTTTAAAAATTTTTTATTTTGAAAGAGAAAGAGAGACAGAGCCAGGGGAGGGGCAGAGGGAGAGAGAGAGAATCTCAAACAGACTCCACACTGACCACAGAGCTGGAGGTGGGGCTCCATCCTATGACCCTGAGATCATGACCTGAGCCGAAATCAAGAGTCGGACGCTTAACCAACTGAGTCACCCAGGTGCCCCGAATCTTCCTTTTAATCCTATGCAACTGGGCCCATTCTCCCCACCCTCAGCCCCAATATAAATGACCAAGGTGGTGGTGGGAGGGGGACATCTGAGAAGGCCTTTTGTATGAGAAGGGATCTTCTCTGAAAGCATTGGGTTGCTTTACTTCCTTCCCTGAGATGGGTTAGAGAAGAAAGAACCAACTTTCCCATTCAGAGTAGATCACGGGGAAATTCACTATAGCACAAAAGCATAAACCTTTGGTTAACATGAAGGTTTTTAAAATCTGATTAGGTGCCTGGCATTCAGAATCGTTTAGTGCCTATTGTACAAAATGAATAAAAAGGTGCTGAACTCCAGCTGCTTAATAGAACAAATAAAATTATAATTTACTAGGCAAATATATCACAAGAAACAAAGCTATTTCCCTTTGCGGAATCTAGAGACCTGTGATTCAGAGTGCTGAGCCTAGAGACTCATTCAAATTCTGAAAAACCCATAACAACCAACTACAAACAGGTCGGAATCCAGAAAACAGAGCACACCCTTTCCCAAATTCCTCCTCTGCTCTTGTGTTTACCACATCAGGAACACACCACTTCTAACAATATTTTTATAGGATTGGCTTAGAAGACAATAACCTTACCACATTTGACTTTTATTCTTCAAACTATTCCATCTAGAATGTATAAAAAAGCAGGGGAACCTGCATTCAACCTCACCTTTCCATCTCTAATTTACTTCCTTTCTAGTCAGTTAATAGGTCCCAAGAGGTTGCTTTAAGACAGCATGTTCAGACACTCTCGATTTTGTTGATTCTGCTCGAAATCTGTTTTCTCTGATCCACAGTACCAGCTTTCCACCCCCCCCAAAAGAAACCCTAAAAAACCACACACACACTAATTAAAATATGGATATGGCTTTTCTTCAATAAGAAAGAGGAATAAAGGGGGGAGCAAGGATGGGCAGAGAAAGGCACGGGGGCGTGAACTTAAATGAAGATACGTGTGGCCGGTAAGGACTTAACAAGGAGGCTGGGTAGGATCTGCCTAACACAATCCAATCTCTCCCTCTCAGTGCCATCTGCCTCTGAGCAATAGAGAAGAGACATGAAAGCCCGAGAACCATACGTAAAGGGCCATCTTGGACTTGATGTTGACTGAGTATTGATGTTGATTTTCCAACATCACTCTTTAGAGAAGGAGTATAGACAAATGAGCCCAAGCATAGAAGTGGGTTTGAGCTTTAGTAGCTGGCTATTGCATTCATCAGTCACAAAGATACCCAGGCAAAGGTACCATGTACCGCTTCAATAGTATGGATTTTGCAACCTGACAGCCATGGAAACCTGTTGTTTGAACATTTACTGACTAAACAGGCTGTCAGGACACCCACATGGCCAAACCTATTTGGACATTTGCTTTCTTCTTGGGTAAACCCAACATCAGAGGACATCTCCCACTGTTCTCCCTTGGGTACTCTGCTCCAGTCACACTGGCATTCTCTACTGTTCCTTGAACATACCAGGGAGGCTCCTACCCCAGGACCCTTATACTTGACCTTTTCTCTATCCACAGGCTCTCTCCCAGATAGCTATATATTTGCTCCATCACCTCCTTGGTTAGATCTTTGTTCAAATGTCACCCTCACAAAGAGTTTCATCCCTTCCAACTCCTGGCACCTCAATTTGCTCTGCTTTATCTTTTACTCACTAGTTTGTTTATCTCTTTCTCTGTCTCTGAGAGGGCAGGGAGTTTTGTCTTTTTTGTGCACTGCTGTATCTTCATTACCTAATTCGTGCCTGACATACAGTATGCACTAAAGAAATATTTGTACAATGGCTGGGTTGATGAATGAAGGTCCTCCGAAGCGACTTTCCTTGGGAAGAATGACATTTCTTCATATCATTAGTACATTTTAAGGGGATAATCATCTAGAGTCTCTAATCTACTTTTATTTATGTCCATAACAACCCCAAGTAATGCTTTTTAAATATATTAATTTTCTGGATAAAAATCACAGAACTACTGGAAAGTTATCCAATCATTTAGCAATTCTTCACTGAGCACTTTATGATAGATCTTGTTCTAGGTGCTAGAAATACCAAAATTAAGACATAATTGTTAATTTCAAGAAATTTCTAATGGGGAAAGAAAAACCAGTAAACAAGAGAGAAAAGCAAATACTATGTAAGTATTCTAGTGGAGCGTGTGCTATATTAGTCATGGTAAAGGGCTAAGCAGCTGTAACAAACAGACTCAACAATTCGGTGGCATAATGAAAAAATGAATTGATCTACCTCACATGACAGTGTTAGGCAAGATGCTCTGCTCTATAGTCATTGAGAAATGCAGTTTCCTTTCCTATTGCTTCCCTTCCATCCTAGGACTTTATTCTTGTCTGCATGGTTGAGTCGATTAGATTATTTCTCTCCAAAGCTAAGTGGGAGGTATATTGTGCTCTTCCCCTTGAATTTGGACTCCGTCATGTGACTCACATTGGCTAAGGTTAGAAGGTTCATAGGTGTGGCTCAAGCACTCAAGCAGAATCTTGTGATGTGTTTGCATGGGTAGGCTTGCCCTCATGCACCTATTCTGTGACAGTGAGACTTTCCCTACGTACTTGCTGCCCCTCCGGCCTGGGCCACAGAGTGAACCTGTGGAGCAGATCAGACCTCAGCCCTAGCAAGGAGTCAGGTCCTGCCAGACCAACAGCTTGAAGTAGAATCACCTAGGCGACCCTCGGACAGATCAGATAATGGTTGTTTTAAGTCTGAGCTTTGGGGTGACTTGTTACAGAGATAGCTCACTGATACAATGGTCAAAGCTGGGTCATGGTGCATTCATGTTCCAGCTCACATGAAGGGGATAGAGCATATAGGAACAAATCACCCCAGCTCACGTTCTCTATGTGGTCACACGTAACTGGAGGCTGGGTGTGGGCTGGAAAATAAGTCCCTGGATGGGTGACCCTATGTCTAGTTACCACTCTGTGTTAAAGAAGGAAAGAATGAATTTCAGAGGACAACCAGTAGTATCCACTATATGCAGACAATGAAAGAAATGCCTTACTTTGGAGAAGGGAGAGAGAGAGAGTCCGAAAAAATTCCCCAGAAAGGCAAAATGTTGAGCTCAAGTTTTAGGGGATGAGTAGGAGTTTGCCAGATGGAAAAGGACTGGGGAAAGCATTCCAAGCAGAAAAAACACAAAAGGGAAAGATGTATGGAAACCTTGGCTTGGATCATGGGGCAGCAACAAGGGTGGTGTGATTGGAATGTCCTCAGTGCTGATGGAAGAGGGACAAGCGTAGGCAGAGCATGACTGAAACACTTTATAGCAGACCGAGCACATAGTTTGTTTGTTTTGACTTTCCTTCCTGATAGATCTTTCCGATTCTTACATTGTTACAGAGAAAATGAGAACTGAGGCGTAAGCTTTACAACGGACAAGAGCTGTGTGCACTTTTTCCATTCTGATTTTTCCCCCTAGCAAATGGGGAGCAGGAGATGTGCTCCCAAATGGGTGCCCCCAGGAAAATTTGACATGATCCTCACCCTGGGGCTTCAGGGAACCACAACACACCTTTTCCAAACCTCTGCACTCCCAGTTCAAACTCCCCATCTCCCCTTCTCCAGATGCTGTCTGGGAAGCACACAGACTTCTCCCCACCTCTGTAGCTCCTGATTTCCATGCAGAAACTAAATGAAGCTGAGAGATGATCTTTAAACCAAGAAATGGGGCTTGAAGTTTCCAACACCTTAATTTCTGAATAGCACAAGCATGTTATAATGCAGCCTATCATATGGGATTTGTTGTATGGGAATCACGCCTCTAACAGCTGGATGGACTAACACTTTAGTCCACTATCCAGATATTAGTCCTGTCTCCTGGAAAGTCCCTTGTGCCAGGCTTCTTCTGTTTTGGGCTGTGTCTCTGCTTGCCCCCTCTCCCCGGCCTGGCTAACAGAAGCCAGAGCCCACATTTTATGTGGCTTCCTGAACTTTATTCCTTTTCAGTGCTCTCCAGAGGTGGGGAGCTTTATAGATAGATGAAATTTATGTGGTGTCAGCAGAATCCAGCTCCAAATGCCCCAGTGCTGAAAGAATTCTATCAGGCAGGTGCTGCTACGTGCCTGCTTCACTTAGGATCTGATAAATCGCAGATGTCTTAAACATCTGCAACCATCAGTACGAGGTCCGGATTCTATCATTCCTTAGGATTCCTGTACTCATCTTCTCAGCAATCTTATAAAACTGCCCAACCTTCAGAACACTAAGCCAGCCAAATTAAGTAAATGGGGAAAAGTAAGACTCCTTCTAAGCCCATTACTGTCCACATGGAAGCTCATTCTCCTTGTGCATTTTTTGAAAAGTTCCCCCATGACATAAGAAGCCTGAATCTATGGCAGGAGGAGAAGGTAGGGAAATATCCCATCCTCGGTGCATTCTATGAGTGTTCGGAGGAAACTCTTGGAACCTGGCTTCCAGACAGCATTATGAGTTGGCTCCTTTTGACAATTCCGTGCAGCTCCCGAGGAGAACAAGAACCAAGTCAGTGGGCTTTTGGAGCTGATGCTGCTGCAATGGGAAGGCTAGACCTGCGTCCTGGAATTGTCCTGATTGTCCACCAGGGTGCTGAGCAAGGCAGCCCAACGTGGTGCCCTGCTCATCGCCGACCAGCTCTGCTGCAGATGAGAGCTGATTGCACCAGGAGTTTCCACCCCAAGGGTTGCTGCTCTGTAGGCTGGCCGGGCAACAGCGTTTACCCAGGGGGGGTAAGGATGGAGACTAACTGGGCCAACCAGAGCCGTTTCCTGCCAGGATTTGACTATAAAACACAGCCAGACAGTAGGGATCAGGCCAAGAAGACAAATCTGAAGAGAAGAAGAGATGGAGTGAGTGGATGCATTTCACTACTGCTGACGACCTGGAGTAGGAACCAATGAACTTCCAAGACGGAATCGACAGATAAATAATCTGGTGTCCAGAGCTGCCTTGTATTCCTGTCCAGGACTCTGTCCACAAGACAAAAATAGCAAATGCTTGCCCAACACTTTGTGCCAGTCACTGTTCTGAGCACTTTACATCTATCCCCTCATTCAGTCCTCACAATCCTGAGCTAGGTGCTTTTAGCATTCTCTCCTTATAAGAGGGAAACTGAGGACACAGATTAGGCTTAGAAATTTGCCTAGGGGCGCCAGGGTGGCTCAGTCAGTTGAGTGGCCCACTCTCAATGTCAGCTCAGGTCATGATCTCAGGGTCCTGGGTTGGAGCCCTGCATGGGGCTCCAGGCTCACCAGGGAGTCTGCTAGAGATCCCTTCCCTCTCCCTCTGCCCCTCCACCTGCTTGCGCGCGCTCTCTCTCTCTCTAAAATAAGTAAATCTTGGAAGGAAGGAAGGTAGGAAGAAGGAAAGAAATTTGCCTAAAACCACACAGTTGCTAAGTGGCCAGAGGAAGATTTGAGGTTTGCCTTCTGGCTCTGGAGCCCATGCTTTTCCCCATTCCACAATGCTATCAGTCAATCCCCAGAGGCTTTAGTTTCACAAACAATTTCTTTTCTCACTGCAAAGGGACTACATACATGTTTAATAGACAACATGCTTTGATGCAAGCAAATAAACTGATTCTACCAACTTGAACCAAAGGGAATTTATCTGAAGGGAATGAGGTAGCTCAGAGAATGTAAGGAAACACTGAAGACTCAGGCATGCACCTCACAGAAGCCAGGGTAGCTTGGAGCTGTTGGTACCAGAACCAAATAGACTGGCCACAGAGGGCAGAAGGAGCCCCAGCACTCTTCTGTTCTTGCAGATCCCAGGGAGACAGCCCCGCTGGTCCAGCCTGACTGCCACATCCATTCTTTGACTTCAGAGAGCAGGGTGCTCAGTGGATGGTTCCTCCAAGACCATACACATTTGGGGAGCAGCAATTTCCCAGAAGGAAACTGGGGAGGCTTTCCCTGGAAGGGGAAAGATGCTGAGGAGGCAAAACCAAACCGTGTTCACTACAGGATTCGTTGTAGTGAAGGAGCTTAAAATTAAGGACGTGAAAATCTCTTGAAATACCACCATTCAGAGATAATCAGCTTATCACCTTTTAGTCAGTATTTTCCCAGTCTCCTAACTCTCACGTAAAATTTTATAAAAATGGTCATCACTCGTGCACACCACCCTCCTCTCTTCCTTTCTTGTTCTCTCTCAGGTCACTGCTGACCTCTCCAAAGTCTTTCTTCATCACTGCCCCTAACTCAGTGTTTCTCCAAAAATCTGTGATGAAGAGCCAGGTGGGGTTTTGCATTGTTTTTTTTAAATTTCCAATCCGTCCTAATATTTTTATAAAATACAATAAAATTAATTACCAGGGAAACTAAAATTTTAAAATCAGACACATAAAGGATACTCCCCAATTTTTTAATTATTAGATTAGCAGATGTAACATTACTTTGTTAAACTGTTACAAAATTTTCTAAATGCTTAATTCTCAATTCCGTACTTAACCAGGGAAGACCATTCACAAATAGACTGAGTGGACACTTCTAAAAATTTTATTTATTGTGAATATAATTAGTATATGGTGTTATATTAGTTTCAGGTGTACAATATAGTGATTCAACCCTTCTATACAACACCTGGTGCTCATGATGATAAGTGTATTCTTAATCCCAATCCCCATCACCTATTTCACCTCTCCTCCCCACTAATCTTCCCTCTGGTAACCATCAGTTTGTTCTCTATATTTAAGTCTCTGTTTTTTGGTTGTCTCTTCTTTTCTTTGTTCCTTTGTTGTGTTTCTTAAATTCTACATATGAATGAAATCATATGGTATTTGTCTTTCTCTGACTGACTTATTTCACTTACTATTATACCCTCTAGATCCATCCATGTTGTTGCAAATGGCAAGATTTCATTTTTTTATAGCTCAGTAATATTCCATTGTATGTATACACCACATCTTCTCTATCCATTCATCTATTGATGGACACGTGGGTTGCTTCCATATCTTAGCTACTGTAAATAATGCTGCAATAAACATAGGAGTGCATATATCTTTTTGAATGAGTAACTTCATTTTCTTTGGGTAAATACCCAGCAGTGGAATTACATATGGTAATTCTATTTTTAATTTTTTGAGGAACCTTCATACTGTTTTCCACTGTGGCTGCACCAGTTTGCCTTCCCACCAACAGTGCATGAGGGTTCCTTTTTTTCCACATCCTCTCCAACACTTGCTGTTTCTTATGTTTTTGATATTAGCCATTCTGACAGGTGTAAGGTGATATCTCCTTGTGGTTTTGATTTGCATTTCCCTGATGATGAGTAATGTTGAGCATCTTTTCATGTGTCTGTTGGTCATCTGTCTGTCTTCTTTGGAGAAATGTCTATTCATGCCTTTTGCCATTTTTAAGGGGATTACTTGGATTTTTTTGGTGTTGAGTTGTATAAGTTCTTTATATATTTTGGACATTAACCCCTTATTGGATATATCATTTGCAAACATATTCTTCCATTTGGTAGGTTGTCTTTTTGTTTTGTTGATGGTTTCCTTCACTAGGTAAAAGCTTTTTATTTTGATGTAGTTGCAATAATTTAATTTTGCTTTTGTTTCCCTTGCCTGAGGAGACATATCTAGAAAACTGTTTGTACAGCTGATGTCAAAGAGATTACTGCCTATGCTCTCTTCTAGGAATTGTATGGTTTCAGGTCTTCCGTTTAGATCTGCAATCCATTTTGAGTTTATTTTTGTGTATTCTCTATGAAAGTGATCCAGTTTCATTCTTTTGCATGTAGCTGTGTAGTTTTCCCAACACCATTTGTTGAAGAGACTATCTTTCTACCATTGCATATTCTTGCCTCCTTTATCGAAGAACTAATTGACCATATCATTGTGGGTTTATTTCTGGGCTTTGTATTCTGTTCCATTGATCTGTCTATTTTTGTGCCAGTGCCATACTGTTTGGATTACTACTGCTTTGTAGTATACCTTGAAATCTGGGTTTGTGCTACTTCCAGTTTTGTTCTTTTTCAAGATTGCTTTGGCTATTTGGGGTCTTCTGTGGTTCCATACAAAGATGAGGATTATTTGTTCTGGTTCTGTGAAAAATGCTGTTGGTATTTTGATAGGGATTGTATTACCTCTATAGATTGCTTTGGGCAGTATGGACATTTTAACAATATTTGTTCTCCCAACCCATGAGCATGGAATATCTTTCCATGTGTTTGTGTCATCTTCAATTTCTTTCATCATTGTTTTATAGTTTTCAGAGGACAGGTCTTTCACCTCCTTGGTTAAGTTTATTCCTAGGTATTTTATTATTTTTGGTGCAATTGTAAATGGGACTATTTTATTAATTCTATGTCTTCTTCTTTATTATTAGTATATAGAAATGCAACAGATTTCTGTATATTGATTTTGTATCCTATGACTTTACTGAATTCATTTCTCAGTTCTAGTGGTTTTTTTGGTGGAGTCTTCAGGGATTTCTCTGTATCGTATCATGTCATCTGCAAATAGTTTTACTTCTTCCTTACCAATTTGGATGCCTTAGTGGACCCTTTGAGTAGAATTGTTCTAGATAACTTCAACCCTTTCTTTCAGTCTCAGCTTAGATATCACCTCCTTCAGGAAGTCTTCCTGACGGCCCTCCTCCAATCACATCAAGCTGGCTGGTCTCATAGAATTCTGTGAGTCCACCTGTCAGAGCACTCACTAATTAAGCTGTGTTCTAAATGAATCAGTTCTACTGGGTCGAGGGTACTGCCGGTTACCTCTGAATGTGTCAAGCCCTTGCAAAAGTTCAGGGTTCCAAAGCCAGTAGGGCCACCACAATCCCTTCAGCAAGCTATTGGTCAAAGGAGGTAAGTCTGTATAAACCTATTTGCTTAAATGAGAAAAGGAATGCCATGTGTCATTAACTTTAAGATGCCATAAATTGTAAGATGCATCCCTAGTTCAGCAATGCGAAAATAAGAATTGTAAGACACATCCAGATTTCAGAAATGGTAAAAAGCAGCAGCAAGTGTCTTTGAACAGATGAAATGTGGTTATTAAAGTCTCAATTTTCGGGACGCTTGGGTGGCTCAGTGGGTTAAGTGTCTGCCTTTGGCTCAGGTCATGATCCCAGGGTCCTGGGATCGAGTCCTGCATCGGGCTCCTTGCTCAGCAGGGAGCTGCTATTCTCTCCCCTCTACCCCTCTGCCCTGCTTGTACTCTCTCTCTCTGGCTCTGTCAAATAAATAAATACAATTTAAAAAATCAAATAAAATAAAATCTCAATTGTCTGTCTTTTGAGTAACGAAAAGTCTCAACTGTCTCTGGAGAGAAGATTTTATAGGAATGAAGAATACACATAGTAAAGCATATTTACATTTCTGATTGTGAATATTCCTGCCCAAAAGGTGTTATTTGTGACTACTTGTCATCCCTTGCAGGTATTATCACTAATCCCTCCTCCATTCCTCCAAATTATGCATGTACTTGGCATTATTTCCTCAACCTCATCCTATCCCTGGGTGCTTGAGTAAGTTACCCAAGACACTGCAGGGAGTGACTCAGTGGGGAATGGAATTTCTGTTCTCCTCACCCCCAGGTAACATTGCCTAGAGCTATGCTGGGAAGATCACCCTGTAAGGCAATTCAGGAAACTCAATTAACTGGGCAGTTCTCATCCTGACTCCATTTTTTTTCATCTTCATATGGACAACTGATGAGGAATGACTATGACAGAAGAATCCGCATTGTCTGGTCTGAGAAACAGTTTCTATGAAAGGCTCATAAATTGATCTATAACTATTATTAATGTCCTAGAACTAAACAAAAGCCTCGGTGACAGACTCCACTGATACAGAAACATGACTCCATGTTCATTTGAATGTGAAAGTGCCCAGAAATCTCTTTGTGGCCAAATGTATATGTATTTTTTTGCTCATCTGTGACAGCTTATCTTATAGCTTCTTTTACCTCCTGGACATGATGAGTGCATGTCTGTAGATTAAAATTTCTATTAACTAGAATGATTTGGAATTTACTCAACTTGATCCAAAATCATGTTTGACCAGGGCGTGGGTAATCCACGCATACTGGGCATATCAATATGTAAGTAGCTCATATTAATGTTGAAGAAGACCACAAATGTCAGCAACAATGCCAAGTCCCCCAGGTAGATTAGTGATGCCAGAAGCAATGGAGAAGGTAAGCAGTGGAACACGTGTCAATTCCTTGATACTAGAAAACAATGTTGCCATAAAAACAACATTAGAGAGATCATTAGAATTCTAGGCCTCCCCACAAACACCTATGTAGCCAACAATGAAGCCACCCTCTTATCTGGATAGTACTAACCTGAACTCTGGCAGCTGGGACCCAGGGATGAAGAAGAGGAAGGAGGAGAAACAAGACATTTGCCCCAGACCTTCCTTTATTCCTGTCTTTCACTTCCTGGAGCCTCCCTCCGGGGTAGCAGGGCTCTCAAGCAGCTTTATGGAGATCCACCCCAGACTTGCTCAATTTCCCCAAGGGCCTCAAGCATTTCAATTACTTCCTTCTTTTTAGCCCAGGCAAGACTTGCATTCCCCTTTGGCAGATGGAAAGCAATCTGATGCAATTGATTGGCACCAGTTTGTGTTTGACTGATCATCCCTGTATTGGTCTATTCTCCATGTCTGCATTACAAAAAATCTCCTCCAAATTATGTCCAATGGGTGGACTTCAGGTACTGAAACAGACAGAACTGAAAAATGTTCAGTTGTGCAGTAGGATGCTGTTTAAACACATACCCATAAATACAACATATAAATAAATACAGTGTAAATGTATATTTACATTGTTTTTTTTTTTTTTTAAGATTTTATTTATTTATTTGAGACAGAGAGAATGAGAGACAGAGAGCATGAGAGGGAGGAGGGTCAGAGGGAGAAGCAGACTCCCCGCCGAGCAGGGAGCCCGATGCGGGACTCGATCCCGGGACTCCAGGATCATGACCTGAGCCGAAGGCAGTCGCTTAACCAACTGAGCCACCCAGGCGCCCTACATTGTATTTCAATTAGGATTCTTAGGTTCCAAGGAAGAGAAAGAAGTTCTGACTTACAAACAGAAAAGGCATTTACTTAATGGCTGTGGAGTAAGTCATAGAATCAAAAGGGAAGTTCAAGAAGTCAGCTTTGGACAGGCAGGAATTGTTAAGTTTAAGTGGAAGCGTGTTCTAAGCATTAGGATTGTTGATGCTGTCTTGGTAGGAGAAATTGACTCCAATAGTCACATTGTCACTTTGTTCAAAATTCAGATTCCTGAGAGAGAGCATCTAAATAGTCTTGCTTGGGTCGGAGACACTCTCCTTGGCTGGATGTGGGCAAGGTGCCTTGACTGATGGTCCCAACCAGGGAGAGAAGCTAGGTGGCTAGGGTAAAATTAGAGTACTGCTTCTAGAAGAGTGGATGGACACTGGTGAGAAGAACTACCATCTGTTAAGTGTTGTAGGTGCCCACCTCCTTGACCAGCGATGCCTGGGAGTGTGTCCTTGGGTTCAGTTCCCTATTCTCTAATTTTCACAGCTTCTACCCTTTCTTATTTTAGAACTCACAGCTTCCTAAAAGATCCAAATCAGTTTACACAATAGCTCCTACAATAATAGCAGCTCTAATAAAGTGCCTGGTCAGCCCATCCTGCCCTTAGTTCCCAAGTTCTTAGTATGTACAGGCCATTGGAAAGTCTGACATGTTCCGGTGAGCTTGGGTGGGGGTGAGGGTGGGCTGGGCTGGGTTGGTTTCCAGGTGTAGCACTCTTCATTTTGGCCCTCTGGCCAGTGTTCCAGTTAAAATGAGAAAACCAGAATTAAGTCCAGTGACATTCCCATCGTCCCATAAAACTAGAGGGTCCTTTATCTGTGACTGCCAAGTATCTGGCCTCTTAGAATGTGAAGAAACTCTTGCTTTGCTTAAGATAGCCTTCCTGGCAGGTGACTGTCGGAATTACTTATTTAAACAAAGTCTAATTAATGCCCAAGGCAGGAATAGTGCCACAGATTAATATTTAACCATTTGGAATGGGTAATTGAGTATATGGGATTTAGTAACAGATTTGCAAGGCAGGTTGACTTGGTCTCTGCCTCATCAGCACTCCTGGGGTCTCTGTTCCCTAGACCACATTCTTCCTTTGCCTTCTCACCCTCTTCCCCCATGAAGAACCTGGGAGGAAACATGGAGGGTGAAGCATCAAGCTGGGACTTGCTAATCAAAGGCGTAGCTGAATTTAACTTTAATATTTACTCAGCCAGGAAATGCTCTAATTAAAACTAGCTCTTTCAATCTTAAAGCCCCACCCTGGAAGGACAGCAAAGAGTTCTCCCAAAGGGCTCTGCCCTCAGGGGTGAGTAATCCTTTTCTGCCCTACACCCAGATGTCTTAGAGATCTTCCTTCCAAACTCTAAGAGTGTATAACTGGGGTTGTGGATTGAATTTTCATGGGATGTCCAATGGTTTCCAGAGTAAGAGTAAGAGCTGGCTGTATAGGTCTCCAATCCTAGATGGCAAAAAAAGAAATAGCTGAATAACTGGGGCAAAAAGGAGATTTTCAGCCTAGGGGGCAGTTTCGTATAGGAATAAGAGCAGGAGTAAGAAAGATGTCCTGGGTCAAATGCTGGCTCCACCAGCGTTTCCTGCGTGACCTCAACTCTCTAAGCCTTGGTTTCCTCTTGGGTAAATTGCAGTAATAGTACCTACCTCATGGGGTTCTGGAATGAATTAGACAAAATAATCCAGTAAAGTGCTTAATACATAATAAGTGCATACGAATTTATGCTACCATTAATTTGATCATTCACGCAATCACTCATTCAAATAATATGCCCTATGTCCAAAATGTACCAAATAACAAGCTAGGTAATGGTAATATAAGAAACTGTCCCTTTTCTGAAGGAGCTCACAGCTTAATATGGAAACAAATGTATGAAGTTTCCTCCTGTGTTGGGATAATTGCAATTGTGAAAGTAAGAATTAAAGTGTTATTAATATGCAGAAAGGCCATTCTTTCTATGAGGAATTTCAGAAAGGCTTCCTAGTGACATTTAAACTAGGTATTAAAGGAAGTTGAGGACTTTTTTAGTAAGAGAAAAGAGAAAAGGTTATCCTGGAAAGGAGGATATCACAAATAGGAGCACAACAATGAGAAGAAGCCCAGTGTGTTTGGGAAACAACAGAAAATTTGGCTGAGTATAAGGTGGGCATAGTAAGTAAAGAGGCTAGAAAGCCAGGGTCAAGGATGTCATGGGCCATATCAAAGCGTTTAGACTTTATTTGCATGACCAGATCTTTATTTAGGAAGATAATTCATAGAGTAATATAAAAATTGGACGAATAAAGAAAAGATTAGAACCAACAAGAACAGAGAGAAGAGTATAGCCACAGTCCAGACAAGAGATAAAGAGGGCCCAACTCAGGGACACGACAAGAGGACAGGTAAGGAGGGCAGAATTAAGAGATACTTAGATGAGACACTTGTCCAGTCTCCTTAGAGAGAGCAAATCATTTCCCTTTCTACTGCTCCTGGTTCCTTATACCTAAAACTTGTGTTAAGAAAGAGTTTGTGAGGGGCACCTGGGTGGCTCAGTCAGTTAACCATCTGCCTTCGGCTCAGGTCATGATCTCGGGGTCCTGGGTTGAGCCCTGCATTGGGCTCCCTGCTCGGTGGGGAGTTTGCTTCTCCTTCTCCCTCTGACCCTCCTCCCTGCTTGTGCTCTCTCTCTCTCAAATAAAAAAATAAAATCTTAAAAAAAAAGAGAGAGAGAGACAGTTTGTGAAAAAATATCTGGAAACTATTGAGTGTTTCAGAAGAATATTTATAATGATATTTTTGGTAGTGATTCATACATATTTACCCCAAATGATCAAGAACTGTTAGGCAAATCTCCCAACTACCTCCCACACATTGTTATATCACTTAAATTTGATCCTCTCTTATTTGTTTCCTTCTTTCCTTCCTTCCTTCCTTCCTTCCTTCCTTCTTTCCTTTCTTCCTTCCTTCCTTCCTTCCTTCCCTCCCTCCCAGAAACCAACTAGCATAATTAAGAAGAATTATGAGGAGGAGGAGGAAGAAGAGGAAGAGGAAGGGGGTGGGGGCAGGGAGAAGAAGTTGATTAGCTTATGTAACTGGGAACTGAGACGTCCAGGGATCTAGTCTCAGCTAGATCCAGGGTGTCAAACACAGATGCCACAGACCAATTATTGTTCCCAGAGGGATGGAAGGAATACTCTAATTTGGCAGACCTGAATCATAAACCCACTTCTGGGGTCAGGGAGACTGGATCAGTTACCAAAAAATGGGTGTGCATGAGATTTTTAGACCAAAAGAAAAATTATGACCACGATCCACTGCATGAAAAAATTGGTGAATGAGAATTATGGCAGCCCCTTCTTTTATGTTCATTGATCCACAATCAAGGATATTTTCAGGCTACAGAAATATATTTTCTTTGTTAAAAATTCCAGTATTATAAATAAAAACATAGTGTCCTCTGAGTAATTAGCCAAAAGGATTGTGCTAAACTCCTGTGCCGTGTTGAGGGGTCAGCTATGGTGGGAATGCCTCTTCATTTGCAGCCCGACATTAATGTCACCCACACTCTCAGGGAGTCTTGAATTTATACTTTGGCTTTTGTTTTTAGTCTGGATTCCTGATCTTGTTCAATTTTTGTTCTATTCACTAGGCATTCTGCCTTACTCTGGAATTCTTTTGAAACTCAGAGGGAAGGGTTCTAGTACAGGCAGGCACCTCCTTAGCCTGTAGGTAAGTATATACTTTGTCCAGACCTCAATTATATTCCATGTGCATGTACTGCACGCACGTGCACACAGAGAAATCCATATGTTGGTGGGCTGGAGCCAGCTCCTGAGAGTCAATTGTTAAATTTTCAGGAACTTTGCAAGCCAATGGCTGAACATAGCCATTACTGAAATTTATATAAACTTCAAAATTAAATAAATTATTTTATTTTATTTATTTATTTTTTAAAGATTTTATTTATTTATTTGACAGAGAGAGACACAGCGAGAGAGGGAACACAAGCAGGGGGAGTGGGAGAGGGAGAAGCAGGCTTCCCACGGGGCAGGGAGCCCTTTGTGGGGCTCGATCCCAGGACCCTGGGATCATGATCCGAGCCGAAGGCAGACGCTTAACGACTGAGCCACCCAGGCGCCCCTAAATAAATTATTTTAAAAGCAAAGATAAATATTCAGAATCAATCCCTTCCTGATTATTTACATCTATTATATCTGTATGCTGGGAATACTATATAATAATGTGCTACCGTATATTTCTTCCCAACTGTGTTTAGTGAAGTCAACCACTGGTAGCTTGAAATCAGCTATGGTGGGAGTATTTACGTCATGGAAATCTGCAAGTGCTACAAATCAGGGCTTTGTATTTCACAGGGTCGTTTGTTAAACATTTACCAGCATACCAATGCATACACACACGCATACTCCTTTCTAATGTAGACTTCTTCTATATTCTTCTTAACACTGGTATTACTACCTTCATGTCTCAGCACAACAGATCAAGGAAAACCTTGTCATGCATCAAAATATTGTGGTATACACATCACTCACAGTTAGGATTTCTTACCAAGATATTTATCTGCCTGCTTACAGGGGCAAGTAGATGAATATTACCAGACA
The DNA here is from genome assembly GCF_011800145.1 of Mirounga leonina. NCBI lineage: Eukaryota > Metazoa > Chordata > Mammalia > Carnivora > Phocidae > Mirounga > Mirounga leonina. Next base: position 58,745,625 of record NW_023270377.1, on the reverse strand, counting down.
CCACAATGCTTAGATTTCTCAACTCTCTTTAAGGAATTCCATATTATGAGAGACCTTGTCTAAATATGTTTCCTTCATCTACTTTCTTAGGTACTGATCTTTTCCCTCTAAGACCTCATTTAAGAATAGTGCTGGCACAGAACCACAAGTTTTGCCAATTTCCCAAGTCCTTGAAAGAGTAATCACTCAGGAGCCAAGGATAAATTTACATTGGATGGCTCCTTTGGCTTTCTCACTAACAGAAATGTATTTATGAATGCAATGGCTTCACTGTTATAATATTTCCTTGCTTTGTAAAATGAAGCCAAGTGTAAGTTCACAATAGAACCGAATCCTGAATAAATACCGTTTTAAGATTGATGCAATTTTTTTTTTAAAGATTTTATTTATTTATTTGAGACAGACAGAATGAGAGAGAGAGAGCACATGAGAGGGGGGAGGGTCAGAGGCAGAAGCAGGCTCCCTGCCGAGCAGGGAGCCCGATGCAGGACTCGATCCAGGGACTCCAGGATCATGACCTGAGCCGAAGGCAGTCGCTTAACCAACTGAGCCACCCAGGCGCCCTGATGCAATTTTTTTTGCGCTACTCTTTTTTAAAATTTTATTTTATTATGTTATGTTAATCACCATACGTTACATCATTAGTTTTTGATGTAGTGTTCCATGATTCATTGTTTGCGCATAACACTCAGTGCTCCATTCAGTACGTGCCCTCTTTAATACCTATCACCAGGCTAACCCATCCTCCCACCCCCTCCCCTCTAGAACCCTCAGTTTCTTTCTCAGAGTCCATAGTCTCTCAAGGTTCATCTCCCCCTCCAATTTCCCCCACTTCATTTTTCCCTTCCTACTATCTTTTTTTTTTTTAACATACAATGTATTATTTGTGTCAGGGTACAGGTCTGTGATTCATCGGTCTTACACAATTCACAGCACTCACCATAGCACATACCCTCCCCAATGTCTATCACCCAGCCACCCCTCCCTCCCACCCCCACCACTCCAGCAACCCTCAGTTTATTTCCTGAGATAAAGAATTCCTCGTATCAGTGAGATCATATGATACATGCCTTTCTCTGATTTACTTATTTCGCTTAGCATAATACCCTCTAGTTCCATCCATGTCGTTGCAAATGGCAAGATTTCGTTCCTTTTGATGGCTGCATAATATTCCATTGTATATATATACCACATCTTCTTTATCCATTCATCTGTTGATGGACATCTTGGCTCTTTCCATAGTTTGGCTATTGTGGACATTGCTGCTATAAACATTGGGGTGCATGTACCCCTTCGGATCCCTACATTTGTATCTTCGGGGTAAATACCCAGTAGTGCAATTGCTGGGTCATAGGGTAGCTCTATTTTCAACTTTTTGAGGAGCCTCCATACTGTTTTCCAGAGTGGCTGTACCAGTTTGCATTCCCACCAACAGTGTAGGAGGGTTCCCCTTTCTCCGCATCCTTGCCAACATCCTTCGTTTCCTGACTTGTTAATTTTAGCCATTCTGACTGGTGTGAGGTAGTATCTCATTGAGGTTTTGATTTGGATTTCCCTGATGCCGAGTGATGTTGAGCACTTTTTCATGTGTCTGTTAGCCATTTGGATGTCTTCTTTGGAAAAATGTCTGTTCATGTCTTCTGCCCATTTTTAGATTGGATTATTTGTTCTTTGGGTGTTGAGTTTGATAAGTTCTTTATAGATTTTGGATACTAACCCTTTATCTGATATGTCACTTGCAAATATCTTCTCCCATTCTGTTGGTTGTCTTTTGGTTTTGTTTCCTTTGCTGTGCAAAAGCTTTTTATCTTGATGAAGTCCCAATAGTTCATTTTTGCCCTTGCTTCCCTTGCCTTTGGCGATATTTCTAGGGAGAAGTTGCTGCGGCTGAGGTCAAAGAGGTTGCTGCCCGTGTTCTCCTCTAGGATTTTGATGGACTCCCGTCTCACATTTAGGTCTTTCATCCATTTTGAGTCTATTTTTGTGTGTGGTGTAAGGAAATGGTCCAGTTTCATTCTTCTGCGTGTGGCTGTCCAATTTTCCCAACACCATTTGTTGAAGAGGCTGTCTTTTTTCCATTGGACATTCTTTCCTGCTTTGTAGAAGATTAGTTGACAATAGAGTTGAGGTTGATGTAATTTGAAAAAAATTTTTTTGCCAGCTGCAATTGAAAATATGTATCTAACAGATCAGCCGTATAGGAGGCCAGCCAATGCTTTAGACTTTTAATCTACTTAATGGGATAAAGGTTAGGTATAATTAAATATCTTTAAGCTTGTGTCTCTCAGTGCAATAAGCAAATGACTGAATTAAATACATCCAGGGGATAAAATAAAAACATTTATCAAGGTAGCAATTTTGAAGGAATAACTCTCCTTCTGGTTGAACCTAAAAACGGTTTGGCACTTTGGCCAAATGCCTGAAAAATACGTATCAATTTTAGCATATTCATAGTAAAGGCATTCATAAAGAGAGTGGATAGAAAGATGAATTCCCTCATCTTAGTCTTCCCTGAGCCCCAGAATTTTTCCTTTTTTTTTTTTTTTGTTGTTTTTTCTATATTGTCCTGTGAACTTTTTGGGAGAATGTTGGAGGCCCTGAAGCAGCAAATGTCTTGGAATAGCAAAGGTCCAGCATTCTAACTCTTACACACTGCAGATTTTCCTCCACCTGCTAGCTAAAAGGCACTGAGGACAGGCTTCTGCTCTGAGAGGATGATCTGTTGCTAGAAGGAAGTGTTCAGCCCTTGAAATGGTGATGGATCCCCATGGTCAATGAAGCAGAATTCCAGTGAGGTGCTCCCAGGCATGACATCCTGCTGCCTCAGATTCTGTTTAGAACCACTGGTCCCAGATCTTGGTTCCAGTTCAGCACGGAACTCTCTGTGCCCGCACCGGCTGACGTCAGTCACTCCTTCCTGTATGCTACTCTGCCTGAGAAGACTGTGGTTGGAATGGCCGCTTGGACCAACGTAGCTTTGCATCCCAGCTCAACGCTGTTCTCTCCTGCCTGTGGACCAGAAAATAACTCATCTATCTGCTGTCCCATAAAACAAACCAGGTAGAGAGGATTCCTTGTGGATAATTCCCTGGGACAGTCTGTGCTGTGTTTGCATAGAGACCTGCACTGCTCTGGGCAGTGACATGAAGGCCAGAGGAAGGGAGTGAGTGAGTGATGAGAGAGGAGAAGGGGGCCGGGGAACAAGCTGTGTAAAGACAGATCATGTGGGTATTATGTGAATGTAAAATCAATTGCCATTAGCTGCACTGATGCCCTCATCTCTAATGTCCCAGGGGTCTCTTCTAACCTAAAAACTTAATCTTTTTTTTTTTTTACTTTTTTTAAATTATTATTATTTTTTTATTCTTATGTTAATCCCCATACATTACATCATTAGTTTTAGATGAAGTGTTCCATGATTCATTGTTTGTGCATAACACCCAGTGCTCCATGCAGAATGTGCCCTCCTCAATACCCACCACCAGGCTATCCCATCCTCCCACCCCCCTCCCCTCTAGAACCCTGTTTGTTTTTCAGAGTCCATCGTCTCTCATGGTTCGTCTACCCCTCTGATTTCCCCCGCTTCATTCTTCCCCTCCCGCTACCTTCTTCTTCTTCTTTTTTTTCTTAACATAGATTGCATTATTTGTTTCAGAGGTACAGATCTGAGATTCAACAGTCTTGCACAATTCACAGTGCTTACCACAGCACATACCCTCCCCAGTGTCTATCACCCAGTCACCCCATCCCTCCCACCCCACCCCCCACTCCAACAACACTCAGTTTGCTAAAAACTTAATCTTGAGGGCCATTTTTTTTTTAAGATTTTATTTATTTATTTGAGAGAGAGAGCATGAGCAGGGTGAGGGGCAGAGGGAGAAGCAGGCTCTCTGATGAGCAGGGAGCCCGACGCGGGACTCGATCCCAGGACCCCGGGATCATGACCTGAGCTGAAGGCAAACGCTTAAGCGACTGAGCCACCCAGGCACCCCTTGAGGGCCACTTCTTTGCTTCTTAGAATTAGGGAATGGAAGAGAGGATGGTGGCCAAGAGATCTCTCCTCACTTCCACCTCCCTCTCTTTATACATGTGTGTGTGTGTGTGTGTATGCACACCCACATACACGTATACAAGGACACACACACACACACAAACCTGCATTCGTGTGTAAATATGTGTAAGTCCTGATATCAGAGCTTGCTTCTGACCATGTTTGGCATTTTAAGATACTTTCCTGGATGTCTGCTTTAAGAACACTCTATTATACTTTCGAATCATGACCTATGTTTGGTGATCTTTCACCTCTGTGTATTTTGAGCCACTGATCCTTGCCACTAAGTTTTTAATATTCTACATTTTAAATTCTATCAGTGTGCTCTGTGTAACAGAACTTGTTTGGGCCCAATACCCATAAAAAGAGTGTGTGCTTAACCTAATCGAGTAGATTCTGTTTCCTGGTTGACTCACTTCAAGCCCTAGAGAATGGAATGCCTGGCCCTCACAAGCTGCCTGATAACGCTGAGTGACCCTGTTTGACTAGGGGGATGGGGAGTGGATGCAAGAAGAAGACGCTATTTAAGCTGTGATGACCAAGTCAAGCCCTTCCCTCAGCTCAATCTCTCTCAGAGAAAATTCTCCTTGAGGAAATGCAGGGATAGGAATTTGTCATGAGATCTAGAGGAAGGGGAGGCACATTCATGACTGACAAATGGGGAGAGACAGATAGAACTGCAGTTTGAAGGAATTGGGCCCAAGACCAGGGCTTGCTGGGTGAGATCCAAAGGTACAACTGTTCTTTCCATCAGCTGGGGCGTCTACAATGCTTCTTTCTGCCCACTCCTGGGTCAGATACTTCCTGTGGCCAGCCCCCTGAGTTAGGCACCATCTTTGAACCCCTGGAAGTCCTACTTTCTGGGATGTCTGCCCGGTTTCTAGGGCCTTGAGCATGTCTTTCCCCGTGTTGAAGAGGTAACCCAACTCAGTCACGCTCCTCAGCATTGTTTCTGAAGTCATGGAGATGGAACTAGGAAATGGGTGTGACCAACATGGTGCCAGAGGGTCTCTGCGCTGTGGGTGCCTTTGTCCAGACCAGTGGACACTGCTACTCCTCCCCTGAGGCCTGAGACTCTCGTGAAGTCCTCATGTGTGGGAGCCCTAAGAGATGGGCCTGGGGTCTGAGCTGCTTAGGAGAATTCAGGCGGCGACAAGCTAAGAACCCTGAGTTGGTTTAGAACGTCTGAGATCAAAGCTGCTCATCCTTAGCTACCACTCTCATAGGTCCGCCACTGTCCTTTAAAAATAGCAGATGGAACTCCAGCAGTTGGGCTCTTTCATGCCAAACCTATGAAACCTTGCCCTGCAGTTTTCCCCACCAGCTGGGCCGTGTGCTTAGCGGTGATGTCCCTGAGCTTACATCATCTGCAATTTCTATTTAAAGGCAAATCCCAGACAGTGAAATATTTGCTGTAAATTATTGCAGCAACGTGACACACGGCTCTTCTGCCACTAAGGTCACTCTGCCCAAGGCCTCTCACTTCCTCCTCGATTGCAGCTCATTCCGGGAGGTTTCCTCAATTTCAGCAATTCTTGTGCAGAGCCGCCCACCCAGCCATTTATCATTGGTAATAACCAGAAGAGTTGTGATATTTTACATCTCCACACAATGATCTGAGTCTTGGAAGGCTTCCTAAACTCCCTAGTCCCCTCTGCCTGGCCAGGGCCTCTCTTCCTTTCTAAGGGCAACAGATTGAGTTCAGATGCAGGGCTCTCCCGCCCTGGAGGAGCTTGTAGGTCCCAGCAACGTCCAACAGATTCATTAACATAGCAATCAAAGGAGAGCAATGAAGGCCCGGTTATTCCGGTGAATGCCGAACTTGTTCGAAATCCTCATATAGAATCTTGATAGGCCCACAGGCAAAGGATTTGAGACACCTTGTTGCAAAAGAATTTCCGAGAGCCAAAGGCATGGGAATGGAGCCATCAGGACAGAAAGCCAGGTATTGCGAAGCCTTACTGCAAACAAGCTCAGCTCTTACCTTACGGGATGCCCTTTCAGAACCAGAGGAGCTTCCTGCAACATCTAGACATTTCCATAGTTTTTGGTGGACCCACCCTGGCTTTGAGGGTGAGAGCAGGGTGTGTCGATTAGAGATGCAAACTCCCAGGACATGCATTTCTTGAGGAAGCAGGCCTGAGTGTACCTACATCTATTATAGTTATTTCCTTGGGATTGTCCTGCCTGTGAGTGGCCTTTTAGACAGGCAGCCCTAGCTGGCTTGCATGGTGGCCTGTGAGGTTTTGCCTGTCGGGACTCTGGGGTAATCCATAGCCAAGAAAGAGCATCAGCACGTAGGATCTGAACAATGAGCCATCTTGAACTCATAACTACATTTTGGGAACAAGAGTTGTGCATAGAGATTTAAGGAATTCAGCATTCAGATAAAAAGAACAATGAGAGGGGCGGGGGGCTGCTTTTTGGCCCACCTACTTTTCTTGGCCACAAATTTCAGAAAACTTTCGGAATTGCTTATAAAAGTCTCGATTGGAAAAGAAGTCTCAAAGCCATCTCCAGTAGTATATATCTTTGCCAGCCACTTTCTCATGCACGAGCATACTGTGCAAGTACCAGATTTGGGACTGAAAGAAGAATCCAGCAAACCCATCACCTTGCCCTACTTTGTGACTCCTTCTAATCAAACACCCTGATAAGTTGCAGTCTTCCTTTTGAAGATGTCCTGTTTCTCTTTACAATTTATTTTGGTAACGAATTGCTGTAGGGAAATGTAGTGATAGCTGTGCTTGCTTTGTCCTGGTCTTCCCTCCTTAGCAGCCCCCGCTTCTTTTCAGCAAAGAGCAAACTGGGTACCCATGGCTGCCCTGGTCCCTCACGAGGGGGTCCCGCATCACCTGCTCCTGACTCAAAAGGGACAGCGTTGCCATCTGTCAGTGGCTAATCGTCACGGCTGCGTCAGGTCATTATCTGGGTCCCTCTTATGTCACAGCAAAAGGGGCCGTAATGGGAGCGAAAAAGAAGGCAGAGCAGGATGACGTTGGTGTTTGAAAGTGGTCAAGTTGGGGCTGTCTCTTGGAAGCAGTGAGACGGCCCAGGTTGGAGATAGGGGGCGCAGAGGGGCGGGCTCAGCGGCTGCAGCAGCTGAGGAATGTGCTCTCCTGCCACAGGGCCTTCTAGAAGGCTACCAGGCAGAGCTGCCTTGCACAGCTCCAGGGCTCCCATTCACCCTGGAATTGTGTCATGCTGGCTCTGGGGTCTGTGCCTTCCCAAGCTTGTGCCTGAAGGGAAGACAGGAGAGGAGTGGGCAGACCTATGACTCCACCCCCTCTCCTCCTGCCTGTCCCAGCAGGCTTCCATTCAGACCGTGAGTCCGTCTCTGAGGGCCAAGACGTGCCCCACGTGGGAGAGAGTCTCTTCTGGTTTTGCCACGTACTACATGTATGGCAAATTATTCTATTGCCCCAATAGAGACCCATGACCAAAAGAAGGCTCATGAACAAGTTTTTAGAACTTAGCCTTTTATTATTATTATTTTTAAAGATTTTACTTATTTATTTATTTGGGGGAGAGAGAGAGAGAGACAGAGAGAGAGCAGGAGCAGGGGGAGAGGCAGGGGGAGAGGGAAAAAAAGAATCCCACGGGGTCTCTGCACTGAGCCCAACACAGGACTTTATCTCACGACCCTGAGATCATGACCCGAGGTGAAATCAAGAGCCCGACGCCCAACCGACTGAGCCACCCCAGCGCCCCCATCTTTTTTCTATGTCAAGGATTTCTGCTAGGCCACAGCTCAGGGGTATTTGTGACTTCTGTTTACTTCTAACTTTGGTTCACATGTGGACTCTCACTGCTCCCTGCCAATCAGTGCTCTCATACCTTATATTCAAGAATCTACAAGAGACAGAATGTGACTGGTCCAGGTTTGTCACCAAGAATCCTCTGGGCCACACACCAGTCTGCGGATTGCCTGCCTAGTCCTGTCTCCTTGCAGGAGGCTTGGGAGTTTTCCCCAGTGGAAGACTGTGGGCTTACCACACTTGATGGCTCCCTCCAGCACGTAAGACCAAAGGTGAAAAGGAAGAAAATGAAATTTTCTGTAATTCCACAGCAACCTGAGAGCACCCTTGATGTCAGGGCATCCTGGGCGCCTGCTCTTACCAAGGTCCCTATTATGTAGATGGCATTTCTACCAACGGCAGAGCTGCAGGTTGCTGGCCTGAAAGCAAGGGCCAGCCATTATCTGCCCGCCATTTTGTAAAACAGCAACAACAAAATCCCCCAAACCTTTGCTCAAGGCTGTGAATACCAAAATTTGCCAAAGGAAGCGGTGGGAACTGCATTACTTAAATCCTTTCAAAATTGCCTGAATAAAGCACTTCACTCAGAAGTAAGGAGAATAGACTGGCGCTGACCCTGCAGGGCATCCATAAGATGACCTCAGAGTTTTTTTTCTTGTGTCTGGTTTCTATGAAGGAGAAAGACTGGAGCTGAACCATGAAACAAAGAAGGAAGTTCATACCCCCTCCCACCCCCACACCCTTTAGTCTTTAGTTGGGTTCTGATTCCCGATTGTCTCCACCAAAGAAGTTTTAAAAGTGTCCACACATACTGCCATCCTAAAATATTATAGGATCATCCTGTCCACTTTAAAGAGAGAATTCACTTCAAAAAGCCTTTCATGTTCCCATTTCTTCTTCCATAATTACTGCAGATGTCCTCATGAGTGGGCTCTGCATAATTCTCCCAGTTGGCTCCGGTGCCTCAAAGTGCGTCCACCTTACAGCCACCAAACAGAGTAAAATGCCCCTTTGCACGGCTTTACCACATCTGTTATGAAGTAAGCCTTGTTTGCTCTTTGAGATCCCAATAATCACATGGCAATGTCTCAGGCAGCAGCTGGAATCTAGAAAAGTGAAAGCAGGAGGAAATGGACATCTTTTGCAGGAGGCGTAGTTTTGTTTTCTTTTCTCCTTCTTTCATTCATCTTTGTTTGGAAAGCAGATAAGCAGGCATTATTTATTGAGAAGGAAGTGTGTGCATTAGCTACCATGGAAACTTATGTAACGATTGGCACTGTCCAGGCCAATTAAGCCCCTTTCATAGTGCTCGTTTTCTTTCTAGGGGATGAGAAAGCCACTTACGTAAGAGACAGATAAGTATTTTACAAGTTCTGAGCGTAAGGCTTCAAATGTTCCTCTACGGACTTTCCTGGCAATCTGGGCACAAGGCAGTTGCATTTACTCCAAGCCTCTGAGAGGACTCTGGACCCTAGGAGTGACCACCTGCAGCTCTGGGCACCACACCCTTCTGCACCTGCTGCCCATTCACTCTGCAGTTAGATTCCGAGCCTCATGTGGTTGGTGCTATGGAGATCTTCCTTCCCCAGGCTCCTTGCCCAGGCCCTTGGTTCCTGCTGTCATACCTCTTTGGTGCTAAAACTGTTGGTCTGCCTTCCATCCATCCATGCATCCATCCATGCATCCATGCATCCATGCATCCATCCATGCATCCATCCATCCATCCATCCATCCATGCATCCATCCATCCATCCATCCATCCATCCATCCATGCATCCATGCATCCACCCATCCATTGATTCGGTGCAGGGGATACTGAGATGAGTAGGACATGGTTTCTGCCCTCAAGGAACTTATAGTTTAATGGACAAGGCAAAAAGGCCAGTGATTTTATATATGAACATATAAAAATCACAGCATATGGAAGATTTAGAGTGAACCATTTTATTCCCACTCCTGTTGTGTAGATTCCCGGTTCCCCTCCCCACTAATTCCAACCACTTAGTTGAAATGCCTCCAGGGATGCATGCGTAAGCACATGCAGGTAACTTGGGGGGGGGTGGCATATAATACATACTTCTGGACAAGGGGACCCTGACTGAAGAGGGATGTGTACGGTCACTCGAGCGGTGTCCCCAGCCCTTATACACTGGCAAACACACTTTGATTTTTTTCAACTCTCATTTGTACTAGTGTGGGTTAAACCTCCCAGGCTATTGTGATACCTGTGATGTGTATCGATCCCTAATTGCCTACTGATCTTGATATGTAACTGTTTCCTTAGCCACGTGTTTTGAGGTGGCATGAGGTACCTTAAAATGTGCATCTCCAAATCCTACATTCCACATCACTTCCATTGCTTCTTGGGAGGCCCAATGCCATAATTTCACTTTATTGGCCATGATGGGTGTTCAGCATAATGTAAAATGAAAGGCCATATTGGGTTAAAAATATGGTCGTTAACTGAAGAGAGTGTGGCTGAGGGCTAGTGGCTCATAGTGCGGAGAAAATACATACTAATAGAAGATTCCTGGTGGATAAATTTTGTATAGTCAGTGAATATTCAGCTCTTATATTCATCTAGGATGCACTGGGACAGCTACGCTGGTTGTTAATAGCTGGTGTGTTTTCTGATTAGTTGGTGTCCTGCCATACAGATTGGAACCATTTCAGTGATTAATAGCATTAATATAAATAAGTATTTCATGGGACATTTTTAAATGAAGAATGCCTGTATTTTATGTATAATCAATCACATATAGTAGGCCTGGGATTTTTTAAAAAAATATTTTATTTATTTATTTGACACACAGAGAGAGAGATAGCAAGAGCAGGAACACAAGGAAGGGGTGTGGGGGAGGGAGAAGCAGGCTTCCCGCTGAGCAGGGAGCCCGATGCAGGGCTTGAACCCAGGATCCTGAGATCATGACCTGAGCCGAAGGCAGTCACTTAACGACTGAGCCACCCAGGCACCCCAAGACCTGAGATTTTAAAAGCATCTCTGAGCCCCTTTAACCTTTCCTTAGATATTTCTCAAGGCAACCTCCTTGGGTAAAGAATGGGGCCAAGCAGGCAGGGTGGCATACAGTCTCCCTCTTTCTCTTCCTTGGGTCTCCCTCTTTCTCTTGCTTCCACATCCTCAGAGCATCTGCTTTTTTGCACTGAGTTCTGAGCAAGAATTCTTTGGAAGAAAATGCTCTCTTAATTAAACATAAGGTTGAAACCCTATTCTAATACTCTGGCAGTGTTTCCATGAGGGCCATGAAAATACATGGGGAGGGACACCTAATCTAGTCTTGAGGGTCAGGCATGCATCAGGGAAAGCTTTCCATAAAAAGTGATTCCTGAGTGTGTGTGTAGGGTGGAGTGAGGACATTATGTACCTCCCAGGCAGAGGTAGCAGTATGTGGGAAGTCCCAGAAGCAAGGCGAGGAAGGTTTAGTTTCTTCAGGAAAGTTGCAAGGTGTTCAATATGGCTGGACAGTCTGGTTTCAGATGAGACTGGAGAGGGGAGCTGAGGTCAAACCTATGTTCCTGCCTATTCCACTTTGTCAGTTTCACTTCTTTCCACCAATGCTCTGTGTCTAGATGATGTCTCTCAAACTCTTGAACTTCAAACCTAATGTGGGTATCATCCTTTCCTCCCTATCCTTTTGGCCCTGTTGAACTTTGACCCCAACCACATTCTCAGACCACGTGATCCAGTTTGAGAGACCGGTTGTTGAATCCAGTCAACTCACACTTACATTTGCTTTTCTGAAGTCTGTACTAACCCATCAACTTTCCAGATTCCTAAGCATTGAGCCCAAGGCCTGATGTGTCTAAACCAAGTGCTGAACTTCCACTCGCGTGTCTGTCATGACCTCGCGTTCTGGCTCTCATTCAGTTTCTTAGTCAAGTCTTAGGACAAAAATCTTGCAATGGGTTGATAGAATGACCTCCCAAACACTCAACACCCTATAGCAAGCAAGTATAGCATCTTTTGGAAGCCAGCCTTTAGTTACCTACAGTTTCGCCTGGCTAACCCTCAAGAATTACTGTGCTCTCCCTTCAGTTTGCCAAAATATTTCTTGTACCAAATTGTAATCCAGGGTATGACACTTTAGCTTAAAATCAAGTTTTTCATTTGTGGGAAATGTTCCATCCTTTCTTTATCACTTCTCTTAGCCAAAAGGGATCTCCAAGTTGTGAGAACTGAAAATGCCAGAAATTTCCACCACCATGGCTGCCAGCAAGGGACCTTTGGGCTCATCAAAATCAAAGAGCTCAGTTGAAAGTCTTTAAAGGGAGTCCTTTCTGGTGGAGAAACCATCAAGTTCTACACTACTTATTATGGTCTCCAAACTGTTGACTGTGACAAAGCAAGTTTTGTGTACAGGAAACAACCACTTCCCTTCTCCCTTTGGAGGACCTAAAAAAAATTGATCTTAGATAAGAAGCCATAAATAATTACATAAACAATTACTCAGCCTTTGCCTTTTTTCTTTTAATCCTGTAATGGTACTTTAGCAATAACATCAAACACCACTATTTTTCTTAAGTTTTTGCAGTGAATAAAAATAGAAAGAAAATTTAAATATTCTAAGTACTTGGTGTTTAAGACTTTCATTAGTTGTGAGAAGACACTGTTATTGATACATTGCCGGCTCCTAATTTGTAACCATGCATGACTACGAAACTGAATGTAAGTTTTTGTTTTCCCCAAGCAAAGAATAAGACCATTTTTACAGTATGTCATTGAGGATGTAAATTTTCCAGCTATATGAAGTACTTAGATTAAAACTATGCTTTTAGGTGTGAATCATAGCTCCAGTATTTAGTTTTAACTGTCAAAACTTTAGGTTCTCCCAAACCATAAGGAAGTTAAAAGCCAGGTCACTCCCTAAACAGAGCTTGAGCTTTCTTTTTTTTTTTTCTTTTTAAAGATTTTGTTTATGTGAGAGAGAAAGCACAAGTGGGGGGCAGGGCAGAGGAAGAGGGAAAAGCAGACTCCATGCTCAGTGGGGAGCCCAATGTGGGGCTCGATCCCAGGACTCTGGGATCATGACCTGAACCGAAGGCAGATGCTTAACCTACTGAGCCACCCAGCACCCCTAGGTTGGGCTTTCTAATACGCTGTTATTTTTTAATGGGACAAAAAGTGATAGCAATACTTTATAAATGTTAAGCTGGCTTATTTTATGTAGCATCTTATGGGAAGTTAGGAATAAAAATGTGACCCATCATTGTGAGCAATAAATATTTGCCCTGTGCTTAGTGATAGATTAGACATTTACTGTTTGGCAATGTTTTGGAAAAAAATTTTAGAAAGGAAGGGCCATTTTACTATGGAGAATGTGACTCTCCATTAGCATGAGAAAAGAGTTTCCTGGACTTGAAGTGACATGAAACAATTCATTTAATATTTAACATTCATGTTATATACATTTTTAATATTTTATAACCACAAAAATACCTGCTTATAATCTGAATGTTATAATGCTGGATAATACACTGTGACCAGTAAGGCTCATTTCATAAAAATTATCAAGGTGTGAGGTTTATTTAATACTCTAAAGGAATTGTGTAATTGTACCTTTTGTTCTTTAAAGCCTATTTGCCTCAGAGTAGTAGAATTAATCACATAAATACCCTTCTCTGTGCCCCCCTATGTTCATTATTCATTCACTCTCTTACTGCCTGTTGAGCATCTACAGGGGTCAACCCATTATGTAAGGTAAGAGGATTCAGGATTCCAAGATGAGTAGGACCTGGCCTTTGCCCTCCAGGAGTAAAAAACAAGTGGAATGGAGTGTTTGCCCAGCATTGACACAAGTACTAAAGGAATGCAGAGGAACTATGGAGGAAGGGGCCTGGTCTACATAGACAGGGGCCTGGTCCACACAGTCCTTCTACAATGCAGGATTTTTCCATGACAGATGAGAAGGTGTCAGGAAAATGGCCCTGCATTGGGGATTAGAAGGCTTGAATTTGGCTCCTTGTTTATCTACTTCCTAGATTTGTGACCCTGGGTAATTTACTTCAATTCCCCAAGTTTTCTCATCTACAAAATAGAAATAATAATAGCTGTTCACTCATCTCATAGAATATTGGTTTTAAGGCTCAAATGAGCTAGTGTAAATGAAAATCCATTTTAAAGATTATATATATATAATCTGTTAGGACTAATAAATGAATTCAGTATAGTAGCAGGATATAAAATTAATATGCAAAAATCCGTAGCATTTGTATACACAAATAAGAAACAGAGAGAGAAATTAAGAAAGCAATCCCATTTGCAACCACATCAAAAAGAATAAAATACCTAGGAAAAAAATTTAACCAAGGAGGTGAAAGACTTATACTCTGAAAACTATAAGGCACGATTAAAGAAATTGAAGAGGGCACACAAAAAAGGAAAGATATTCCATGTTCATAGATTGGAAGAATCAATATTGTTAAAATGCCATGCTACCCAAAGCAATCTACAGATTCAATGCAATCCCTATCAAATACCAATGGCATTTTTCACAGAAATAAAATAATCCTAAAATTTGTATGGAACCACAGAAGACCCTGAATAGCGAAAACAATCTTGAGAAAAAAGAACAAATCTGGAGGCATCAAGCTTCCTGGTTTCAAACTATGTTACAAAACTATAGTAATCAAAACGGTATGGTATTGGCATAAAACCAGAATCATAGATCAATGAAATAGAATAGAGAGCCCCCAAATAAATCCACACATATATAGTCAATTAATTTATGGCAAAGGAGGCAAGAATACATGTTGGGAAAGGACAGTCTTTTCAATAAATGGTGTTGGGAAAACTGGACAGCACATGTAGAAGAAAGAAATTTGACCACTGTCTTACACCATATACACAAAAATTAACTCAAAATAGATTAGAGATTTGAATGTAAGATCTGAAACCATAAAACTTCTAGAATAAAATAGGCAGTAAGCTCCTTGACATCGATCTTGGTGATGATTTTTTGAATCTGACACCAAAAGCAAAAATAAACAAGTGGGACTGCATCATACTCAAAAGCTTCTGCACAGCAAAAGAAACCATCAATAGAATGAAAGGCAACTTACTGAAGGGGAGAAAATATTTGCAGATCATTTATTCATTTATTTGATAAGGGGCTAATATCCAAAATATGTGAAGAACTCATACAGCTCAACAGCAAAAAAAAACCCAATCTGATTAAAAAATGGACAAAATATCTTCGTAGACATTTTCCCAAAGGGGACATACAGATGGCCAGCAGGTACATGAAAAGATGGTCAAAAGCAGGGAAATGTAAATCAAAACCATAGTAAGATATTACCTCACACCTGTCACAATGGCTACTATCAAAAAGACAAGAAATAACAAGTGTTGGCAAGAATGTGAAGAATAGGGAACCCTTGTGCCCTGTTGGTAGAAGTGTAAATTGGTGCAGCCACAGGGGAAAACAGCGTGGAGTTTCTTAAAAAAATTAAAAATAGAACTACCATATTATCCAGCAATTCCACTTCAAGGTATTTATCCATAGAAAACAAAAACATTCATTCAAGGAGATACATGCACCTCTGTATTCACTGCCGCATTATTTACAATAGCCAAGATATGGAAACAACCTAAGTGTCTATCAGTGGGTGCATGGATAAAGATGTGGTGTACATATATACATGATGGAATACTATTCAACTATTAAAAAAGAATAAAATCTTGCCATTTGTGAAACATGGATGGACCTCAAGGGCATTTTGCTAAGTGAAATAAGTCAGACAGAGAAAGACAAATACCATATGATCTCTCTTATGTGTGGAATCGAACAAAACAACAACAAAAAACAAAACTAAGGGCAGAGATACAGAAGACAGATTGGTCGATGCCAGCAGCAGGTTGTAGGGGGTGGAAGAAATGCATGAAGTGGGTAAAAAAAACTATATGTATGTATAATTATATTATCTAATATTTATATTACATAAATCTCACATTAGGGGCACTAGTGTCCAATTTCAGGTATTGTGACTACTTCTGGACTAACTAATAAGGATGGGAGATGAAGAATTTAGAGAGGACTTAGAAGAGATGGATACGAAGATGAAAAAAGACGAAAACGGGAAGCCGGAGACAACATGGACAACAGACACAGGAAGGGCGCCAGGTGTTTCCTATCTTTGCCGAGACCCAAACACGAAGAAATGGATTTACACAGCAGCATGAGGGATTCAAGTTAGGAATAAGGATGACTTTATTTTCTCTAAAGAGCTGTTAAAACACTAAAAAAGCCAGTAAAGTTCTCCTTTTCTGAGAGTCTTTAAAAACAGAAAGAACGGGGAGCCATCCTACAACAGTGGGTCACTGTTCAGTGCAGAGTTATATAAAGAGAGTTCAAGAATAAGAAGTCTACAGGTGATGCTTGGAACATGCTCAACCTTAAATTATTCCTTTGGGGGAGAACCATATTGGGAGAATTACATCAGAGCCCCATTCACCTTCTGGACAAAGTGGATGGAAAAGACATGCCTTCTCTTCTGCAGACCTGTGTTATTCTTGGTTTATTACTTGGTGTAACTTCAGGTGTTTTATGACATACCTATATAGCCCGAGGGTCATAAGTCGTTTATTAGGACCCACCAAATATACAACGACTTCCTCTGAAGCACTTGTGTTGATCCTCATTCTTGGTGGGATTCTATAATTTCATCTCAGTGGACCCTGGACTAACTCCAGTCTCTAAGTTTTAGTCCTTAACTTCCGTGGAGTGTATTTCAGGGATTCTTAGTCTGTAGCTAGCGGGAAACCAGGTACATCGGGACCTAAAGGCTTAACTTGCTTATTTTCCAGGCTCTATAAAGTGAATAAAGTGAAACAGGATCTTTAAAGCAGCCAGGTTCAGACCTAGTCTAGGCGGAAGCCAAAGGATAGTCTGCATAAATGTTCTTGAGTCTACAGCATGGTTAAACCTGGCTTCCATTCCCCCAAAGAGACGAGAGCCTGCAAATGAGCAGAGGCCTATGGTGGGGGCGAGGAGGGGGGGGGTTGCCACTCTCACTGTGGTTCAGTCCCGCCGTTAGTCCTACTTCTGCCCTCCTCTGGCTGTGGGAGGGAGAATTCAGGGCCAGAGGATGCACTGATGGGTCCTCTACTATCTAGGTGTGAGATTTGGGTCATCCCTATTCCTGAAATGGCATTACTCTTCCTTATTTCCCATCTGATTACTCCGTAGCTTGGAGCATATGCTGCTTTTCCACCCTTCCTGGTTGAAGTCTGCCGCAGTATTTGTGTAGCCGACAGGGAAAATGGCAGAAGAAGGAGGGAGTTTCTGTTGTAACTGTCTATTTTTAGTGGCTCATAAACTTCTCCATATTCTTTTGGCCTGAAGCTGCATATGCTTGTTCTCAGCCCAAAGGGAAGTTATTTTGGAAAGTCTGAGCAAAATCCTCTCCATTGCTGCTTGGGTTGGCTTAAAGGAGATAGAAAAAAATGAGCTTTTGGAAAATCAGGTCTGTAACTGGGGCTGGTGTGGAACTGGCCACTGGAATCCTACTTGGTCCATCTTCCACCAGGCCCCATTAGAGGTGGCGCCGCTGGGTGGAACATTTAGGGGCCCTTTCATAGGCTGCCTTCTGGTCACGGGATAGTGACAGCATGGGTGTCCCAGAGCTGAGGGGCCCTGATAGCAGGGCCGTCAGGAAGCTACACTGCGGTGTGAAAGGAGAAAGAACCGGACCCAAACTCAGGAAACTCTTACTCGTTGTGTTGCCTTGGATGGATCTAGGGGCTTCCTGGAGGTCAGTTACTCCTCTACAAAATGAAGCAGATAGGCCAGCTCTCAGTTCTAATTCTGCCCTGGAATAAAGGGATAGAAATATATCTCTTCTTGGGATGAAGGTACTCAAATGACTAGGGGGAAACTGTCCTCATCCCTAAGGGCACGGCTGGTAAGAAGCTATGGAGACCAAAGCCAGGCTTTTCCTAAAGCTCATATGAGGAAGAATAAAACCTTGAGGTTCTCAAGCACCAATTTATAGAGGATGTTTTGTTTGTGGAAGATGGAGATGCAGGAGAGTTATAAACAAAATTGAAGTGATGATTTTCATGTGGCCCTTCCATGTTGTTTCCCAGAATTGAAACTATTTATCCATCAAAGCAGATGAAAGCCAAGCTCAACTGTTCCAAAAATGTGAAAAAGTTCCCTTATTTATTTATTCATCTATTTATTTCTTCAACTAATATGTATTGAGTGCCCCCTGATTTTCACCCTTTCCTCTGGGAGCAGGAAAGGAAATGGACAGGGAAAGAAAAAGGTAAGAGAAAAAAAACTGGTTGACCACCTGGACACAGAAGACGGGCTTAGGGCTTAGGGAGCACACCAGAGGTGAAATGGTATCCTCCAGGGAGGACGTAGAGCATCACTGAGCAAACAGAGTGACACCTAGATGACATGTTTGTGCTTCCCACATGCTCCCAGGTTTCAGAGGCAAACCCCTCCCGCTGATTAGCGAGGTGCTGGAGCTCTGTACTCAGGGTCAGCTGGCAGGATGCCATCACTCCTACATCAGCCTTCTCACTTCCTTGCTCTCTCATCCATTCCCATGGGAAGCTCTGAGTTGCCACACATCCTCAGCCAGGAAGGTCAGCATGGACACATCCGTGTGTATGCGGGTGTGGCTGATAAGCACCAGCTGCTGGACCCTACTTGGCCCTGAGCACCACATCCTCTTCCAAATCAGCTACTGCAGCAAACTATAGACCCCATCCCACAAGCCTGCAGAGCCAGCTTTTAAGAAGGGGAGCATGAAATAATGTGAGGAACTTGATTGGGTTTCTTGCCAACCAGGCAAGACCTGGGATGGGTACTGCTGCTGTCAGAAGCAGAGAAGGGGGAGTGGTGGCATCCTATTTCTGAGGCTCTGCTGTGAAACCAAGAGAAAAGAATACCTCTATTCTTGAGAAACCTGAGAAAATGATGCAGAGCATAGAACCATCCTCAAGTTTTCGTGTGCATCCAGATCACTTGGGGGTCTTGTTGGAATTAAGGTTCTGCGTCAGCAGATCTGAGATGGGTCTGAGAATTTCTGTTTCTAACAAGCGCCTAGGTAATGCTTACACTGCTCCTCCGTGGCCCTCCCTTTGAATTGTGAGGCTTTATTTTCATTTCCTAGCACCCCTCCTTAGGGGTAGGAACTTGAACATGAACCAACAATAATATCTCGACATAAGTCAAGGGGTGGCGCATGACCGCTGTGTGGCCAATCAGAGTTTTTGCTTTTTTTTAATTGGGGGTTTGGGGGCTTCAAAATGGAGCCTGGAGAGGGACACCCTGTCCTCTTTAGTTGCTACAGTGTGAATCGGAGCCGCTAGTGACAATGGTTCCCATCTCACAGAGGAGTTGCTCTGAGAAGATGCAGCAGATATGTGGGGGAGCGAGCTGGGCAGCAGAGAGGATCTTCACAGTGTCCAGTGTCCTGGCTCTGGTCGTCCTTCAAGGCAGCTCCACCAGGCCCTTCCTCTGGTCTTCCTCTGTGAGTCTGCAAATTACCCTCTCTTGCTTCAATTGGTGGTTCTCCACCTGGCTGCCCATTAGAGTCCGATGCTCAAACCCCTTTCCTGGGGACTCTGATTCAATCAGTCTGGGATAGGACTTGGGCACAGGTCGTTTTTGTCATTTTTAAAGCTCCCCAGGTGATTCTAATGTGTTGCCAAGGTGGAGATCCACTGTTATGCTCATTGGGTACGTATCGAGCTGCAACTGAGAGAGTCCTAAAAACGGGTTCTTGGAAACCACTGAACTAGAAGAGTTAGACTGAGCAAGAAGACTGGGACAGACTCCTGAGAAGACAATGTCCACAGAGGGCCTGAAGAAAGGGAGGCTGAGGACCACCCTCCAGCCCTCGGTGACCTCTCTGGTCCCCAAACTCGGTATGTGCCACAAGACACTAGATTTGAATTTTGCGTAGAGCTCATAATTTGGTCTTTTTGTCGAAGGGGTTAGCTCTCATTCCAGACCGCATGCTCCTTCAGGGCGGGGATGGTATCTGATGCCTCTTTCATTTCTTCCAAACACCAGCCACTGTAGTGCACTTCACTAGTATTCCCAAATACAAGGTGACTAATGGATGTCCAAGTGTCTCATCTTTCCAAACCAAGTCTCCCCAACTTCCTCCATGATTGTGAAGAATTCCTGAGGCCGTTCACTATGTTCTCAGCATGTGTTTGGAGGAGGGAAAAGGAAGGTTCATCATGTGCTTATTTTGTAGTCCTGACCCACATCTTAGTCTTAAGAGTGGATGAAACATGCCAGAAGTGGGCAATTAAGGGGTTTGTGAACTCTCTTGTCACTTCAGATTCAACAACTTGTTCTCTTGATATAGAAATAGCGGCTGGTTTTGTGGGGTTTTACCACGCTCCCCCCTCAAGGTCAGGCCCTTTGCTCAGAAATGCAGTTGCCTATGGAAAACTGACACTCCCTAATGAGTCCTTACCAGCTGTCAGCCTCACAGCAATAGTAATTATTCTGCAGGCTTCTTGCTAAATTCCAACGATGGTCTCTGCCAGAGCCCAGGAACACAAGCGCACTGGAGGTGGCGGGAACTCACAGAGCTCTTTGGGTGGTATCCTCTCCCCTTCCCTCAGGAGGACTTGGCCTGGGAGGCTTCCAGGCGGCCCCTCCACAGCAGATGTGAAGAGACTGGGGAATGCGAATAGATATCTCAGGCTGAACTTTAGGGCTGTTCACCCTGACTCAAAGAACCGGAAGCACAGTAAGGGACTGAGCTAGGAAGAGACACCAGCCTAGCCAAGGGGAAAAAAAAAAGTACACAAAAGCTTGTTAATATGTAAATAATCTTGCACAGATGTAAACACTATCATTCTTTCTTCTTCAGTATTATTATATGGGTGACAGCCTTAACGTATACAAGACACCTTCGGACAAAGGCCTCAGATAGGAGTCCAAAGCTCAGCTATGGTCTTCTACACTTTATTCTACCACTAACTCCCTGTGTGACAATTCAGTTCATCTATCTGGACCTCACATTGCTCACGGCTGGATATCTACCTGTGCTAACAGCAACATTTCTACAGTTCAGCAAATTACTCCTTATATAAGATGTCAATAGTCAATAGCCTTCAATAGCCTTCAAATACCATGTATGGGAAACTAATTACAATTATTGGCAAGGATGGTAGGGGGCTATTTCCAAGTGCCTTGAATCCACATGGTTGTCCGTTCTTTTATTTTGTGGAGATGTGGTCAAAATAAAAGACGAATTGGGAAGAAATTACAGCCTCCTCGTAGCCTCCGTATATTAAATGGATCCTCTTTGGCTTAGCGAGATAGAGAATTCATTTTTCTAACTCATTTGAGAATTTCTGTTGTGCTCTCTTTCTCTCTCTTCTCCTTCCCCCAGACTCAATGACTTCTGGGGGTGAAGTGGGGGGTTTGACCAGGACACCTGGGAAAGGCCTGGGGGTGTAGCAGGGGCAGTCCTAATGCAGTCAGCTGCTGAAAGGGGTTTCAGCAAATAGCATGAGATGCCTATCCCAGAGACCTGCCCCTCCCAGGCCATTCCCTAGAAGTGGAATCCTGCCAGTTCTTCCCAGCTGGCTCCGAAATCCGATGCCTTGGTGATTGGTTTCACCATCTGACTCCAAAAGACTTGCACACTGGGGTAAAATGGATGTCTCTCAAGAGTGTGATAATCCACACTTCCTGATAGGGTTTCCAAACACTGCTCTTCCCGGGTCTTTTTCTTTCTTGGTTGTAGATCTTTCTCTTGAGTCTGAAAGCACCCGTCAGTTTTTGTTACGATGAAGTGGATTTCGTACTTTTTCCCTTCACATGCCTGCAGCGCCTCGTGCAGCATTTTGTCTGTGTCACAAATCATGATGTCTCATAATTATTTGTGTACTTCTTCATCTAACAAGGATCTCTCCTGAAGGGTGGGAGGTGTGCCTTGTTTGTTCCCATACGTTCAGCAACTAACAGCATGTAGTTCTTAGCACATAGTAGGTGTTAACCACATGTTATTTGAATGACTGCTTTGCATGAACTACATCAGGGCATTCTGGTGACTTTCCAGGAAAAGTGAGACCACCAAGAGTCAAAATATTTTTAAAACTGCATGGTTTCAAGGTATCAGTAGAGGAAATACTATGAGTTCAGAGACTGAGTTAACTTTTGGTGGTGGTGTAATAAGATTATTGGTTAAACCGGTTTTCTTTCTTACAAGATTCCATGTCTCCCAAGATAACATGAAGTAATCCTATGAGGCCTTAAGCATGCAGAAGGAAAAGGCCTGCATGCTCATTTATCCATCCAGAAGTATTTGCCAAAGGAACAAATAAATGAAAAATGAATCTTTTAATAAACAGAAGATACATAAATTCCCTTTAACTTTCTTTGAACTCCATTATTAAAAGAAATATCCTACCTTCAAAGGCAATAATATATATAAACATGGTATGGTGTGGCACATAAATGTTAGCTATTTTGATTATTTTAATGTAGATAATGAAGTGGCATGCTTCCTCAATCAGGGCAAATCACGGTTAATGCCAAGAACTCCCCTACCCTTTTGTTAAATTAAAAGCAAATAAAAAGAATAATAAAAGCAAATACAAAATAACTTTTGAAAAATTCTCTAGTTAAACACAGAGAATAATTTCTTGTATCTGGAGCCCATTTTGTTTTGTAGTCTTCATTCTTTAGGAACGCCTTCACACAGCAAGGCAAGAAATAGTACCTTCAATTTATAGATGAAAAAATTGATGGTTTAGCAGAATTTGGCTCAATGTTAGGTCCCGGTCTCTTCACAGACCTAATCCTGAGTTGGTGCTCCATTAGTTCTTCCTTTTACTTCTGCCTCATTCCCTTTGCTTTGCATGGAGCTCAATGAGGACAATTCTACAACTGAGATACTGGGCCCCAGAGTCTCCTAGAAGATGGGGCTGGATTAAGGGACTGAGAGGAGAAACAGGGGAAATGGCATGCATTTCATTACTCACTGCTGTCTTCAAAACTCCTGAGGTGACAGCTAGTCAGGGAACTAGAGAGGGTCTGATGTTTCTGATGTTTTCAATAACCCTGGTGAGGGAGGCTTTCTTATAGGCCAGACAGTCCCCTCACCCTTACTTAGCTCAAGTAGTGAAGACAGGGTTCCATGATCCACACTAGTTTTCCTTCTCCTTCCAAGCCTGGATTGGGTATAGGGTGGGCCTCCCTGCCTCCACTCCCACTCCAGAGAGGCACAGCTTTTAGGTAGTTTCTGGCCTCACATTATTTTGGTGTCCCCAGATACGGACACACGAGCCATGCCCATTTTAAGGGTTGTTTTGCTATTTAGGACAGGAAGACAGACAGGAGATGACAAACCTTACCAGGTGCACAGAGCCACCATCTCCAGAGCAGGACTAGAACTAGAGTAAGGCAAACGAGGACAAGTCACATAAGCACAGGGTCTGAGGCCATCTTTATTTAAAATTTTGGTATTTCAGGGCGCCTGGGTGGCTCAGCTGTTAAGCGTCTGCGTTTGACTCAGGTCATGGTCCCAGAGTCCTGGGATCGACCCCGCATCTGGCTCCCTGCTCGGCGGGGAGTCTGCTTCTCCCTCTGACCCTCCTCCCTCTCATGCTCTCTGTCTCTCATTCTCTCTCTCGCAAATAAATAAAATCTTAAAAAAAAAAAATTAAAAAAAAAATGGAGCGCCTGGGTGGCTCAGCCGTTAAGCATCTGCCTTCGGCTCAGGTCATGATCCCAGGGTCCTGGGATCGAGCCCCGCATCGGGCTTCCTGCTCGGTGGGAAGCCGGCTTCTCCCTCTCCCACTTCCCCTGCTTGTGTTCCCTCTCTCGCTGTCTCTCACTGTCAAATAAATAAAATCTTTAAAATAAAATAAAATGTTGATATTTTGTGTTTTTTTTTTTTTTTTTTTTTTTTTTTTACTTTTCAGCATTAAGATACTAATTATCTTGATTCCTGACTTCTTTGGCGACCCCTTCCATTTTGACGGAGCCAATGGTATTTTAATGACCAGTACTGTCAGATTAGTTAGCTGTTGAATTTGTTTTTGTGATGGTCTCAGAACCTGTCAAAACCCTGGCATGTCTGCGTCACAGCTCACTATCTGTTCTGACGTGACGTAGCTCAGCAGCTGTGCCCGTCACAGAGCAAGGACTCAACAAAGAAGTCTAGATGCCCGGGGCACCTGGGTGGCTCAGCCGTTAAGTGTCTGCCTTCAGCTCAGGTCATGATCCCAGGGTCCTGGGATCGAGCACCACATCGGGCTCTCTGCTCAGCGGGAAGCCTGCTTCTCCCTCTCCCACTCCCCCTGCTTGTGTTCCCTTTCTCACTGTGTCTCTCTCTGTCAAATAAATAAAATCTTTAAAAAAAAAAAAAGTCTAGATGCCCTTTCTTCCACCTGAGCACGGAAACATCTCAAAGCTTGAGGGGTTCTTCTCCACCATAATGAATATGTTTAAAGTGAATGTGGTAGGTGGGCGGGTGATGATCTTTTCTCCCCTCAAGTGTAAGGGTTGTTTTTCCTTCTGTTGGAAGGAAGCTGTGTGCCTCCCCCTTTGGGCTCCCTCAGCACTTTGTCTCTCCTGGGTTATAGCTCTTACTCTGCTCACGTTCACGGGTCCGCCTTCCCAGACTGTGAGTTTCTCTATGCAAGGACGCTGTCTTACATGTCTCCCTAGCACCGTGCGCACTGCCTGGCCCCGGACCTGCTCAGTAAGTGTTCATGGAGTGAAGGTAGAAATTAGGCAGTGTTTCTGACTCGTGCAAAATGCTTTTGTTGGCATGAACTTTTCGTATCAGAAATTCTTTAATAAACCAGAACCAAGTGCTTTCTGCGAACCCTATCTAGCTCTTGCTTCCAGTGCTTCCATTTGTGAGAGCTTAATGTATATCAGGTCTAGTCATTTAGGGAAGTCTTTAGTAATTGGCCAGAAAGCCTGTCACTTGCAACATTATGTTGGTGACTGAAAGTCTTCTTGAATTATTCAGGACCTTTTGGGTTGTAAGCAACAGACTCCAACTCAAATTAGCTCAAGTGAAAATGAGAATTAGCTCAAATAACAGAGAAACCCAGGGATGAATATCTGCTCTAGAGGCTGAAATGATGTCATCGGGACCCCATCTCTCACCACTGGTGAAGTCGGTTTCCAGCACCCTGAGGCTCACATGCAACCCGCTTCCAGCTCCCAGTGAGGATGAGGTCCTTCATGAAACTCCACCAGAGGGGAGCCTGGGGGGCTCAGTCGGTTAAGCATCTGCCTTCGGCTCAGGTCAGGATCCCAAGGTCCTGGGATGGAGCCCCGTATCCGGCTTCCTGCTCAGGGAGGGAGTCTGCTTCTCTCTCTCCCTCTGCCCCTCCCCCTGCTTGTGCTCTCTCTCTCTCTCAAAGAAATAAAATAAAATCTTTAAAAACAAACAAACAACACCACCAGAAAAGTCCTGGCAAAGACTGCCTGGTCAGGCTTTGATCACTTGTGAACTGGTGAACCCCTCACTGAGGCCAGAGTGGCTGGGCCACCTCAGACACGCCTGGGTCACATTCTCACACCTGTGATGGCAGAGGGGCTGGGAGGGTTATTTCACCTGAGCCTCGCGGCCTAATGCCCTCACAGGAAGGGGAGGCTCCACCACAGACGAATGGGGGTGGTTCTGGGCAGGGAGAAACAGCCAGCGCTCACTACACTTGTAACATTGGATTTACTCATTTTCCATTTAATTCTCATTTTTGCATTCGGTCTTACCAACTTCTCTTAAGTTCCAAGTTAGGTTATTATTGGAGCGGTTTTATGGTTTGATCTTCACCTCTTTTTTTCCTCCTTTGGGCAATTTTTTTAAAGCCTTTCTTGAGGGAGCCTGTTTTCTTGTGTCTACCCCTCTACCTGTGGCCTGCTTTTCTTTATTTACCAGTTTCTCTCTGGTCATGACCTGAGCCGAAGGCAGACGCTTAACCGACTGAGCCACCCAGGCACCCCAGGAACTGTGTTTTAACTCTACTCCTAGTTTCAGGAACACGGTGGGCCTTTGATAAATGTTTAGAGAACGACGCCTGCCTTCCCCTCAGAGTCCCCTCAGCTCTGCTACAGGTCGCTGCTGTGCGCAGTGCACAAATCTATTAGAGCACCATTGCTCTTTGTTTGTGTGTCTTATTTCCCTTACCGCATTGTACACGTCCTCGTGGTAACTATGTCTTTATGAATTACTGGTATCTGTCACTTTGTCCAATGGTATATGAAGTATGTGCTAAGTAAGTGTAAAAAACGTTTTAAATAAACAAAGATCTCTTTAATGCAAATGTTTCAAAGTGGCAGATTATTATATACCCTTTTGTTTGTATCTGCTGGAGTGCTTGCTTGTTGAATACGAACTAAGCCATGCGACTTTTGTCGACACTTGGTTTGGATGTTCCTAAAATGTCCCTAGGTACCAGACTGTTAAGTAGCATGGCCAGACTCCTCTTACTCTTGATATGAGCATGAGAACAGGCTCTGAGAGACAATGAGTACAATCTGGGCAGTCTGTGTACCACACAGCCATAATCATTTATGTCCTGAGGTATGCCTTGCAGAGGGGACCCACGTCTTTGAACCGAGCTGGGGTCTTCAGATCTCAGACTGGTGGTGGAGGTGTATGGGGCTGGAGTTTGTGTCCAAAAGTGACTGTAGGGGTAAAGCCGGGCATCAAGCCCACACTAGTCAGTGGAGAGCAAGAACTGGATTTCAAGTAGAGAATCTCGAAGGGAGAGGAAGCTAGGGAGACTCCTGAAGGAAGGTACTGGAAAGACTCCCAGAGGCAACAGGATGCAGCAAGGACCTCATCACCGTGAACCTGCAGCCGAGTCTGTGGGTGGAAAGGGATTGTTTGGGGTAGTGAGTGAGCTCTGAAAGGGATAGGAAGGAGTTGGTCTGTTGGCTATACACATTAGCAAGCTGGAGGGCCATCACAAACACACCATGTGTGTCAGAGGACAACGTGTAGACAAGTGCACCCTGGGCCTGTCTCCCCCAGGCCTCCTTTGGGGCCTGAAGCAATGGCAGTCATGTGGGAAGACAGGCTACAGGATGGGGTGGTTGTTCTTCTCTAACTCTCTTCTCTAAGCAGCCCAGATTTGGACAGCAGAAGCTCCTCCTCATCAAAGAATGAGGCAGAATCAGCTTAAATAAATATGATTAATAATATGCCAGGAGCAGTCCTGACAAAGGAGTTTAGACCTGACCCTGTTCTTCAGCCAGTGATTCACACTAGCTGAATGGCAGTGGATGCCTACGCTGGATACATGAGGGGAGGTTGGGACGAAACTCCAAACGGAAAGCTCGCTTCTACTTTTTTTGTTTTTAACTGAGGTAAAATTGGTATATAACATTATATTAGTTTCAAATGTATGACATAATAAGCTGATATTTGTATACACTACGGAATGGTCATACCGATTGAATTTAGGGGGATAAAGTATGGAGAAAACAGACTTGATCCACTTTCCTCTTGGAAGGAGACTCTTTCTTTCCTAGCCAGCTTACGTCAGAGTAGAAGATGGGGATTTGATAAAACAATGTCTTTATTTCCTATGTATATTTCTTTGTTCCAAAAAGAGCTCTGATGTGTTTTCATGTTGGGTTCAAAGAAGAGATTGTCCTGGAAAATCACAGCTCCTTTGGAAGGGCAACCAGGACATGAAAACCCTTCTGCTAAATCTTCACCCTGATAAGCTGAGGACTGAATTTCCTGGCTCAGGTGGTTTCTAATTAAAGCAATTTATATTCAAGGAATGTACTCACATGCAGACTCACACAAAATCAATGAAATCAAGAGAGGAAAGAGGAAAAAAAAAAAAAAAAGAATGTAACCAAGAAGCACTTATGTGGAAGGGCAAAAAGAAATTTTTTAGTGTTTACTTTCTGTTGAAAATATTTGTATACATGGCCTCATTTCAGCCAAAATTCTAAATGTGTTGCACACTGTTTCCTATTCTCCCCGTCCCGGGCTGCCCTCCCCCTACACAATAAGGCTGAGTTTTGTCCTAGATTACGCATGACTCCTTATTTTTCTTACGCTTAAACAAGGACCCAGTTTGGGTGCTGAGCAGGACACATGGAATAATTGCTGCCACTCAGTGAGAATGAGGGATTAATGAGAGTGTCCCCTTAAACAAGCCGCACAGTTTTGTCATTTCCATGAAGCTTGCTGGCATATAAATATAACCCCACATTCTTTTATGAAACACATAAATGCAATAAAATAGTTGCTTTGGTTCTTTCTGGAGGCAGAAGGAGAAAAATGTCAAACTCTCATTGTTCAGTGTTTCTAACAGACCCCTTTTGTATAACTGCTATGACTTTTCCAGCACAAAGTTCCAAACGGCAGATAATAGCTTAAAAGGCTATCTGAACCCATTCTGTTATGTAGATGAAAGGAAGTCTTTAAAATTAATCTATGGCATCTCTGAATAAAAAAGAAGGGCACTCATCCAACTCATTTCCTTGGGTCAGAGCAGTGAGCGAGCAGAAGAAAAATGCCAAAATTCTGCTGCTCAAAATCCAGAGCTTAACATGGCACAGACATAGCCGATTAGCGACCAGATTTCTGCTTCTGACCTGTCACTGTTCGGAAATATGAAACAGTGTGTTATTATTCAATGTTATCACTACATTCGGAGTTAAGGTAAGGCATCTGACTCGAGCGTATTGAGTGTAGCATAAAGGTTAAGAACCTGTTACATTGCTGTTTTATAACAAAGTATTTTGTGAGAGCTATATATTTAAAAGGAGATAAAATAATCCTTCTTTAAAAATTGAAAGACTGGGGGTGGCTGGGTAGCTCCGTTGTTAAGCATCTGCCTTCGGCTCAGGTCATGATCCCGTGGTCCTGGGATCGAGCCCCGCATCGAGCTCCCTGCTCTGCGGGGAGCCTGCTCCTCCCTCTCCCACTCCCCCTGCTTGTGCTCTCTCTCTCTCCCCCCTCTCTCTGTCAAATAAATAAATAAAATCTTTAAAAAAAAACAACTGGAAGACTGTCTGCTAGAAGACTGTCTAAGCCAAGGGAAGCAACATTATGTTGGTCACATTGGCACAAACAGCTTGGGAACTATGTTCGCCATGTCATCCTGGAGAATCAATTGTATTAATAAAATTGTATCACCGAATTTATTGCTATCGCAGCAAGTACTGCAGTAAGGAATCAAATGCAAATATCGGCCAAATATGAGATTGAAAGAAATGTTGAGTTAATAACCTCAGTTAAAATGGCATCTGCCATCGGGGGCATTCAGGTAAAAAGACTTGGAAGTATTCAGTTATCAGAACAAATAAGCATTTAGGGGGATTAGTTATAAAATGATTGTGTTGATCAAGACTGTTCCTCTATGCAAGCAATAAATGGAAATATAATAAAAATACAGATTCCATTCACAATAAGACATAGACACACACAGAACGTAAACTATATAGGAATAGAAATACGCTAGACTTATCCATAGAAAAACCCAGTTTCCTTTTTGAGACCTGTAAGAGAGGATTTGAGTCCATGAAGAGAAAATAAAACATGTTCTATTTTTCCACCATATAGACATAATACCCTTTAACAAGTCAATCCCCTCCAATTAAGCTTTGATTTTTAACAAATTTGTAATGAGACTGCCAAAGGGATTTTAGGGAGAACTTCACAGAAATGTTCTAATGTTCATCTAAAAAAAAAAAAAATCCATGTAAGAGTACCTAGGAAAATCTTGAAAAAGTAGGATAATGATGTAGGACTTGCCCAGGCTTAAAAACGTATCATAAAGCAAGGCACACTTAAAAGCAAGTTTTACTTTTGGTTGTATTTTCTTTGTATATTATAAACATTTATTTAACTTGTTGCAGTTTGAAGTAAAAAATTTCCAAAATGTATGCTCAACAATAATCATTAAAATGTTTGCAGCGTACAAAACTGTGTCACATGACTATTTCACTGCAATGAGCAGACTAAGAGCTTAACCAGAATTTATTTTGAATCACAGATTTAGTTTTTTTGAAATTACTACATTTAGAAATGTATTTTTCTATAGTAAATACACTTACTGAAACTGGACAGCTAGAAGAAGTATATGTTCACATGCTTGTGATCCAACTGTTGTATGCTGTCTAAAGTATTCTTCAGCTAAGAATGGCCAAGTCATTTGTGTTAATTTTTTCAACACCAGATCTGCCACTTATCATTGTATCTGCAGGGATGTGGAAGTCTAAGATCCAAGAATGATTTCTCAATATTGTGTTAGTGTGAAAAGAAACCACCAGGATACTGCCATTTCCTGGTTTTGAAGAAGGGCTTCTTCTATTTCCATTTTCCAAATTCCCTTGATGTATCACATCTGTGCCCTTAGGTAAAAGAAATATCACTAGGCCTGATTTAGCCAAATGGCTTTTTTAGGAGTGAAAAGCATTTTTTGGAATTGCCCAATATTGACCTGTTTAAAAGGTACATTCCCTTTCTACATTAGAAGAGGTATCTCCCACTACAGTCAGTCATTTGAGTACTGTTTTTATTCTCTGCATGAGAATGTTTTGACTAGGTTATCAGTGGCAACATTTAAATAATTCATCTTATAGTTAGTTTCACAGGTCTTTGTGAGAATAAAAGTTAAAATAAAACATAATAGCAATAAAAAATGTATCATAAAGTTATTTTGATCAAAGCAGTATGGCACTATCATAGGAATAGATGACTAAGACGGGAATAAATAACATATTTGGTCATTCCACCAATTGAATAGACATGCTCAGGAGTGAACACGTGTAGTTGGGGTTTTCCTCCCCAAAGAGGCTTCTCACCTCCCAGGCAAGTAGATTTCTATTGGGTACTTTTTTTTTTTTTTTCAGTTTATCAACTATGCTGTGGACCCTGAGGGTAAAAATAATATCATATTTCTCATTTTCATGCCTGCACAGTACATAGAGGTATTCCATGTTTGATGAGTACATAAGGGGCTATATGAATACATGTGCATTGGAAAGAAAACTTTGAATAATGTTAGGAAGATCCACCAGCTTTAAATCTCTGCTTGAGAGTTACTGACAAAATTCCTTTTTAATAGCTGACATCAGAAAGAGATTTTCTGTTTAACAAACCAAACTGCAGCTAATGCCTTAGGTGTTTTCCAAATTAATTTATAGGCTGCTGTTCATGAAAAAAATTCTTATTAGGCCAAGTGATGACTCAAATTATTTTTTAATGTAACATTACTTAAATATAAGTACACACAAAACTAGGTTTATGAACGTTAGGTAAGCATAATACCAAAATGCATTTATCAATTGAACATCCATACTTATAAAACCAGTAAAATCCAAATGAGCAATAGATGGTATTTTATGGAAACTAAATTGCTGATGTTGGGTTTAATAATGGAAAGATGTGTTTAGTTGTTTTACATTTCACTAGTTGACTTGATTCTTTTGATCTTGAAAATGAAGGACCATTATATGAGGCTTTGTTATTTTCACTGCTGTCATTTTTAGTTTTTACAGTTTTTGAATTTTTATCCATTGATCCATGATATTGGTTGTCCAGTGAATTTAGTACATTGCCTTGTATACAATTCGTGTACAGTGTTGTATACAACACTGAAGTTTGGCACCAAGTCTCCTGGAAGCACAAACCTCAGGACAGGTTTGGTCACAGGTCGTCATTCCAATGGTTCGGAACGCTCTTGTATTACTTTTCTTAGACCATAATCTAAAAGAAAACGAATTAAAAAATTATTTCAGGGGCGCCTGGGTGGTTCAGGTGGTTAAGTGTCTGACTCTTGATTTCAGCTCAGGTCATGGTCTCAGGGTTATGAGATGGAGCCCCCGAGGCTGGCTCCGCACTCAGTGGGGAGTCTGCCCGAGATTCTCTCCCTCTCCCTCTGCCTCTCCTCCCGCTCGCACTCTCTTTCCCTCTTTCTCTTTAAAATAAATAAATAAATCTCAAAAAATAATTCTTTCAGAACTTATGAATCTTAGTTTGAGAAACATCACCCCAGCTTATTTCAAGTAGTAATTTTTTTTTTTTTAAATCCCAGAACAACAGAAGAAATGGGGCAGCATTTTGTGATTGTTGTAAATAGATTTTGTGACCATTGATCCCTATTTTCAACACCCCTCTCTGGCACGAACCAATCGATCCTCCTTTGGAGACAGGCACGGCTACCCCTCCTCCGCAGAACAAGAAATTGAGGCAGCGACAGCACTCGGGGAGCACAGAGAAAATTATGGTGAAATTTAGATTAGAGGGCAAAGTTGTTTATATCTCATTGAGAGGGAAAGTGAGTGGTAATCACACAAATCGCTTAGCCTTTGGCTTGCTCCAACAATCACTTAGACTGGACATTTTTTCTTCTCTGGCTACCCAGGACTCCTTGGTATCTCAGACCACAACGCACAGAGCCTGGTCCAGCACGTGTGTCCTATTCAGCTACAAAGGACTCACTGAAAGCTAATAGCTTGTCTGAGACCATGAGGGCCAGCAGTCAGCCTGAAAGGTGCTATCCACTTCTAATCATAGACCTGTGTGGCGTGAATGCTCACTGTGGGGAGCGACTGTTGTTTCCCAAGTACAGTTGTCCCTTCTTGAGCAGCTGTCCGGTGCTTGGCTGGGCAGCCTGGGAGCCTTCCGGGTAAACAGTACCTCGGGTTACGTGGCCTCACCGCGGCGTGTGCAGACACAACCCTCAGGTATTTGGGCATGAGCTTGCCTTAGTCATAGTGAGACTACAGAGAATGTTCCTTCAAATCAGACCAAGTCATAACCGCTTCCCCAAATAGCAGGGGAACATTGCCTCGCCATAGTTACTTAGTGTAACCAAAAGAAATCACCAGAGAACATAGAACTCCAGAGAGACTGTGCCAAGTAGATTCCTAATGAATGTTAAATAAGATACTGTTTAGTATTAAATAGAGCTTTCCTATGCTTGCAACCTTCCTGCAACTCAGCAGAACAGCACTGGGAACTAACTTCAGTTCATAGTTTTTGTTATTAACTCTAGTAAGAGCTGGAGTCCTATTTATAAATGACCAGATTTGACTTAGTTGCCTGTTGGGAGTAACCTGCCCAAGCTAGTCACAGGAAGCCAGCTTGCCGTCTTCCATACTTACATTATTATTATTTTCAGGGTCCCCAAAGTAGGGCTTAATACATTTTTTTAAAAGATTTTATTTATTTATTCATGAGAGACAGAGAGAGAGAGAGAGAGGCAGAGGGAGAAGCAGGCTCCCAAGGAGCAGGGAGCCCGATGTGGGACTCGATCCCAGGACCCTGGGATCATGACCTGAGCCGAAGGCAGACGCTTAACCATCTGAGCCACCCAGGCGCCCGGGCTTAATACATTATTAAGAGGGAGTTTGACCTATGATCTTTAACAAGGAGCTCCTTAAATCATGCAAGGTTCGAAAGCCAAATATTTATAAACATGTTCCTACACGCATAAAAGGGAGGATGTAAACCCCACTGTTAACAATGATTATCTCAGGGGAGTGGCATTGGACGGGGTGGAAAATGTCACTTTCTGTTTTATGCACTTCTATTGTCTAGGTTGCTTTCATAGTGAGCATGTGAGTCATATTTTGACTTTTTAAAAACATTGTTTTTATTTAGAATAATTTCATTCCCTTATAAACATGAAACTGGATTCACACTCAGCCCAGAGCAAGTAGGACAGAAGGCACATTAGAATAAGTTGATTTGCACTGATTGACTTCAAGAGGAACTTGTGGAGACAGAAAGACACAATCTGGGGTAGAGCCTCTTCTACAAGGTGGAGGGATGCTTTCTCTCAGTTTCTTCTCATCCAAACCCCTGGATTAGGAGTAGTATGGAGCCAGGAAGATCACAAGCCCTTGGGTGGAACCTGGGTGGCAGCGGACAAGATCCAGCCTCTGTGGAATTCGATGCTGGGACACAGCCATGAAATCACCTCAGCCTCTGCCAAGTGTTTGCTCTACAACTTTAGCATTTCTGGGCAAATATAACTTCCATGGTTATGTTCCACTGCAACGCCCTATGAATTCTAGTGTGTTGGTTTGTCGTTGAGAAAAAGAACATGCCACCTCTACTGATCTGGCTTGCTGGGGAAAATACTTGGTGAGATTAGGGAAACTCATAATCTAATCCTGATTCTGCCCTAACCCTTTGTGAGTCTCAGTTTCCTCAACTCTGTACACATGAGGAGATTGAATGTTACATGATCCCTAAAGTCTCTTTTAGTACAAAAGCTTTATGACCTCTAAAGTGGTCCATAAAGGAAGTATTTTGAGTAGTGAGTACCAGAGTTTCTTCTCATTTGTAAATGCCCAACTTTCTTAAACAGCCCAACTTTAATTAAACACAGCAACTCAGTCAGATATGTATATGTCCTATGTAGCCTGATATATCGTCAGAGAAGTCAGCCTACCCTTTGTTATAGGAATGGAAATGGAGAACCGAGAAAAGTGGTATGCTCTGGGGTTTCTCATGAAATACACATAGACTTGGAATTAGGATTTAGTCCTCCGAACTCCAATGTGGGGATGTAGCTGCCTTCACATCTCTCTTCCTCAGCAAGGTACCTTAGAAATGAGGACCATGTCACCACTGTCCTTCAAGTGACACCTTCGCCCAGAGGCAGAGCTGTGATATTTGGGTCAAGGCATTCCCACTCCGGGGCGGGGTGGGGCTACTCTGGGGCTACTCTCATGTGGGTTCCTGAAGGCAGCTGGTGAGTCAGCCGTAGCCTGACTTTCGGGCGTCTCCCCCAGGGAGGTCTTGGGCAGAGAGAGGCAGGGCGACTGCACGTGAAGTGCCTAAAATCTTGGCCACTGTAGATGTCATGCTCAACTTGGGTCACTTCTAATCCAGGATGTGGTTCGATGACGAACCACCCTGTTATGTTACTATATTGTACAGAATAATAGAGCAAAGAGTGACCTTTGGACATCATCTGAAAAGTGAATGCTAATTTGACCACTTCCTCTATGACATATGTCCCTATCTGTTTGTTTCTTCTTCCGCCTCTCTTTTTCTTCTATACTCTTTCTATTTCTTCCTTCTTATCTGACTCATGGCTTCCCATGGCACTTCTGGACGGCCATTACACAGTTGTTGGCAGCTCAGACCCAAAGATGCTACTGAGTTCTATTTGTCAACCATGGAGGACTTCCATGTGTTTTCTAAATTTTTTCTTGAACATCTCTCCAGGATTAGGTAGCCCTTGACCCTCTGTAGCCTGTGTACAGACTCTTCCTCCTGTTTGACAGAGAGCTTTGACCAAAGTTCATTCCTACTTTTATGAATATAAGACATAATTGTGATTATAAAGCTTCCGTATCTTTGAAGACAAAAGTCACTCCTTAACTTTCTTCTCTCTAGACCAAAGAGACCCAATTCCTTGTAGCTCCACATAAGTCATGCTTTAATAATTTTAATCATTCTTGGAATCCTTGCCTGGAGATCTATATCTCTAGATCTTTTTTGTTTTAAGGGGTTGCAAAAAGGACACTGTGTGCCAAATAAGATTTGGTTAAAAGAGAACAGAAAGTTTTTTTAAAACCTACCTCTTAAAAAAATCATGATTTTTATATAATACATCCCTTCACATATAGGTCAGTATTGTATTGTTTTTTTAAAACAGTGGTTTCACATAGGTAAATTATTCTTAGTTTTAAGTCATTTTTCTTTTTCTTTTTCTTTCTGTATATTTCCCTAAGCTATTTTGGAATAGAGAGATTTTGTCCAGAAGTAAATTGCTTTTCACTCATTTGATTTTCGGGCTAGGCTTTTCGTTTGCAAGGAACAAAGCCCCTCTTGAGTTCTAAGGCCACGGGGCTTGTGAGATCACCTGTGGCCCACAGTGGAACCTGAGAGCCACCGGAATCTGCAGCGGCACAAAGCACAGCTGCGCTCTGATAGCTCACGTTCGTCTGTGTATGTCCCTCTCTCTCCCTTCTCTTTCACCTCTATTTCTTCATTCTCCTCTCTCCATGGACCATCTTGCTCTGCTCCCTCCTAGCTTTGGCTTGCGTGTGCATGAGGCCACAATGGCCTTTCCTTTCCTTTCCCTACATCATAATTTGTCAACTTAAGTTACTGTTGCCAACTGGGTCACTCTGTTGTCCAGAGTAAACTCCCAAGAACGAGGATCTGATAGGCCACTCCAGCCTCTGGACGGCCTGTGACCCGAGGGCAAGCCCACATTTCCAGGTCAGGTGTTCGTCGCATCCAATCACCTGTGCTGGGCATGCGAGGTTGTCACTCAGAGCACATGCAAGTTTGGAATGACTGATTTGGCGCTGTGATTAATAAACATCTCTGGGACATCTAAAGTGAATTGAATAGTTTTAATGGAATTATTTCCCCCATTTTTCTGAGAGTTAGCTTGAATTTCCATTGTCTTCCAGGATATTAACAATTTCACTAAAGTCATTAGCATATAAAAATTGAGGAAATACATTCTAACTATTTTGTCTACCTAATAAATACTGATATTGAATGAGATAGATTCTTTTTTTTTTTTTTTACAAAGATTTATTTATTGGGCGCCTGGGTGGCTCAGTTGGTTAAGCGACTGCCTTCGGCTCAGGTCATGATCCTGGAGTCCCAGGATCGAGTCTCGCATCGGGCTCCCTGCTCGGCAGGGAGTCTGCTTCTCCCTCTGACCCTCCCCTGTCTCATGCTCTCTCTCTCTATCTCATTCTCTCTCTCAAATAAATAAATAAAATCTTAAAAAAAAAAGATTTATTTATTTATTTGAGAGAGAGAGAGACAGAGTGAGCAAGCAGCGGGAGGGGCAGAGGGAGAGAGAATCTCAAGTAGACTCCCTGCAGAGTACAAGGCGGGGCTCCATCTCACGACCCTGAGATCATGACCTGAGTTGAAATCAAGAGTTGGACGTTTAACCAACTGAGCCACCCAGGCGCCCCTTGACTGAGATAGATTTTAAGAATGAACCCCATTGGACTTAATTCCTTTTTTTTTTTTATTCTTCAGAACATCACAGGTAGACACTATCCCATTGACCACTACGGCCTTGTCATTTCAATATGAAAGCCATGACTCCATCTCATACCAAAATAAAGTCAAAAGATAACACTTTTTCTTGATTGGTAACTTTAAAAAGTCACATATTCTGGGAATTGGTTGGGGGTGGGAGTCACATATGCAGGCTCTGGAGCTGGCCTGCCTGGGATCAAATCGCTGCCTTCGACACTTTTTTTTTTTAAGATTTTATTTATTTATTTGTCAGAGAGAGAGAGCGCACAAAGCAGGGAGAGTGGCAGGCAAAGGGAGAAGCAGGCTCCCCGCTGAGCAAGGAGCCCAATGTGGGGCTCGATCCCAGAACTCTGGGATCATGACCCGAGCCGAAGGCAGACGCTTAACCGACTGAGCCACCCAGGCATCCCTGGCTTCAACACTTCTGATCTGTGTAACTTGGGGGACTTATGTGACCCTGCTGCTCCTCAGTTTCCTCATGAGTAAAATGGGACCACTAAGAATATTTCTGATACCCGTTATTGTGAAGATTAAATGAATGAGTCAATGTAAAATGTTTGCTGGGAGCTACCTATTGCTTGGTAAAAATCCCGTAAGTGTTAGTTATTATTGTGATATTTAATTCTACAACCTTTGTTGAGTACCAGTTGTGTAGCTTAAGCTAGTTTGAGGTGGGATTCTGTGATTTTTAAACCACGGTGGTCTTATTCCAGAAAATGCAGGTAGATCTCTAGACTGGTTTATTATGCCAACCTCTTTACAGAATCGCATTGGCAATCTCCTGCCATCTTCCTATATGTTATCTTGCAAGGTTCCTGTTATGAGTATTTTCAACTGCCTGGGATCAAATTGAGAGCAATTGCACAATTGTTGTTGTCTTCCAGAATATTAGATACTTAATTTCCTTTATTCCAGTTAAGGTTTCTGTAATTTAATATGAAATATTTTTACAGAGCTAGTTCTCTGAATCTTGTAGTGACATTGTTCTTTACATTTTTTTCCTCTCTACCACTTCTGGGTATGGTGACTTAAAGCTGCGAGTATATTTGTGTGAGAGTCTGTAGTGAATAGATGCACGAGGCACTCTTGAAATTCAAGTTCATGAACTGTGAAAAGCCTGATAAAGAAATATGGTGTTGCTTGTTGTCATCTGAACTAAGCTGCAAAGGTCCTGCTCCAAGGTTCTGTCACACTAAATACACTTATCTTGCTAAGTATACAGATCAGGTTCAATGCCTCTAAACAGGCAGCCTCTTCTAACCTAGTGGTAAACATTTTGATTAGTGAGAAGTGTTTTCACATCTGCTTATTTCAAGCTTAAGTGCTTTTCTCCTTCTCACAGAAAAATTGAGATAAGGCAAATATCATCATCTCCATTCATTTCCACTTGCAGTTTCAGCTGGTATGTAAATATGAGGCTCAGAGGACCAGAAAATGCCTTAAATCAGCACAGTATTATAACTGCATTGCCCAATGCTAGGGAGTGATGGGAAATTGGTATTACTAATGGAGCTGTGGTGAATATTCATTTTTCCATCTGGAAACGAAGCATATGCTATTTAAGAGATTGAAAAGTGGTGTGACTTCAGCACTGTAACTACTAAACTTTACAATCTTGAGGGTCTAATTCACATTAAAAAAATGAATGTGTTGCTGTAAAAGTATACGGATGAGAAATAGAACTGAACTAGTTACTGAAGCTAATTAAGCCCGTTTTTCAGAGGTAACCTGGGGCACAACGATGTTAAGAAAAATTCATGGGTGGGGACTCAGGATCACACTTTGATCACTGTTATGAGGGGCCATGGGAACTTGGAGACATTCTCTGCTCATTTCTCCACAGAATTCCAATTTCAACAAGAGTTGCCACAATCTCCCTAGAAATACGGAATACTGAGGAAATGGAAAGAAATTGAGTAACACGAAGACACACCTTATGCCTTAAATAAAATCCTGTAGTTAGAGCTTGGATTGAAAGCCTCCTGGGGATTGACAGCTCGTTCCTCTGTTAGAACTGCTCTCTGGAAATTAATGGGCTTGGCTTTGTATCTCCAACTGTTCTGCACAAATGAACCAAACTGGGAATCAGTTGGAGTCAGTGAAGCTTAACACAACTCCAGCTATTGTTTACATGGCTCCCATGAAACCCCTGTGCCAAACTGATTAGATTTACAGTTCATTCGATAAGCTTGTCTGCTCATGGCACATAAGGCAGTGAACCTTTTCACAAAATGAAACAGAGCTGGCGGGGTGGGGGGGCAGTGGGGGGAGGCCGTTAATGAAGAGGGAGGCTGAGAGACATTGGTGGGGGATCTTCTAAGGTTTTAGACAGCCTCCCTTATGTAGGGATTCTTATGCTCCGTGTTGGAATGACACTTTGGGGTTTGCCCTCCTGCTCACCAGACACTTTG
Source organism: Mirounga leonina (assembly GCF_011800145.1). Classification (NCBI taxonomy): domain Eukaryota; kingdom Metazoa; phylum Chordata; class Mammalia; order Carnivora; family Phocidae; genus Mirounga; species Mirounga leonina. Next base: position 58,706,434 of record NW_023270377.1, on the reverse strand, counting down.
CAGTGCCATTTTAAAATATGTTGTGATAATGGGTGTATATATATATATATATATATATATATATATATATATATATATATAACACTACTGGGAATTAGGGACGATAAAAGACTCTCGAAGGTAAAAAGTGGGTCAGGGAGCACCATGTGGACCAGTGGAAACTATTACCCACTGCACAATGCCAGACAGAGCTGCTTCTTGTTCTTCCCCCATCCTCTGTGCTGGAGGCTGGGAGAAACTGTACAAAGCCTACCCTATTTGTACATGCCTTGGATCTATTATTGAGTGATTGAGAATTAGTCATGGAGCCATGAAATCATCACCCTCAAAACTCTATCTAGTTACCTTTAAGCAAGTATAACTGATCTCATTTCTCTAAGAGCATGACCTAATGGTTTTGCCAACCATGGCCTAGCACTGTGGACTTGCTCCCACCATGCAGAGGAGGGGCCAGTTGAATAGAAGTTGATGACCACCCTCAGAGGAGTCCCATATGGCAACTTTATACTACATCTGTTTTGGCTAGCTATTGCTTTATCACAAACTATCCTAAAACTTCGTGGCTTAAAACAATAACCACTTTATTAATATCTTACAATTCTGTGGGTTTGGAAGCCAGGCAGGGATTGGCTGGGTGCTGCTTTTGCTCCACATAGTCTCAACAGGGATTACTTGGTGGTATTCAGCTGGTGTCTGGGCAGGTTTGTAGGGTCCAAGATAGCTTCACTCTCATACCTGGCACTTTGCCATGGACGGCCAAAGGCTGGGCTCAGTTGGATCTCTCCCTCTCCATGTGGTCTCATGGTTGCTCCCCTAAAGAAGTTGAACTTCTTACCTGGAAGCCCAGAGTCCAAGAATGAGTGTTCCAAGAGTCTCAGGAATTAGCTATATATAAGGCTCCTTATGCATCAGCCTGGAAAGTCCCAGAACGTCACATCTGCTAATTTTTATTAGTCAAGAAAATCCTTAAAGCCAGTTCAGATTCAAGGGTAAGGGAGTTAGACCCCACCTCTCAATGAGAGGAAAGTCAAAGCATCCATGTCTATCTTGAGTCTTCCTCAAACACTTGTGACCTTAGAACTCTGAGAAAGAATTCAGTATTATAAGTCATTTCGCAAATCTCTTACCCAATGGTGGGGAAAAAAATATGGAAGAAAACTCTCAAGAAGCCCTTATGTATACACTGAGCATGCACTGAATAATAATATTTAGTAATATTTAATGAACTAAATTTAATTTAGTTTAATATATTTAGTATTTAATATATTAATATATATTATTTAGTTTATATAGTTAATATAAACTAAATAGTTTAGTAATATTTAGTTTATTTAATAATTTAATAATACTTAGCATTTATTAATTTAATAATAGTAAACCCTGGTATGCCCTGAATGCTTAATATTTAGTAACAATTGAGAGATTCATTAAATGGAATATATGATTGAGAGTAACTGCACAGATTCTAAATAGATAACTCTTGGCTGACAGTTTTACTATCCACCTTGAATAAATCCCAGAGAAAATGGATGTTTATATAAAAAAATTTAGTCTCTAAGTATTAAACTCCGGGACTCACACACTAGATGCCTTTTCCCACTGTTCACCTCATGCTTTGTCATTTTATTGCTATGACCATCCTCCCTCACCCACTAACTGTGTCTCCAGAATTCTATGTAAACTGTAGTTGTGATTCTGAACCATAACATATCATCCTTGCAGGTGCCAACAGAAGCCTATTTTCTCCAGTCTTTTGATTTTCATTGCAATAAAAAGTCACATCGGTAGTATTGCTTCAAGCTCATGAGCCTCAGCTGGGACTGCCATGTGTACTCCATGCATGCTTTCTCCCAGAAATCTTTTCCTGAGAAGGTCTAGCTGGCATTGAGTTTCCTCCCAATTAGGCATGTACAGCTGGAATGGGGAGAGGGCAGGGTGTAGACTGCCCCAGGGATACACTGTTGGGAGGATTGGGTGGTGGAGCTGTGGGGAGGTTAAGGAAGCATAGCACCTGCACCCTTCCCATTTCATGACACCATGTCTTCTTATTTGGTGACTAATGGATGAGGCACACTGATGCTGGCAGCACTGTGAGGACTTTGGGACAGCAGACCGAAGAGTGAAACAAATATATTTTCCAATTTAGGGGATCTAGCTCTCCAAGGACCCTGCTTTCTTTGTTCAAAGATCTTCTGGATTTTCAGCCTTCATGCCCCCCTTTTCAGTCTTCCCACCTCCTCTCCACTCTCCCTCTAGCCTCCCCCAAACCCTAAGAATTTCCACTCCAGATTATGCAGTTCACTTTCACTTTTTCCTCCCGGTCTTTGAACTGTTGGCGGGATTAGAGCATCGGAGACCTTGAATCCAGAATAGTGCCTTGTTAACTGGCTGACTTGATGCAGGAGTGTTTTGTTTGTTTGTTTGTTTTCCATGAGAATTACTGATCTTTAGAGGAATCTGGGTAGGGAGGATGTGCCCTTTGAATAAAGTATACTGTTGGGTATGCTCCATTTTAAGCATGTAGTACAAGGGTGACACATTTTCTTTAAAACAAAACAAAATAAAACAAACACACACACAAAAAACCCTCCAACTTTAAAGAAGCCTACTGGCATAAAAGTGAAAACCTTAGCTACCACAGTCAGTCATTTTTCAGTAGCTTCCATGTTCCAGGCCTAGGTATTCGTACCAGAGATACAAAAATGAATAAAGCTCAGACTCCACTTTGAAGGAACTAAGTTTAGTAGCAGACAGTTCTGTAAGCAGATGAATCGCAGTATCACTCAATATGAAGTGGGAGAGAGGTGTATGCAGAGTGTTGATGGAGTCTGAGAGGGGGGTGCCTGGGCAGATGGTCAGGGTGTCTATTCAATGCTACTCTCCTCTTTGAATATTAATTGTAAGTGGTTAATGGCTAGACTATATATATATATATATCTCCTATATATCCTTTTAATTAACACTTGCAAAGATTTCAACTTTGGAATATATATATTTTAAAAATACACATAACACTAAAACTGTTTTTCCTCCATTTGAATTATTTAAAAAATACAGATTAAGGTTATTTATAACCACTATAGACATTGCTAGATGTCTGTAGTCAGCACATAAAGAAAGTCTCAGAGAAATTAATGTATTTTGGTTATTTACAGAGTGTAAATTAGGAAATTCTAATAGCCCTTCAAAATCAAAGAGCTGACTGTCTCCCATACTCTCTTACCTTCTTTTCAACCAATGTGGCATTTACCCAAACTTTTCTGTAACCAATAGCAACTGGGGGTGGGTTGGCTACTCGGGGAAAGTAAACTTCTGGAGCACTGGGGTGGAGACTCTATTTGCTAGTAGGGTCCAAGGCTGAAAAAGTTCACCCTGGTTCACTGGACTGGGCAGGGCAGAATCCCCCTGGTTAGCCTTTGGACGCTTTCCACCCTTCTGTATGCAGGAAGAACATGCAGATGTGTTTATGTCTGAACCCCCCAACCTAATTGATACAATGTTCCTGGTAGTGTTTTCCCGCCAGAGGACCCCTTTGATCAAGCTCACTCTTGGTGTACTGATACAGTGCCTGGTTTGGGAGGCAGGAGATTTGGTCTTTGTGGGCCAAAGCTGAAGAAGGCTATGAAGGTGTGGTCTTGGTTACCAAATCAGAAGTTGGTATATCCTGAGTCTCAATTTGGTCAGAGACCCTGACATTCTCTCTTGCAAAAAGTCCCCGCTTTGATGTCTCCAGATACAAAAATCGGACAATGGCTTTTGCCTTTGGAAATGCACTGATTTTCCATGACTTTTGAAAATGAAATGTGATATAAGTGTCAGTGAGCCCATTTTCCTCCTTTTTCACCAGGAATGCCCAGCAATGTGTTGAATAATGCAATACTGTTCGACCCCTCACTTTTAATAACGTGATCTGGGACAGCAAAGCCATTGTTACTGGAACATTCTCAGCTATTAGGTGCTCCAAATTTCTGCATTCTTTTCCTGCTTTCTTTGTTATTTGTTCTATACAGTGGTATGTTCACAGGGCAGAATTTATTACCTTGCCTTCAAATGTCTTGTTAAAGAGCGAGTACTTAATTATTTGTATGCAAATGGCTTGCTTTCCACATTCCAAATTTTTGAAGAAATTTTGAAGTTTAGGGTCTGATTTCCCAATTAATTTGCATGTCCTCCTAACTACCCTGCCAATTTATATTCAGTGGTATAAGCTGCTTTAATATTAGCAGCAAGATGTATTCGATAAGCTAAAGCTTCAAACAGTAACAATGATTTGCAAATCAGTCATGGTTTTGGATAATCCTTAGCACTAACTCTCCCGCTGGTTGAACAGATTGTGAAAAGAGGAAGATAAGAATGTGTTTGGGAATGTCCTTCAGCTTTCATCTTATTCTCCCACCAGGCCTCCTAGCTGGCTAGTCCTCTGAGCTGTTTTTCCCTTTCCAGCTTATGGTGCCCAGTTTGGGGCCCATTGTTGCTTCTGCAAACACTGCAGGAGAAGCGAGTGATCTAGAGCCAGTGTGAAGCACGAACTTGCTTCCATCCAAACGTCAAGCACTGAGAAACTGGGATGATAGGGACTATTTGCCAAGCTCTAAGGGGAAGGAATTCTTTATCCTGCCCATTTACATGAAGTGAACGTGGGGTACAGGTGACCTCATTTACATGTTCTCTCTCCCTGTGTTTAATGCCCATTACCTGAACCTACTCTTGTTTTATTTTCTCCTCCTTCGTTTTCATAGCTACCATTTTATTCACTACATATTTAAGAGTAGACCCTGTGCTACATACCTCATATATACAATTCATTTAATCGGTAGAACAACCTGGTTGAGATCAGAATTCTGGCCATTTTATGGATTAGAAAACTGAGTCCTAGAGAAATAGAGGAACTTGTTCCAGCCCCTCAGCTGGGAAGTGGCTGAGGCTAAGCTGCCTCCTTGAGTGCTTGTCTTGACTAGAACTGATACAGTGCAGAAATCACTGGTCTAAGTCCCAACTCAGAATCAGCTTGTTATTTTTTTTTTCACTGAAGTTCTTTTTATAGGAAGCAAGAAATTTTTTCTTTAAAGAAATCAATTTAAAATAAATCTCCTCCAAGTTTGGCTTATACTATTCAGAAAATCAATATACAGAAATCCATTGCATTTCTATATACTAATAATGAAGTCACAGAAAGAGAAATTAAGAAAACAGTTCCATTTACAATTGTACCAAAAATAATAAAATACCTAGGAATAAACTTAACCAAGGAGGTGAAAGACCTGTCCTCTGAAAACTATAAAACAATGATGAAAGAAATTGAAGACGACACAAACACATGGAAAGATATTCCATGCTCATGGGTTGGGAGAACAAATATTGTTAAAATGTCCATACTGCCCAAAGCAATTTATAGAGGTAATACAATCCCTATCAAAATACCAACAGCATTTTTCACAGAACCAGAACAAATAATCCTCATCTTTGTATGGAACCACAGAAGACCCCGAATAGCCAAAGCAATCTTGAAAAAGAACAAAACTGGAAGTAGCACAAACCCAGATTTCAAGGTATACTACAAAGCAGTAGTAATCCAAACAGTATGGCACTGGCACAAAAATAGACAGATCAATGGAACAGAATACAAAGCCCAGAAATAAACCCACAATGATATGGTCAATTAGTTCTTCGATAAAGGAGGCAAGAATATGCAATGGTAGAAAGATAGTCTCGTCAACAAATGGTGTTGGGAAAACTACACAGCTACATGCAAAAGAATGAAACTAGATCACTTTCATAGAGAATACACAAAAATAAACTCAAAATGGATTGCAGATCTAAACGGAAAACCTGAAACCATACAATTCCTAGAAGAGAGCATAGGCAGTAATCTCTTTGACATCAGCTGTACAAACAGCTTTCTAGATATGTCTCCTCAGGCAAGGGAAACAAAAGCAAAATTAAATTATTGCGACTACATCAAAATAAAAAGCTTTTACCCAGTGAAGGAAACCATCAACAAAACAAAAAGACAACCCACCAAATGGAAGAATATGTTTGCAAATGATATATCCAATAAGGGGTTAATATCCAAAATATATAAAGAACTTATATAACTCAACACCAAAAAAACCCAAGTAATCCCCTTAAAAATGGGCAGAAGGCATGAATAGACATTTCTCCAAAGAAGACAGACAGATGGCCAACAGACACATGAAAAGATGCTCAACATCACTCATCATCAGGGAAATGCAAATCAAAACCACAAGGAGATATCACCTCACACCTGTCAGAATGGCTAATATCAAAAACATAAGAAACAGCAAGTGTAGGAGAGGATGTGGAGGAAAAGGAACCCTCATGCACTGTTGGTGGGAAGGCAAACTGGTGCAGCCACAGTGGAAAGCAGTATGAAGGAAGGTTCCTCAAAAAATTAAAAATAGAATTACCATATGTAATTCCACTACTGGGTATTTACCCAAAGAAAATGAAGTTACTCATTCAAAAAGATATATGCGCTCCTATGTTTATTGCAGCATTATTTACAGTAGCTAAGATATGGAAGCAACCCACATGTCCATCAATAAATGAATGGATAGAGAAGATGTGGTGTATACATGCAATGGAATATTACTGAGCTATAAAAAAAGAATGAAATCTTGCCATTTGCAACAACATGGATGGATATAGAGGGTACAATGCTAAGTGAAATAAGTCAGAGAAAGACAACTACCATATGATTTCATCATATGTGGAATTTAAGAAAGAAAACAAAGGAACAAAGAAAAAAGAGACAAACCAAAAAACAGATACTTAAATATAGAGAACAAACTGGTGGTTACCAGAGGGGAGGTCAGTGGAGGGATGGGTGAAATAGGTGAAGGAGATTCAGAGTACAATTATGGTGATGAGCAAGGAGTGATGTATAGAATTGTTGAATCATTATATTGTACACCTGAAACTAATACAACACTGTATGTCAATTATAATTGAATTTTTAAAAAGACTACATTGTGTGTGGCATGAGATACACATAACTTCATGTTTGTTTCTGATGATGGTGGGATGGAAAACCAAATTTTCCAAGCAGTGGTTTCATCTCAGCCTTGGGAACTAAGTTTTAAATTTAACATGATTCACTTAAGGCTTAGTTTATTGTGGCTAGCAAAATGTGGCTTCTTGGCTTAGAAAAATTCCCTCAAAACAAACTTTAAAAAAAGAATCCCACCTAAAATGACAATGTGAAATACTCTGCAACATTTTAATGAGTTCATTATAAATGAATTAGAAATACTCAAATGAAATTTACTTTATTTTTTAAAAAGATTTTATTTATTTATTTGACAGAGAGAAAGAGAGAAAGCAGGAAGAGCAGCAGGCAGAGGGAGAGGGAGAAGCAGACTCCCCACTGTGCAGAGAGCCCAACATGGGGCTCGATCCCAGGACCCTGGGATCATGATCTGAATCGAAGGCAGATGCTTAACCAACTGAGCCACCCAGGTGCCCTTTAAAATAGATCTGGGTGAACAACCTTAATGTCCACTGATGGATTAATTGATAATGAAAACATGGTGTATTTATATACATATATACAGCAGAATATTACTCAGCCATAAAAAGAAGGAAATCCTGCCATTTGTGACAACATGGATGAAATTTGAGGACGTCATGCTAAGTGAAATAAGTCAGACTGAGAAAGACAAATATTGTAACATCTCGCTTATATGTAAAATCTGAAAAATCCCCCAAATCCCAAACTCATAGAAACAGAACAGATCGGTGGTTACCACAAGTAGAGGTTGGGGAGGGGGGTTGTCCAAAGGTACAAACTTCCAGCTAATAACATAAATAAGTTCTGGGGATTTAATGCACAGCATGCTGACTATAGTTAACGATACTGTATTTTATATTTAAAAGTTGCTAAGAGAGTAAATCTCAAAAGTTCTCATCACAAGGAAAAAATTGAACTGTGAAGTGACAGGGGTTAACTAAACTTATTGTGATGATTATTTCACTATATATATATATAGTTTTATTATATATATATATAATCATTATATTGTATGCCTTAAACTTATATAATGCTATATGTCAATTATCTTTCAATAAAACCGGAAAAAATAGATCTGGGTCTTAAATAAGGTATAGCTAGCAATTTGGATTCTCCTGATTCCAGCCAAAGGCAGGTTTGCCCCTATAAAATGTGCTGTGACTTAGAGCAAATGAAATGTCAAACAAAAAACAGTAAGGTTCAGTGAGGAAGGCAAACCCCTGACCACTTGTATAAAGAGACAAAAGAGTAAAATGGAAAACTCTTTTTCTTTTTCTGAAACATAAAATCTGGCATTGAATAGTACAATCCCTACTGGAAAAGTTTACTACATATGTCTAGTTCACAAAACTGTATGTTTATCATGGGTCAGTGCCTAACTTGTGAAAGTCAGATTCTGAAAGGCTGTACGCAAGTGGAAATTCTGATTTTAATACAACATTTCAAGTGCTTCAGATCCTGTTAACTTTACTAATCCTTAAGGCAAGGCAATTCTTTGGGGGTAGATGCTATCATTATCCCTACTTCATAGCTGGGGAAATGCAGGCAGAGAGAGATTAAATGATTTAAGGTCATCTGGCCAGGCTGGAACAGAAGCAGAATTTAAAGCAAGTGTTTTGGGTTCCACAGATCATGTGCTCTAGAGAATATGTAAAACCATCAGTATAATGCAACCACAAAAAGAGAATAAAGAGAAGTTTTCCATAGCTAGTTCCCATGTTGCCTAAAAAGCAGCAAATACGATATTCTCTGCTATTGGTGATGATGAAGTCAGCACAGTAGTGAGCTTGATAGCAAAATGATTACAGTAGGTCCCAGGAAATGGCAAATATTTCAGGCATGACATGAGTTTCTTCGACTTCTCTGCAGGTGACCAACAGTTTAAAATTATTTGAAAGCTCCCCTACCAAAGGTGGAATATAGGACAAATAATTTTCTTTTGAAAAGTGTATTGGTAAAATATAATTCAAAAGCTCTCATCTGAGCAAATATCTATTCAAAGCTTCCACTGCCTTTTTGATTTAAATTTTTCAGTTTGTAGAAGTATTTTCTGTGATTTTTATAATCATATTCTTAGGTATTCCTGTTTGTTTTCTAATCAGCCTTTTTTGGAACATGACATGATTTTTTTTTTTTTTTTTTGAGAGAGAGAGAATGAGAGACAGAGAGCATGAGAGGGAGGAGGGTCAGAGGGAGAAGCAGACTCCCTGCCAAGCAGGGAGCCCAATGCGGGACTCAATCCCGGGACTCCAGGATCATGACCTGAGCCGAAGGCAGTCGCTTAACCAACTGAGCCACCCAGGCGCCCATGACATGATTTTTTCATAACTGGATTTGTAGAGCCCTTCTTGCAATTTTTGTACACACACACACACACACCCGCCACACCCCATATAGTCAGCACACCTTTATCATCAAGCTAACTTTCTCTGTTTTGTTCCAGACAAGTATCTTCTTGTCCCAGATTCATTTTTTTTTCATTAAAACTATGTACTTCCCTCCCCAGATCTTCACCTCATAATTTTTACGTTTCTTGCTTCTTTTATTTCTTCAGCCCCAGACACTGACAATATCCTCAGCAGATCCTGAAGGACCTCTCCATCTCCCTTTCATAAGACACTGCTCTCTTATATTAGCCTAACCCTATTTACCATGGAAATGACAACGGATTCGCAAAACTTGACTGTTACAGTTAATCAGGAAAAGCTGACAGTCTTCAAAGAGATTATTGTTAAAAGTCTGAGTTTGATTCAACTTCAGGTATGTTTGGCATCCTAGGCAGGAGATAGGTGAAAGGTGGGAATGTGGTTGAACGTTTCCATCGGTGATGGGCACTCGGGACACTCCAGTACAAGTCTCTCACCCTTATTTTTCTTTATCCCTTCCTTTTCCCAATCAATTCAGTAGCACTCTATAGTTAGTTGCTGTTTTAAATTTCACATTATTTAAAATGTCAATTGGAGCACAATCAATATTTGGGATCAAATAGGTAACTGGTTATTCAAATGTCATCTCATAGACATATCTTGGGAAGGAAGCAGTGAATGGTGCACAGAATTACCCTTGGATGCAAGGAGTGATATTCATATTCTGTATCATTAACAGGTGCTATGACACGGACATACCCAACCTTGCAGCACAAAGGCTTACGGGTTTAAACCTTTAGTTGCTGTATTGTGGGGAGGCTGGTGAGTCCTAGGAAAGTGGCCAGGGTGGGGGCAGTTGAACCTGGGGAGCTCAGGGCAGAGCTTTTATAAAGCAGTATTTCAGCAACCCTACACCCACGTCAGTGGCTCCCACTGGGTCCCGGCCTGCAGTGAGGCTCACTGTGCTCTAACTCTAATAGCTTGGGCCTGTTTCTCGGGAATAGTTAGGTGTTCAACATGAAGAAAAAAAGCTATCTTGCATGAAAAATCATAATACAGATGTTTCTTAGCTTCCTCGATTAGTTTCCAACAGTCTCACAATCTTATCAAGGTTATTACACATTTGTGGAAACAGTGTGATCTCCCACATTGTCTACTGAATTTGAACTCACTGCACCCCACTTCTGCCTATACTTGACTGGAGTTATGGATTGGTAGACGACAAGTGGGACCTGCCCCTCCTATGCTGAAGGACTTGCTCTGGAAGCTGTTACCACCCGAGGACCCTTGATGATGTTCAGGCAGCATTTTTGTGCGGTGTGGGCTGCTCCCTTGGTACAAATACACCTTTAGGTGAAGGGCACCCCCATCCCTATCCCCATGTGCACACACGGAACTCCAGGTCTTCCCTGGGACTGTACTCTGCTTCTGTTTCTAATGCAGGGATATCAGATTCCAAGGCAGGCTCCCCGAGGCATTCCAGGAGCCTTCAAGCTAGCACTTCTTAAACTTTTTTAATGCCATGAGACCCCCTTTTGTCAGGCTGCCGAAGACCATGAATCCCCTTTCAGAACAAGGTTTTTAAAAGCATAAAGTACATGGGATTGCAAAGGAAACCAATTATTTTGAAATACAGTTAACAAAATGTTTAAAAAAATTGTGTTGTAGCAATATATACACTTTTTAATTGGCCTATTGCATAACAAGGTCTAGTGGAGGGTCTACCTAACAACTACTATAACTGAAGATATTGCAACAATTATACTGTGATGTAAAAAACAAACAAATCTATGGGTTTTACTGGAGACTAAGTCATAGGTACTTATCGTACTGCCACTGTGGTGTGTTGCCTCCATTCATAATGGAAGGAAAGGCTAAATGTCAGTTAGAGGTTAGTGAAAATAAAAAAGTAAAACTTTTTGTCACCCCAATTTCACAGGAACCCTGAATTCTCTCTCCCCTGCTTAAGACCCCCTGCCAATAAAGTTGCCCTGGAGGTCAACACCACACTGGAGGCCCCACCCCATGCTCTGGAGGCAGGAGCCTTTAGGCCACCCACCCAGAGCTCCCAGCTGCCTCTTGGCGAGGATCTAGCCCTGGGAATTTGGGGGCAGGAAAGAAGGGCTCCTGAGCTCGTAGGTACCACCTTACACACCCATCCTTCACTGTTGAGGAGCTGCTTCTCCGCTTCAGAGCACCTAGAAACCAAGTTTTAAATTGCTGACACCGGTGTGACTTCTCCCAAAAGCTCTCCTTTTCATCGGGGCAGATCCCTGGGTGCTCAGGGTCAAGGCTGAGCTTCAGTTTTCTAATCTGCGGATTGTTAGGAGGGCTAAATGAGCTATCAAATGAGCTATATAAATTGTACAGCACTATTAGAGTTTGGGCTATTATAATTTTTGACGGTTAGTTCTTTGAGGGCTGAAAATCCATGCAGCTCCCTTCCCCAAGTATCTGGCAAGCGTTAAGCGCTCCAGAAGCACTTGTGGACTGAATGAATGAAGTGAGCATTTGCACGTGGGCTTCGGTGGGTGAGAATCCGGAGATCGGGGCCGGCGCACCCCCAGTACGTCTCCTTGCGAACAGGTAGTAAACGCGGCTCTGCGCCGAATGGCAACCACAATTCCAATGCTTCTTTCCCGGAGGACCCCCATGGGGCTGCTGGGCCGGGAGTTCGCCTCCCCCGAGCACCCCGGTCTCCCACGCCTGCTTCGCGACCAGGTGGGCTGCGGCGGGACAGGCGAGCGGCTGGCCGCGGAGGGGCAGCGCCGGGGCGCCGCGCAGCCAGGCCGGCCGGGAAGGTGCAGGCAGCGGGGCCGGGCGGCGGGCGCGCGAGGAGGGGCCTGAGGGGTGGGGAGGGGCGGGGCCGGCGTCCTCGTCACTTGATAAAACGCCTGCGAGTCTCCAGAGAACAACGGGCTCATTCAGCGGTCGGGAGCTGCCCGCGAGGGGGAGCGGCCGGGCGGCTAGCGCGACTCGTCCCGGGGGTGGGGCCGGCGCGGTGGCCAGAGGAGACGAAGGTGGCCGCGGCGGCGGCGGCGGCGGCAGCAGCAGCGCGGCAGCCTCGAACCCGGCCCGGAGCGCAGCGCGGCCGCCGCGGCTCCCGCTCCCCCTCCCGGTGCGTCTGCCCATGGCGGCCGCGGGGCAGCTGTGGCTGCTTTACCTGTCGGCGGGGCTCCTGCCCCGGCTCGGCGCCGCCTTCAATTTGGACACCCGCGAGGACAATGTGATCCGGAAAACGGGGGACCCCGGGAGCCTCTTCGGCTTCTCGCTGGCCATGCACCGGCAGCTGGAGCCCGAGGACAGGCGGCTGTAAGTTCCCCGACTTCCCACCCCCTCCAGGGCGCCGGCCCGCGCGCGAGCAGGGGCGAGGGCGCGCCGCGTTCCCGCCCGCCGGCCCTGCCCGTGCCGCTGCCGCGCCCGGGACTCCGCCGGCCCCCGGGGGAGCGCGGCCGGTCGCGGCGCCTCCCCCCGTTCAGCCCTAGAAACCGGAGGACCCGGGGGCCGAGCCCCGCGGACCGCGGCCCCCGTGCCAGGCGGGGCTGTTCTCGGCCCCGGGAGAGTTTACTTTTTTTTTTTTTCTTTTTAAACAAAGTGTTTTCCGGCGATCCTTCCCTTCGGGCATGTTTGCTGGGAACCCAGCAGGTGGCACGCTTTGCTGAGCTTCACGTGTGTGTTTGGGGCGGGGGGGTGGTGACCCGGGGGGTAGGGCCGCCGTGTCGCTGCTGTGGGCTTGCTGCGAGCGTTGTTCCGGAAGATCCAGGCCTTTCCCAGCCTCGCGCAACACTCGGCTTCCCCGCAGACTCGGGAGCCCCGCAGAAGTTGGAAAGCCACTTTTCATTCTGTCCTGCGTGGCTTTCCCCCCCCACGGCGGGCGCTCCTGTGGGAGCTACTCTTACATACCCCTCCCCCCCTTTTTAAAGATGGAATTGACCAAGCACCTGTTCGCATGACTAGATCAGCTGAGAAAACAAGACCCTATGAGTGGTGTGCTCGGTCCCCCCGGCCGGCGGTACCCAAAGACCCTTTGGGCCTTTGCATTGGGCAGGCCCAAGCCGAGGGGTTAAAGCAAAATATCCGATCTGGGCTGGGGCTTTGCAAACAGAGTTTGGAAGATCACTGCCCACCCCCCCGCCCCAATAGTATAGCGGTGTTCCTCCCGGGAGAAAGTGGGGACTGGCACTGCTTAGCTTCTCTTTTTCTTTCTTAGTCTTTGGTTCCCACATGATCAAACTCTTTAGGCTAGAGAGGGTTTGGGAGCTTAGCCCGTCTTAATCGCTGTGGGCCTTCGTCTTGATCTGTGCTACTGAAAAATAAACTCACACAAGTTCCCTCCTCCCCTAAGGCTTTTAGTTGAACCGAGGTCCTTCCAGGACCAACAGACCGGAGAAAGCAAAGTGCAGCCACGTAAAGAGGGGACTTTGTGTTTATGAGGGTCGAATGGGATTTAGAGTTGGAGGAAACCTCTTGATTTCTGCAATTAACAACTTTGGAATTGGTGAATCTTCATGTCAGATTTTTCTGGTAACACCTGCTAGTGAAGCAAAGAAATTCGTTGGGGGTGGGGAGGCTGAGGGCTGGTGGTCTGCGGGGCTGGCTAGCTGCTTATGCTCTGCCTTCTCTTTGGAGAAATAATTGTTAAGCTGTAAATCTGAAATGAAAGGCGGTTACTGTTACCTCAGTTAATGCATGACGTTTGGTGTCTCTGGATACTTAGGGGAGTGTAAATGTGCATCCACCCACATGGAGAATTTGAACTGGTTGGAGCCTCAGTGGTTGTGGGCTAGCAGAGGGAAGACATTCAGCCTGGTGTTCTCTTGCACCTGACGCCTGCTGAAGGTGATGGCTTCCTTGGAATAGTTGTTCAAGCCAACATTGTGAAGGGGATGTACTGGGCCAAGAAAATATCTTTGGGATGGAGACTTGCAAAATGTGACGCTAGCCAGGAATCTCTGTCACTAAGCAGCATGCTTGCTAAAACTTGTTACTGCTGTTATTGCCGCTGCAGGTGATCCTGTGAGTAAGAATAAGCCCGTCGCTGGAGTCTGCTGCCTTCTAGAAATGCTCTGCTTAGGAGGCTGACAGAGGGGAGTGGCTGATCAGACCCAGGAGTGTATCTTTCCCTAGAGCTTAAGAGTGTGGCAGTAACCACACTGTCGGGGGCTGTGGTTTATGTTAAATCCTGTCCCGTCCCCTTCTTTTGGTAAAGTGTTCCAGCTTCAGGAGCAGCTTGTGCCCTCCCAGGAGAACCAATGCACCCAGGCCGTAATCACATCAGTTGTCACCTTTGTCTGTAACGGATGTGGGTGTAAATAACAGCCAGTGAGTTGAGACCCCACAACTTCCGGTCCAGTGTCCCAAACTCTGCACTCTGTGGAAAAGTTCAGCGGGGAACTGATGAGAGAGAGAGAGAGAGAGAGAGAGAGAGAGACACCTGAGCTCAAATTCCTTCTGGGCCATGTAGCAGCTGTTAATTTATTTTAAGCCTTAGTTTCTTTATCTGTAAAATGGAGATATTTAATAAGGTTGTTGTGAGGAGTAAGAGACCACATGCACAATGCTTAATTCCTGCCTGGCGTGGGGATTTGCTGACTAAGCAGTGGCTGTTAGTGGTGATGCATTGAGAAGCACTAATTTAATTCCTTCTGTGTGCCAGCTACTGGGTAGGTGTTAACCATTCTGAGTCTGACTGCCAAAGAGCAAGGCCGAAGTTTATTGTAGGTGGGGTAATTGATAATCTAAAGTCTTAGTTACATTTATGAAACCCATGTCCCAAGGAATCTAGCTTTAATTGGTCTTAATTAGACTGATGAAGTAAATAGGCTGAACAGGGACCTTATTGAGGCAGGAGAAGTGAAGATGTGTGGGACTATCAGATGAATGCACTATTAGAGAAACTGCCATAGATTTTTGTGGGTTAAATTTTCTACAGTGCTATTTAAATATTTAATGCCATCTTGAACTCTAGTTACGATTTTATAACAATAATGTATCTGAGAGCCTTTAGAACGTGTTGGGTGTTCATAAAACTTTGGGGACTATAAAACAGAGCTAGAGACTGTAAAACTTCACTCAGGTTTTTAGGCTGTGCGTTAAGGAAGTTTGAGACTCCAAATGATGATGAGATACTTGTCTGAGTTACTGAGGTCAGGGTGGGCACTCCTTGGGATCTTTCATTTCCCTTAGGTAGTTAAGATTGAGTTACCATCCCTTCCAGGTAGACCATGTGGGATGACATCTGTGGGTATGTCCATTCTACGAAGCATCACTCTTAGCTGTCCTGGGAAGAGATGGATCTGTGTTTGACTATAAGGCAGAACCTAGAAGGAAGAAATTTATAAGATATTCTTATAGAGCAATTCTGGGTTTTTCTCAGTCTGTTATCTTTTTGGGGGAACTATCTGATCATCATCTTCCAGAGGCTCTCCAGGCCCATTGTCCCTTCTTCTTCTTCCTTTTTTTTTTTTTAATATTTATTCAAGAGAGAGGACATGCACACTTGGGGGAAGGAGCAGAGAGCGACAAGCTGACTCCACGCTGAGCACAGAGCCTGACTGGGGGCTAGATCCATGACCCTCAGATGATGACTTGAGCGGAAATCAAGAGTCGGACGCTTAACGACTGAGCCACCCAGGCATCCCCCCCCCCCCCACAGCCATTGTCCCTTCCATTCTGACTCTGATGTTTGCTTTTGATTTTTCTCAGACTTGTGGTGCTCCCGCCTTTAAAATCATTAGTCATCTAGTTAAAAAGTCATCTAGCCTGACTGGCTCCCTTTAAAGACAAAGAAACTAAAGTTCAAATCGGGATTTGAATTTGGTGTTTCTGACTTATGCTCATGCTATCCCCTAAAGGAAAAGTCAGAAATGTCCTTCAGACCTGGAGAAACTGGCATCTGAATTTTGGAAATGTACTCTGTTGTGTTGATTTATTAAGCTGCTTCCCATGTGAATCAGGGCTAGCTATTTAAATATCTGTGCCTGGACTCTTCCAATTGATCCTTATTCCAGCTGGCCTTGGATCAGATTTTGGGTCCTTCTTTCTTTGCCTCTTACTCCTTCCTCTTCTGAAAAAGCCCAGTGAGGGGTGAGTGGAGCTAGCCAGAGATGAGAGCTGTGTCAGGATGTGTACCTAGGCCCTGGCTCCCTCGCATTCATTCACAGTGCCGTGTGGCTCAGGGCCCACATCCAGGGCCTGTGCTCGGTCACCTTGAGTCCTGAGAGGGGAGACAGTGCCAATGTGGGCAGGGAGACTTAGAGGAGGTCATAGGACTCTGCAAGGAAGAGAAATAGATAAGTTTAATTTTTTTTTTAAGATTTTATTTATTTATTTGACAGAGACACAGCGAGAGAGGGAACACAAGCAGGGGGAGTGGGAGAGGGAGAAGCAGGCTCCCCGCAGAACAGGGAGCCCAGTGCGGGGCTCCATCCCAGGACCCTGGGATCATGACCTGAGCTGAAGGCAGTCACTCAACCAACTGAGCCACCCAGGCGCCCTAGACAAGTTTAATTTAATTTAATTTAATTTTTTTTTCTTTTTAAAGATTTTATTTATTTATTTGAGAGAGAGTGAGAGACAGAGAGCACGAGAGGGAAGAGGGTCAGAGGGAGAAGCAGACCCCCCGCTGAGCAGGGAGCCCGATGCGGGACTCGATCTCGGGACTCCAGGATCATGACCTGAGCCGAAGGCAGTCGCTTAACCAACTGAGCCACCCAGGTGCCCCGACAAGTTTAATTTTAACACAGGCTGGTGTGAGACCATCCAAGTAATGACTTAGGGTTTGCAAAAACGGATCAGAGTACGCATGGTATGAATAATTTTTCAGGAAAGTCAGGTTAAATGCTCACGTAAGAGTCTCCGTGATTGTAAAGAAGCGGTTACCATGTTGTTCTTAGTTGTATAGTACTCTATTTTAGCATAACAGTAATATTAAGATTTAGTTTAAGCTTTGGTAACCAAGTAGAACTCAAACTGTGGCATATGGTTACCCTGGGACCTTGGCTCAACATAGTACCGTGGACAGAGTTGGCCAGTGAATTATTTGGCACTTTCAAGAGGGATAGTGGAGACATACTAGAAAAGACTGTTGTATGCTTAGATGACCGTGTCTGTTTTGTGTGGAACACTGATTGGTTCTCGGTCAGCCCATCTTAGGAAAGAATGTAATCAATATCTCAAGAGCCAGTTTAAATTTCTCCATGAAAGCCTTTTGAGCCCACCCTACGCTATAGCAATTTCTTCTTCCTTTGAATGTCTGTAGCACTTAGTATCACATGTCTAACAGTTCTGATGGTTTCGTGTTTAACTGTTCTCTATGATTTTCAGAGGATGAACCAGTCTTTCCCAACTGATGATAGGTTATGTGAGGGCAGGGGTTTTAGATTCATTTCTTTGCCTGCTAGCACCTAGCATATGCCTTGCAAATACAATTCAGTCCTATCATCATACACTCAATTTAACTTGTGAAATCAACTCTTTCAGCTCAGGGTAGAGCGAGAAAGAAATCCCTTGATTTAACCCTTTGCCATTCCCTGCTCAAAGTAGCCCTTGGACTCTGCTGCCCCGAGGGAAACGGCGTAATGCAAATAGACACCCAAGATGTGAATTCTTGGTTTTTGAGTTTTCAAGGACTCCCATCCCAGCTAAGGAATTTTCATGAGTGATTTTAAAATACACTTGATTTTTGCCTTAAAGGCAGACTTGAGAGCTTAACCCCAGAAATACAGGCTGACCTGCCCTGCAGTGGGTGCTCAGGATTTGTTGGTTGTTATAATGAGACTAGATAGAGAGGATGGCTGTAGAGCAAGATCCTGAAAGCCCTCGACAAGGACGTGTGGGGATCAAATGAAAGCAAGCACGTGAGAGAGTCCTTGGGAATTGATGGCTAAAGCTTATTTATTCAGGGCTTGTAAGGGAAGCTTGAATGTGTGTGACCCTAGGGGGAGTGGTGGGGAAGCTGCTGACCTCCTCCACTGAGAGCTATGGAACGGTGATGCTGTTGAACCTTGTGCCAGAACCAGAATTCTGCCGGCTTCTTGGGGGCTGATGAAGACTCAACCCAGCAGTAATGGGCGCCAGGGCCAGCCCCCACCATTTCTTACCCTTTGTGTTTGTTAAATAAATGTGCAAACTAGGGCTGTAAGAGGTGAAGTGACCACGGTGCGTCGTTGGGCAAGTTGGTTCTCAGTCTACATCTTCCATGCTTCCTGGACTGTGCAGCATGTGGTTTCTCTTGTTGGGTTTGATTATGATCATGGTTAAGTGTACATCCTTCCTTCCATTCTGTAGTGACCATGTTTGGAAAGTACATCTCAGAGGAATCATGCCTTGTAGCCCTTTGGTAGCTGCCAAGCAGTAGATGAATACCAGTCTGGTTTCAGTATGTGGAGATCAGTGGGCAGATACCAGGATGGTGAGGGGCTGGGTGGGCAGTGACTTTGTGCAGAGGGTACCCGTGGAGGGTGGATTATGAAGTAATAGGGCGGAGTTAATGAGGAATACCAACTTCCTGGTTTCCAGATCTTCTCAGACCTCTGTGACTTTGGAAGTATCCCCCTACCCTTATCCCTGGGAGACTGGGTAATTTGCACTCTACCCAGGGCAGGGTTGATGATGTATTATTTTCCTGGTCCTTTGTTTGGCATTAATGTGCAATAGGAAAGCTGGGTCTGTTTGTGCAAAGCTGGGTCTGATTGTTCACGATGAAGCTGCCTAAGGTTGAAGATGCACGGACAAAGTGTGGAAGTAGTGTGTTCTAGCAGATTTTTGTTTGTTAAACTGGCACTTGGAATTGGAAACAGTGATCCCTTGGAACTAAATCAAGAGGCTAATTGTTAATTAGCCCTGAACTGGGACAGGTAAATTGGCTCTTCACCAGTGTGGGTCCCTGTTAGCCTAATAACAGGGTGGAATGATCATCATCTCATCTGCTGCTGTCTGGCTTTTCTGTTTAGGTAAACAAGGCAAGACAGTTCCAAATCCGTTTATTCCAGAGTTGGTGGGCTGGTAGAACCACTTCTTTCATAGGCCACAGTGTAGCCTCAGACTCTCCCCACATCTGCCGCCTTCCCTCCCTCTCTCTGTCTCTCTCCCCCTCCCCCTCTCGGACCCCACTCCTCGCCCCCTCCACACAGGTGCTGGATTCCAATGTTGGATACTGCTATCCCTTCACCAATTCCCAAATTGGCAGAAAGACTTTAGAAAACTTTGAAGACTCTAAAACCAATGAACTGGCAAAGAGGGCTGTTCTGAATTAGGGGTAAGTGTCACTGAAGCGAGTGCAGGAGGCAAAAGCAAGTGACATGGAGCCATGACTGTCCGCCTGCATGTTTATTTGCTAACTGGCTACATATATTTTGCATGTCACACAATCCGGAGCCACTTCAGATACAGTATAAGAAAACCTTTTAATGAAATATGCTTTCTAAGCCTGGAAGTATAGAAATAAAAATAAACTTTGGAATAATGTGAACGGGGCACATTGGTTAGTGATATGAAGAATAAATGGAGCGCAGAGTATGCCTCTTTCCCCGGGGCTGAGTTTGCTTTGTTTGGTGGTATCAATGTCACTCTAGTTTCTTCATTTTATCAAGGCTGTTGATTTGTACTGAGGCTAAGTGTGGGTGTGGGGGGAAGTGTACAAATGATAAACATTTCAGAGTCACTGGACTGTAGGTCTCCTGAGCCAAATAACCTCTTGTCTTTGCAGAATTCGTACCCTTCTCTTCAGGATATACTGCCGTTGGTCAGGTGGTCACAGTCTTCTGTGGTCCTGATAAAGCCGTATAATCTAAAGGTAGCAAGAGGATCCTCATCAAGGTGAACCACAGCCAGGGTGTGGGACGGTTGTTCTGGTGTGACTGGACCACCTGACAGCAGTAGGCATTTGCAGTCCTGTTTCTCCTGTTTGCTAAGGAGAGTAAGCGGTCCTTCCTGGGCCTTTTTCCCACGGACCCATCTGTCAGATGATGGCCTGACCCCTCTCCAACTGGCAGTGTAGGACTGTCTCTTGAGAACAAGGGTATTGTGAAGTGAAATGGAAGTGTTTAGAATTCTGCAAGGCTTTGGTGAGGTTGGAGATGCAGGGTGTTGAAAACCAATTGACTAGGGCTTAAGGAATTCTGCTTTGCTGTGACACAAATAAACCTAAGAGTTTTCAAGCAAGGAAAAGCTTGAAGAGGCTCGGATGATCAGGTGGCTATGCGGAGACATCGTTCTAGGAAAATGGCACTTGCGCCTGAGGCCTCCTGGCTGCTTGTGAGACTTGCCAACTTAGAATAATACCCAGAAAAAGTTGAGAGCTGGCTTTAAGATCTGGGTGAGGAAGAGGTCTCACGTGAACCCTGGAGTGCAAGAAAAGATGGGTTTGGACACTGTTGGGTCTTCTAGAGGCCCAAGGATAGAGGACCTGGAGAAGACGTGTACTGAATTAGATGGTCCGAAGCTCAAGGGAGGGCTTCAGGGGCAGCTGGAGAAGTGTTTCAATGCTCAGGACGTGCTAAAGCCGCATCGGATACCATATCCGATCAGCCAGTTTTGAAAGAAAAGTATTTTCCAAATCTTATATTTAGAAAGGGTTCAGGGCTGCTACCAAGATTAAGTGAGGGTGTGGGCGTGTGGAGGGACATCCTGGGGCCCCCGCTCAGGATGATCCCCGGAGGTGAGGGCTGCAAGGTGAGGATCCCCCGAGTTCAGCAGCACCACCAGCCAGAAGCCATCTGAGGAGCTTTTTCACGGTCCTAGGGTAAGAAATTGATCTTTTGTAAGCTCATTTATTTCTGGGTGCACATTTATACATAAATGTGTATTTTATATTTCAACTTAAAGTAGGGATTTTTATCCTTACTTGAACATGAGGAACAAGTAAAAATTTGGAGGGGAATGTGCTCTGGACCTCTAGAGAGATCATAATCACCTTTTTTTGGGGGGGGGGTTCCTATAAAAGTTGTAAGTTCAGCAGATTCTCACTGAGCGTTTACTATGTATTAGGCACTCTTCTGGTGCTAGAGATACGGCAGCAAGCTAAATAAAGTCCCTGTTTAGTTCTGTTGGGGGAGACACAAAATAAAGAGGTGTATGATGTTAGATGGTAGTGAGTGATACAGAGGAAAAGAAAGTGGAGAAAGAGACTGCGGAGTGGTCGGCAGTAGGTCAGCCAGGGAAGACTTCACTGAAAAGGCAAAGCTGCAAGCCATGTCAGTACTGGGGGGAAAGAGTGTTTTTGGCCGCAGGAACACCCAGTGCAAAGGCCCTGGGGCAGGAGCATGCCTAGCAAATTTAGAACAGCAAGGAAGCGTATGGCCTCCTTGGAGGCAAATTGTGTAGAGCCTTATAGGTCATTGAAAGACTTTGGCTTTTACTCCTGACTGCGATGGGAAGCCTTGCAGGGTTCTGAGAAGAGTATGACATGTTCTACCTTAGACTTTAAATGGTTTTCTCTAGCTGCTAGATTGAGCATAGATAAGGGTGAGAGCAAGGGTAGATGTAGTGCTATTAATTAGAAGGCCCCTGTAATGATAGATAAGAAATGATGGTAGTTTGGACCAAGGTGGTAACGGTGAAGATAGAAGTGGTTGGATTCTGGGTATATTTGGAAAGTAGAGTTGACAGGATGAGGAGAGTGAGAGTAAAAAAGAACATCTTTGGGGTTTTGGGCCTGAGCAACTGGAAGGATGAAGTTGTCCTATGATGGTTTAGGACAGAGCATAAGATGAAGGGATTTTGGGGGAAGAGTGAAAGTTTGATTTTTAGACATGTTAGGCTTGAGATGTCTGGACATCCCAGTGGAGGTGCTGAGGAGGCAGTTGAAAGAGAGTCTGAAGTTCAATGGGGGAGGTCTGGGCAGGAGATACAAATAGTGGAGTCCTGGACCTGTAGGTTGTATTTCCTAGAGGGGACTGAATGCCGAATGAGGTCGCGGAGGGAACAGGGGTAGAGACTGAGGGTAAGCTGTAGGGCACTCCCATGCGGAGGTTAGGGAGATGAAGGGCATGGCCAGTACGCGGGAGAACTAGGTGTGCTAACCTGGAAGCCACATGATGAAGGCAGTGATCCATGAGTTGTATCAGTGACCTGAGAGCTGATCACTGGAATAGCAATGTGGGGACCATGAGCAGCCAGAGCAGAGCACTCGTGGAGGGCTGGGAGCAATGCCTGGTTGGATGGATTGGTGAGAAGAGAAGAGGAATTGGACACAAAAAATAGGAAGTCTGAGTTTTGCTGAAGAGGGGAGCAGAGCAAGAGCTAGAGGAGAAAACGGGGTCAAGAGGGAACTTTATAATTTTTTTTTTTTTTTTATGATGGAAGCAAGTTATAATGAGCTGGGCTGCTGGTGAGGATGCTTCAGTAGAGAAGGAGAAGTGAATGCAGGAGAGGAGAGAGATGCTGGTGTGATGTGTGTGGGTGGGCGAGAGGGGGGTACCAGTGGAGGGGTTCGCCTCCTCGCTGGAGCACAGGTAGCTCAGCTCCTCACGAAGTAAGGGGGCACAGGTGTGGCTAGCTGGGTCCTTGTCCTGGTGGGAGGCTGTGGGAGGTTTTTCCTGGTTGCTTCTCATTTTTCATCAATAACTGTACACATTAGCCCTAAGTTCCTCAATACCCGTGTGGAAGTTTGCCTTGTGGGGGTAAGAACTCCATTCTGGAGAGAGACGAACGTGGGGCTTGAATCCTAGCTTCTTCACATTCTGTGGTGATTTGACCTTGGGCGAGTGACTTGTCGTCCTCGGGAAGGTGGAGTTGCTAACAGTACCTACCCCACAGGGTTGTGGAGAAGAAGTGTGGTGGGGATGAAGCACTTAGCATCGTGCCTGGTACATCCAGTAGACATCAGCCTTTACTGTGGTGGGCCCCTTAAAGTAGAGTAGGAGTAGAATTCCCTCCCCCACAGAGCTTTTGTAGCTATCTTGTCTTGAAAGTCTAGTGGACAGCAGGAGCTCTTCTTTGGGGGTTAGGTCACAGGTGAAGTTGCCCCATGGGCAGGGTGGTCTACAACTGGACTTAAGGGCAGTTCATAGGCAGAGAGCAACTACAGTATCCCCTTGAAGGAGAAGGAGGAGAAACATGGGGCTTGGAAGAAGGAAGAGAAAATGGCAACACATCAAAACCCTTTAACCATCTCTAGTTCCTTATGCCATATTTGAGCTGCAGAGAACCACAGCTTTATATATTGTTAAATTCTTAACAAAGCTCATGTTAGACGTTGAGTGAGCATTGCCCACATGGGAGTATATGCAGCTCCAGAATCCGTTACTGTCTAGGATGGCATAGTGTCCGTGTCCATCATCCCCCCCTCCCCCCGCCCAGGTAGACCTCAGGACATGGTCAGGTAGGTGTGTGCTGTGCAGGGTAGAAGTGAGCCAGGAACACGGCAGGAGGGCTGTGGCCTGACTTCCTGCTCCTGGGGCCTGGTTGCTTGTCTTTGTAATCCTGGTCAACGTTATCTAGTGGATCACAGGGTGTATTGAGTAAAAATGATGCATGGCCTTGTTGAATTGTCAGGAATGTGGAAAACCAGGCTAAATAGCCCTTCGGGTTTTAAAATACTGCCAGTTTTCAATCTCTTCTTTCAAGGTAAGTGGTACAGGCTAACAAGGTAGCTTGAGATAAATCCGAATCTGAAAGGAAATAGAACATCTCTGAAATTATGCAAGATGATGACTCCTCAGGACCTGACATCCGTTGCCCTGGCGTGTGCCACAAATTAATTGCGGCATCTGTCCAAGGCAGCGTGGTGGGGAGTTATTTTTTCAAAAGTTATCCCCTTTGTAGTGCAGAATGGCATATGTGTAAGTTTTTAATATAAAACATGAGGCTTTAAAGACCATTCAAGCTTTTGGTGGGCATTTTGGGTTATGTCCCTCTATACATGTTCACCTTCCTCTGTCATTCGGTGCTTTCGCGGAAAAGCACTGAGCAGCCCAAAGCCTTCTCCATAGAGGGACACCTGGGACCTAGAACAGTCACGTGACACTTAGGTAGTGGGAGTGTGGGCCCTGAAACACAGCTGCCTGGTGCCCGTCCGCCTGATGTTACACTGTCCACTTCTACCTCTTGGTGAAGTAGCTCATTCTCGGAATAAATCCCGTCCCACATCATCTTGCCCGTGACAGAATCATGTCTTAGGTTTTAAATGTCCACATGGGGTAGTGGTAGCAACTACACAGCCACTGTTGCCCTTTTCCCCTGCTAACTGGGGACACTCCAAATGGCCATAGCCCTTTTTTCAGCCAAGTCTCAGAATTACCCAGGTCCGCATAGGTTAGCCTCCACTGATGAATGGGTGTCTAGACGCACATAAGCCAACACCCGTTGGCCCGCTTGGTCTGGCCACATCCCCTGCCATGGAAGGCACTCTATGAATGTCTGCCTGATGGATATCATCCCTACTGGTCTGAGAGCTTCTCGAGAGCAGGCCTGACCGCTTGTCCATTTTTGGTTCACATTTAATAGAGATGCATACTCAGTGGTACTGGTTGAGCTCTTTGAGTTGACTTAATTTCCCAGGTACATTAAAGACTTCTGGAGAATAGGAAGTGGGATGACCATTTTAGAATGATCCTTTCCACCGTGGTTCTACTTCTTTTTTAAGTTGTGGTAAAATACATAGAACATAAAATTTACCATCGTAACCATTTTTAGGTGTACAGTTCTGGAGTGTTAAATATATTCACATGGTTGAGAACACTTTGGTCCTTCTTAAACTTGTTTTGGAGTGTCCAGAAGTCAGAATGTCCATGTTAATGAGGCCATAAAATATTGATAAACTAAACTTAAAAGAATTGAAGTGAGAATTGTGCTATGTCCTATCATCTGATAGGATATATATATTTTTTTAAAGATTTTATTTATTTTTCCGACAGAGAGAGACACAGCGAGAGAGGGAACACAAGCAGGGGGAGTGGGAGAGGGAGAAGCAGGCTTCCCACGGAGCAGGGAGCCCGATGTGGGGCTCGATCCCGGGACCCTGGGATCATGACCTGAGCCGAAGGCAGATGCCTAAAAAACTGAGCCACCTAGGTGCCCCTGATAGGATATTCTATGTGGATCAGTGGCAACAAAATTAAAAGTTGAACACATTTACAGTAGAAGTTAGAGGTCCCCTCGCCTAGCTCAGCATGTGTTTTCTACTTTGGGAAAGGACTGCTGCTAGTTGGGTCCAGCAGCTGTGCAGCCGGCTCCACGTGTGGAACTCCCGGGTTCCTCAACACCTGTCCTTTGAAAAGCCAACATTCTTGTCTTCAGTTTCTAACGGAGTGAAAGAGAGAATCACAACAGATACAAAGTCTGGCCGCAGTCGTTGGTTTCTCACTTTGTCTTGCTGCTCTTCTATCTTACTCATCAGCTTTAGAATGAACCCTCCATCTCAGTGGCCACAGAGATCAGGCTGGACCTGAGGTTTGATATGACAGTGGCACATTACGGGTTGAAGTTTGAAAGGCAGTGCGTATGCATTCTGGGAACATGAGATTAGACTAACAGATGTCCCTAGGAGTAAGGTATCTTTAGCTTGTTTTGCACATTCTTTCCTTGTTGGTACCTCCCACCCCACATCCCAGCCTTCCTTTAGAGCCTCGTTCATCTGTTACCATCTTTATTTTCTTTGTTCTTAATCATTAGAAAAATCAAAGAGATGAATTTCTCTATTGCCTGGATTCTAGCCCGGAACCCGATGCAGGGCTCAATCTCACGACCCTGAGATCGCAACCTGAGCTGAAACCAAGAGTCGGACACTTAAACTGTGCCGCCCAGGCACCCCTATCATGGAATTTCTAGTAAGCTATTTGGGAGCTGTCAGAAGCTCACTGACGGTTCTGAGTTGTGGGCCCCCTGAAGGCAGGGATTTGGGTCTGATTTATTTGTGCTTGCCCAGGGCTTTAATGTGGAGCCTGGCACATGTCATTCCTCAAAAATAAAGTGCAGCTTTAAAAGAAATCTAGGGCCATGCTCAAGCCATAGGTGTTTTCATCTGCACAGAGAGAGTGGGTGTATTCTAGTAATACCACCCAATAATGCTTTTGTGGATTTCTTTACCACTGGAACTATTCATCACCTACTGAAGTTGGGAAGGAACCCAATAAATGATCTAGAAAGATTGATTCTCTCCCTCATTTTATGGATCAAGAAATGGAGGCCTAGGATTTGTTGTAGGTCATACAGCCAGCCTCTGATGGAGCTGCTCCTCCTCCCTCCTCCCCCCTCACTTCCTATACTTGAACCCCTGTCCTCTACCTGTCCTCTACCTCTACCCAAGCAAGGGTCTATCTAGTCACTGCTTCTGTTTTTATACAATGTCCACAGAAGCTTAAGCAGATCTGTTCATGTCCCACCAAGCTTCTCTGAAAAAGAGAGCTCTGTTTTCTCATCAAAAAGAGCTGTCCTCCTGAGTTCCTGAGATAAGCATTTCTTGATGAGGAACTGGGCCTGAATTTGCCTTTGACCATGAATTCAGAAGCAGTTGCGTGTTCCCTATACGGATCCCTACCCCCCTCTGGTTTGTTCCTGGGCAAGGAGTCTTAGTTCGCTTCAGTCCTCTTATTCATGCTTTAGATTAGATGAAAGGTGAGGTGCCTGACTCAGGCCATGACTCACTCCTGCTCCTCCCTGTAGCAAGTGGTTTCCACAGAGTGGGCTGGGCAGCGCCCATAGCCCGGAAGACTCAGACACTGAAACCCTGTGGCTATTTATAAATAGTGCTCACTGCATTTTTGTTCTGTGTGTTGGGATGCCCCCGAGCTGGATGGATTCATCCCCTTCTCAAGGAGGACTTGAGGCGTGTGGCTTTTGTGTTGCTGGTCCCCCATAGCGGAGATGTTCGTCGGAGTGCCAGCCATGCTGTGGACCGCACGGGGGAATGTGCTGGTTCCTGTCCGGAGTCCTGCGGTTCACTGTGCAGCTCACTTGGCCGTGGTGGGAAGCCGGTCTACCTTCTCAGCTCTGTGGCTTTCAACCTCTGCCCTCCAGGTGAACTTTATTGTAATGCCCTGGTCAGCACGGTGTCTGCTGTGCCCTAGGTAGGGCTTGTATGCTGCTTTATCGGCGCATCCTCAAGGCACTGGGGTGGGCTGTAAAAACCGGCGTTGACCTTTGCCTGCCTGTAGCTACGTACATAAAGATGGCGTGTGTGAGCTTGCCTCGTGCAGTTACGAGGTTTGCTTTCTTCATGACTTCTGGACATGGATTGGAACCTCCGTCACCATCTCTGTCATTTTCTTTGCAAGACTTTCACTGACCCAGTGTCTATAGGCTGACATTATTTTAAAAATTATGTGTAAGTTTATTTTTCAATAGGTAATGCAGTCACCTGGTACAAATATAAAAACTACAAAAAGATGTGGAGGGAAAATCCCCCTCCTAGGGTATGTGATGTAATGAGCACTTGGTATTATAAAAGACTGATGAATCACAGACCTGTAACTCTGAAACCGGTAATACATTTTATGTTAACTAACTGAATTAAAATTAAAAATGTTAAAAACAAAAAAAACAAAAAAAACCCCTTCCCAGCCCTGGTCTCCAGTTACCCTGTACTTCCCGGCATCAACTGTCCTTTCACCAGTTTGTTGTGAATCCTTGCACAGATGCCTATACGTTTCTAAGGAAATACATACATTTTTTTACATGTATGGTAGCATGTCGTAGGTATTCTGCACCTTGCTTTTTTTTCCTCTTGGCATGTTTTAGAGCTTGTGTGAGGTGGTAAATAGAGAGCTTCCTTATTAGTATTTTTAATGTCTGCGTAGTATTTGGTTTTAGTCGTGAACCATGATTAATTTAGCCAGTCTGGATATTCAGGTAATTTCTAATCATTTGTTCTTAAGAGCAATGCAGCAGTGAAGAACTTGATACCCACTTTGCTTTCTCTTAAGCCGCGGGTCCATTCCCGGGGCGGTGGTCTGCCCAGCGTTGTGGGATGAACCAGGCTGATTCTCAAGGCATGACTGCCTGCTCTCCGTGCCTCTCTGTCACAAACGATGTCCTACCATCCGATGCGGTCACAGACCACTCCTCTGCCTTTGGGGTTACCTGGATCTGCAGTAACTAGAATTGACAGTCTTACACTAACGCTGTTGGATTCCTGATGGCGTCAGCATTTGTGCTCCACCTGTTCGTATACTTGCTAAAAAAATGAAAATGAGAGCGGCTCGTTGGAATGTGTGTGAACTGAATACCAGCAAGAGCACGTATGGTGCTTCATACTCCAAGAGGGTAGCATCTGTGTTCTAGGCGGGGGGATCAAGGGGTCAAAGAAGAGTGGGGCCAAAGGCACACGAGCACCATCTTTTAAAGATTCCTGGAAGCAGCAGTGTGATCCTTCGTCGTGCATCCCCTTTAGTGGGACCAAGTTACAGGTCACGTCCAGCTGGGAAGGGAGGCTGGGCTGAGCCATCCTTATTCAGGGTGGCCTTGTGCCTAGGTATTCCCTTCATTGTGGAGAAAAGGGAGAACCGGTCCTGGCCACACCCAGCAGTGGCTAGCACAGCTACTGAGCTTGTTATTTCAGTTATCTCGTATAGAAAATAGACTATGTGGGATTAATTTCCTTTTCTAAACATTGAAAAATTTGGATTTCCTAAGCTGTTGGAATAGTAAAATGGATATGGTGACTTACCAGGTGTGTGTTTTTTAAATAGACCTTTTGTCTCCCTGGTTTTTTAATTAAAAATATATTACTGGAGAATGATGGGAATTGAACAGTCACTTTTTCCTTTGCAAATGAACTATTTGATAACGGCTTTTAAGAAAGACTTTTTTTTTTTTTAAGAGTTAGTACTGATACTATTGATTCTCGGCACACCTGGCATATAAAAACCTGCTTGGTAATAACATACTCAAATTGAAAATTATTAAATGTAATAAATTAATGATAAAATAAACTTCATTCATTTAACTCTGTGCCTGCTATGTGCCAAGCAGTGTGTGAAGATCGAAGATGGGAGGCTGGGCTCACGGTCCAGCTCATACAGGTTCTTAGACCTGGTTCCTTGAAAGGTCAAGTCCCTAGAAGGACAAATGTGATTCTGCTTGGCAGCTGGAAAGTCAGGTATCTGATAATTCAGAAACACACAGGAAGTGATCAAATGGCATATTTGACAAGGTCAAGCAGCTGCTTTGTAAAACTGAAAGAACAGTTTTGCTTGGAGACCTTTTATTTTCCCTTTTCTTACTGCAGTAGATAACAGCATTTTTATGCTAATTCTTTGAGTGAGGACTTAATGGTAATGAGTTGCTTGATCAGCTGAAAAGCCCTTTCAGTTAATGACTTTATTTTTATTTATTTATTTTTAAGATTTTATTTATTTATTTGACAGAGACAGATAGCGAGAGCAGGAACACAAGCAGGGGGAGTGGGAGAGGGAGAAACAGGCTTCCTGCTGGGCAGGGAGGCCGATGTGGGGCTTGATCCCAGGACCCTGGGATCATGACCTGAAATGAAGGCAGACACTTAATGACTGAGCCACCCAGGCGCCCGACTTTATTTTTAAAATGAGCTGGTTATATAGTGATACCTGTACTTTCTCAATTTTTGTTGAAGTGGAATTCTTGGACATTTTAAATATAGTCTGGTTGTGATTTTCCCTTGCTGGATGCTAATTATATTTTTCCTTGAGATTATTTAAGTTCTTATTGGTGGGAGATTGGAAGCCAGTGTTGAACCCAAGTCACTCCAAAAAGTGATGCCAGGGATGGAACCAGAATTCCTTCTCCAGCCCTTCTCCCTTTTGCTGATCTGACTATTCTTGTTGGTATTTCATGTAAATAGTTGAAATTGGTGCCCTGACTTCACTTTTTCCCGCCTTGGTAATGGTGGACGTTTCTGAGCTGGAAGACGAGATGCATGTGATGGATAACAACACTTTCTGCTTTCAGCGTTTGTTTATTGCATGAGCTCCCTTGTTCTTGGTCAGAGACACACCTATCGTAAAATGTCCCCAGTCAGGTAAGAACTAGAACCTTCAGGTTCAAACTTCACAGGAGTTTCACAGTCACTGGAAACTGGATTTAGTTAGAGCATGTTTCTTCAAGGAGACAGGGGAAAAAAGTCTCTTATAAAATGTTTGGATGGCCAGGACGAGAAGACTGATTTTTGTGGTCCACATAAGGGCGGCAGATAGTCTTTGGGCCCTCTGCCACGGAGCTCAACGTACTTTATAGACCTTAATTATAACTGGCCATGCTCTTGTAAAACGCTTTTTTTTTTAAAGGTAGATAAATGAAAGTGCTTTAGTGATGTTACGCAATCAAGAGAAAGGAGATTTGGGATGTGGTGGTTTAGAGCAAGATCAGAGAGTATGGGGCACAACTATTTCATCACTTACCAGCTGTGTGACACTAGACAAGTTACTTGTCCTCCGAACCTGCATCCACATTTGTAAAATACATAGTGATAATGATTTCCGCTTCTTCATGAGCTCAGAGTGCTTCATATATAATAAGAGATGATAGCTGCCAGTGTATCCTTAATAATAGCTTGTTTGCCCTAATTTGGGGGTCGGATATGTGTTTATGTAATATCTTGGAAGGTCATTAGAAATTTAGTCTTTTGAAAGTGAGATTGTAGATCAGAAGGGAGTGTCAGCCTTTTAATCACTTTTCTGTGGAAGCGTGAAAACCCAAGGCTGTTCCACTGTAAATTTTAACTTATACTTGCCCAACTGGACCAGCCAGTTAGTACAGTTAAATAGGGTTTTGGTTTTCCTTGGCCAAACACTCTTGAGATCACACACACACACACACACACACACACAACCAAATTCCTGCCCTTGAGGAGTTTATAGCCTGATTAAAGCAGGGTGGGGAGAGAAATCCTTGTCCAGGGAGGCTTTACTGTGGGGAGGATGAAACGTGAGGGCAGAGTCTTGTAGCATATTCATGTGTAAAGCCTGGAGCTGGAGTTTGGAAATTCTTGGTGAGTAGAGCTCTGGGGGAACGGGGCAGGATGGCTGGAAGCTTGGGAGGGAAGGCACCAAGGTTTTTGTGTGCTCGGAAGGCCGGGGCAGCTGGAGCTGAATGGTTAGGAGGTGGCCCCCTGGGTGTGGCAGGCACGGTGTGGCATGGAGGAAGGGTGGTAATGTGCCTTGTCTGAGCCTCGGTTTCTTCATTTCCAAGATGCAGATACCTGCCTGCCGGATTACTGAAACGTTGGAATAAAAGTCTATGTGAATAACCTTGTAATTACAGTGTCCTATTCATGCAAGCGGTTTCCCCCCTCCTCAGGGTTGCTGCTCTCCTGCTAAGAACTTAGAGCCTGGGCACTTGTGAGTAGTACCTACCTGGGGGGCTGCAGTCAGTGCACGCATCGAATGCCACGGCTGTGTCAGGTACCGCCTCAGCTGTCGTGTTCAGGGAGCGAGGGAAGAGCCCCTGCACCCCTTGACTGGTAGCATTCTGGAGAAAAGATGGGGAGTTGACACAAAAAACGGAGTATCACAATTTCAAGTGCTGATAAGGACTGTGGAGACGATGAATTAGGGCGAATGTAGGGCGTGACCGAGGGAGAGCTCTAGCCGGGATGATCAAGGTAGGGCCTCTCTGAGGTGGTGATGGGTGTTGAGCCCCGAAGGAGGCAAAAGATCCAGGGCAAGAATGTTTTGAGCCCAAGGAAGCAACTGCAGAGACCCTGATATGGAAATCAGGTTGGTGTGTTCAAAGGACAGAAATTGGGCCAGTGTTGGGGGAGTGAGTTGGGGCAGATGAAGGGCACTTCCCATAGTATCTTGTGGAGCACAGCGGGAATTTCGTGCCAGTGGCCGTGGGCACTGATTGGAGGGTGGAAGCGGAGGACTTATGTGCCTTAAGATGTAGGGAGGACAGTGGTTGCTCTGTGGAGGATGGGCTGGACAAGAGTGGACAGAGGTAGACCAGTTGAAACAATACTACACTGTCCAGCTGTGACCAGATAATGGGCCCTGTAGCAGACATGTGGGTCAGAGTGAGATGCAGAGGCAGAGCCAGGAGAATGTATGAACGCCCTGGATATAGGATAGGAGGGAAAGCGAGCTATCAAGGCTGACTCCTAGGTGCCTGGCCTGAGCACCTGGATGGAGAGTATACATTTACTGAGAGAGAGGGAAGGCTTCTGGGGAGCACGTTGGGGAGTGGGGTTGTGTTTTGAATATACTGATTGTGAGATGCCTAGGAGGCAATTGGGTATTAGAGTGTGGAGCTTAGGTGAGAGGTCTGAGCTGAAAAGAGCTGTTTTGAGAGTCCTCTGTTAATGGAAGGAATATCCAGCACTGCGATGAGAGTACAGTGAGAGACTAGGGGAGGGTCTGAGATCTTATGGAGAAGGAGCAGCCAGTGAATGGGGACAAGTATCCACTGGCTGGCACAGACTTTGCTGCCCTTTCTTCAGCCAGGCCAGTCTAGTTCCTACTTGGACAGGATTTGAGGGTCAAAATTGAACTAGACATGGGAAGTCACAGAGACTCTCCTAGCCCTCTCCTCCTAAATAAGGGAAGTGAGTCCACAGTTCAGAGCTCTTGTGGGGCAAGACAGGAATGGTCATAGTTGGACACAGTTCCCAACTGAAGAATATACAGGTAACAGACACTTTGTGTTAAACTGGAGGGAGAAGAGGGTAGAAGGGGCTCTGTCTGCATGCTACCCTTCTAGAACTATCATTTAAAGCTCTAACGATGAAGAGGAGCCCCTGGTGCTTAATCTCACTGCTAAGATTGTGAAGGAGTTTGATATTCTGGGGATTCCTCTCAAATGTAAAGAAATGTGGTTTAGGGGTGCCTGAGTGGCTCAGTCGGTTGGACGGACGTCCAACTCTTGGTTTCGGCTCAGGTTGTGATCTTCTGGTTCATGAGATCGAGCCCTGCGTCTGGCTCTGTGCTCAGTGGGGAGTCGGCTTAAGGATTCTCTCCTTCTGCCCACCCCCCCACCTGTGCATGCTCTCTCTCTCTCAAATAAATAAATCTTTAAAAAAATGTGGTTTTGAATTTGATTCAGAAAGGGGTAGTCTGTTTCCTTGGCCTGCTTTCCTGGACCTTCTAGTTTCTCTCTCCAGGTGCTTAACTGTTTTGACTATTAAGGTCTTAAATGCAAGCTGCATAATTGACACTGGGACCTGGGCAGGTCCTCTGTGAACCTTCATCCTTAGGGAATCAGATGGGATCAAGCTGGGCCCCTTGAGCTCCTCCAGGAAACCGGGGACTAGTGAGGGTTGGCGGGCAGTGGCTCTGCCCGGGGGGTACGAGGGCTCAGTTACGGTGTGCATGGCAGCTGGCCCTGGAGGAGGAGGCAGAAAGGGTTGGGACTCACACATGAGGTGATGCTCAAGTGGAGTGAAAACGTCAGGAAGAGCTGGGGTCAGGGCAGGCGTTCTGCGGGGAGCGGACAGTACCAGCAGAGCTTCTGCCGAATGTGGAAGCGCTGGTGAGGAGCCTGGTGGAAAGGACGCAGTCAGAGGGTTGGTCTGATTGGAGCCCAGGTGGGTGTGGAGGGGGAGTGACGAGGCTGCAGTGTCACAGGATCCGCTCCAGGGGTGACCTCACACACTGCAGTGCTGCCTCATCTGAGGGGGATACATTCCAAGACCCCCAGTGGCTGCCTGAGACTGTGAGAGTACCGAACCCCATATACACTATGTGCTTTCCTGTTCCCGCCTACCTGTGAGAAAGTCTCATTTATAAATTAGGCACAGTAAGAGACTCACAACAGTGATAAAATAAAACAATTATAACAATATACTGTAATAAAAGTGGTGAATGTGGTGTCTCTCTTAAAATCTTGTTGTATTGTACTCCCCCTTTGTGTGACGATGTGCGGTAACATGCCTGCGTGATGAGGTGAGGTGAGGTGAGGGGACTGATGTAGGCACTGGGACACTCTTGACACTGTATTAGGCTGCTCTTGACCTGACTAGAGCTGGAAGGAGGATAACCTGCTTGCGGACCACGACTGATCACGGCTAACGAGCTATGGAAAGAGAAACCGTGGATAAGGGGGAGTATTGTATGGGAATAGGTGATTTTCCTGTATTTCTCATCTGTACGCAGCCCTGTGGAGAATCCAAGATGGGTTGAGTTAAAGACCTTCAAAAATATTCGGGCTGTGAATTCTGCATGTTTCAAACCAAAAATGAAGTTCGAGCTTCATTTTGACGAGTAGAAGTTTTAAAGCTCTCTCTCAAAACCCATCAAATGGGCTCATTTTGGTGTTGTCCTTTTAGTTGAGGGCATTTATGTTATCTAAAGCTGCCTTTTGATACCTTCTAGGCTTTCCAAGCATGGTGTGGGCTGGGCGTTTGAGGCAAACTGCTCTCGGTGTAAGGTGTTGCTAAGTGTTCCGTTTTGAAAGACCAGTTTCCTCTGCGAACGCATTCATCAGTAGGAATCGCTGGAATTAGGACCGCTGACAACTGTAATAGGTCCAGTTGAGGTGGGGCAGTGGGTCAGTCACGGCGTGGGACAGAGCACTCGTTTAGCGAGGGGCTTGGGAAATATTTGCTGAATGAATGAAGGAGTGAACAGATGATCGAGAGGTGCTATCACATTGGCAGGCAGCATTTTCGTGTCATTTTACTCAGATTTATAGACAAAACTTTAAGACAATATCACATTATTACAGTCTAACTTTTACATTTAAAAACTCACAGTGCAGGGGCGCCTGGGTGGCTCAGTGGGTTAGGCGTCGTCGGGCTTGCTGCTCAGCGGGGAGTCTGCTTGTCCCTCTGCCCCTCCCCACTGCGTGTGCACGTGCACACATGCTCTCTCTCTCTCTCTCTCTCTCTCTCTGTCGTGCTCTCTCTCAAATAAAATCATTTAAATAAAAACTCACCGTGCAAACATTTTTTCAAAAATAATCTAGAGCCTTCAAAGGAGTGTCTGGATTGCTGGTAGGAGGATAAGCAGCAGCGGGAAGTGCTCCCTGTTGTCCTCTGCTTTTAGAAGGCTACTTGTAGAAATGGTGGAAGGTTCAAGGTTTCTCAGATTTTAAATTTGCTGTGTTGAAATTGAATTGTGTAAACTACTGTATGAACATGGCTCATTTATTAAAAATACTGGCTGAGTGCCCTTTAAGTACTAAGCACTGAGCTGGGTGTGAGGGGTGCAGCGGTGAGCAGAACAGGTGTGCCTCTGCCTCATGCAGCCGGCCCTGTGATAAGGGAGATGGACAATATGCAAGTCCTCTAATGACTAACGGTGGTTATTGCTATGAAGGAAAGGTGAATGCAAACTGCCCTAGCCTGGAAGGTACAGGAACGTTTTTAAACAGAGACCTCAAGTTGAGGAAGGGGATTCCAGGGAGAGAGGAACATGTACAAAGGTCCTGAGCCAGGAGAGAATATGTGGTCGAGGGTTTGAAAGAAGCCCAGTCTAGCTAAAGGGTCCAGAGTGAGGCAAAAGTTAAACTCAGACTGTGCTCTTCAGAAATACCTAGCCTCAGCAAAAATATTTTAGGTTTTTTTTTTTTTTTTAAGATTTTATTTATTTATTTGAGAGAGAGAATGAGATAGAGACAGAGAGAGCATGAGATGGGGGAACGTCAGAAGGAGAAGCAGACTTCCTGCTGAGCAGGGAGCCCGATGCGGGACTCGATCCCGGGACTCCAGGATCATGACCTGAGCCGAAGGCAGTCGCTTAACCAACTGAGCCACTCAGGCGCCCAATATTTTAGGTTATCATCAAAATTTAAGTTCCTGGTGGCTGAGTATAGTTTAATATGAATAAGGAAGAGACTGTTTAGATTTCTTGCCTGGGTAGAGAGCCTAATGCCTATGAAGAAGTCTGTGTCCTAACCCCCCAAACCTGTGAATTATCAGGGTAAATGGCACAGGGGACTTAAAGTTGCAGATTAGGGTTGCTCATCAGATGACCTTAAAATGAGGGGGATTATCCTGGATTACCCATGTGGGTGGGCCAGTGCAATCAGAGGGATCCTCCTGATGTGGAAGAGGGAGGCAAAAGAGAGACCTGGAGCTGCATCACTGCTAGCCTCACGGAAGGAAGAAGGGGCCAGAAGTCAAGGAATGCAGGCAGCCTTAGAAGCCGGCTAGGGTGAGACCGAGTCTCCCATAGAACCTTCGGAAAGCAACTGCGGACACTTTGATTTTTTACTTCTGAGCTATGGAAGTGTAAGATGCTAAGTTTGTGTTCTATGGCCAAGCGGCCATAGAAAACCAGTACAGCTGCCCAAGTCAGGGTCTCCTTGCAGAGATGGCTGTTGCCACCAAGTCGCTCGGCAGTCACGACCTCTGATAGTTTGCTAGTCCCAGAGCAGTGGAGAGGGGCTCCTGCACACCCCGTCTTGAGGCAGTGGGCTCTGATGGCTCTTCAGTAAGTACTGATTACGCACTGCCATGTGCCAGAGCCTGCTCTAGGAGCTTGGGATGAGTCCTTGGGATCAGTCCGGAAAGATCTGTGCCCTCCTAGAGCTTCAGTCCCTGTGCCTCACAGCCCTGACCTATACAGAGGGCTGGTGAGGATAGAGATTTCTAGCTCACAACTGCTGGATATAAACTTTTGTGACTGCAGAGTTCTCAGATGTATTTTTTAAATCTCCAAATGACCAGTCACCAAAATAAGGAAAACAGTGTAAGATTTCATAACTTTAATTATATATATATATATATATATACACACACACACACACATACATACATACATACATTTTGGCTGGAAAGCCTAACAGGAGGTATTAGTCTGATGACTGGTTTTTCTAGTCGCAAAGGAGAGAGAAGCAGGCCCTTTCTCCCCTGAAGGAATCTGACACAGGCAGAGTTGCAGGGTTTAGATAAAAGCACAAGCAAGCTTTCATGCCTCCTTGCTCCTCTTTGCCAGGCAGGGAAGAGAGGGAAGGACTCCTCAGCAGTCGGGGCAGGCTGCCTGGGGTGCTGATGGTGACCAGGGGTGGTGCAGGGGTATGGACAGCCCTGTTGGCCCCTGGTCCTTGGAGAGCAGGAGCACTGCCCTGCCTCTGGCTGGAGGGAGAAGTATCTCTCAGTGCGCACCTGGAGAGTCAACCTGGTTGGGCGAGAGGGGCTCTCCCAAGGCCAGTGGTGCCTCGGTGTCCTCAGGTAGCCTGGACATGGGGAGATGGGACCGTAGGGCCTCTCAGGCCAGAACAACTCACTAGTGCTTGTGAGACTACTGCCAGATCCAACCACATAGTTGGAATTTCAGGCACAGTGTTTTAAAATTCAAGCTGTTGCATCAGTCAAGTTCCATTGCTAGCTTTATACCTAAGCCTGGGCTGACTGTATAATTTGTCTACCCAACTGGGATATTTGAGTCAGGGAAAGGGAGTCGGGAACAACAGGTGTGAACCAGGACTGTCCTGGGAAAACCTGGGTGCGTGGTCAGCTGAGCTAAGTGCTGGAAGCTTTAACCACTCTGTGGATAGTCTGGTGACCAAAAAGGACTCCATGCAACATGGCCTCTGTGTCCAAGGGATGGGCTTTCCAGGAGAGAAAGTGTGACCCAGGGGCCTTTCCTAAGATGCCTGTCCACAGCCCAGGGGGGTCTTGAAGAGTTGTTTTCTGCACACCTTTGAATATAATGCAAGATCTATTTTTTCACCCTCAAATCATTTTACCTTATATATGAGCCCTTATAAAGTTGTTCTCCTGGGAGGGTTGCCCTCTTGATTACTTTATTTTGAACAACAAATTTCTGTTTGTTATAAACACATTAGCCTACCAGGACCTCCATCAGTTATAATTGTGGATGCGGATAGAGGTTAAATTGGTTTTAAAGTATTTTAAATAAAATAAATTGCTTTTAAAAAGGAGGCAAAGATATTTAGCTCCCATTTAGTAATAATTCCTCAGGATTTGACACCATAATTGCAAGTCTTGGATGTGGTTATAAACTTTAAAATGTCCTGGGAATGCTCCTGAGAACTGGGTTAGACATGGTTTTCAGAAAGTAATGTCAAAGAAACAGGGAATTTGAATAAAATCACTTCATGAAATACAAGTAAAACTACTTTTAAATGTTTACTATGTTATTGAAATGTTTGTATAAATGATCACATGTCAATTGGCTATTTCCTCTATCTTCATAAACGCTTATAATACAAATTGGCCAAAAAACCTGTTTTGGCTTCTTTTTTTCCGAGCAAGGGTTCTTATTTGTAGGCATCCGTAGTAGATGAGGGCTGGTAGTAACGATTAAGAGGTGTTATGGGAACAGTTGGGAGAAAGACCTCTTCAGACTGCAAGGAAGCAGGGCTGGGATGAAGACTGGATCCTTTCATTCAGATGATTGGGCTTTGACTTAAGGTTGCAGATGGTGGACTTAGGTGTACAGGTTTCCCTCCAGGCTCTTCAAGGCTCCATAGTGGGTGAGATTAGGTTATACAAGACAGGAGGCAGATGGCTCTGGCTTATGGCTGTAACAAGGGGAGGAGCCACAGTCCGGAGCAGGTCATGCTGGGATTAGGGCCAAGGGGAGAGATGGTCTGTCCTGTGACCACCTGGGAATCATCAGGTAAGGCAGGGACTGGGGAATGAGGTATAGATCTGGAAGGGAAAGTCTATCTGCAGGACCACGGATGCCAGATAACACCACCGTCCCCATGTCTGTACAGAGTATAGGCTGCCTGCATTAACACTCGGCAAACAACTAAACCAAACCATATAGCACTTCTTTTTTGGGGGGGTGAGGGGGATGGGAATGTTGACAGGTTTTACAGAACTTAAATTGATTACAGCTCAAAAATAAATAATTGAGGGGCACCTGGGTGGCTCAGTCATTAAGCATCTGCCTTCGGCTCAGGTCATGATCCTGGGGTCCTGGGATCGAGCCCCACATCGGGCTCCCTGCTCGGCGGGAAGCCTGCTTCTCCCTCTCCCACTCCCCTGCTTGTGTTCCCTCTCTCACCATGTCTTTCTCTGTCAAATAAATAAATAAAATCTTAAAAAAAAATTGATTCTTGTAGAACCAGTATAATCAAATAACAGTTATGTGTTATTTAAAAAAAAAAAACCCTAAAAGCTACTAGGTCTTCTAATGTAAATGTTGGCACCCCAAGAATTTAAGGCTTCCTCCTCTAGCATTTACTTGCGGAGTGTTTGCAGTCTGATGGCAGCTTCCTACCCACTCAGCCTAAAGTGAATCCGGCCACTGGCGGGCCCCACCCAGGGCTCCCTTCGGAATTCCTGCTCATGGTGAGACTGACCCCAAAATGGACCACCACAGGAGAACCAAGGGCTCTGAGGCGTGTGGTGAGAGCTAGCAGCATAAAAGGGAATGGCTGAAGGAAACCAAGAGAAACACTGGAAGAAACAGATAATCCAGGAACAGAACGAGAACTGAGGGGGGGAAAAAACCTTCCAGGTAAAGTGTTGAAAATGTTAAGAACACGTTGATCCACAAATTAAGAACAGAGTGTGCTATTATGTAAAAGACACGACCGGAACCAAGAAAGAGCTTTTGGAGATGACAGAACTGCTGAAATTTAAAATTTTCAGTAGAAATATTAGAAAATCAAGTTGGAAAAACCTCAGAACCACAGGGAGGGAAGGAGGCCAGGGGTCCCAATACCTGACCAGTTAAGGGGTTCCAGAAAGAGCACAGAAAATGGGACCGTGAGTCCATTGGTTGAAAGAGGCCATGCAGTTGGCACATGGTCAGTGAATAAAGGCTCACGTGCGGGTACACGGTTGTGCCGTTCAGAACGCCTAGGGTAAGTGAAGAGCCTGAAAGTCAAAGAAATGAAAACTGGACTTCCCTTAGAATTTTTGTTGGCATCACTGGATACTAGAATAAGAGCAATAGCATCTAAGTTCTGAAGAAAATGTTTTTCAACCTAGAGTCCTATACCCAAACTATCAATGAAGGATAAGAGCAGAATGATGACATTTTTGTATATGGGGGGACTAAGTTTACCTGTCATGTTCTGTTCCTTGGGATGATTTTTAATAAGGTAATTAGAATAAGAGGGAAACCTGTTTTCCAGAGCGCATCAGCCCAGCAGGGCAGTCCTAGGATGCCCCGGTACGACAACCCTAGAACAGTCTGTGTAGTAACAGGAGGTCCGAGGCCCCTGAGGAGGAAACCCGAGCAAGGAAGCAATCCTGATTTAATACAAGGTATGACCAGGAGCTTAGACATGATTGAGGCTAGGAAAAAAAGCAAACAGTGTAAGGAAAAAGGCAATGAGAAATGCCAAGAAAAGCAAAAGTCATGGTTCAAATGTGAAGTACACCAAGCAATTGATAGAGTGGAAGAAACGTCTGTTTGACCTTGATGCTGGGAGCAGTTTCCTTTGAGGCCAAAGGCTCTGATACTGGTCCAGATAGAAAGAGAAGTTCAATGTGGTTTGATTGAACACTGAATATTTACCTGGTTATGTAAAAGAACAGGTGTCTTGTGGTTACGAAAGACAAAATGTAAGTGGTAATCTAGTCTGATAATAGTATAAAAGTTTAGCTAATGGGTGGTAGGAGTTGGGTGGGGAGTTGGGGAGAAAGGGTCTGGGTGTGGACGGCTGCATCTCCCCAGTTAGGGAAGGGAGAGATGGTGTTGAAAGTTGGTGAAGGGAAAATAGAAGGTTAAATATATTGCATAAAACTTTAGGGGTAACAAATAAAAGAACTAAGGTAATATAGTTAACTAAACATGGGAAGGAAAGTGAAGTAGCAAGTAGTGTAAGTCTGTTCCTTTTCATGTTGTGGGGTCTACAGTTATCGTCCAAAGCTGATAATCAAGAAATAAAAGTAGAAGCAGAAGTAATGGAGTTGGGGTGCCTGGGTGGCTCAGTTGGTAAGCATCTGCCTTTGGCTCAGGTCATGATCCCAGGGTTCTGGGATCGAGCCCCCGCATCGGGCTCCCTGCTCCGCGGGAAGCCTGCTTCTCCCTCTCCCACTCCCCCTGCTTGTATTCCCTCTCTCGCTGTGTCTCCCTCTGTCAAATGAATAAATAAAATCTTTAAAAAAAAATAATGGAGTTACGGAGAAGTAAATCCAGAATTATTTTTTTTAAGAGGTTTTCCTAGAGAATGGGGCTTGGGGTGAGTTTTGAATCTGCTGTCCATCATAAGTTCTTTCCTACTTTTTGGTTTCTTGTCATTTATTTGTATATATTAAACAAAAATTAAAAATTGAGTTTGAACATGGGTTAAATGTAGAGGTGACACAATGCCATGGTGATGCCATCTTTTAATTTTTTTTAATACTTAATTTGGACAAACTAAGAAAACTGTATTTTATATTCAGCAATAATAGTGTCCTTGTTCTAATGAGGCAGTATCTCATGGTTCCTGGGACAAAGTTGCATGGCTAGAGGCAGAATCTTTAATCCTTGAGGAAACGAATTATTGCCAAAAACAATGAAGCAAAGCTGCTATTGTCCTTAGAGTTTTAAAAGTGTTCCAGTGTTTAGATCTTTTGGTTGAAGTAATTACACAAAAGTATACCAGCTCTGTTTGGGAGAGAACTTGAGGATATAAAATAGGAGTGTGGCTTTCTTGAAGTTTGAAATAAACTTGTGCTGAATAGCATGAGAGGAGATCCTGAATACTTGTGCCAGGAATTCTGATCTAGACTCCAAAGATCTGAATTTATATCCTACCCTCAGTTTTATGTCACACTTGTGTCATTATTAGCCTTTTATATTGTATTTTGCTATTTCAGATTTTATTTTTCATCTTTAAAGATGATGTGGTTTTGCAGGTTTTGTTTTTGTTTTAAGTTTTATTTATTTAAGTAATCTCTACACCCAACGTGGGGCCTGAACTCATGACCCCAAGATCCAGAGTTGCACACTCTTCCTACTGAGCCAGCCAGGCGCCCGGAGTTTTATATTTTAAATGTGGCTTTCCAATATGTTGGAATCCCAGGGCAGTTTGTATGTCATTACAGCTTCGAAATCGTGGAGGTGTGATTTTTCCCTAGCTCCGTGGAAAGCACTCTGGGAAGTAATTTTTTCCTGTTCCTTTTGGTGTCTAATACAATCTTGGATCAAACTTAGATCCTCAGCCTTCCTGATAGGGGAATAGGCTTCTTAGACCCTGTTCTGTTAATTTCCGCCATTTCCCTCTGAAGGCCATAACTTCTGTCCCCTGGTCCGTGTCACTTTGAATGCGCGTTGTTGCTGTAGTTTTGAATTCCTCCGTACACACCGGGTGAGTCAGTAATGACAGCATTGATGTCACTGCTTCTTAGGAGGAAATGAGCTGAGCAGCCTGGCAGCTGCTGCCCAAGGCCCAGGCGTTGCAGCGGGGATCCTGGCAGTGCCCAGAGAATGTGTGCTGCTTACATGAGGCAGCATCAAAGGGCACTGGGGACCAAGCGGAGACAGACGGGACTGGCCCAGAGCTGGATTTCGGTGTGGCCTGCGTGCAGACTATCCCTTTTGGAGCTATACGAGTCGGCTGCCTCAGGAGCCAGCTGTGTTTGAGGGCTTAGCCCAGTGCCCGTCCTACAGGACTTAGATGGGTTGTTGCATCAGGGACGGTGCCGTCGTTTGGACACAGCTCTCTTTGATCATTTGTTCCTGCCAGACATAGCCTCCGCTAATGGGCTGTGACCTTCTTTTTTTTTTTTTTTAAGATTTTTTTTTTAATTTATTTATTAGAGAGAGAGAGAGTGAGAGAGAGAGC
Source organism: Mirounga leonina (assembly GCF_011800145.1). Classification (NCBI taxonomy): domain Eukaryota; kingdom Metazoa; phylum Chordata; class Mammalia; order Carnivora; family Phocidae; genus Mirounga; species Mirounga leonina. The sequence goes on along the minus strand of NW_023270377.1, from coordinate 58,663,489 downwards.
GCAAGAGGGGGAAGGGTTAGAGGGAGAAGCAGACTCCCCGCCGAGCAGGGAGCCCGATGCGGGACTCGATCCCGGGACTCCGGGATCATGACCTGAGCTGAAGGCAGTCGCTTAACCAACTGAGCCACCCAGGCGCCTGGGCTGTGACCTTCTGATTCAGGCTGGGTTCAAGCTGAGTTAAGAGTTTGCTTATTTCCTGACCCAGAGAAGACCGCTTTTACCTTGAGAATTAGGGTACCTGCCAATTGTTGAGTTTGGTTGGGGTTAGTTACTGTGTTCTCCCATCAAGGGGCTTCCTTAGGTTTTCTCGGATTCTGATTTTACCAACTTACTTGCACCCGTCCCCCAGTCATTGTTTTCCTGAATTTCCTATGACGTGTGGTCCCAGGGAGCCAGGTGCGGGCAGAGCAGGGGCAGCCTGGGTGACGGCTGCCTCTCCTTCCTCCGGCTGGCTGGGGCCTGAGGCCAGGGACCAGAGGGGGTCTGCCCACGGCCGCAGAGCACCTTAACCTCCCTCCATCCAAGGTAGGACAGATTCTGGAGTGGGCTCACTGTGCCAACCGTCCAGGGCCCTGGGAGGAAGGAACGTGCTGCAAACACGTGCAGGCAGATTCCCCCCACGGCCCCGGGAGGCAGTGTGACTTTTAACGTTATTCTCCAGAGGCACATTTCTCTTATGCGCTGAGTTCTCTTCTGTGTTCTCTGCCCCTCCCCACCCACTCAAACCTTGCTGTTTCCATTCTTCCGTATGGTTGGCTTTCCTCTGCAATAGCTGCCGTGAGTAAAATGTGTGGGCTCCTTCTGTAAGAGCTTGGCATTTTTATTCTAAATAGCACCATAATAAATTTTGTTAAACATTAAAAAAAAAAAAAGGGCTTGGCATTTTTAGCACATGTGAAATTGTGCTGCCACAGCCTCTATAACCAGCTGGCAGACGAGTGAAACGCCGCCTCCTCGCTCGCCTGCTAAGGGCTTGCCTTCGCGGCTCGGGGTAAGAACTGGCGGAGGGCGGAGCTGCCAAGGAGGGAGAAATGCTACCACGCGGCCGGGGCAAGCGGCGGGCCTGCTCTCCAGGCCCGGCTGTCCGCGTGAATAGAACAAATCCCCGCAGCTTTGGAAACAACAGGAAATCCGTCAGCGCCCATCCCCTGCGGGCGCGGCAGCCCGGGGCTCCGAGGGGCTCCGGGGGGCTCTGCGGGTGCGCGCCCCGGGCCCTTTACCCCGGAGCCGCGGGCTCCGCAGACCAGGCTGGCTCATCCCCACGTGCGTCTTGTGGCGTCACCGATTCCCAGCCGTCCGTGTCGTCTGGCTCTTCCCCTGCCAGCCTCTGCACAACGGCGCGCCCCTCGCTTGCCGCGTCGGCGACCCCCCTCCTGGCAGGCGGGCTTTGGCGCCCTCCCCTGGAGCGCGCTCGGGATTCCGGGGTGGGGGGCGGTGGGGGGGCCCTCCCGCCGCCTCCGCTCCGCGCTCTCTGGTCTCAGACCCGCTTCCCGGCCTGGCTCCCTCAGGGCCGGAGTTCGGCGGGGAGCCGGGCAACCCTTACTCATTCTAGAAGGCTCTTGAAGGTTCGTGGAACGAACAGGTGAACGAGTGAGTACAGTGAACAGGAAATAGCAAGCCCAGCACCTGCCTTAGGTAGCTTGCCAGGCTCCTTGGTTGTGGCTGAGGAGGCGAGGAAGTGGTCGGAGAAGACTCGGCGGTAACCTTGGAACTCCGGGCTGCTCTTTATAGCCTTCCCGTTGGAGCTGGTTATCTTTACAGATAACCTCTTCCCAGTCTTCGCGCCGCCTGATCCCAGGAACGCTTTGGCTCTGCCTGCCCCCAGCCTTTCCATATTTTGCTTACATCTGTCAGTAAACAGAGCAGTTCTTGTTGCTGTGTTTCGTTGTGTAGGTTTTGCCCTTTCAGCTAGGTTATAAATGCCTTAAAATCTGGGGGTTTATATCCTAGGAAGCATTTGAGAGGAATGGGAAAAATAGTGTTCCAAAGTAATTTTTTGTCCCTACACATATTTATGTATGTGTATGCATGTATACAGAGCTGTGAAATCTTAGGGGCAGAGTGATCACCCTCCTCGCAAAGGCCTCTGTTTTCTTACCTGTAAAGTTCGAGGGCTAGATGCTCTCTGCTCTTTCCCATGCTCACATCCTGTGATTCCATGCTGTTGAGCCCAGCGCTTGGCTAATCCCGCCCAGGCCCTGGGTCAGGGTTCCAGCTCCAGATCAGCCAGGTAGTTGAGCTTGTTCACTTACGGCTGAGGCCAGTTCACCTCCCAGCTGTTTGTCGGGGCTCCTGGGATCTGGGACAACATGGGCGGAACGTGTGTGTGGTGGTCCTGCGGAGACCCCTGTGGCCGTTGGCCTTGCCTCTGCCCTCTGCCAAGAACTTCCAGGCTCCAAGGACCCTTATTTTCTGCTTGGGGAGTTGTTTGTTCACATTTGTGTGTCCGGCTCTTTCCCCCAGCTCCAGCTTCGTTTCTCTCTGTCCAGTCAGGTGTGTTCCTTCTCTGTGTTTCTGTTCCTAGCTGTTCCGTGAGTCCGCCAGACCCAGAGGTGGGGAGTAAAGAGCGTTCTCAGAAGGAACCCTGCAGAAAGACAGCCGGTCTCTGAAGATCCCTCCTGGCTGTGAAACTGAGATTTTAAGGTTGTGGGTTGGGGTTAGGGCCCCCTCTTACCGGAGCTGGCAACACTGGGGCGGGAGGGAAGAAGGCGTGGTATGATAACCTAGTACACAGGGGCCGCCGCCCAGACCCTCCTGCAGCGTCTGCGCCAGACTGATAGAGGATGCTGGCGGACGAGCCTGTCCGGGCCAAGAGTGCCCACAGTAAGAGAGAGAGCACGCGAGCGGCCCGGAGGGAACGAGATTCAGGCCAGTCGTATCTTGGGCAAGGTATTATTAAAAGATAAACTAACTGAGGCATATTGAAAAAAAACTTTACGAGTTGGAGCAAAAATCGATCGGAATCTGGCAGGGGCAAATTGGAAGTGGTTAGGCGTGCTCTGCCGGCCGGAACCAGGGGAAAGACTCCTACAGAGAAAATAAAAAAGCAAAGAAAAATTATTTAATCAGCTGTAGCTTAAAGCCTGGTTGGCTGCTTGTGATTGGTTGTCCCTCAGGTTTGATTTTACAACCTTGAGGCCTTTACAGGCTTAGATATTTTTGCTCACATAACTACCACGTCATTAGAGCCACATGGGCCTAACGGCTGCCTCGTTTAATTAATGAAACAGTGTGTGAACTGAAGATTCGGGTATAGTCGAAATTCCCTTTGAAAAGTACCTCAGGAAGGCACCGTGTTAGAAGACGACATATCATTGCTTGTTAAGTTTAATGGGGCCATTTCCCCCCCTCCAGTGTTTGTTGAGTTCCGTATGTCCTTGGCTTAGCTTTAGGGGTCATGTTCTTTTTTTTTTATTATTCTTATGTTAATCCCCATACATTACATCATTAGTTTTAGATGTAGTGTTCCATGATTCATTGTTTGTGCATAAGACCCAGTGCTCCATGCAGAACGTGCCCTCCTCAATACCCACCACCAGGCCAACCCATCCTCCCACCTCCCTCCCCCTAGGGGTCATGTTCTATAAAGTGTGTCTTTTAAAACACCAGAATCCTACTCAGAGAGGTGCTGATACTATGAGAGAGGGCATACTTTTTTTTTTTTTTTTAAAGATTTTATTTATTTTTCCGACAGAGAGAGACACAGCGAGAGAGGGAACACAAGCAGGGGGAGTAGGAGAGGGAGAAGCAGGCTTCCCACGGGGCAGGGAGCCCGATGCGGGGCTCGATCCCAGGGTCCCGGACCACGACCTGAGCCGAAGGCAGACGCTTAACGACTGAGCCACCCAGGCGCCCCGAGAGATGGCATACTTTTCACGTTGTTTCAACAACCCCTTTCCGGGCTTGACTTGCCTAGCTGTGCGTGCGTGCGTGTTGCACGGGCCAGCCGCAGGACTCCACTGTCCCCAGTGCCTAAGCCAGCGGGGCATCTGGGAACTCTTGACCACCAATGATCCCGACATCTGAACATCATGGTTCTAATTGAAATGTTAATTGTGTTTGTTGAACTCAACTCTCCAAATTTTCTGTTTTGTCAACAGGTTGCTCGTGGGGGCCCCTCGGGCGGTGGCCCTTCCACTGCAGAGGGCCAACAGAACAGGCGGCTTGTACAGCTGTGACATCACCTCCCCCGGGCCTTGCACACGGATTGAATTTGATAACGACGGTGTGTTCTTCTGTCCTCACTCTGTCCACTTGACCAGCTCGCCTGTACCCCACTTGCCTTTTCCATGAGGAGGGAAAGGGGTCCAAGCCTTTGTTCTTGGAGAGAGGGCCGCTTCTAATTACATGTCTTGACTGTTTCTTGTTTGCCCTGAAAACATCTACTTTTTAAATGATGCTGGGATGCACACCGAATTGCAGCCCTTCCTGATCTTGCTTTCTAAAAGGCTATGGTGTGTTGATGTCGCCGCCTAGTGCTGCGCTGAGGTTCTACACGAGGCTGTTGGAAAACTGAATTCAGGGCGGCAAAGAAAATTGTGCATAGCTTGTACTTGGCTGCCAGAAGTGCTCGCTTGCTGTTAAAATATTTGAGAGAAAGACTGTTTTAAATATCAGATCTCTCTGAAGTGAGAGCTGACCATCATGGCTAATTTTGCCCTTCTGGCTCAGATAGAGGCTTGTTTTGTGAGGGATCTCTGCTGAGCCGAGCAGTTAGTGTGCTGAGAAGCTCCAGGGGAGCAGATTTGACATCCTTGGTCTAAGTAGATTTGCAAATTCACGTTGATATTGTTCTCTTTTTCATCTTTTAGAAATGACATTTGGTTTTTTTTTCCTTTACTGATTAGAAAATGATATATGTTAATTGTGGGAAAGTTACAAAAGACACCGACCTATATAAAGAAAAACCCAAAAACCCATGGGTAATCTAGACATAATCACTCTTTAACATTTTGGCATTTTGGCTTCTCTCCACTTAAACTTGTTTAGTTTTCACATTTTTGCAATGATTCAAGATTTAAAAAATCATGCCTGCCTTCTCATTGAGGAAGGCAAAAATTTTAATACAGGGTCATACAGTAGGTTCAGATTGATACTGAAATGAACACATACATGATGGTGTTTGTGGTTTCTCTTTTTTTTCGGGGGGGGGGAGGTAAAAACTAAATATGTTGCTTTCCTTCTTGGCATTGATAATGAATCTGAGGCCTTGTCTTCTCCAAGAAAGAAAAGAAGAGTTCATGCTGTTATATAACAAATTTAGGACTATGTAGAGAAGTGCCGACTTCTCGTTAGTTTGGATGGTAGCTGGAGTTTGGAGACTGGATGTTCACATCACTGCTTTAAGACGCATATGTTGGAAGCTACTCCTGAGTCTTATAATTTTCAAATAGCTTTTTGTACTCAGGATCCTGGTTGTCAGCAAGAGTGTAGGGCCACCAGGTAAAGCTATTTATTTTATGTAAAGAATTTTAAGAAGGTTCTTACCAATAACCACTTACCTGTTTTCTTAGAAGGAGAAATAATTTTTCTGGATTGAGTAACTTGGAATCTAGGCAGTTTAGAAACCAGCTTGTATTTGTGTTCATCTCTCGCTTCATTGCCTGCTTCAGTCACTTTGAAGTCCTAACTGTGTGTAAGTAACCTGCACTGCTTTCCACAGCTGACCCTTCATCAGAAAGCAAGGAAGATCAGTGGATGGGGGTCACCGTGCAGAGCCAAGGTCCAGGGGGCAAAGTTGTGGTAAGTGTGGAGAAGCGCACCCATTCCACAATGTCTGAGTGCCTGTCATGGGTTGGCGCCAGGCTGACAGCGGCGAACAAGGCAGGCAGAGCGCCTGCCCGCACAGGGGACATTCCAGAAGACTCACTGCTTTACAGCAGGAATTGATGTCAAGAAGAAATCAAGGCATTATTTTTTCTGTGATTTCTAAAGTTTTATTTATTTATTTATTTGAGAGAGGGAGAGCAAGGTAGAGGGAGAAGGAGAGAGAATCTCAAGCAGATTCCACACTGAGCATGGAGCCTGACGCAGGGCTCCATCCTGTGATCCTGAGATCATGACCTGAGCTGAAACCAAGAGTTGGATGCGTAACTGACTGAGCCACCCAGGCGCCCCTCTGTGATTTCTGATATACTTTGAAATAGTCATAAAACCTGCTTTTCTTTAGAACTTTCAGACTCAAGGAACTTACTAATAAACCTTCACTGAATATCCCTAAAACGCTAGACGGTCTTTAGAATGCAGAACAAAACTAGACGTGGTTTATGTCCCAGGAACCATGTGGCTTTTTTAGATGAGTTCTAAAAAATATGGGAATAGCCAAGGAAAGAGCAGGTAATTTAAAACTCTGGTTGTTTGTTCTGAACGTCTTCAAATACAAGTAGCAGTGAAGGGAAGGGGTTTGTTAGGTGGACTGTGGGAGGTGGCCTCAGAAATGCCTTCCAGGCTGGATTACGATGCTCTCTCTCTGTGTCTCTTTCAAAATCTAGTTGCTCTGACAAATTGATACAGGATTTTGGAAAAAAAAAATGAGAATTTTACTGAACCCTGAATTTTGATAATTAAGGGATCATCATTATAGGAAATCAACTTGGATATCATAAAGTCTATTTAGCCTGTGTTACATGGAGGGTAACCATGAATACCTTGTAAAATTATAGAGATTATTTCATCTTTTCTGGCAGTGTAATTCTCTCTGCCTTTTAAAATAGCTTAGAGTACAAGTTAGGGCTGATTATAAGGAAATAGTGTGGGTAAAAGGGAAATGTTTTTGTTTTAGCTGTGTTTGCCTGATCCTATGAAAATATGTCCATGATTTCTCTCCCCTGGAACATAATTACAAATTTTCACAAACATACTGATGTGAAAGTTTATACAGCCAATAAAGGCCAATTAAATTAAGAAAATGAGAGAAGATATTTCCTATTGCTTATGTGACAGGTAAATTTACAAATAAATTGCCTGTGGATTACAGATTGGCATTCGGTATTTGGACTGGAGCATTATCCTCCAGGTGAGAATAAGACAAGTCCTAGTTCCTTTATGCTAGATGATGCTCTCCTTAGTGCCACTTTGGGGAACAATTGCTGGTTTTGGATCCCATCCCAGGATGAGGACATGTTTAACATTCCCTTTAGAATTAATCTCTCTTTATTACAAATTGATTAAATGATCAACAATACACATAAGGTTTGTAGAAATGAATGGGCTACTTTATTCCATCTGTTTGCAGACGTGTGCTCACCGATATGAAAAAAGGCAACATGTCAATACGAAGCAGGAATCCCGAGATATCTTTGGAAGGTGCTACGTCCTGAGTCAGAATCTGAGGATTGAGGATGACATGGATGGAGGAGACTGGAGTTTTTGCGATGGCCGATTGAGAGGCCATGAAAAATTTGGTTCTTGCCAGCAAGGAGTAGCAGCTACTTTTACTAAAGACTTTCATTACATTGTGTTTGGAGCCCCGGGCACTTATAACTGGAAAGGTAGGACGTGTATTTATAGCAATAGAGTTCAGAATGACTACATAATTTCTCTTACATGCACCATGATTATGTTTTAAGTTAAAACAAAATGTGTTATAAGGCACTTGTATATTATAGAAGTAAGGTAGGATATTACAATCTCTCAATTATATGATTTCAAAAACAGTGGTGGAAATGTATATTTGAAGATGTTTTTTCCTCTTCTACCAGCAATTTACATTAATACGAGTAGTTAACTTTTTTCGCTAAGAATATAATAATTAACTTCTGTAGTTTTTTCTGTTTTGTATTTTCCTGTTTCTTGAGGCTGCAAGTGTTTTAAGTTTTAATGTTGGCAAACATTTCATTTAAGGTAGTAATCTTAAAACCAAATAATTGAGTGGTGTCATGTACAAGTAACAGTGTATTAATACAGACATTTTTTCCATTATATATTATCTTAAGAGGCTGTGTTTTGCTAATAAAGCAGAAAAGTTAGAAGGGTAGATGACAAATTAGGGAATTTTGAGATGATAATTGTAGACAATTTATGGGAAAGTTGTTTAGTGGTATCGTTTAATTATGATTGTGATGTAGGTAAAAGGAGGCACTGGGAGGGAGGGGGGAGAAGGGCCCTCAGTTTGACTGGGCGAACCTGGTCAGCTCCTGTAATCAAGTTTAACTTCTCTGAAGAAATTAGGCAGGCAAAGAAAACCACTATATTATAAAGGACAATTAGCTTAACTCTAATGCATAATGAAGAGAAATGCATAGGATTTAGACATCAGACATTTTTTTGAGAAATCTATTAAAATAAATGCTATGTTATAACATTTTCTCTAGTTAAGACAAGCTTAGGAAAAATTTCCCTTTTGCATTCAAAAAATCTCCCAAGTTTGAATACCTATTAGAAACAATCCTTGAGGAACACCTTCCTCTTTATGTCATCCGTAGTAACCTTTGGGAGGAATTTCCTTTGGCCTCCCCACCCCCAACATAACTGTATTTGTCCGGTTATATTGACCTAATCCAAATAACACACTGAATTTAGAAATAGTTTTATTATAACAAGAGTAGACGCCATATATAGTAAGACAACAAAAACACCCACCAGGTATGTGTGTATGTATTTACAGGAAACATCTCTTATCTGCTTTATAAACCCTGATTCAAAATGTTACCATTTTTAAAAAGTCACATAGTGGGCTTACTATATGAAATCTTCTCTTTTTAATTGTTAATTGTGAAAGTTTTAGAAAGATGAAATCTTGGTTCAAGTGATTTGAAGAAAGGATCAAAACATTTCACTTTTACTCTCTAGCAAAGTAGGTAAATTGATCTAGGATGACAGACAGTGTAAAATACATCAGGCTCATATAATGTCTAAAGAGTTAGTTTCTGTAGATTTAGTTAATGAAGTAAACATTTTGTTTTCCATCTGGTTTTGTGGCATTATAGAGAGAATTCCTAAAAATGCACGGGCCATCTTTTTTTATTACTAGAACAAATTTCTTTAAGAAAATTCACATAACATGATTTTTTAACTGTAATAACTTCAAAAGCTCTCTCTTTCCTTTGCCCTTCTTTCTCCAGACTCTTCTTCCTGTCCTTATGGTGCTAACATGAGGCATGTTTATTAGGAACCATCTCTTTTATTTTGTTCCATCTTCATGTTTTTTTTTGTTGTTTTTTGCCATTTCATTTCTTTAGGCATCGTTCGCGTAGAGCAAAAGAATAACACTTTTTTTGACATGAACATCTTTGAAGATGGGCCTTATGAAGTTGGTGGAGAGACTGACCATGACGAAAGTCTGGTTCCTGTTCCCGCTAACAGTTACTTAGGTAGGAAAGAGTGCAGCAGGCATGCCTGCCTTTCCGGATGCCTCAGTGCGACCCTGTCCTCCCAGGACCCACCCTGGACCTCGAGGATGAGAATAGGCCAGGTGGAGCCAGGGGCCTGTGGCTGCATTGATGGGAATTGGATTTAAGCTTTGGTGATCCTGAGGTAACCTGGCTGATGCTTGGCACCCTTCCCTTCTGACCTGGGCTCCTGCAGGGCGGGAGGAAACTCACTGTCTCCTAAAATTGTCCCGAGTGGAAGTCTGTGTCTTGAGCTAGCATCGGCCTCTGTAACCAAAAACAGGCGTTGGTGCAGCCGGGGGAGGGGAAATGCATGGATGTCAGCAATAAGCTGAGCTGCCTCCTCTCTCCCTCCAGTGCCTCTTTCTAGAGATACTCTTAAGAGCTACATTCATGAAGTTACTCTGAAGTGGCAGGTCAAGACCTCCAGGTCCTTCCTTCGTGACTGCTCTTCTGCAAGGGTCGGCTCTGCTTCTGGACTGGGGCCCCCCTGTCACAGGGCCCCTGGCGGGTGGCGCAGTGGCTTTCCAGCAGAGGCTGAGCAGGACTGCTAGAGCAGCTTGGAGGACCCCCAGATTGTGTCTAAGTGCCAATTCCCTAACTCCTAAGGCTCGTTTGCATTACTAATGGGTGTCCTAAATGATTCATGTGCATTATGGTAATTACACAAAGGCTTTTAAGAGCTTTAATTCTTGGTATGAGTTGACATAAAGAATAATTACTGTGCATTTCTTGGAAAAAAATGTAAAAAATCTCCTAAACCTAAATAGTAACCTATTTTTTTTAAAGTACCCCTGTGCTAGAGATGTTACTGGAACAATGGAAGGTAAAAGTAAAAACATAACAATAATTCTAAACGACGTGTTAGTAAGCATATTCTTAAAATGTTCTAATTATATAGATATGCATGAATGGTACTGTTAATTAAAAAAAAAAAAGACACAACTTTTCAGACACTCCCTCTCCCTCCAAATTAAAAATCTGGTGTGAAGGCTTAGAAGAGGGCAGAGAAAAGTTAAACTTGTTAAGTGCCAACCATGTGCTGTATTTACTGCTATTCATGTCTTACCAGATCTTCCCAACAATGTTATAAAATCAGTATGATTATCCCTCTTTTGCTAATGAAAAAAAATACGACCTGGGGAAATTAATTTCCTAGGCCAAGGTCACACAATTGCTCATCCCTCAGCCAAGGAAAGAAAGGCTCGTGAAAACGAGGCAGGGTGGGAAGCGGCTGGCTGTGAGTGCTGGGTCAGTGGCTTTGCAGGACGGGTGGGACGCAGACGCCAGCCGTTCACAGTCTCAGTATGGCTTTTCAGGCTGAATACCATTCATACACCTGCATTTTATTTGAACATATTTTAACAGGCAGCCTCTCATCAGGTATGTCATTTAGGGGTTATTTATGGTGAGAAGTATTTGTAAATGGAAATTCCATATAATGGTCAAGAACCCCAACACTTCAGTCTCTAAGATAGATGCCTGTGGATTTTAGAAACATAGCTGTTCTTGGAGCATTCGAAAAGATTCAGCATTTTTTATTAAACACATTTGCCCCTTTTAAGAATGGATTGCCTCGAAAGCAGATGCCTTGTATTGTTACGTTTTTGTTGTCCATGCTGTCTGTGGATCTGTCGTTTCAAAACATAGTGGGCTTGAGGAAGAAAATGATCTGCTTGAGGTTTCGGAAGCTGGCGAGGAGGCTGGCTCGCCAGATGCGGTGGTGGCCTCCTCGTACCTCTTACGAAGCCTAATTGCCTTCTCTTCGATCTCTTCCATCCCGCGCATGTGTCCAGGCCTGCTGTTTTTGACCAGCGTTTCCTACACAGATCCTGATCAGTTTGTTTATAAAACACAGCCTCCCAGGGAGCAGCCCGGCACATCCCCTGATGTGATGATGAATAGCTACCTAGGTTTGTGACCTCAGATGACAAATCAATTGTCTTGGTCATGGTCATTAAAAAAAAAAAAATTTTTTTTTTGGATCCATACAGAGCATAAATCTTTTTTCTTTTCTATTTCATTTCAAGTGAAGCACACATGAAAAGCATGCCATGGTTGAGGCTCTGCTGCCAGATGGTTTTCAGAGCTGGATTTAGTTACATCACCTATTCTAAACTGGGAGCTCATCATATTTTGCAACTCACTTTCACAGTTTGAGAACTGCAACAGTAGTGGTGAAGCTTTTTATAAATCAGAATAAAAAGGGTGAGCTTACCCTATTCTGCATCTGCCTCACCTTTCTAGAGCAAGATGTGCTTAATCTGAGTGGTTCTGACGTAGGCATTTATGTTCACTTGCTGCCAGATCTCAGTCTGTTATCTGACACCCCACCTGATGCTTTATAATTAGGCGTCTAACATTTTCTGCCCTCTGAACAAGTATGTAATTGTCATCAGTGACAACTTGCTCACCTCTATTGTTTATACTAGGTTCTCAAATACTCTGTCTCACCAGTCATGGTCTTGTTTGCATGTTTGTGTCTGAGAATTAAGTTGGTCCCCAGTCCTGATGCTGTCTGTGATACATGAATGGTGTTAGCGTTTGTATTACCAAGGAGACTGATGAGTGTGGAAGTTACTAATCGGTACGTTGTAGCAGAACTCTGTAACATGCACTCAGGTATGTTGTGTCTGGCTGTATCTCTGTGTGTAGTTTCCAGTGATAACTTAGGATCTAGCTTGAACTCCTTTTACCACAGTTCCTGTATTAAAATGGAGTACGAACAGCTTGAGATGCATGATTCAAGTTAGACCTATGCTAAGTAACATGGGTGCTTTCCTTCAAAAGTCTTCGTATGTTTCCGTAGAAAGCCACGACCTAGCCTACTGCCTTGGACTTGGGTCAGACTCTTCCGTGTTGTAAATACGAGAGCTGCTAGAGAGGCCCTGAAGGAGAGGGGTGGGAAGCCAGAGGCAAAGGTAGTGATGTTAGAAAAGTTACCGTGTTAGATACTCCTGAAATACAGGGTGACGTGCACTATTATTTTTTTCTAGGCTTTTCTCTGGACTCAGGAAAAGGTATTGTTTCTAAAGATGAGCTCACTTTCGTGTCTGGCGCTCCAAGAGCCAATCACAGTGGAGCTGTGGTTTTGCTAAAAAGGGACACGAAGTCTGCACATCTCCTCCCTGAGTACATCTTTGATGGGGAAGGTCTGGCTTCTTCCTTCGGTTATGACGTGGCAGTGGCGGACCTTAACGGTGATGGGTAAGAGCCTCTTCGGTTACTTTATTATATCCGCCAAGAAATCGTTGGTTCTTGGGCATTTTTCAGTCTTGAGAAGAGCCATCCTTTCAGGTTAGTTGACCCAAAGAATATTTTTGCTGCCACATCTTTATCCCTTGTATTTTGGCAGCAGACGTTCATAACCCTCCTCAGGTAATTCACATTTTCAATTTTTACTCATGTTTTGGGATCATGGCTCTGTGAGAATTAACGTATGGAAAAACATTAACTCGAAAAATGACACCTGTGTGGTTCTTCTGTGCTTCTTAAGGGACTGAGCATCCAGAATGTCCTTTTTTTTTTTTTTTCTTTTCTTTTCTTTAGATTTTATTTATTTATTTGACACAGAGAGAGCGAGATAGTGAGGGAGAGAAAGCACAAGCAGGGGGAGCGGCAGGCAGAGGGAGAGGGAGATGGAGAAGCAGACTCCCCGCTGAGCAGGGAGCCCGATGCGGGACTCGATCCCAGGACCCTGGCATCATGACCTGAGCCGAAGGCAGCCAATTAACTGACTGAGCCACCCAGGCGCCCCCAGAATGTCCTTTTAAAAATAGGGATCGGTGACAAAGTAATAGTTATGTCTGGTGGTGCCAGTTTGGGTGGCAGGTGGAGGGGAGCAGAGTCTGTGCACTCTCGTTCTAACTTGGGGACTGTCTTCAGGTTCTTACCGTTGATATCTTCCTCTGGGCATTTATTGTAGGCTACTGTGTAAAACGTTTTACCTAAACATAAACACTTACATGCCTAAACATTACATTACCTAAACATTACATAAACACACCTACAAAAATGTTTTAATGGATGAGAAGTCAATTCCAGATTTGAGTTCCTTTCTGCATCCTGTCTCTGTGTCCTTAGTACCTGGGCTGATGGCATTCTCTGTGAGCTTGCTGGTATTTTAGCTGATGGTTCAGTTTTATCCCTTGTTATGTTTTTAGGTGGCAAGATATAATTATTGGAGCCCCACAGTATTTTGATAGAGATGGAGAAGTTGGAGGTGCCGTGTATGTTTACATTAACCAGCAAGGCAGGTGGAATAAAGTCAAGCCAATTCGTCTTAACGGAACCAAAGATTCTATGTTTGGCATTGCAGTAAAAAATATCGGCGATATTAATCAAGATGGCTACCCAGGTAGGTAATAGATTGTGAGATAGTTATGATGCTCATTGGCAGATTGATTGTCTAAAATAATGAATGCTTATGGCATCTTACTATGAAACGTCGTATTGGAACGTTTTAAAAATGTAGTGTTTGTTGAAATGTGATGTTGTCCACAGATATTGCAGTTGGAGCTCCCTATGATGATAAGGGAAAGGTTTTTATCTATCACGGATCCCCGAATGGAATAAATACCAAGCCAACACAGGTAACCAAACAGCCTGGGTTTCTACAATAAGGGTCTCAGCTTTTTGCCTTGTAATAGGATATTTGGGTTTATGTGCATTTTCACGCTACTCATGCTTGATTTACAAATCTATAATAGATTTGTGGGTTTTTTAAAAATGTACTATTAAAAGATAGCTTGAAAACAGATTTAAAATAAGCACATCGTTGCGTTTATTTGTAAAATTTCTTAGATAAATTAGGAATCAGAGTAATCCAAAGGAAAAGACAATTTTACCCAGACAGCATAAATAGATGGAAATGTGAGATCTTTCCTTTAGTAGCATAATAACTGGAGGCAAAATGGGGCAAATGAAATAGATGATTATGATTACATGGAGGATTGAGATGCCAAAAATTAAAAATTGCTTTTGAGGAAAATAAGACATTTGGAGGGCAGGTGGAGAGGTTTGGTATATAGTAAAGAAACTCATCAAAAATTGGCCCTTGTATCCTTTGAGATAGAATGTAAATCAGATGACTTCTATGAAATGTATGAAGTGTTGGAGCATATGTGTACTTATAATTTATAATTTAGTATAATTTATAAGTAAACTCTTGAGCTTCAGTTTATGTGGAAGCATGAGGCTTTTTCAAGGCATCGAGAAGCTCATTTTGGTGGCCCATTGTTCATTCTGATGCCCTGTTCATTTCAGATTCTTGAGGGTAAATCCCCTTATTTTGGATATTCAATTGCTGGAAATATGGACCTTGATAGAAATTCCTACCCTGATGTTGCTGTTGGTTCCCTCTCAGACTCAGTAGCTGTGTTCAGGTGTGTGATCTCTGACTTCAGTTAAGTATGTTCAGTATTCAGGTTCCATTCAGATTTTGATCTTTTTAACTGAAAATCATAATACCTATATTTCAAAGTCAAAGGTTTATATGGATTTTGAAGATTTTTCTTTTAAGAGTGGTATAACAATGTGATAAAAACCTATTTTGTAATGCCTTACTAATTTTGAATTGAGAAAAAATCAGAACTGGTGAAAATGTGTACTTCATAGGTACTTTTAAAACCTTATGTTTTGATAAAAGAGGAAACACAAAATTTGACAGTACAAAGAATATAAGGAAAGAAATGAGAATCCCCTGTCTTTCCCTATTCATTAGCTCCAAAATTTTGGTCTATATCCTTTTAGTCTTTTGTGTTCTGTGAATGCACATGTGTATTTAACAAAACTGAGCTCACAACGTACATATTGTTTTGTGATCTGCTTTTGTTTGTTTTGTAATGCCTGGTGGACGTTCCTCATGTCAGTGAGTTTATAGCACACGGGGGCTTTTTCCCTATCCTCGAGCACTTTTCTGAGATGAAGTTAATGGCTGCCTGTAAGGTGCCATATGGCTGGGTCTAGTTTATTTAACCCATCGCCACACCGTCCTTGGATATTTATGTTCCTTTCCAGGTTTGTTCGTTTTGTTTTTTTTCATGATAGACAGGCTGGCAGACATCCTTACTTTTGTTCATGTCCTGAATTATTTCCTCATGATAAATTCCTAAAAGTGAATTTGCTGAGTGGAAGGGCATATGTGTTTTCAGACTTTAGATTCAGAGTCACCAAAATGACCTCCAGAAAGGCTGCCTCGGTTTGCCCATCAGCTTTGCGTGAGTCCCCTTTTTCCTAGCAAATTTCATCACTGCCGGGAATCACCATTTAACATCATTTATTTCATTTTTAATTTTAAAAATAGCACATTCTTGTAAAAAAGTTTTAATACATAATTGTGGAGAATGCAAGTTCCCCAATATTCCCAAATTCCACAGAACAACTTCGGATAGCTTTGGGTATCTTTCTGCTTCAAGGGCATCATCAAAGAGCCATTCTCAACTGCTCTTCTCTAGCCTGGTTCTTAAAAATCTAATCTCTCTTGGTTATCTCTCTTTGTCAGTATAGACACATCCATCTTATTTTTTCTAACAAGATATTATTCCATTATATGCATTTAATCTTCAATTGATAGAATTTTTAGTCTCTGACCTTTAGCTAATGTAAATAATGTGCTACAGAATATTATACATCTCTGTGTGGTTGTTTTTTTTTTCTTAAGAAAAATTCCTAGAAATAGAATTCCTGGGATACAGGTAAGCACATTTTTGTATTAATACAGGTATCTACAGAGAGGTCGTGACAGTTTATTCTCGTGGCAGCAAGCTGTGAGAAAGCCTATTTCCTCACATCCTGAACAGCATCGAACATGATCAATCTATTCGCTTTTTGCCCATGTGCTCTGTGACCCCATTTTGCTGAATTTGCATTTCTTGGATTGTTAGAATTAACCATTTGGGTTTATCTTTTTTTCTTTTTCTTTTTTTTTTTAACTATTTGACTTTACAGTTTTTTTTTTTATGTGAAGAGAGACTATTTTAATATACCTTTTGTAATTCAAGACAGATCAAAAGGACAAAAATAGCAAGAATAAAAAGACCTAAAAATATAACCAATAAAATAGAGAATGTAAGTACATATCAAACTGTAAACCATCATAATAAAAATTATATTTTCTTTCAAATGTACCTGAAATATTGCAAATATTTTTAGAAACCCAATCTCAATAAATTTTAATGGATAGTTACAATACAAACAGTATACATATATAGTTACTCATAGGGAATGGTAGTGAATAAATTGGACAAGACAGAGATATCAGCTAGACTAATTTGGTTAGATATTATTTTTATAGGTTGATTTTTTTATCAGGTGAATATTTTACATAATTATAAAACAAATTTATTTTTATCTTAAAGACTATCTTTAAAGATATATTATTTATTTTATTTTTGTAAAGATTTTATTTATTTGAGAGAGCAGGAGTGAGAGAAAGCACTAGCAGGGGGGAGGGGGAAAGTGAGAGGGAGAAGCAGGCTTCCCACTGAGCAGGGAGCCCGATGCGGGGCTTGATCCCAGGACCAGGAAGGCAGACACTTAATCGACTGAGCCACTCAGGCGCCCCTCTTTAAAAATATTTTAAATGGTTGTTAATGTACAGTGAAACCCTAAAGGGGAAAAAAACCCCCACCATTGCCCTGCAGACTTCCAGAAGAGTATCAGGTAGAGATGTAGCCTCAAAATCTAAAATATAATCCTAAGCCAAACCCCTGAGTCTTGTAAGAAACTGACGCCAGGAGGACACTTCTGAAGAGAATAATATAAAAAAAAAAAAGTATACAGGGGCGCGTGGGTGGCTCAGTTGGTTAAGCGACTGCCTTCGGCTCGGGTCATGATTGTGGAGTCCCGGGATCGAGTCCCGCATCGGGCTCCCTGCTCAGCAGGGGGTCTGCTTCTCCCTCTGCCCTCTTCCCTCTCGTGCTCTCTGTCTCTCATTCTCTCTCTCAAATAAATAAATAAAATCTTTAAAAAAAAAAAGTATACAGTATATATATAGAGAGAATGTAGCGTAGGATATCATAGAAAAAGTTTTCTGGTTAGATGGCAAGATCTATGAAAGCCATTTCATGGGAAAACGAAGAACCACCACAGAAGTTACAGGTGACAAGAGTAGGAGACGTGAAAAGAGGTGGAGAAGGGTGTATCTGAGACGTTAGTGAGGAAAAAGGAAGTTAAAAAAAAATTAAATGAACTGTGTGTACGTGACTGAGAAACGAGAGACCTTGGGAAAACATGGATAGATCAGTAGTGGTTTGTGTTGGTGGTGATACGTATCTGTCCTAGGAACCCAGTGACCTTCTGAGCTGTCACACTGGAGACGCCATGTGTGGTTCTGTGTGTCATCTGAGGTTAAAGCGTTCAGCCTGTGTTCTGTCTGGTGGTTCTCAAACACTACCTTTATATGCCTGTTTCTCTTTGTTCATATAGGTATTAATCTTAAAATATTCAATGTTTATTTATTAAGATTTATTTATTTTGGGGAGAGCACACACACAAGCACAAGCAGGAGGGGCAGAGGGACAGGGAGAGAATCTCAAGTAGACTCTGTGCTGAACGTGGAGCCCATCATGGGGCTCGATTCCACGACCCTGAGGTCATGACCCGAGCCAAAACCAAGAGTTGGGTGCTTAACGGATTGTGCCACCCAGGCACCCCTTAAAATATTGTGTTTTTAAAAGGTGAAAGAATATAGAATATTCATCAAAATGCAGTTTGCACTTCTAGTTGAGGTATAGCCCTCAGGTATCAAGAAGACTTGACTTCCTGTACCAAAATTTGGTTACCATGTTTTCTCAGCACATAGCCTATTTTTAGTGAGTTAAATATTTGCTTCTGAATATAGCTGGTATATATTAAAATATTATTTTCCTGTCCTAATAAGTAGGTTGAGTATGAACCCTGTGAACTTGTTCCTTCTTTCCTCAGAGACAGCACAAAAGTAAATTTTAAAATGCTTTCATTAAAAAAAGGAGAACCAATTCCCTTGTTTTACAAATGAGGAAAGGGAGGCCCAGGACTGCTTAAGCTTTGGAGGCTGGATCCTGGGAGCACAGGATCTCAGCGTCCGGGCATTTTCCCCACTAAATCATATTAGTACTTCAGGGTAGTTCATAAATACATGCTAATCAAACAAGAGGTAGCTGAACCAGTAAGATTTGCTTTATGTGTTAAGGCACATTTTTCCTGATTCATAATGTACTGTGAACTCAAAATTGCATTTGTTGTTAAGTTTAAAAAAGCAGAAATAAGGGGTGCCTGGCTTGCTCGGTTGGAAGAGCATGTGACTCTTGATCTCAGGGTCTTGAGTTTGAGTCCTGGGATGGGTGTAGAGATTACTAAAAAAACAAAAGGATTTTAAATAAAAAACAAATAAAAATGTTTTAGGCAGAAGTGTGTATTATTTCCTTCTGATATCTATGTCACGTTAAGGCCTTAATACTATGATATATAAAACATTCTTGCATCTCTAGCAATTGGTTTTAAGATATTTGTGTGGATTTTTGCCTCTTAAATATGCTCTCAAAACTTTAATTAGGAATGTATCTGGTTAGTATCTTAGAAACTAGCAGCTGTCTAAAATAACAATAGAAAGGTAAACAATTGAGATAGAAGGAAATGTAGAAACAGGAATGTGGGCAGCATTTGTCCTTCTACAGGCTCGCACCTTGCCCATGAACGTACCCGTGTCTTCTCTAGCCTCTCGACAGACTGATTCCAGAAGTTCCAGCTCGCTGTCTGGGATTTCGAATGCATTTTCCTATCTTCCCCAGGATGGCTGGGTTACCAGAAGCCCACTAAAGTCAGTCTAACTGGATCCATGTGGTAATGAAACCATGGAACCCATTCTGAGTTCTGGCTGGGGAGTGACCCGGATGAGAGGGGCCTCTCTCCCCATCCCACTTGCACCATATCCTTAGATTTGTTGTACCTGTGGCGGAGGTCAGGACCTAGGCTGGTGGCGACACCTTTGGCTGTGGGAGGTAGGGGAAAAGCTGGAAGGGAGAGCAGAGATGTTTTTGTATGGTGAGAAGGGCCAAAGGTGTGGGATTCCAGCTGCTTGCGTGTGTTTGCGAGGTTGGGGTTAGGCAGAGCAGAGACGGGAAAGGCGGAGGGCGTGAAGCGTTTGCTTACGGAGATCCCGTGGGGGTGGAAAAGTTATAGTCCCTTCTGCCGGCAGGAGGTTCCAAGGAAGGGCAAATGTTTGTAGGATGGAGCCCTGTTAGCTCAGGTTTGCCTGTATTCCTAAAATTCATGTGTATGTAGAAATCCTGATAGTGAGCATCCCTGGTAGTAGGTGTATGTGGGTTTTTAACCTTTTTGGAAGGCATTTTGGCAAGATTACTCCTAATTAAACATGCACACATTCTTCAACTCTGAAGTTCTGCTAGGAGTTTATCCTACAGGGAAATGCACATGTGTGCCTAGAAACGTGTCCAAGGAGGTTTGTCAGAGCTGCGAGCCTAGAAACAGTGTAAGCATCTACCCGCCAGGGACTGGTTGAATCCGTGCTGTTGCGTGGGGGCAGAGCAGAACCACCAGCCTGAGAGACAGGGAACTAGATCTGTGGAGAGGCAGGAGAAGGCCACTGAACTGTCAGTGGGGAAAAGCGGCACTGAGCGGTGTCTGGAAGGACATACCAAGCTACTTGGGGGTTTGGGTGGGGACAGAGCCATAATATTTGCCTGAAAACTCTAGAACTTTTGCAAATTGCCCATGTTCCTTTCCATTTAAAAACTTCTGTTAAGATGACAAAACACTTTATAATTAGAAATAAATGTTATTATTTAAAATGTTTGGGTAAAATTTGTATCATCGGGTTTTAAATGGTATCTGCTAACCGTTCTTTTTTTTTTTTTTTTTAAGATTTTATTTATTTATTTGACAGAGAGAGAGAGAGACAGCGAGAGCAGGAACACAAGCAGGGGGAGTGGGAGAGGGAGAAGCAGGCTTCCCGCTGAGCAGGGAGCCCGATGTGGGACTCGATCCCAGGACCCTGGGATCATGACCTGAGCTGAAGGCAGACGCTTAACGACTGAGCCACCCAGGCGCCCCCTAACCATTCTTTTCTTTAGAAATGGGGGAACGTTTTTCCCCTCTGTGGTTTTTAAGATATAGTAGGCGGCTGATCGCATGTGGATTCATCTCACACTGAAGGTAGCAGAAGGATGAGCCTGTGTTTTACTCCTTTGATTTCAGGTCCCGGCCTGTGATTAATATTCAGAAAACGGTCACCGTGACACCAAGCACGATTGATCTCCGCCAGAAAACATTCTGTGGGGCGCCCAGCGGGATATGGTGAGAGCTCTTATAGCCCTGCTGTAGGGTAGCCCTGTCGCTCTGAGGAGCTGCGGGCAACAGTAAGGGGACAGGGAATCTGTCCAGTGAACGTACCACATGTTGGTCATCCGTGGGCAGTGGGGGGATTTTAGACCTGGGGACCATGGAGTGGTTTGTTTGGTTTTTTTTTTTTTCCTACTACAGCAGTGCATCTTTTAAGGAATATGTGTTTGACTTTGTACAGCCTCAAGGTGAAGGCCTGTTTTGAATACACTGCCAAACCCACAGGTTACAATCCTTCGATAAGTAAGTACCCAGTACCTTTAAAAATTATATATGTTCTGTCTGCCAGGTTGAAAGTAATGCATAAGTAACAGAAAAATAAAACTGCAGTGGCCAACCTGGGTTCATAAATTCTTGCATAAGGAATTCAGTGGATCTGTTGTCTTCTCTTTAATCAGGAGGGCGAAGCACAGGAGGGGATAACTCTCCATTTGGTCCTCATTTGAATTTTCCAGAGCAGATGATTTAGGACAGCAGGCCTTGGAAAAGTACTCATTTGCTACCACAACCGTTTCCTCCATTTCTGCCTTTGAAGAGCAACGTGGAAAACTGGTTTTGCGGTTCTGAGGTGGTGGGCGGTGGTTTTGGAGAGTGAGGACCGGAGCCTGAGTATCGCGCAGAGTTGCCGGCTTAGTGTCTCCTCACCGCGTGGCCCCCTCCCAGAGGCCTCCCCGGCCCAGAACACCCACGCCGTGCCCCTGCAAGCAGGCTCCTGGGGGACTGGCAGGCTGGTCTTGAGGACGCAGAGCCCTGGGCTCCGCTCTGGGTTGCAGCTCCGAGGCTGGCTCACCCCGCAGCACAGCGCAAGTCTCAACATTGGAGTTTTCATTTCCCTATCCGTAATAAAAATGGCTCTAATAGGAATTTCTACGTAGGATTGTGGTGGAGAGCAAAGGAGCTACTGTGGCTAAGGCCATCTATCATTTATAAGGTGTTATGCGGCCTCCTTTCTTTATAACCCAGACAGACTGTTTTGCTGCAGGTTTAGGCAAGGCTAATGACACTCTAACAGTGGTGATCATCACCAGAGCCTTCTGTGGGAGGTGTTAGTAACAGCCGTATGTTTTCAGGTGTAAGCCCCCTGGTCCCACTCCAGGCTGAAGATGGGGACATGGGAATTTGTTTTA
The DNA here is from genome assembly GCF_011800145.1 of Mirounga leonina. Taxonomy (NCBI): domain Eukaryota; kingdom Metazoa; phylum Chordata; class Mammalia; order Carnivora; family Phocidae; genus Mirounga; species Mirounga leonina. The sequence continues at coordinate 58,641,693 of NW_023270377.1, read as the reverse complement.
AGATTTTATTTATTTATTTGACAGAGAGCACAAGTAGGCAGAGCGGCCTACTCAGGGAGGGAGAGGGAGAGGGAGGAGCAGGCCTCCCGCCGAGCAGGGAGCCCGACGCGGGGCTCGATCCCAGGACCCTGGGATCATGACCCGAGCCGAAGGCAGATGCTTAACGACTGAGCCACCCAGGCGCCCCGGGACGTGGGAATTTAAAGAAAAGCTTTTCCCCAAAGAGCAAGTACAAAGAGTGAGGGTGATCTCCATCCTGGGTCAGGCGACGGTCCCGGCGGCCCCGTATGACGGCGTAGCTTGCCACCACGGGACGCCTTCTTGAGGGATAGGGTGGTTTGCAGTTTTTGCTTTACCTTGAGGTAATGCGTTTTCTTAAGTTTCCTTCTGGTTACGTAAAGTATTACTGTTTTCTTTATTGAAAAGATACCCTTTTAATACCCCAGAATTTGGCAAATAGGTCTGTCTTCCCGCAGTTCACCTTGTCATAGGCCCACTTTTCCTTTCCATATTTTAAGCCATCCTCAGGCAGTTCCTTTGCCTCCCTCCGCCTTTTTGGCCCCTCTGCTGGGCTGCCTCCTGCCGTAGCCTCCCTCCCAGGGCTCTCCCGACCTTGCTGGGACGCGTGCTTGGTGCTGCTGTGTCATGGTTTGTGCACAGGGCGGTGGCGGTCTTTCACTTTGCCTTTTGATGTGGCTGGTCTTTCATTGAGTATGGGAAGCGATTCCTGGCACGGCTTTCATGGAGAAGAAAACGTCTTCTAGGATTTCTCACACACTTAGTATTGTTTGTGTTATGTCTACCCAAACGCGATACCTTACACTTGCCTGTTTGGATAACAGGCGTTTCACCATTGTGTTTGGAGTAGACTAGAGAGACAAGGAGAAATTGTGATTCTTTGATTAGATGAGGAGAGGAAATGGGGAAACATTTTTATTCTATGGATGTCATTGTCCCACATCACTCTGACCGTAGATGTGACGTCTCATCAGAGCTGTCCTTGTCTTCCCTCACGTCAGTCATTTTCATAAAATCACAAACTTTGTTCTAGCTTTAATGCAGCATTTGATGCCCTATGTATTGATTTCATGTTCAGTAACTGTGCCATTAATGAAGTGTTTGTTTACGACTCTGTTAGCTGAGTGTTTACTGATGGCCTATCGTGGATAGAACTTTTTTCTGGGAAGACGTTTAGAGGGACCCTGTTTTTCCTTGCCTGTAGTTCCACAGTACTGGGAAATTCTAATTTCAAATAGAACTTCCACCAAGCTGCATAAGTGAATCCATCTAAAATCCGTTCCCAGTGTCTGAGAATGTGAGCTTATTGTTTGATCAGGCTGTTTTAACTCGGTGGTCCTCAGATGTGGTGTTCCATACATGCAGATATTTATAATTGAGCCTTAATGAGTATTCTACTTGGCTTGCCCCTCAAAAGGTCAGCAAAGGTGGCCTGCAAGGATTTTAAGATGATGTGAACTGTCTGGAGGGTTAGGGAAGGTTAGAGTGGGCTTGGTAGATAAACGGTTTTAATGCACCCACACCCTCCCCCTGCTTTTGCCGTGAGGGGCACTCAGCATGTGAGCCTTCGTCTGGTTCGTTGTGAAGTTAACAGGTCATTGATAAATGGATGATGTCAAGGCTACAAGGCTAAAATGGAGGCACATTCCATTTGGCACAAATTACTATTGAAACTGTCAGTGTCTCTAAATTTTGGTCTTTGCGTATCTCAGTGCTATTGTTTCGGTATAAGAATAACATCCTATTGTTTGTGTGCGTGTCTCTGTGTTGATGTGGTGCCGGTCACTCCCACTTCCGTTCAGCTGTTCTAAAATCATACTTACATCAGGTGTTGTCCTGTTGCTGGGGAACACAGTGGCGAGCAGACTGATGTGGTCCCCGTCCACGCCTTTGCGGTGGGGCAGTCACAGCAAAGTGGCCAAGGGCAGCGAGTGGGGAAACGGAATACCGTCCGATCCCCCAGGAGAGGTCAGGAACGTCCCCCCGGAGGAAGTGATGTCCACATGAGATCCGAAGGAGGAGCAGAGTCAGGCAGTCAGGGGGAGGTGGAGAGGGCCAGGGTCCAGCTGGCAGAGGAAGAGAGCGACTCATGCAGAGGCCTGGAGGAAGTGGAAACCTGGACATCTAAGAGGCTTTATGAAGCAGTTGTCTTGTGTATTTGTGACAGAGACTTCGAAGCTGGCGCCGCCTCTGCCCCTCACTGTATGATCCTGGGCCCGTCACCTACCTGTGGGCCTCCATTTCTTCAAGAGGAGGGTATTAAAGCAGATATTAAAGTAGATCTACTAAAGTAGATCTTTGAGGCCTCTTCGAAACTCCAACATGCATATTAGAACATGGGTGATTCATTTTCTGCGTTTTCTGGAGATTTTTTTCCTTAAGGCTGCCTTTTCTGGCCCTATACACGCTTTGGTTTGCTTCCCCTTCTGATGGTTAGTGATGAATGAATGAATGTGAGTAATTTAAATATGATCCCATAAAGAAACATAGTAACTACATCCAGCAAACCAGCAAAGAATGCATTCTGAAGTGGAGAAATGAGATTTTGATCATCCAAATCCTGGCTTGCCTCTGCTAAGCACCATTAGTAGAGGTAATTGAGAACAGGATGTGCCTTCTAGGCCTTTGGAGGTTGGAAACTTTGGTATGGGAGATACAGTAGCTGGCAAATGGGCCCTCTAGACTCTAAAAGGAATGTGTTTTACCTTTCATTTCTCTTAAGTAAAGTCTCCTCCTGTTGTCAAAAGACTTCTCTATCTCTAATATGTATTATTCCCATTTTAGACAACTATCCTTTATCAGTGCTTCTTAAACTTTAATGTGTCTAAGAACCACCTGATGGTCCTGTTCAAATGCAGATTCTGGTTAAGTAGGTCTGGCTGGGGCTTGAGGTTCTGAATGCCCAACAGACCTGAGGAGAAGCTGCTGCTGAATGGGGCCACATAAGCAACAGACTGCTGAATGGGAGTCAGTGCAGGCCTTTCAGGAGTGCTGGGTCCCCCGTTGTCTTTAGTGCTCGGAGTTCCTGAAGTTCAGCCAGAAATCCTTGGATCAGCTGCTCAGAGCTTCTAACTGATTCTCGAGCTCCCCCAGGTGGCCCAGTGGAAATTTAACTTCACAAACTCTTAGCAGCAGGCAGGAAAGGACAGCTTGACCTGAAACGCCATAAATCAGTCAAAATGTACATTCCCAGGAAATGTGAACAGTAACAAGGGCAGTGGGAAAAGTAATCTACAAGGAATCAGAATGACATAAAAGGCAACTCACTGTCCTTACAGCTGAACTGTGCATGCATATACTCGAAGTTCATAGGATTTTGTTTATTTTATCTAGCCATTTTGGGCACACTCGAGGCTGAAAAGGAGAGAAGGAAATCTGGGCTGTCATCAAGAGTTCACTTTCGAAACCAAGGCTCTGAGCCCAAGTATACGCAAGAGCTAACTCTGACCAGGCAGAAGCAGAAGGAGTGCATGGAGGAGACCCTCTGGCTCCAGGTGAGGCCCGCCACCAGTCAGGTTGGTCGTTAGAAGGGACAGCAGCTGGGTTTTATGGTGGCACAGCTGGATCTCTGAACCTTACACCAGCAGCCTCTTATTCAGGACAAAAGCAAGCATTGTTTGGAACTCCCCAGTGGCGTTGATAACCATGCTTCACTCTGCATACTTTTCAGGAAAATATCCGAGATAAACTGCGGCCCATTCCCGTAACTGCTTCAGTAGAGATCCAAGAGCCAAACACGCGGAGGAGAGTGAACTCACTTCCAGAGATTCTTCCCATTCTGAATTCAAACGAACCCAAGACAGTTCAGAGAGATGTAAGTCTTCCTGACTTTTGTATTGCCAAAGCTTCTGCCACATTATTATGCTACATCACATGGGTCTGAAGGCAGGAGGACTAGTGATTTGCTTTTTTAAAGTCCATTCCTTTGTATTATAAATAGGCTTTTTAATATATGCCGAGTTTGTTTGAGATTTGTTTCCCAAATTGACAACAAATATAGAAATACATGGAATACAATCTGGCGCCGGAGAGTATTGTTCTTAATAATTTTTGGCCTTACTGAGACTTACTGAGAGTATAATTGGCAGAACTCATTCTCACATCAAGTTTCTCCTATGGCCGTTTGCTAGAAAGAAAAATACACTGCATTTTACCACTGAGAACATTAAAATGTAGAAAATAAACTTGTTAGTCTGAACGTTAAATCAAGGAATATAAAGCTCCTTAGCCATGAAATAGTCATTTAGTGGCTAATGTAGCGCATGTAATCTTAGGAAGACAATTGCTATTGTATGGCTTGCTCTCTGCCTCCTATGAGGTGGGGCCTATTTGCTAGGGTTTAGGGTGGCTGAGACACGAGAATAGGCTGGGGACCTGTGGCATCCTGATCTGGCATTGGTGCACCTGCTGTCAAAATCCAGTTGGTGCTGGAGCGTCCACTCTGTGGCTCTTGGTTCTGATGGCCCCCTGACAGAGCATCATCACTATTACTGGTACTTACAGTATCCCTCTAAAGTCGGCTGGTGGCATCCCCATATCACCAGTGGTGACACTTGGACTCTGAAAGGTGAAGTGACTTGCCCAAAGCCCCAAGGCTAAGTGTGTGGCAGAGCCAGGTTTGGAAGGTGGACCTGTGCGGCTGCAGGGCTCATGCTCTTGACTGCACCTCAGTGGCCTGGTCAGGGTGTACTTACAACACAGCTCTGTTCAAGACGGGTCCCTTAAAGGCACTGGATGCGGGGCAGAGTACGTTTGAAGCTTCTGCTATGGTCGCTGTTGCACAGGGAAAGGCTGTCACTGTTGCGGTGGTTTTGTTTTTACCAGAGAGGGAGACAAACCCTCAGGGACTTAATCTTAGGAAGCAAACAGGGCTGCTGGAGGGGGAGGGCGTGGGGGGATGGGGTGATTGGGTGATGGACCTTAAGGAGGGCATGAGATGTGATGAGCACTGGGTGCTACATAAGACTGATGAATCACTGACCTCTGCCGCTGAAACCAATAATACATTATGTGTTAACTGACTTTAAATTAAAAAAATAAAAATTTAAAAAACCCAAATCAACAATGGTTTTGTTTTCCTCCAGGTGCACTTCTTAAAAGAGGGATGTGGAGACGACAATGTATGTAACAGCAACCTTAAACTAGAATATAAGTTTTGTACCCGAGAAGGAAATCAAGACAAGTTTTCTTACTTACCAGTGTAAGACTCACTCTGTCTCCCAAGCAAAAATGACTGGCTTTGCAGTGGGTTACTGAAAACGTACTGAGCTCTTTGTCATTTTTGTTGTGTTTTTGTGTGTGTGTGTGTGTGTGTTACAGTCGGAAAGGTGTACCAGAACTAGTTCTGAAAGACCAGAAGGACATTGCTTTAGAAATAACAGTGACCAACGGCCCTTCCGATCCAAGGGCGCCCGCGAAGGACGGAGATGACGCTCACGAGGCCAAGCTCGTGGCAGCTTTTCCCGACACTCTCACTTACTCGGCGTACCGGGAACTGCGGGCCTTCCCCGTAAGCGGTCCCACGGCGGCGGGGGGCAGACGGCCGGCCTCGGGGGCCCGTGAGTGGCTGGTGATCTCGTGTTTTTCTGTTACAGGAGAAGCAGCTGAGTTGTGTTGCCAATCAGAACGGCTCGCAAGCGGACTGTGAGCTTGGAAATCCTTTCAAAAGAAATTCCAGTGTAGGTGATGCTTCCGCATACTGCGTCGTGCTGATTCATGCCGTCACGGGGTCGGCATGCTTGCTCTGTGTTAACGTCTGTTTCTGTTCTGCAGGTGACTTTTTATCTGATTTTAAGTACAACTGAGGTCACCTTTGACACCACAGATCTGGATATTAATATGCAGTTGGAAACGTAAGAATTACTTCCACCTTTCCATTCAGAATTATTTCATGAAAACACAGCCAGTCAATGAATTGGCTCTGCTCTGACTCATAAAAGAAGTGTAATTGTAATGAGAAAACTGTTAAAATGAAACCCTATTGTTTCCTTTTCATTTTCAGAACAAGCAATCAAGATAATTTGGCTTCAATTACAGCTACAGCAAAAGTGGTTATTGAACTGCTTTTATCGGTCTCTGGGTAAGTGTTTGTGTTTAGCATAACAAATCAGTGTTTAAAAGAACCATTTACAATCCTCGCTAAAACTGGTGTTTTTTAATTTAACAGAGTTGCTAAACCTTCCCAGGTGTATTTTGGAGGTACAGTTGTTGGTGAGCAAGCTATGAAATCTGAAGATGAGGTGGGAAGTTTAATAGAGTATGAGTTCAGGGTAAGTTCCAGCGCTTGGTCTTTTATATATACCAAAAGTGAACATATACTATATCTGATAATATATGTAATATAATTTTAGTAAATGTGAATATGTAACTTTAATATGTAATATCAACATTAATAAATATTAATAAGCATGATAAATCCTCAGTTAAAAGCGAGTTCACCAATGTTTAAAGCACATACTGGCTTGCCGTAAAAATTTTGTCCTCCAGAACGGAGAACACAACTGTCATTCAACATGGACTTTGTTCAAAATCCAGTTCAGTTTGGTCATTTTCTTATTAGAGCGTTTTCATGTATAAGTGGTGCAGAGACAAAGGAATCCCCCCGCCCCCCGCCCCGAGTCTGTCCGTGACACAGATCTCAAAGTAATTGATACCTGGCCTTAGAACGTGTTAGGATTTTCTTCTTCCATCGTGAGGTCCTGTCTCTTAGCGCGTGTGGTTCGTGTTCCCTCACGTTTGACAAGCCCGGCGCCCGTGAGGACACGCATGCTTGTTCTGAAGCATTTCTAAGCAAGAATCCCAGTGACTCTCAGCCCAGTTGGGTGAACATAAGCGCGTGGTGCAGAAGTGGCTCAAAACTCATCTGTGGGTTTGGGTCTGCATGGCTCAAGCATGCCGAGACAGCCCAGTGGCCACAGTGGAGGCGAAAGTGGAGATGGCAAGAAGGGCCCACCCCTGACTCCAGCGGGGTGAGGGGCTGAGTCCCGCTCTGTGTGTCTCAGCATTGCAGACACAGCTGTGACAGGGAGCAGCGGCGGCAGCAGCGAGGAGGTGTCTCCGGGGCCCACGGCAGTCCCGCCTCGCGCACACACAGCTCACTCCGCATTTGGCTTCCGCTGCAGGAAGTTGCTGTGTTCCCGGCTCGGACTCCTGATTCACGGCCGTCATGAACGGTTTCACTCAGGCTCTCAGGTGCTCCCCAAGCGCCCCCCTGTAGTAGGAGACAGGGGCAGCTTGACTTCGGCATAAGGTGGAGCTTCCCCGGAGCAGGCTGCTGGCGCGCCACCGTGGCCCAGACTCCTCTGCCGGGCAGGCCGATCACAGAGACTCACAGACCCCCGTGACCCTCCCAGAGCAGGTTGAGAGCATGGCCTGTCTACGCTGCAGATTCTCTTGCACGCAGTAGTTCCTGGGTTAAAGGAGCAATCGTTTCTCTTTTACCTTGCCTAGGCATGCATCTCTATTGTGGAGGCCCTATCTATCTGTAGTTTATTTTTGGAGCCTATACTTTCATTGGAGGATTATGCCAGATATTTCTTTTTTTTTTCCCCCCTTGGCCACAGGAGCTGCTACTTAATTTCCTATTGAGAGAATTACACTGAGATATAATACGTATTATTTCCTAACAGGTAATTAACTTGGGTAAACCTCTTAAAAACCTTGGCACAGCAACTTTGAATATCCAGTGGCCAAAAGAAATTAGCAACGGCAAATGGTTGCTTTATTTGGTGAAAGTAGAATCCAAAGGATTGGAAAACATAGCTTGTGAGCCACGAAGTGAAATAAACTTCCTGAACCTAAAGGTATGTTGATTTACCCTCTGTCTTCATAGCGTAAATAAGGGAAGCAGACTTTTGTGGGGAAAATCCTTACTTTCCTGAGGAAAGTGACATGGTGGTGTGCTGACTTCTTTGGTGTCACATTTTCTCTTATAGTTGAGTAACCAAGTCAGGCTGAGGATTTCTGCTGATTGGCTACCATTATGGCACATCAGTCAGGGTGATTCAGTGCTTGTTGAAGGAAATGACGTTTTCTGGAGTTTTAGGACCCAGTATGACCTATAAAGAGGACTGGGATGTGCTTCTGGGGTGGGCCAGTGTTCACTCCCAATACAACCAAACTCATTACAAAAGATACTGGCACTTTAGCAAGAGACCTTCAAAGCTTTCATTCTTATTTATTTTTTAAAAAGATTTATTTATTTGAGAGAGAGAGCAAGCACACGGAGGGAGAGGGGGAAGCAGATGCCCCATTGAGCAGGGAGCCCCATGCGGGCTCGATCCCAGGACCCTGGGACCATGACCTGAGCTGAAGGCAGACGCTTAACGAGGGAGCCACCCAGACGCCCACACTCTTAATCCTATCTTAAGGAAAATGCTATCTTAAAACTACTTACATGGGTTAGTTTTCAGGACTCTACTTTGAATAAGTCACATACTCATTCTTTTGCTTTTTTCCGTTTGTCGGTGTCGTTTATTTATTCAAGATGTGCTGACTTTTTACCACGCGTTAGTTACTGAGCTGGGTGCTAGGGATATATAGGGATGGGATGTGATGCCTGATCTCGGGATGCTCAGTTTGGGGAGGAGACAGAAGAACAAAGAAAGCCCGCTTTCTCTTCACCTGAGTTTTAAAGTCAGAGTGGGAATAAACTACCTGAATCAATAAACTTGCAATGAGATGGGAACATTGGTGGATTTTACACTTAAATTGTTTCTGTGCCTTTGGTGACAGGAGATGGGAAAATATTAATTGTTGGTTATGTGAATTTGGCATCATTTGCAAGGGAGTGCTGAGGTCTATGTAGTCGTGACCTTTACATTAAGTAGAACTATTTTGGATATAATTTCTTTTCAGGAGTCTCACAGCTCAAGAAGGAAACGGGAAATTGCTGAAAAACAGATAGATGAGAGCGGAAAGTTTTCTTTATTTGCTGAAAGAAAATATCAGACTCTTGTAAGTATTTTTCAACAGCCGTGAGTATTGGGCAGACGGTGGCAGGATGCCCCTTACTGTTGGATTTTAACTACCACCCTTTTCTCCCCAGAACTGCAGCATGAACGTGAACTGCGTGAACATAAGCTGCCCGCTGCGAGGGCTGGACAGCAAGGCCTCCGTCGTTCTGCGCTCGAGGTTATGGAACAGCACGTTTCTAGAGGTTCGGCTCTGCCTCGAGGCTGTCCCCTGGAAGTCAGTTCGCTATCTCTTAGGACCTTTCTCACTTCCTAAACGCATTTGCTAACTTTGTCTCCAAACAGGAATATTCCAAAATGAACTACTTGGACATTCTCACGCGGGCTTCCATTGATGTAGCTGCCGCAGCCGAGAACATCAAGCTGCCAAACGCAGGCACTCAGGTGAGAGGTTGTTCCGCCTTCCCAGAGTTCAGAGCCGATCACTCCTTCTCCACCACACCCGCAGCCTGAGGACACGCTACCTTGGCAGTCCTCCCCCTCACAACCCTGTTACCCCCATTAAGGAGAAGTCCGATGATGCTCTAAGGGGCTTCCACTCCAAGCTGTATTTTAACAGAATCACTGGAAAAAGGAGAACATCTAGGATCGTCTAGTTCTGCAGTGCACATGGTAGATTTGAGAAAGAATGGGTGCACCTCCCACCTCTATAGAAACCCCAGGTCATAAACTATCCCCAGTGCTGTAGCCACTGCCGGAGTGTCCCCATGATGGTAACCACCACTTTATGGAGTAGCTCACGGCATGTGTGGCCAGCTGTAGTTATTAGAAACGATCTCTTTATATATATGAATCCAGAGTTGAATCTTACAAAATCGGTCCCTGGTTATGCCCCTTGGAACAAGCCCAAAATAAGTCCCTTCTCTTAGCCATGTCGCAACCTTTGGAGTAACTGAAGGAAACGGGCATGCCCCTTGGACAGGTCTCTCATTCTGTTCAGAGCAGAGCCTCCAGCTCTTCAGCTACCCATCAGGCCAGGCCGTCTCCTTCCTGGGCTGGCCCTGGTCCGGCAGTGTGACTCCTGGGCGGGCAGGGCGCGGATGTGTGATCTGCCTCGCTCGGCTCACCGTGAGGCCTTTACCTCCCAACACCGCGGCCCCACGCTGCTATCAGTCAGCCTAAAACTTGGTTTTTCGGTGTACACAGAAGATTGTATTTGTACTTCCAGCAGCTTCTGTTTTTGTGTTTCTGTTCTGCTGAAACTTCCAAGTGTTTTCAGCAGGATGTGTTGTCAAGCTATAGCTCCCATATCCCATCCTTGAGCAATTTTTAAAAATCTAAATGCATGCCTTTAAATATCTCCTGTTTTAGGTGGTTGGCTTGTGGTCTGTCGTTTCAGTTCACAAAGTAGTTCTGACTCTTGATCATTTGCCCTCTCTTAGCTTTCTATCCCTTTATCTTTTTCAAAGCTGAGAAGCACAGCTTCTATGTCCTCATCCAGGCAACTGAGAAAAGTACTGAACAGAACTGGGGGCAGTGGCTGTGGGGGCACACTGGGAAGGGTTCCTTGTGGGGGTCTGGAGCCCACAGGGGCTTGTGTCATGCTCTTGAGATACAATGCCTGCATGTCATGGACCAGAGTGTTTTGCAAAAGAGACTGAATGGAGAAAAAGACTGACGTACCGTTCTTCAGCTGATCTACTGATGTGCCAGTGGAAGTTTTGGCTTCGGACCTTTGAGCCAGCTGAAAATGCAGTGAGCCTCCCTGAGCACTGGTTTCTGAATACAGTGATCCCTGGCTGTTAAAACCTATCATCCAAACCCAGAGATGTTTGTCTGGGGCAGATGCTAAACTGGGCAGGATGCTGGGACAAGGGTTATAAATCAGGACTGTCCCAGGCTCACCAGGACATCCGGTCACCCTGGCCTTAGATCATCTCTGCATGCTACTCCAGCTCACCTTCCTGCCTCTTACCAATAAGGCATCAGAAGAGACTATCAACTGAACAGAACCTCCCTGAGAAGCCCTTTTCTGCCCCTCTGACTGGAGGTGGCAGCCATAGCTTTCTGAACCTTGCAGCCAGTAACCTGGAGAATCACTGAGTTTTTAGAGCTGGGGAAAGAACACACAATTTAGAGGGAAGGGACAGACATTAATAATGCATTAATTATCTGTAGTCCTCTGAACCTCAGAATGACAAGGTAGATGTACTCATTTTCCAAAAAAGGAAGGAGGCACAGCAGGGGATGCCAGTGGGGTCCTGAATTGAAACCTGTAAACTGGTCTGGTTTCAGGGCTCCTATTCTTAACTCTGTAACACTTGCTTCCCATTAAGTCCCCAGATCTCAAATTCAGATGAGAAAACAACCCAAGAAAGGTCTCTCTCTCAGGGTCATAGGACTGGCGAGCATGTGGAGGGGAGACCAGACGTTGGACTCACAAGCCCTCATCAAGTGCTCTTGTTGGCTGGAAGATGATGGAACTGGGGTGTTGGTATCCAGTCTAGCGGCTGGGTCACAAATGAAAGTGAGCTTATCTTGGGCATTACGTGTAAGGGCTTGGAGAACTCAGGCATGCTAATGGGAATTGGGATCTCTGCTGTGATCCTCCTTGGTTTAATAATTGGTGGATACATGAATGGATTAATGTCTTGTATCTAGAGTGCATTTGTCTTGAAAACAAATGTTTTCTTGCCTCTAGTCTTCTGGTACCTCTTCTGTTGACTCTGATTTCTGAGTGACAACAGCTCCGATGTCCTATATACAGGTTTCTTTAGTATTTTAGAGTGTACTTTTTCTGGGCCTAAAGATTTAAGTTTAATTCATGTGTTAGGATGCTTTCCTTTTTTATTCCCTCACTTATTGTGGGTTTCAGTTTTATCTTTATCTTGGTTCATCTGTTGCATTTTCCAGCCCAAAGATCATTTTTCTTTGAAGATAGAAGCAGAGGAGGTGGGGTAATTCAGTCTTGTCTTTTGGTCTTCATATTAAAACTGCTTGCTTTTATTCTAATCCTGGCTTTAAAAAGGAAGGAAAAAACCCTTTTAGTTTCCTTATAACCCAACCAATTTTAAGAGTTTTGTGTTCACTTCTCGATACACTTTCAACACCTGTTAGAACAAAGTCTGAGAGAGCTGGTCACATAACTGAACCAGATAAAATGGTTACATTTTAGCATCCATGAAATCCATCCAGTTTACAAGCACTTATTAAGGACACAGTGTCTGCCTTCCCTGCACAAATGCTAGAGAAACCAAAGTTCGGTAAGATACGCCATGTGAACTGTTAAGAATTTCATGGTCCATGTGAACCAGGAGATAATTGTTGAATTGAGCCGAGGAAGGGATTGTTATTGGTTCTATTTCTATATCCCCCACTTCATTCCTAAGGAAGTTGGAAAAGAGTATCTGCTTTCTGGCTGCCAGAGATAAAAGAAAATATGGTACATAAAAGGCACATCATTCTTCAGGGCAATGTGATTTTCTTCTTTCGGCTCTAAATTCGGAGAATTTGAGATACGGATCCTTTTACAAGATGGGTTTCTGATACGAGGAACGCTCACTAAGGGAATGAGGTCTTTAATAGAGAGTTTTCTGAAAGCTATGAAAATACCTTCATGGAGTGATTTCTCTTACTGATGTTCAGTAAGAATAGAGGGTATGACGTTACAGAGTGATTCAGGCAAACGATTTTGGCAGTGAGCAAGTGAATGAGGTCTAAGCACTGCTCGCTCATGATGGAACTGACTGTGTAGCAGAGCTTCAGCCCCATTTCCCCTTCATGGGCACATGATGGATGAAGTGCATGTGCATAAGTCATCCCTATGGAAATGCCTAGATTTTAAAGAACTCCCCCCGCCCCCAAAAATTCTTTTTGGAGTTTGAGTAATTTCTACTCACCTCAACCTGTCACTGTCCTCTTTGATGCCTAGTGAGTTATTCTATGGTTTCTAAAAGGCTCCCAAATCTGGTTTGAATGGTAGCCAGACTTGGGGCTAGATCTTGCAGCTGGATTTCTACATACACCACCCCCCCCCCCACCACGAAATCAGAAAGTTACCTGTTCAGCTCTCATTCTGTTGGATTACTGCCATTTATAGGAGTGGTTTCCTCTATTATCAGCCATTTAAAAGGCTCTGGTACACAGTCTGATTATAAGGTTGATTCCCCTGCCATGGACCAGTCTCCACTTCCAGGTTTATCAGAGCTTATTCTTAAAAATGAGGATGGCCCGGGCGCTTGAGTGGCTCAGTCATTAAGCCTCTGCCTCCGGCTCAGGTCATGATCCCAGGGTCCTGAGATCGAGCCCCGCGTCAGGCTCCCTGCTCAGCGGGAAGCCTGCTTCTCCCTCTCCCACTCCCTCTGCTTGTGTTCCCTCTCTCTCTGTGTCTCTCTCTGTCAAATAAATAAAATCTTTAAAAAAAAAAAAATGAGGATGGCCCTTCCAGGTTGTCACCTTACCCCCAAGGACGTACTGTATGCTTCCCTCTGCAAGATAGGGAAGCAAAGTTAAGTGATACAGAACAGGCTCATTAGTTGTTTTGTTTTGGCTCAGAGTAGGCAAGCTTACTGGTCACATCAAGTGCACTATTTTATCCCTGGTCTTTCACCATTCTTCTCACTACCTGGATGCCCCTGTGCTAGACCCAGTAACCTCAAGAAAGCGTTTTTCTAGCTTAAAGCTGGGGTGATGGGCGCCTGGGTGGCTCAGATGGTTAAGCGTCTGCCTTCGGCTCAGGTCATGATCCCAGGGTCCTGGGATCGAGTCCCGCATCGGGCTCTCTGCTCCTTGGGAGCCTGCTTCTCCCTCTGCCTCTCTCTCTCTCTCTGTCTCTCATGAATAAATAAATAAAAATCTTTAAAAAAAAAAAAAGCTGGGGTGACTGTTGGGGGGAGAGAAGCAAGGGGAAGTGAGCCATGGGGCATCCCCCCCCCAGGGTGGGGCTGGCTGACAGTTTGAGTTATGCTCACTGAGAGCATAACAGGAAACATAGTAGCTGATAAAGGGGTTAGAGTCGGTATAGCAGGCTGAAAACCGACTTCTTTGCTCTTAAATGTTCCAAGAAACGCAGTTCTCTTGCTTTAAAGTATATTCTGAAGTCAGATGAGGTTGAGAAGCTGTTTTCTAGTATAAGTAGAAAGGGAAGTATTTTAGTGAAAGCTTTTTTTTTTTTTTTTAATCGAAGCACAATGTAGACAGACATGGAAGCATTTTTAGGCAGCATCCGGGGTTCAATACTAATAGTACTTGACTGAAAACACTTCTCAGAACTTAAAGACTCATACTTTTTGTTTACCCTTCACTTTACATTTTCTTAAGTCAGAAATATCAAAAACTTCAAACTGGAAGCTCTCTAATCTGTTTACGAAATCATACTCCTAGCAATCACGAAGTCTTTTACAAGCTGTGAAAAACAGTCTCCTGGCATCACGGAAATCCACTTGAGAGTCCTAAACGCACAGAACCAAGTTGTTGCAAACTGTCAGAAGCAACTTTTTAGATTTCTGAATAAACACTACTTCTGTTTAATTGGTATTTCCCAACTATCAAATGTCTAGAGCTTAGGCTTCTCATCAGCTGCTGCTTACAGCTCGAAGCCACCTCTGAAGGGGTCTACTTGGTCCAAATACACTGTCGAAGAACATGCTCCAGGCCATTTCAGGAAATTCTGTTGTGCATGAGGGTCTTGACATCCTAAGGAAAAGTTAAAACAGTATCAGCAATGCAACTCCATCCTTATTTTTATATTTCACAACATCTTTAAATCCAAGTAAGGAATATAGGCTAATTGTACATAAAATGGCCCTTTTATTTCCATTACTAAAAACGAAAAGGGAAGGTGATCGTTCTCAACAAGATACCTGGTTATATGGATGAAACAAGATGTGCATTGATGATTGTTGAAACTTGGTGATGAAAAAAAGAATGCTTTATTACACAATTTCCTCTACTTTGATTCAATACAAAAGTTTTTAAAAGATGAGTTATCCAAAAAATAACTGTCAAAACGCAGTCCAGCATTTTCCAGGTTCTGGGAAAAGATCTCACATCAAAAAGGCATCTCATTCATCCATAGGCTGCATTGTTCAAAATGCGTCTGGAAGCAGAATTAGAACTATAAACTCCTGGTATTCTCACGCTCCCTTACAATGGTGCTTTCTTTTATGCCCTATAGATTCGTGTGACTGTGTTTCCCTCAAAGACCATAGCTCAGTATTCAGGAGTACCTTGGTGGATCATCTTAGTGGCTATACTCGCTGGGATTTTGATGCTTGCTCTCTTAGTGTTTTTACTATGGAAGGTAAGTCCTATTTGGCATTTGAGTTCTAATGACCTAAACTTTATTTCATGTTTTTTAAAAGAGTGAATTTACAGTGATAGTCTGTACATTCCTTTGGAATGCTTCCCTTTTCCCAGCATTTTATTATGAAACTTTGCCAATGGAGCAAACTTGAGAATTTTACAATGAACAACTGTATATCTACCTAGTACCTGATATTTAAAAGTATATTAGTTGTATATTATAAGGAGTTTCTTAAATAAATTTAGGTGCTTTTCACATAATTTAGCATGTTTGGCAAATAACTTAAAAAATGTTAATACTTTAGCAATTTCTTCATCTAAAATTCTGAATCTAAGCCAAATTGTTGGCTATCACATTAATCTGAACCTGTATCCCTGTTAATTTCAACTTCTATAAAGAAATGTTCATGGTAGCCACTGGGGCTTGTGACAGTTGCAGCTAGATTAGGAATAGAAAAGCATGAAATTAATAACTGCATTGCAAGGGATCCTCATTGCCTCTATCAAACATGAGGAAGATCTGGGTTTAATATGATGTTCTTCATTAGAATTTGGTCCTGCAAATAAAATTAGTATCTTCTCCTTGATTTCTGCCAGTAAACAGTCTACATTATAAAAATGTGTGTAATGAGATGGATACATACTTTTGTTGCCAAAGATTATGACCTGTAGAGTTTGGATTATTCTCAGTGACCAATGGAGGTTCACAGTCCCTTATCGACAATTACAAATTGCAAGATACTCTGAAAGCTGAAAGTTCATAATAACTTATTTGGCAGCAAAACTTGACAACATGTGAAGAGAAGCTATTTATATTCTTATCCTTTATTTAATGGTTCTGCTGTGAAACTAATAATGTTTTGATTAGAGTGGCATTATGTATGCAACATACTACTTTTCTAAAATGCCAAAATTCTAGATTTCCAAACCTGTCTGGTCCAGTGGATTTTGGATTAAATGCTTATGAACCTCTACCAACAGTCTCTAGGATCAAACCATCTTTATCCTTTCCCTTGGATCCAAGAGTATAATTGACAAGGATTCAGGATATTGTCACTTTCAAATATTGGACATTTCTTTTTTGTGTTATTTTTCCAAGTAACTTCCTTTTGCCAGTTTGAGATAATTTTCTGGTGTCCTCCAAATGTGTGATTTGGAGCTTGGTGACTGCTCATGCCAAGACTCCTCCCTGCACTGGATATTAGCCAGTCCTACCTCTGAGGTTCACTTCAGGCAGTAGGTTTCTCTGGTCAGCACAGCCAGCCATAGGAGATGCTTGGTAAATTATTTTGGTATCAAAAACTCAATCTGAAGTTTGATATTTGAGGATGGGCTTTGTGTGTGCTTTCTGGAGGAGGTCACAAGGACAGTCTTTTTCAGAGCAGGTCTTACTGGTAATCTCTAATGAGGGTGAGTCATAGCAGTGGGTTAAGAAACCCAAGCTCTATAATTTTAGGCAAATCATTTCATCTCCCTGAGGCACTGGTTTACTTTAGCTCTTTAGTTAAGTGGCTTGGACTATGATCTCAGGGGTTGTTTGTAGCTCTAAAGTATCCAGAACTCGTAAGTGAACTCTAAAGTAATCAGACAACCTCTATAACCCCTACATGAAGACCATTTTTATTACTTTGATATTCTTTCTGAAAATGGACTACTTGTTTCATGTATTAAAATCATAGAACTTAAGGGCCAGAAAGGACTGGAGTTCAGTGGCCTTTAAAATTGGGTTTTGCCTACCCACATAGGTACCAAGATTAAGCTATGGTGCAGCTAGAGCCAATATCCCCACTTCAACGAGAGTCGTTCTGATGTTGTTTGCGCTAAATACCAGGATATTGCGTAGGGTTTTGTTTAGAGGTAAAGAGAAAAATCCTTCAGGCTGGTCCAGTCACCTTCATTTTGCCAACAAGGATGCTCATGCCTGTGGATATTAAGAATGTTGCCAAGCTAGAAGCAGGACCAGGACTCTTGGTTCCTGGTTCATTCCTTCACCTAACCCTATTTATCAGTATGTGTTACTGAAAGTTGGCTGGGTATGTTCACTGTGTATTAAATGGAGGGAGTCACAAGTAGATATCAAGATGAAGGGTTTGGATCAGTGCTGCCCAGTAAAACTTTGTGATAATGGAGATTTTCTGAAGCTGCACTATCCAGTGAGACACAGGTGGCTACTGAGCATTTGGAATGTGGCTGTTGCAACTAAGGTATTTTTAAATTTGAATACCCACATGTAGTTAGTAGTTACCATACTGTACAAAACAGATCTAGATTTTTACCTTAATGAGTTGCCAGACTAGGAAACAGAATTTTCCAGGAGGGCAGATTGATTTTACCAAGCTATATTTCAAAGGGCAGTTCCACAGCCTTACGAACAAGTAAATAGAAAAAGTCCTCCCTCTTTGGATGAAGGAAATTATAGTAAAAAGTGGAATTACACCTCTGTGTTGATTTAGAGTGACCTAACCTGAGGAGCATAAGTTCCTACCACTTAAGGGTTACCTGGTGGTTCAGAATTTGGGAAAACTACAGCAATCATTCTTTCATGATGGTGTATTCGAATTTATATTTGCCCACAAATCCAAAGGCCTCAACTAGATGGTGGTAGCTATATAAAACTTACTGTGAAAGATAGAAAAATGCAGTATCTATTTTATTTGGATTTGTGCTAAATCTTAGCAAACTTCTTTGTCACAGAAAAACTGCAGAAGTCAAACTTTTGCCTATTTTAGAGTTCATATTCTCCTGCATGAAGAAACCATCCAAAGCTTCAGTCAGATGGGTATATGATTTTCCTTTTAGGATTTTTTTTGTCCTCAGGATTTCGGTTACAGATAGAAAAATCAATTAGCTGATTAACGTCATCCATATAAGTATTTGGCCAGAGACCCATGGTAGTCAGGTTGGTTTGGTTGCCGTCACAGTATGACATAGTGTGGTGGCTGTTCAATTCTGGTTGATCCATAAGTGGTCTCTCTGTAACAAGCTATAACTAGAAAACAGGTTACAATCTAAGATTTTTCTTTTGTTTAGCTCTTATACACAAAACTGTAAAACTGACTAAATACCTTGCTTCCTTATAGTGTGGTTTCTTCAAGAGAAATAAGAAAGATCATTATGATGCCACCTATCACAAGGCTGAGATCCATGCTCAGCCGTCTGATAAAGAGAGGCTTACTTCTGATGCCTAGTATTGATCTGCTTCTGTAATTGGTAATTGATCAATGTTTTTAATTGCTAGCTGTGGGACCTGCTAGGCTTGTGGTGGCTAACGTTAAGAGCAACAGCTTGCTGTGTGTGTCCCATTAACAGATGTTTCCAAATGTCCACACTGGCTTGCCTTGCTTGGATTTATTTTATTTCACTTGAAAGTTGTTTTGTTTTGTTTTTTAAGAAATGCACAAAAAATCTTTTGTTGCAGGTGAGTTATTTTTGTGTTGTTAAATATCACCCACAGCAAGGAAGATGATTGGAATCGTTGTACACATAAAAAGAGGCATTAGACCTCCCTAGTAGCCCAGTTTGCTAGGCTGTTGTCAATCCCAGAATATAGCATCCCACTTGGAATTTCAAAGATGAATAAGAAATCATTGCAGATTTCTTGTCCACTTTGGGATTTCCCACAGATAGAAGCTTGTGTTGACTGCCTAATTAACCTGTTGCATGTTGGAAACATTGTGTTTCTCTTGATGGAAGGCTTTCTCACTGTCCTTTTTGATCTTGCTATAAAGTGATGGGGGAAGGCTTGGAATGCTTTTGTTGCTCAGTAATTGTTTATGCTAGCTAAGCATGCAACTTCCTTTTCCTGTATATCTACTACAGGTCAAAAACCATTACAACAAACTATGACTGTTGACCTGGTGGACATGAGGGCCAATTTCAGAAAATGGTTCTTTACCAAAGTGACCTTCATTATACAAAATTCTAATATAAAAATGCCCTGGACAGTTACGGTTTCAAATATGTTGTAATGGAGTTTGACCTTGTTTCATGTTCCTAGAGATTTTACTCAACTTTGGGTCTCGGTTGATTTTTAAGTTCGTGTTTTGCTTCTCTAGTTTGTAAATCCATGGAAACAGGAATTGGTGGTAATTCCTTTTTCGATTTCTGTGGGCACAAGAGGATGGAATTACTCCTGTAACCCCTTTCCATGGCACTGTCACGATGAATCCCAGCCTTTCCACTTCAGTCCTACATACCACCCTTGATTTCCTTTTTTTTAATGAAGAGCCACATTTTGTAATAGTATTTTGGCTTTTTTGCACAAAATAAAGGAGTCCATGTGGAAATGGCCTTAGAACAAAACTTCTTGGTCCATTTTTCCTAATGATTTAGTGATGACTGAATCTAATTTCACTTTGCCCCATGCCATTTTTATAACCTCATTCAACATAAATGTTCTGTTCCTGTTAAATGATACACATTGACCATTCCAAGCATCTTCCTCATCCTCCTCCTGGCTGCATTTTTAAATCAAAAACACATATTTTCCATGAAACATATATTTTATTCATTTAAAAAATTCAGTTTGATTAAAAAATTTCCTGATATGTTCTCAATAAAAATCTACTTTGGATCAGATTGAATATTTTTAAAAAATGAATAAAATATACATTAATAATTTAAGTGTAAATGTCTTCTGCAAAAGAAAATATGAGGGTTGCTCTGAAATTCAATGGGATACTTTCCTCAAGTTCTTTGCAGTACATGATTGATTTTATTATAGGACATAGTTGCTATGTGATTTATTAATGAAACAGCTTAATAATTTGGAAGCACAACAGGAAATCCAGGCAGTGTAAATTGCCTTGTAGCTAATGAGAGATGTGTACTTAGCCTCAGGGGACAGAAGATTCTTAAACTGACTCGTTTGAACACTGGCATATTCAAATAGTAATTGGCAAAATATTTGTGATTTGATTCCATTTTGTTAGTGGAAGAGAGGCATGATGAAATGATCTTTAGTTTGTGGCCTTTAAAAAGATTGTTCTTTAAATTAAAATTAATAATCTGAAAATGAGATCTTTTTGATATAGTGTTGTGATTATAAAAAAATGGAAGCACTGTTCCATAACTGAAATTGTTAGTAAAGAGCTAGCTTACTACATTGTTACAAAATGTAAAGATAGGATGGAAAAACAGACTTTTCTAGTTTCACAGCTGTCTTCTCTTTTGTTTATCCCCACTGGCTGTTGTGTCTTTTCAACCTACTAGTTCCTTCTTCATAGAAACCATGTGTTTGTTTTTTTTTTTTCCTTCATCCAAAGGTAGGCATAGCTGAACAAAAAGCTTAGACGTTCCCATTTTGTGCACTTGCTTTTCTTGCAGTACTTAATTTGTTTCTGCTTCTCTCTCCCCTTGGTCAGTGCGGATTCTTTAAACGCTCTAGGTACGACGATAGCGTTCCCCGCTACCATGCTGTGAGGATCCGGAAGGAAGAGCGGGAGATCAAAGATGAAAAATACATCGATAACCTTGAAAAAAAACAGTGGATCACAAGGTGGAATGAAAATGAAAGCTACTCTTAAAAGGGGCCCAGAAAAGCTTCACAGTACCCAAACTGCTTTCCCCCCACTAACTCAGAAATCTAAGTGGACTGACAAGCCTGCTCCATACCTGAATATTACTTTCAGACAGACTACGCACGGTCCGAACTTACAGCTTTCACCGTGGATGCTGTCGTGTAGCCTGAGGCTCCCTGGGCTTGCACAGCCGCATTTAAGACTGTTGGAGTGGAGTTTGCTTTAACTGCCTTCATTTAACTTTCCGGGTTGCCTTTGTTTTCGGTGTGGCTGCTTGGCATGTGCCAGGGCCGGCCGTCCTCAGTGGCTCAGCCTCTGCACCCCTTCTTCCCCTAGGCCCGGGCCGTCGGGGTGGCTGCATTTCAATGCCGAGTGCTCTCTGAAGTGAAATGTGCAATAGGTGATGTGGCCATCCTGCCGTCTTTTCCCAGACGTGTGAATCCTCCTCACACCACACAACATCCTGGTCTCACCCTTCCCGTTCACTAAAACACACGGCTGCAACAGACTTGAATGCTAGGTATACTTACTTGTATATGGTATTTATTTTTTTCTTTTTTACAAACCATTTTGTTACTGACAGGCCAAAGATTCTCCAGTTTACCCTTCCAGTTGGATTAAACAATCAGAATGTGGTTTGAATTTAGTGCACACACACACACAAATCCTTTATAAGTTATTACATCTCCCTTCATGACAGCCCTCACCCCGTTTCTCCAGACCCGGACTGTTTCAGAAATAGGATTTAACTGTAAGATGTTTAATTCTTATCAGACAGTGCATATTTTTGAGTGAGATCTGCATATTTTGTGCTGTAACTTTCAGGATCTCTCAGAAATGAGGGGTTGGTTTGTTGAACTTTGGCACAGTGTAGGCCCTGCTGCAAATACTGAAAGAAAGGGCTGGTGCCTACGGTGGGTCCAAATGGATCCAGCGTGAGACTACTGAGTATCTGATACCAGAAGTCAGAACATCATGGCTTTTACGTTTTTAAATGTTACTGGAATCATTTAATCAGTGAGTCAGTGTTCTGGTTTTTGCTTTGTTTCCTCCTACGCTATATTCCCCCAAATTACTTTGGGACTGCGCTACCATTTTAAATGTAAAAATTAAGTGGCAGAGGAGGAAAACATTTCTACACATTCAAGAGACATTGAATAGATAGGAAATCTGAATTTTTAAAAATTTACTTCAAAATGTTATATGGGGCATAACAGCAAACAGGTGCTAATTTGTTTGGATCTAGTATAAGCAGCATCTCAGTCTTTCAGGACAAAATACAGCTGTATGCTTGGTTTGTTTTCTTTCCAGAAATCATATGCCCTTAAGATACTAAGGACATTATTCTCATTGTACCTTGGAATTTTCATTCACAAAGATAGTTTTAGAAACAATACTTTGTTTACAAAAATGTCTCTAAGACAGGTCATACCAGTGTTGACATCTCCGTTTCTTGCTTAGGTAGGTAACTTGTAACCGAATGCACAGGCTTTATGGGTTGCCAAGCAGCTGATATTTTGAAAGTGTGTATAGACCTTTGTTGTTAAAAAAAAAAAAAAAAAAAAAAAGTCCTAAAAGGGAGGGAGGAGGTGGAGGGCTGGTTCAACAACAAAGAATGTAATGGTGTTTGTTAAAAACGTCATCTCAAGTCAAGTCACTGGTCTGTTTGCATTTGATACATTTTAATACTAACTAGCACTGTAAAATTATGATTAGAAAATACCTGTGGATATTTGTATAAAAGTGTGAAATAAATTTTTTTATGAAAGTGTTCATTGCTTAGTAACACAACATATGTGAAACAAACTCTAAAATTATAAAAAACCTGAATTGCTTTTTTTATTTTATGGAGCCAAACTCAAGTTTTTGGTATTTTCTGTGATTGAGGGTTCTTTTTTTTCCCCTTTGGGCTCTATTACAGTTGATGTCAAAAGAAAATGATCTTAAAGATGGTTTTATACGTACAAACTGGGAGATGTCATTTAGCAATGATACCATGGCGTGAAGAGTAACAGTTCTTATGGCAAAGTTGCTTTCTTCTGAGAAGATATTTTGGATGTGAGCGCAGTTCGGCTGTGACATTATTGATCGCCAAAGACTGATTTGGCAGAACTGACTGGCCTGAAAATATTTTCTTCACCAAAGGATTTTGTTTAGATTTAAGCAATTTTATGAGCTTTCTCTAGCTGGATTATCACAATCTAATAACTGAAAATAAGGCATGTATATAGAGCTCAGATAATATAGCATGCCCTATCTTGAATAAATTTCCAATGCAAAATGTCTTATCTGTCTAGTAACTTAAGTAACGGTTTTCTACTATACTTGGTCTTATATAGTGAATCCTAGTCTTCTTAGTTTTTTGAAGATCAGACTGGTTTTGCCACCCAAAGAAATGTGATGGGTATTTTAATGACAGACCAGTGTGAATGAACTTTTATTCACAGTCCCATGGACCTACCCAGATTAAGGACTAGAATATGTAACCACCATAATCGTTCAAAGTGTCTTGGCTAGGGCATACATGACCTGTGCTGGACGTCATGGCAATGGCTTTATGTGATTCTATCCCTTTCTCTCCTTTTTAAAAAATCCTGCAGGAATGCCCAGGAGTGACAGTAGTCGATAAATAGGAATATCCTTGGATCCATTTACAAACATTGACATGTTGTTGCTGGTTACAGATCATTTGCCACAGTCTCACAATGGGTCATGCCCTTGGGGCTAAGACTATTTCGGAATATGGGGTAGATGTACGTGGTAATGCTTTAAACTGTCCAGACCACGGAAGTAAGGGTAAGATCAAACCTTCTACCCTAAATGAAAACATCTTAATGAGACCTGATCTCTGGCACTCTACCCCATGAAAGGACAATGTGGAAAAACAGACTGGGATTAATAGATTTTGTTCTAAAGGAAGAAGAGAGTGAAATATTCTAGGTGGCTGGGTTCCACATACATACAACATGAGGGCCGAGAAAAGAGGAATGTATGAAAGTTGTGACCAGGGGCGCCTGGGTAGCTCAGTTGGTTAAGCAACTGTCTTCGGCTCAGGTCATGATCCTGGAGTCCCGGGATTGAGTCCTGCATCGGGCTCCCTGCTCGGCAGGGAGTCTGCTTCTCCCTCTGACCCTCCTCCCTCTCGTGCTCTCTGTCTCTCATTCTCTCTCTCTCAAATAAATAAATAAAATCTTAAAAAAAAAAAAAAAAAGTTGTGACCAGGAGGGGTAGCATAAAGTAAATGGTTAAAGGCAGTTCCTTAAGACCAAAAGGGTCTAATCATGGTTCAACCACTGAGGAAAAGACAAGGTTCAAAGAGATGAAGAAAATGAACTTCAGAATGATTTCAAAACAGCAGCTACCATAAAAAAGCCAATAGCCTGGGTTCTTCCAGTAGCTCCTGCTTATGGTCACATGGCAAGTGTTTTTTTTCTCTTGTACCTTTAAAAAACAGGTTTTGCTGACTCTGAAAGGCATCTGGCCCAGCTGTTAGGATGGGGGAAGCAGTGAGTAGCAGTGGCTGAGGCCAGGTCTGCAGAGGCATTAACCCAACAGACCTGTCTAGAAGGAAAGTTGTAAAGGGATTCATGGTTAAAATCCTCTAAGACAGAAATCAGAAAAAAACTAGTCGAGCACAGTGCAAGGGTGGACCACGTGCCACACAGTGCATAACTAACCAGGGAATGATTAATAAGGACACTGGAGTGAAGGAGTTAAGTGCAGTTTCTGTAGAGTCAGCAAGGCTTAAGGGCCTCTGTCATCTCTTCGCCCTCTCCCCAAAGCCATCTCAGTCAGACTGCTCTGTGGAAATGGGCAGCGACAGACCCATGTTAGCAGAGGTCAGATAAAATTTTACTATTCATACTTCTAGAACATTCACAAAGTCTCAACCTACAGGGATAGCATGTACTTCTTTCATTATCCAGAGCTTAGCACATAAGTATTCAATTCACCAATAACCAGTAGATAGATGTGAGTGTTCTGTTATTGTGAGGTGTACCTGGGTGGCTCAGTTGGTTGAGCGTCCGACTCTTGGTTTCGGCTCATGGTCACGAGATCCAGCTCCGTGTCGAGCTCCACACTCAGCGGGGAGTCTGCTTGAGATTCTCTCTCCCTCTGCCCTTCCCCCCCATGCACTCTTTCTCTCTCTCAAATCTTGATAAAAGATCCTGTCATTGTGAAAGAGACATGTAGTTTAATAGGTAGATGAATGGATAAAGAAGATGTGGTATATATGTTCTATGGAGTATTATGCAGCCATAAAAAAAGATTGCCATTTGTGACAACATGGATGGAACTAGAGGGCATAATGCTAAGTGAGATAAGTCAGAGAAGGATACCACATGATTTCACTTGCATGTGGAATATAAAAAACAAAGCAAACAAAGTAGAAACAGACACATAAACACACAGAACAAACT
Organism: Mirounga leonina; assembly: GCF_011800145.1. Classification (NCBI taxonomy): domain Eukaryota; kingdom Metazoa; phylum Chordata; class Mammalia; order Carnivora; family Phocidae; genus Mirounga; species Mirounga leonina. Next base: position 58,616,520 of record NW_023270377.1, on the reverse strand, counting down.
GGTGGTTGCCAGAGGGGAGAGGGGTGTGGAGAGGAAACAAGAAAACAGTGAAGGGGAGTGGGAGGGACAGGCTTTCAGTTTGGGAATGGATAAGTCACCGGGATGAAAGATACAGCAGAGGGAATACAGTCAATAATGTAACAGCATTTTATGGTGACAAACGGCAGCTATACTGGTGTTGAATGCGACAATGTATAGAGTTGTCTGATTACCATGTTGTACAGCTGTAACTAATGTAACACCATGTGTTAACTGCACCTCAATAAAAAAGGTGTGCCGGCTGGCTCAGGTAAGTGTTCAATTCTTGGTTTCGACTCAGGTCATGATCTCAGGGTAGTGAGATTGAGCCCTGTGTCAGTCTCCACACTCGGGGTGGAGCCTGCTTAAGATTCTCTCTCTCCCTCTGCCCCTCACCATCTCTAAAAACAACCCCAAATTCTCTATTACTACAGTCCTCCCCTCGCCAACATCTTTCATATGACCTGTAAGAATGAGAGAGGGTCTTAACAAAAGTACTATTTTCTTTTGACAGAGTCATTTTTTGGTATAAGCATGCAATAGTTTGAGTTTCCTCATTATGTGAAGCTATTTATAACTCATTCATTTATTTACACATTCATTAGTTGTAGAGTAGTCTAATAGTACCCATTATAGGCCAAGGTCTGTGGAAGGGGATGGAGATACAGAAGTTAACACAGACATGATTCTGCTTTTGTGGAACTTAAGTGATAACTAATATTTTTAAAAAATGGTTGGACATCACAATAGCTAATTTATTTGTACTTTTAAATATAAAATCCACTGCCATTTGTCTACGTACTGATACCATTTATCATATCTTACATAGAAGGGACCAAAAATCATAATCACAATTTGTGAAAAAGTTGATCCAAAAGAGTAAAATAACGTAATGGTTGCTTTCAGTAGGAATTACTTTGTGTTCTTTTCCTTTCTTTTAACTCTATCAGTGTGTAATAAAACACTGGAATACTTAAAAGACTCTAAGAAAAAATTTTAAATAAAACAACAGATGGTACGGTCAAACACAGATGAATCCACTTTAAGTAGAATTTAAAATCTTGCATTATGATACAAATGGTTAACATATAAGGTCAGTACCTGATCCTATGTGGTGGAACCTGCCTCCAGAACCAACCCCAATCCCAGAAAATTTGGAATAGTCACTCTCAATCTGGGCTGTGCACATATGAATTTCTAAGGAACATTTAAGAAAAAAGCCCAATGCCTAGACTGCATGCCAGACTGACCCTATTAGAATCTCAGAGTGGGACGCATGCATCAGTGCTGCTGAAGGATCCTAGGGGACTCAAAATGCAACTTAGGTTGACAGTTGCTTAGGAGGTCGATGGATGCCCTCCATGTGGAAATGCCTCCTTTCTGCTTGTGGTGTTTCTAATGTACCAGTAACAAGAGCTGAGAAGCTAGAGGCATGCTTGCCATAAAGAGAGAGGGCGAGTGGGTAGGGTGTATGAGAGCAAGGCTCGAGTCACACTGCTGAGTGCGAATTAGCTTCACCTCTTAGGATATAACCTGGTGAGTGACTGATATGTTTGTGCCCGTTTCCTCACCTATAAAATAGGATTGATAAAAGGAATCTCATAGGTTCTTGTAAGGAGTAAAGGAGACTATTTCGAAGGGCTCCTTAAATATTTTTATAATTACTCTTGTTATATAGAATCATAAGATGTTAAGGTAGGAAGGAAGTATAGAAATCTAGTTCTACTTCCTCATTTCACAGATAGGGAGACACAGTGTCTTTTAATTCTTTTTGTCTCACTCTTCAATGTCTATCATACTTACTAGTGCGTGTTCTAGCTCCAACCTGCAAACTTAAGTATCTTTAACTGACTATAAAATACTAAGAACCAAACTCTTGAATTTCAACTCCTTATCAACAGAGGTCACAACAAGATTGACCTTATTTCTGTAAATTGTGTCTTAGCCCTTAATACAATGACTGGAATGCAGGTTGGGGCATGTGCACAAAGTCAGAGTGTAAGCATCTTGAAACTGCTTTGTACTGATTCTGGATTTTGTTTCTGACATGGAAGAATGTAAAAGGAGCAGATTCTTTTTTAAAATGCTTCCTCAGTTCTTTACACACACTATCAATTCTTTGGTTTCCTTTAGTGGGAAGGTGCCCTACAGTTTTGTTGCTTATATTACCTTTACTGCTATGCAGAAGAGGAAATGCTCACAGAGCCCAGCTTGTGCTTGACTTACATCATGAACATGAAAAATTAGAAGCTTATTATTGGAAGAACAGCTTGAAAACTCCCATTTCTCCCTCCCACATGTCATAATGCACTGACTGAAAGACCCATTAAAGGCAAAAAACAAAAAAGGGCCCTTTCTCCTAGGAAGACAGGTTCTGTTTGACTCCAAGGTGCCATCAAATGACTCACAGACCTGAAGTTCTAGGGCACCTGCCTAACAGAGAACCCCCCCGCCCTGGTTAGGAAGTCTCCATCAGCAGAGCGACTAAGAGCAGCCCTCCTCACACGGTGACATGCCAAGAATCACCTGGGGGTCTCGTGAAGATACAGGTTCTGATTTAGGCAGTCTGCAACAGAGCCTAAGGGTCAACATTTCTAACAAGATCCACGTGCTGCAAAGCTGCAGGTCCATGGCTTACACTGTGGGGAGCAAGGGGCTCCGGGGTCCATCTCCGTCCAAGTCTCTTCTCTGCCACTTCCTACTTGTCTGACCTTGGACAAATATACTCACCCCTGACTTCCAGGGAAGATGGCAGAGGAGGAGTATCCCAGCCTCACCTTGTCCCACAGACACAACTAGCTAACACCCACATCAGTGTATATAACCAAGAAAACAACCCAAAGATTGGCGGAACAGACTCCACTGCTAAATGTAGAGAAGAGGCCACACTGAAGAAGGCAGGAGGGGTAGAGACACTGCGGCTGGGGGGTGTTAAACAGACCTGCATGAGGTTCGCTGGAGAGAGGGACCCATGGGTATGGGGAAGGGAGGCAAACAGACTACCACACCAGAGAGCCCGCACAGAGAAGACAATCCCTATAACATTCGGCTTTGAAAGTGAGAGAGGCTGAATTTAGTGAGTTCTTAAAACCAGAAGGACTTAAAGCCTGGAATTTTAAAAATCAGTGCTCTTGATTCTGGGAGACCCCAGAGGGTGACAGGAAGCTGAGTCCCTGCTCTTAAGGAGACAGCATGACAAAAAGCCTGTGGAGAAACATAAAGAACAGTTTGAAAAATGCCTGGGATATAAGGTAGAGTTATTTACTAATCTCACAGCATGTCCCACAAGGGCAGGTTTGCTGTGGGACTTCTCCAGTAACGAAGGAGCTGGCAAGCACCACCCGATGCCCCAGCATAAAGTCATGGCCATCTGCGGGCAACAGTGCAGTGCCAACATTCACTACTTCACTTGCTTACACCAAGCCCTATGTTTGGTGGGTTCTCAGTCCTGGCAGCAGTGGTGGTGGGCCTTGCAGAAGCTCAAGGCACACTTTATTAAAATTGTGTGCCCTGCCCAGGTGTGCTCTGCGGATCTTCCCAGTCCAGCCCTGGTCCTGGCCTCAGCAGGTCTCATTTTGTAAGCAGACTGGTGCAAACTTTGTTAAAACTGTGTGTCCCATCCCAGCTGGGGACAAAACGTTGGCCACAACAAGCAAAGAGAGCCTCTGCAGACACCTGGACTGAAGGAAAAAGCACCCAGAACACAACAGCAGGGCACATGCAATACACACAGGAGACACCCCCCTTCTTGTAGGTTTTGGTACATGGGGGACACTGCACTGCAGGGCACTATAGGACTGCTTCATCAGGCCATTACTTTCAAGAGGAGATGTAGCTGACTTTCCTAACAGTGAGACAAAATGAGGAGACAGAGGAATATGTCCCAAAGAATGAACAGGACCAAAGCACAAGAGACCTAAGCAACACTGATGTAAGTAATATGCCTGAGAGAGAATTTAAAGTAATGATTGTAAAGATACCCACTGGACTTGAGAAAAGAGTGGAGGACATCAGTGAGACCCTTTACACAGAGATAAAAAACCGATCAGAGATGAGGAAGACAATAAATGAAAATACACTTGATGTAATAAATAGCAGGGCAGAGAAAGCAGAGGAATGAATTAATAATCTGGAAGACAGAGTAATGGAAAGTAATAAAGATGAGCAGGTGAGAGAAAAAAAACTGCAGAATGAGAATGTACTTAGGGAACTTACTAACTCCATCAAGTGTAATAACATTCACATTATAAGGATCCCAGAAGGAGAAAGAGAGGAGGGGGCAGAAAATTTATTTGAAGAAATAGTAGCCAAAAACTTCCCCAATGTGGGGAAGGAAACAGATATCCAAATCCAGGAGGCCAGAGACGCCCCAACAAAATCAACCCAAGGAGGTCCACACCACAACATATAGTAGTTAAAATGGCAAAAAGAAGTGATAGAGAATTTTAGAAACAGCAAGAGAAAAGAAGACAATTACATACAAGGGAATCTTCAAAAGGCTATCAGTGGATTTTTCAGTGGAAACTTTGTAGGCTAGAAGGAAGTGGCAAGATACAAGGTGCTGAAAGGAAAAATAATCTGCAGCCAAGAATAGTCTATCCAGCAAGGCTATCATTCAGAATAGAAGGAGAGATAAAGAGCTTCTCAGACAGTCAAAAGCTAAAAGAGTTCATGACCAATAAATCAGCCCTATAAGAAATGTTAAAGGGGACTCTGAGTGAAAAGGAAAGACCATAAGTAAGAAAAACAGGAAGAAAAAGATGCGGTAAACACACACACACACACACACACACACACACACACACGGAATATTAGCCACAAAAAAGAAGGAAATCTTGTCATTTACAATGATGTGGCTGGAGCTAGAGAGTATTATGCTAATATGTCAGCCAGAGAAAGACAAATACCATATGATTTCACTCATATGTGGAATTTAAGACTCAAAACAGATGAACATGGGTGGGGGGGGGGAAGAGTCAAACCAGAAAACAGATTCTTAACGACAGAGAACAAACTGAGTGTTATTGGAGAGGAGGTGGGCAGGGGGATAGGTTAAATGGGTGATGGGTATTAAGGAAGGCACTCATTGTGATGAGTACTGGGTGTTGTATGTAAGTGATGAATCACTAAATTCTACACCTGAAACTAATATTACACTATATGTCAACTGACTGGAATTTAAATAAAGACTTCAAAAAAAGAAAAGAAGGAAACACAAAAGTAGTAAAAATAAGCATATCTGTAAAATTAGGTCAACAGACTCACAGAATAAAAGGATGTAAAGTATGACACCATATACCTAAAACATGGGGGAGGGGAGTACAGAATGGGTTCAAACTTATCAATTTAATATAAACTACTATATGCACGAGCTGTTACATGCAAACCTAATGGTAACCACAAATCAAAAACCACTACTAAATATGCAAAAAACAAAGAGAAAGGAATCCAAATATATCACTAAAGAAAGCCAGCAAACTGAAAGAGAGCAAGAGAAGAAAGGATCAGAGAAGAACTACAAAAACAACCACAAAACAGGTAACAAAATGGTAATAAATATATATCTATCAATACTTACTTTGAATGCAAATGGAATAAACACTCCAATCAAAGGACATGGGGTGACAAAATGGATGATAAAAACAACACTCATTTATATGCTGCCTACAAGAGACTCATTTCAGACCTAAAGAGACATGCAAATTGAAAGTGAGGGAATGGAGAAACATTTATCATGCAAAGGGATGTCAAAAGAAAGCTGGGCTAGTCATACTTATATGGGACAAAACAGACTTTAAAACAAAGACTGTAACAAGAGACAAAGGAGGACAGAATATAATAATAAAGGAGACAATCCAATAAGAAGATGTAACAATTTTAAGTATTTATGTACCCAAAATGGGAGTACCCAAATACATAAAACAGTTAATAACAAACATAAAGGACCTAATTGAGAGTAATACAATAATAGTAAGGGACTTTAAAACCCCACTTCTATCTAAGGACAGATCATCCAAACAGAAAATCAACAAGGAAACAGTGGCTTTGAAAGACATACGGGACCAGAGGGATTTAACAGATATATTCAGAACATTCTATCCTAAGACAGCAGAATACACATTCTTTTCAAGTACACACAGAACATTCTCCAGAATAGATCACTTATTAGGCCACAAAACAACTCTTGACAAATTCAAAAAGATCGAAGTCTTTTCTGACCACAATGCTATGAAACTACAAATCAACCACAAGAGAAAATCTGAAAAGAGCATAAGTACATGGAGGTAAAATAACATACTACTACACAATGAATGAACCAACCAGAAATCAAAGAAGAAATCAAAAATTACATGTAGAGAAATGATAATGATAACATAATGGTCCAAAATCTTTGGGATGCAGCAAAAGCGGTTCTAAGGACATTTATAGCAATACAGCCCTACCTCAAGAAGCAAGAAAAATCTCCGATAAACAACCTAACCTTATACATAAAGGAGCTAAAAAAAGAAAAACAAACAAAACTCAAAGCCAGCAGAAGGAAGGAAACAATGAAGATTAGAGCAGAAATAAGTGATACAGAAACTTAAAAAACCCAACAGAACAGATCAGTGGAACCAGGAGCTGGTCTTTTAAAAACATCAACAAAATTGATAAATCTCTAACCAGACTCGCCAAAAGAGAGAGGACTTAAATAAACAAAATCACAAATGAAAGAGTAGAAGTAACAACTGACACCACAGAAATACAAAGGATTATAAGAGAATTATGAAAAAACTATATGCCAACAAATTCGACAACCTAAAAGAAATGGATAAATTACTAGAAACATATAACCCACCAAAACTGAAGCAGGCAAAAATAGAAAATTTGAACAGACTGATGACCAGCAATGAAACTCAATCAATAATCAAAAACCTCCCAAGAACAAAAGTCCTGGACTACATGGCTTCACAAGCAAATTCTATCACACATTTAAAGAAGAGCTAATACCCACTCTTCTCAAATTATTATAATAGAAGAGGAAGGAAAACTTCCAAATTCATTCTATGAAGCCAGCATTACTTAAAACCAAAGACACCACAAAAAAGAACTGTGGGCCAATATCTCTGATGAACATAGTTGCAAAAATCCTCAACAAAGTATTAGCAAACTGAATCCAACAATACATTAAAAAAAAAAATCATTCACAATCAAGTGGAATTTATTCCAAGGATGCAAGGGTAGTTCAGTATTCCCAAATCAGTCAATATGACACATCACATCAACAAGGGAAAGGATGAAAAGCATCTGATCATTTCAATAGATGCAGGAAAAGCATTTGACAAAGTACAACATTCATTCATGATAAAAACCCTCAACAAAGTAGGTTTAGAGGAAACATACTTCAACATGATAAAGGCCATATATGAAAAACCCACAGCGAACATTGTACTTAAGGTGAAAAACTGAGCTTTTCCCCTAAGAATAAAGGTCTTATATGAAAAACCCACAGCGAACATCATACTCAATGGGGAAAATCTGAGAGCTTTTCCTCTTAGGTCAGGAACAAGACAAGGATGTCCACTCTCACCATTTTTATTCAACATAACTAGAAGTCCTAGCAGCAATCAGACAACAAAAAGAAATAAAAGGCATACAAATTGGTAAGGAGTAAGTAAAACTTTCACTATTTGCAAATGACATGAGAGTATAGAAAACCCCAGACTCCATCAAAAAATTACTAGAACTGATTAATGAATTCAGTAAAGTCATAGGATACAAAATCAATGTACAGAACTCCATTGCAATTCTACACATTAATAATGAAGCAGCAGAAAGATAAATTAAGAAAACAATCCCATCTACTACTGAACCCAAAATAATAACCTAGGAATAAACTTAACTAGAGAGGTGAAAGGCTTCTATTCCTAAAACCATGAAACACTGAAGAAAGAAATTGAAGATAACACAAATAAATGGAAAGACATTCTGTGTTCATGGATTGGAAGAACATATATTGTTAGAGTGTCTATACTACCCAAAGCAATCTACAGATTTAATGCAATCCCTATCAGAATACTAACAGCATTTTTCAAAGAACTAGAACAATCCTAAACTTTGTATGGAACCACAAAAGACTGAGAATAGCCAAGGCCACTTTGAAAAAGAAGAACAAAACTGGCGGTATCCCAACCCCAGATTTTAAGATACACTACAAAGATACAGTAATAAAAACAGTATGGTATTGGCACAAAAATAGACACATAGATCAATGAAACAGACTAGAGAGCCCAGAAATAAATCCACGATTATATGGAAAATTAATCTTCAACAAAGGAAGCAAGAATATGCAATGGGAAAAAAAAATCTCTGCAACAGATGGTGTTGGGAAAACTGGACAGCTACATGCAAAAGAATAAACTCAAAATGGATTAGGGACCTAAATGTGAGATTTGAAACCATAAATATCCTAGAACTTCTCTGACATTGGCCATAGCAACATCTTTCTAGATATGTCTCCTGAGGCAAGAGAAACAAGCAAAAATAAACTTTTGGGATTACATCAAAATAAAGTTTCTGCACAACAAAGGAAACCATCAACAAAACTAAAAGACAACCTACTGAATGGGAGAAGCTATCTGCAAATGATATATCTGATAAAGGGTTAATGTCCGAAATATATAAAGAACTTACACAACTCAGGGCACCTGGGTGGCTCAGTCGGGTGTCCGACTCTTGATTTCAGCTTGGGTTATGATCTTGGGGTCATGGGACCAAGCCCTATGTTGGGCTCCACATTGAGTGTGGGGCCTGCTTAAGATTCTCTCTCTCCCTCTCTGCTGCCCCCCACTCCCACTCGCATGCACTCTAAAAACAAAAAAAGAACTCATACAACTCAACACCAAATAATCCAATTAAAAATGGAAAGATGGGCAGAAGACATGAACAGACATTTCTCCAAAGAAGACATCCAGATGGCCAACAGACAAAAGATGCTCGACATCACTCATCATCAGGGAAATGCAAATCAAAACCACAATAAGATATCACCTCACACCTGTCAAAATGGTTAAAATTAAAAACTCAAGAAACAACAAGTGTTGAGGAGGATGTGGAGAAAAAGGAACCCTCAAGCACTGTTGTGGGAATGCAAATTGGTGCAGCCAGCATGGAAAACAGTTTGGAGGTTCCTCAGAAAATTAAAAATAGAGCTACCCTATGATCCAGTAATCACACTACTGGGTATTTACCCAAAGAATACAAAAACACTAACTCAAAGGGATATATGCACCCTATGTTTATTGCAGCATTATCTACACTAGCCAAGATATACAAGCAGCCCAAGTGTCCATCAACAGATGAATGGATAAAGAAGATGTGGGGTATATGGGTGTGTGTGTATACACACACACACAACCAATGGAATATTATTCAGCCATAAAAAGAATGAAATCTTGCCATCTGCAACAATATAGATGACTAGAGTATAATGCTAAGTGAAATAACCCAGTCAGAGAAAGATTGAAACAAGGTTCAGGCTGACTCTAAGAGCTAATAAGCTTTTACAATTCGACATTTCCTTTTCCAAGCAGCAACTGTTCTTCAGTTTTCCTCTGCCTGTTCCAAACACAAACAATCCAACCATTCCTGCCAGAAAACAAGCAAAAACAAAGAAAATGCCTACGCCACTGTGATAGATAACTGTGGACTGGCTTGCTCAACCTCTATCCCACCCTTCTGCTTGGAAGGGCTGGGCTAAAAAGACATTTCCAGACTCCCTGGCAGCTAAGGTTTTGCATGTGAGTTAGTCTATGAATACATACCTTCATTTGAGATCTGAAAGGTAAATTCACAGTGGGTACTTCTACTAACGAGCACAGTTGTGGAGATTTAAGTTTCTGTGTTTGGAGTCGTCTAGCTTTCTGAGTATCATAGCAGGGTTAACTTGTGGTGGCCTCTTCATTCCTTTTCCTCACCTTGGACTGCAGCTATAAAGCATATGTCTTCACCTCAATTTCCAGTGACTGCCCCAGAGCTTCCCAGGTGGATCATTATTCTAGAAATTATCCTCAGAGGCCGAGCCTAGGACTCACCTTAGTCTCTTTTGTATACATGTAATCTCCTGGATTAAATCCCATCATGGTAATAATAGCTAGAGTGGTTTCTATTTTATGCACTGAACTCTGACTGATATGGCCACTCACCCAAAGAAAATGCTAAAAGATCTAGGAAACTGAAAGAGAAAATAGGTAAAGAGGATGTGGCTGCCTTTTTCTAGCTAATTGCTGGATTCAGAATACTTCTACTACTTCTAAGATCAACTTGATTCTCTAAGATTTATGTCCAATCAACTCATGTCAAGGTGAATCTTATTTCCTCTTTGTTCTAAATCTCCTCTAAGAGAGGTGGAAATGTGTACGTGCATTACCTGACTTAAAAAAGAAATATCAGGAAATGAGAGGAATAAAAAGAGAGAAGAGTGCAAAGACTCATTATTCTTTAAATTTCAGAATGTCATATTTCATGTACTGAATGTATTCATTAAATCCCAGCAATGAATTCTAGCAAAAATGAAAAAATCTTCAGTAAGAAATTTGTAAGTATAAACAAAATATAAGAAAACATATTTCCAGTCTGCAGAACATGGATACAGATAATCAGTGTGTTTTCACCTGCCCATCATCCTTTCTTTGAGTTAAGGGATCTACTCTGTCCTCTGGGAATCCTTCCCTCTCCTAAATTAGTCCAAGAGGTTGGGTGGGTGAGAGGTGTGTGTGTGTGTGTGTCTGTGTGTGTGTTGTCTGTTTGTGTACCACATCTCCAAACCTATTCCTAATTTCCAGGGGTGGTAATATGGCCCATGCCTGGCCAATCAGAGTCAATCCTGGTGCTTCTCTAGGGCAATTAAGGAGAGAAGTGCTCATTAGGGAGATCTTGCACATCTAGGACTGAAGGCTGGTGCTACTTTGTCCTTCTCTGTCATTACGAGGATAGAGTCAGCCTTGTGAAGCCAACATCAAAAAAAAAAAGTGAGCTGAAGGGAGCCTCGGTGGCTCCCTGCTCAGTGGGGAGTCTGCCCCGCTCCCTGCTCATGTGCTCTCTCTCTCTCGATCTCTCGCTCTCTCTAATGAATAAATAAAATCTTTAAAAAAACAAAAGCAGAGCTGAAATATGGGGAGAAAGAGAGAGGAGGAGGAGGGTAGGACACACTCCAATGCTTTGGTTCCACCTGAAGAATTTTTTAGTGACTTGAGACAAAATAGTCTCGTTTTATTTAAGTAAGTTTGAACTGGCTTTTCTGTACCTGAGTCTGTAAGAGTCCTACCTAATATCTGTCAACTCTATGACATCACTGAAAGGACTATCTAAAGTAGATAAATGGGGCACCTGGGTGGCTCAGTTGTTAAGCGTCTGCCTTTGGCTCAGGTCATGATCCCAGGGATCTGGAATTGAGCCCCGCATCGGGCTCCCTGCTCCACGGGGAGTCTGCTTCTCCCGCTCCCTCTGCCCCTTCTTCCCTGCTTGTGTGTGCTCTCTCTCTCTTTCTCTCTCTCTCAAATAAATAAATAACTAAATAAATCTTTAAAAAAGATAAAGTAGAAAAATATTTGGTTATTCTGAATTTCCTTTCCTTACATGGTTTACCCAATGGACTTCCCCCACTCTTCCCCTTAGTTTCAGGCTGTACTCTGTCTCCTGCTTACAAAAAAATGTCAATTATCATATAACGGTTTTCTCAATTTCTTGCTTAGATTTGGGCCTTGGTCTAACTTACTTTAACAAACATGTTCTCTCCACTAAGCTATGCAGCCTTGGCAGTCTCCTGTGTAAAACAACAACAACGACAACAACAACAACAACCCAACCCTATTTCACTGGTTAGTACCTGTACCATAGAGAATGCTCAGTAAGAGAAATAGCCATAATCACTGGAGAGAGTGAGCAGCTTAGGCAAGGTTACACAGTTAGGAAGTGGAGATGCCTTGATTCCAACCCATGTCTGCCCACATCAATCCCACACATTTCTTAAACACACTGATAATGCATCCCGATCAGAGACATGGTCTTCCTCCCATTGGAGGCAATCCTTCAGGCCTTGAGGACCCTATTCAGGTACTTAACCTCTCCCTCTTCTTTATATGCAGTTTGCTTCATTGGTCCCTCACCTCCAGCATTTAGACATACTCAAAACTTTCCCTTTGTAAAATACACAAATAACCCATTCAACTTCATGATCCTTCCCAATGCCTGTATTTATTTATAGTTATCTTTTGCTTCCCCACTACTGTTCTCATGAAACCACTCATTCCAAAGCCATCAACAACATTTCGGTTAAGTCTAAAGCATACTTCTCAGTTCTCATCTTACCTGACTGCTGGGGAATATCTAACAGTGTTGAATGCCCCCTCATTTTTGAAAGCACTCTTCCTTTGGCTCCTACAATTGGTCATCCCTTAAATGCTATTGCTTTGGAGGATTGTCTCTGGCTTCACACACTCCCCAAGTGATCTCAATAACTCCAATTATCAGTTTCATTAGAGAGTTGTCTCTTTAGGGGCCAACATCAGGCCTCCACAAAATGGACCACTTTGGCATGCATATTATTCCTAGTTGATAATATCAAAGCCCAAAAGACTCAAGAAGAAACTCTGACCCTATGACCCCCACAACTGCCTAAACTTAGATGAAGGACCTACTCCAAGAAGAGAACTACCATCAGAGATAACTACATTATAATATGTAGATAGGAAGGAATCAGCAAAGCCTATCTGATCAAAGTCCTCTCTATGTCCCGTTGTTTCTGAATGGTCCAGAAAATATTTATTTACCAAACATTTACTCTTTTTCATCCTCCTGTGAAGTGCATTCCTTCCCTTTGAAGTCCCAGACCCCTACCCTTCTCCTTAGTTCAAGATGATATATATACCTCATTGTGCCTGACTATAGACTCTCACATCTATGTGGATTCTCTGTACATACAAAATTACAGTTCATTTTCAGTTAATCTGTTTCACATCAATTTAATTCCTAGTTCAGTTCAAAGAACCTTGAAGGGCAGAATAGCATTTCTTCCTCCCCAACAGTTGGCATAGTCAGCAGGATACTTTAACTTTCTGGACAACTGCTTGCCCTATTATTGCTACAGCTGAGATCCTTGGGCATCTGACATACAGCCAGCAGAAGGTAAGTTTTCTTACCATGTCAGCCTCCCAGAATTTCTATTTACAGGGTCCAACTGAGTAACAGTGGTGACAGTCCTTTTTTTCTTTCTAAATTTAGATTAGCAGGAGAAAATACTTGTAAAACTAGTTCCTTGGACTCAGCAACTCTTACTAAATTTGGTAGAGTACTCTTGGTTTTATTAATCCATTTCCTCCCAGAGATGGTCTTTGTTTTTATCTATCTGTTGTGTTGTCATTAAGAGGAAAAAACCATAGGGTAAGAATGCAAGCATAGTCCCTATTATAAGTCTGCTGTTCCAGCTAACCTCACAGATTGGTGAGTTCATGGTTCTTACCAGACCGGCATCTGTTTAGATAAGCTTTGCTGTGGGTTAATGTACACATGAGGTAAAGGCTGTTGCTAAGGGACATCTTGGAAACCAAAGCCACAAAATAGGTAGGCAAGGGTCACACACTTAGAAGCTGTTATAATGCTGACCACCTAACTCAAAGACTCCTGTGTTAGGATATGTTGGTCACAGAATGGGTTAGATTGATACTAGGTCATCTGTCAACCCTGAGTAAACTTCCATGCAAAAAGGTACACTGTAAAACACCACACAAGCTCCAACTCCATGGCACATCTCTCCTAATATTAGTTTGGCTCCAAGAGATCCAAGGCTTAGCTAAAAACTGTTAATGCACATGTAAGAAAACCTGGATGTGCTTGTGCTCAGGATGTCCTGAGCTTGGCATAACCTCTGAAGGATGCACGTACCTGTGTGCAGCTGGTGGACAGCTGAACAGGCTGTGAATCCAAACTTAGGGAATTAAACAAAAATTTGGGTGAAGTTTTGGCTTGGAAAGTCATCCTATTCTGTTCAAAGCAGGGAAAAACACGTGATTCCCTGTGTTTTGACATAGCTGCTTTACAGAGTCCCTCATCGTTCTTGTCTGACTGTGCCAGTTCTCAGGGAAGTTTGTCATAAGAGGCCCCAGACCATAAGGAACCTTTGTTGTCTTAATCTTCATTGCTTGTTAGTGCTGGAAAGTCCCATTCCAGTAGCACCTGAGTGTGATACAGGCAAGTCTGTGGCTGGAGGCACCTCACGTTTTTGTGGGAGACCAGGGACACTGTTTTCACTACACCATCCTTACTGCCTCTGCAGTGAAAGCCTTTGCTTTCTTAGGAACTTTTGGATTAAGGGGGCTGCATCACCCATGCCCTCTCTAGGGATGCCTCTTGTATCTTTGGTTAATTAAAAGTCTTATTGGTTTGAATCACATTAATAGATCCTACTTACCAATGGCCAGATGATGGATCCTTTAAATTGGCTACATTTGAAAGAAAAAAATTATTTATGCAGAGCTCTCAATTGTCTTATTAGTATAATGGCTAGCTTTAGGTGACTCCCTTTCAAGATAAAAGAACAGAAATCACACTTAAGACAAAAATTAGTGGCCACAACTAAGTAAATCAGTAAAGGGAAACTTTACTAAGATAGACTTAGGAGGCTAGAAGGGGAGGCTAGGAGGGGGAGCAGTACTACTCAATGTCAATTACAGGAAGACTTGTCAATTACAGACTGTGACAGAAGAACCATCAACAGAAAAGAATCATCCATGGAAGATCCCAACAGGGGAAGACCTACATCGCATTTCCTATGAGAAATTGACTACCTCAGCAACTCAGCCAATGAGAAACCGTCATCACCCTATACTCTCACTTTTCTCTGACAGACTTTCATTCAAAACAACCCCTCCCAACTTCCTCCCTCTTCTCCTTAAAAATAACATTCCTTTCCTTTGTTTGTTAGACTTGCTTATGGTTTTGCCATAGCTTGTTTGTTCTGAAATGCAATTCTCTGTTATTCCTGACTAAACCCGTTTTGCTGGTAAAATAACTAACAGTTTTATTTTGAAGGTTAACATTACTTGGTGATCAGAAGTGGGATCCAGGGAAGACCCCCAACAACTTTAAGGTTGATGAGCAAACAGGTGCTGGTACCCACAGAGTCAACTAGGTCCACTGCTTTCTTGCTGGCCATGGAGTTTGGGGGTAATTTTCTTCTAGATTTCAAGCTCCATTCTCCGTGTTTGAGTTCTCTCCCGGCTCTATTTGGGATCTGTTTTCAGACTTTGTTCTTTCTGAGAGTACTCCTTTGGCCTTCAGTCCAACCCCTTTTCAGAACCAGACTGTTCCTGTTGGAACTGTGCCAGTTTTGGGTCTGCCTCCTCTTTTGGGACTGGACTGTTCTTGTTGCAACTGTGCCTGTCAGAACTACGATGGCCTTTAATCTGACTCCTTTTAGGAATCAGACTGTTCCTGTTGGAAATGTGCCTGTTGGAATTGTGCTAGCCTTTGATCCAATTCCTTTTTGGAACTGGACCATTCCTTGTGAAAAATGTGTTAGCCTTTGGTCCAACTCCTGTTTGGAACCAAACTGTTCCTTGTTGCAACTGTGCTAGTGTTTGGTCCAGTTCCTTCCTGGAACCAGACTGTTCCTACTGGAACTGTGCTGGCCTTTTGTCTGACTCCTTTTTGGAACTGGACCAATCCTACTGGAACTGTGCTGGCCTTTGGTCCGATTCCTTCTGGAATGAGGCTGTGACTGTTGAGACTGTGCTGTTTAGGAACTTTCCTTCTTACCCTAGAGAAAAACCTCTAAGAAATGGGATCCCAGCCATCAAAATGCTTTTAGGATGCCCCACCTCACTGGAACCCCATTTTATGTTTAAAGACTTTGATCCCTCCTCACATGCATTTCTAACTAAATGGATGGGTTTAACCAAAAGCAATTTAAGAACTTCAATGGCCATTATGAGGAACTTTCAATCTTTATTTTTCTCAAAATAAAGTTAGAAAGCCACAGCTCCTAAAATCATACAGAACAAGATGGTATGCATATTTTAATTGGTACCTTAGGTTTCCAAATGTTTTTAGGATTCTCCTTGCAAAATACTATTTCTACAGGAAGAAGTCAAAATGGCTTCTGATGCCTTTTTAAAAAATTTTTCCCTCCCTCATCTTCTTTGCAGACATGTGACAGCCACCTTGTGCTCAGGCCCTGCCTCCAGCACCATTTTCTTTCTGCTGAACTTCGCTTTTCCTCTGAACCACTCCCCATTCCCTCCTCTCTTGAACCTTTTAAAACCTGTTCCTTTAAAGTTAAGTCTTTTAAGGAACCAAATAAACTAAAAGCTTCTTACATTCCCTGGACTAAGCTGAATTGGGAGCCACAGTAAAAAGTTTCTTAAAGTAACTGATGGCCCCCCATAAGTTTGCTGAAGAACTTAACACAGTTAAATTAAACTTACCAACCTGGTTTCTCAGACTTATGTCAATTAGTCCACATGCTTAGTGAGTGTAGGCCTAACACTGGATGAAACTAGCCCAAGAGGAACCTCCTGAATGGGACTTAGAGTTACAAACCCCTAACTTTTGGCAAGATGCTAGAACACACACACTGGAAACCCCCACCAAGCAATTATAGTAGCTTTTCCTAAGCCTGCTGATTGGAACAAAATTCAGGCTTGCACACAAAAGCCTGATGAACCTGTTCATGACTATTAAAATCAACTCCAAATTGTCTTTAAAGAAAATTCTGGTCTTCCTTTAGATACTGAATCCACCTGGGTAGCATTTAAATCTACATTTATTAATAGGCTGAACTGGGATCTCTTTTAGTTAAGAGGACAAGGATGCAATGAGAAACTGCCCACTCCAGATTTAATTAATATGGCAAACCAGCTCACTCACATCCTAGATGAATCTTCTAAAAGAAAGATCACGAAAATTCTTAGTTTTCAACTAAGAAAGCCTCCCAGCAAACAAGGGCCCCTAAACCTACCCCCTCCCAATTTCTACTGTTATTGCAGAGACCCAGGGCATTGGAAACAAGATAGTTACAAACTTAAAGCATTTCAGGCCTTTCATCCCTCATCATTCTCTCCAATGTCCTCCTAATTCCCAATGACTGGGCTCTTCCCAATTCTCCTTCTTAGTAGGCCTGGAGAAACCACTCTCCAGGTTGGGAATGAATAGCCCTCTGTTGACATAGGAGCTACACTCTCTGTGCACAACCCCTGCCTCAGAGTAACAAAAACAGTTCAAATAGCAGGGTCTCTCATAAACCTCAGCGGGTTCCTGCCTCTGAACCTATTCCCTTCTAAGGCCCTTTGAGAGATACACATGCTTTTCTCCTTAGTTCTTCTGTCCCTATTCATTTATTGACCCAAGATTTCTTAGGAAAGTATCATGCTGGAATTTCTTTCTGCCAAAAGGGGGAAATAATTCTAGAACTGGACAGTAGTAATCAAAATAGCCAATCAGGAATTGAATGACCCTTTGACATCTTTTATTTGTTCTGTCGCTGACAGCACAATAGCTGGGCCACTGGATCAGCTACCATCTCCTTTATGGGCAAAATCTTTAACTGATATTGATAGAATCCACAGTGTACCTCCCATCATGATTCAAATAGATCCCTCAAACCATCTCCACAAAATTAATCAATACCCTATAAATAAAGAAGCCCTTCAAAGCATCAAGCCCATAATAGAAGACAAGGCTCAACACCTCACTGTCTCCTGTACTAGTCCCTATAATATCCTTATTTTTCATGTGAGAAAACCCAGTGGCCAAGGATGAAGGTTTGTTCAGGACCTCTGAGCAATAAATAACATTGTTAGCCCTTGGCATATTGTTGTTCCTAACCCCATATGCTAAAGACATCCATTCCCACTGAGAGCCTGTTTTTCACTATAATTGACCGATTCAGTGCATTTTTAGTATTCCAGTTGACAAAGATAGAAAATACCTTTTGCTTTCACTTGGAAAGAATGGATATACACCTGTTATGTCCCAGGGTTTCACAGAGAGTTCTTACTTTTCACAAATGTTAAAAGCGGATTTGCATGAGGGTTGCCTGGCTGGCTCAGTTGGTAGAGCATGCAACTCCTGACCTTGGGGTTGTCTGAGCCCCAAGTTGGGGGTAGAGTTTACTTAAAAAAAAATTTTTTTTAAAAAGGTAATCTGGATAATAGAAAGTTTTCTGCAGGCTCTACTTTGTTATAATATATAGATGATTTGCTTCTCTGGCCCCTTCTCAAACCTCTTCACAGGAAGACCATATCCATGTGTTAAAACTTCTGACCCTAAAGGGATGTAAAGTCTCTAAAGAAAATTGCAGTTTGCTCAAACTCAGGTTTGATACTTAGGGCACCTCATCTGGGAACAAAGACAACATTTGGATCTAGGTAGACTTCAAGGCATCCTGAACTTCCCCAAACCTAAACTAAGCACCAATTATGAGGTTTTCCTGGACTGACCAGCTACTGTTGAAAACGGATTCCAAACTTCTCTCTTATGGCTCAAGTTCTATATGCTTTACTAAAAAATGACAAACGTGGTGCCATTATTTAGATCAGAAACACACAGCTTTTGAGAAAAAAGCCTACTAAAGCCCCCTGCCCTTGGACATCCTAATTATCAACTTCCCTTTTTCCTCTCTGTATGTGAGAAGGAAGGAAATGCCCTTGGAGTACTCACCCCAAAACATAGACCATTATTGCCCACAGAGTAATTATAGCCAACAGCTTGACCCTGTGGCATGGGGATAACCACCTTGTCTCACAGCCATTCCTGCCACTGCCCTCTTAGTTAAGGTCACTGAAGAATTAATCATGGGATCAATCCCCTTTAACCATCCTTGTACTTTAGCCTAGGGTAGAACTGTAAACATTTAATACTGATAGTCAGTATGCCTTTGGGGTAGCTCATGACTTTGGAATATTATGGAAATAATGAGGTATCCTTACCTCCAATGGGGATAAAATTAAAAATGGCTCCTATGTTAAAAATTTATTAAATGTCACACTTTTGCTGGCTGCTCTGGCTATTATTAAAGTCCCTGGACATTCCAGACTCCACTCCCTGGAGGCCAAAGTAAATCACCTCACTGATATTTCCACCAAAAATACTGCTGTCAAGGAAATCAATAGCCAAATCTCTGTTGTGGTCCAAAGGGATATTCTCCCAAATGATAATTTGGAAAAATTGACAAGGGATACCCGACAATTACTCCCAGAGAAGGAAAAACAATATCGAAAATCTAGTAACAGTGGTTCAGTAAAAAGAGAACTCTGATCTGGACCAAATAATAATCTGACCCTGCCAGAAATTCTAAAATTCTTACTACTTACTACTGTACATGCATTAAAGCCATGATCTACTGATAAAATGACAGCATTCGTGAACCAATGTTGGTGGAGAAATATTAATAAGACCACAAACATGCCCATCTCACTTGTCCCACCTGTCCAAAGTATAATCCAGGGAAACCTATTCACAATGTGGATTTCATACAACTTCTTGGTCTCAGGGATATAAGTATGCTTTAGTCATGGTTTGTATGTTTCTCACTGAACCAAAGCTTTCTCTTATTGACAGGCTGATGTCTCTTCTGTGGCTCAAATTCTGTTAGAAAAGATTATCCCTAGCTGAGGAACCCTCTTGAACTTCATAGTGATCAGGAAACCCACTTTACCAGTCAAATACTTCAACAATTCTTTGCTGTTTGGTTGGTTTTACAACACTTTTGATTGTGAACACCATCCTCAATCTTCAAGGTTAGTCAAATGCACCAACAGCAAGCAGTATTAAGGCTCAACTGGCAAAATCTGTAGTGACCCTCCAAATACCTTGGCCCAAAGCATTGCCATTGGTCCTTCTAAATCTCAGATCCACCCCCTTTGGAACTCATAGGCTCTCACCCATTGAGATAGTCACAGATATCCGATGTACTTGGCCTCCTTTGACCCACAGCTGGTAAAGGAGATATACTTTGTATTGTAAAGGCCTAATTGTTCCTATTAAAATAATCATGCTTTGATAGACCAACCTTTTCACAGTGCTCTCCTGGGAGACAAAGACCTTAAGCATCACACCTTGCAACCTGGAGATTTTGTCTATTGGATGACATCTCTAGAAAGACTCTCTTTGACCTCAAAAGAATGGCCCTTATTAGGTACTGCTAACCAAACTTTGTGCTGCCAAGTTCCAAGGAAAAGACTCTTAGATTCATGTGACATATCTAAACAAAGCACCAAACTCTGACCAGACCTGCACACCATCTGGTGATCTGAAAGTAAAGATTTAGCAGAATTGAAGAAGAGGACATCTGATGAGACAGCTTTCCCCAAGATGTCTGGATCAGGCCTATATATCTTTTTCTCACTGACTGCTTTTACTATCTCTTTTGTGGAAACACAATGCCCTTGTCTGCATTCCCCAAGCCCTTATAAAAGGTGGAAACCTCTTCTTTTGACTTTGGCTTATTGACCTTTTGGAAACAGGCTCGTCATGATCTCATGACAAACTAATCTTTTCACTTGCTTTTTCTGAAGGATTAGAAGGTTCTCGGGATTCACAAAAGTCTTTTTTTTTCATCTGGACTATTAACTGACTCTGGATTCTTATCCAAATTCATGGTTTCTAGATTTACAACTTTGCAGACTGTATTATTGATAACATATTTGGTTTCAAACAATTCTTTTGAGATAACAAGACTACTGTGTTAATATATCCTTGATGTTTTGCTATTTTTGCAAAAAGCTCATTAGCTATTGCTTCATGTATATACCTGCACTGTATTTTCCCAAATGCACTCAGTGAATTCTTTCAGTGTGTTCCTGCAGTATTCATTATTCTGCTCTCATGGCCACTTTAGGCAGAGACTTCCAGGAGGCATCCATGATTCTGGATTTGCCCTGATAGAAAGGACCTTTCTCTCCTAAGTCTGTAAGTGCCAAGAAATGTTTCAATTGGCTACTTTCAGATCTAGGGTCCAGTTGCAGAGCTACCATACAATGTGGAGTTATGTTACTTCTTCTGTTCTATATAATTATTTCATAATTTGTATTTTGTTGCTTGTGAAACTTTTATAAAAATGATGTACCCAATAAGGAGATAATCTCCCATGCTTATGACCTTGATAAATATGAACTGATGTAGGAAAGACGTTAGGGTTCAAAGCCGACGGTCAAGAAAGAATTCTTGAGGCGTCTTTGGTGCAAAAAGGTGGTTTTATTAAAGCACAGGGACAGGACCCGTGGGCAGAAATATAATATAAATATTATATTTAATATAATATTAAAGCTGCACTGGGGTCAGGAGGACTGGCCCACTATATACTTTCAAGTTGGGAGGGGGTTAGGGATAGTGTAAGCCTTCCACGTATTTTGGAAACAAGGTTTCCAGGATCCTGAGGGGGCTAGCTATTGTTGGAAAAGGTCATTTATTACTGTTTAGTAGAAACTCAGTCATGAGACCCTTCAGATGTATATCAGTGGGTCATATGCTTGGGGGATGATTGCCAACATGTATCTTGGGGGGTAGAGATAAAGGAAGTTTCCAAAGGAATTTTTATATGTTAAAATAGACATAAAGGATCCTAGGGGTCGGGCTAAGGTTGCCTTTTGCCCTTAGGAAAGTATCAACATCGAGGCAGTTGAGTTCCTAGAGGAATGTCACTCTGCCTGTTTCAAGGACTTGTCAGTGGGCTCTAGGTAGTAAGGAAATTCAGTAATTTTCCTTCTGCCTTTGTTCCCCACATCATGAACTACTGATTATAAATGTCTGAGGGTTCTCCCTCCTAACCCTCTCTGTTACTCAAATGTGGCCTTGTTTCCAATTGCTCTACCCTTTCCCTCTGACACAGGGAAAGGCCTTTCCTGACACAGAGAGACAGAACCACTAAATATGAAAAACCTGACTTTTGATCAGTGATGCTTTCAGAGAAAGATCTTTATTTTTTTAAGATTTTATTTATTTATCTGACAGAGAGAGACACAGTGAGAGAGGGAACACAAGCAGAGGGAGTGGAAGAGGGAGAAGCAGGCCTCCCACCGAGCAGGGAGCCCGATGTGGGGCTTGATCCCAGGACTCTGAGACCATGACCCGAGCCAAAGGCAGTTGCCCAACCGACTGAGCCACCCAGAGAAAGATCTTGATCAAAAGGATGAAATGTGAAAATCAATAAAGGGAAACCACTAAAATGGACTTGGGATGCTAGAAGGGGAGGCAAGTAGGGGGAGCAGTACCACTCAATGGCAATCTCAGGAAGATTTGTCAGTTATAGACCCCAGCAGAAGAATCATCAACAAGAAAAAAACCATCCATGACAGATCCCAACAGAGAAAGACATACATTGCACTTCCTACAAGAAACAGACGAGCCTGGCAACTCAGCCAAAGAGAAACCGTCACCACTCTTGAACTCTTGCTTTTCTCCAATGGACTTTCATTCAAACACAACTCCTCCCAGCTTTCTCCCTCTTTTCCATAAAATATCATTCATCTCCTTTGTTTGTTGACTTGCCTATAGCTTTGCCATACTTGCTTGTCCTGAATTGCAATTCTCTGTTATTCTTGAATAAACTCATTTTGCTGGTAAAATAACCACGTTTTATTTTTAAGGTTAACACAACAAACATAAATTCCCCTTGTTAGAATCCAGCCACATTTGACTGTTTTAACTTCCCTTTTCCCTACAGGATTTACAGATAGCACCCTGATCTAATCCCTACGTCCAAAGTATACAGGTTACTCATGTAAATGTTTAAAGCCAAGAAGTGACTTTAACAAAAAGCCCCCAAGACTGGCAGTAAGGTTCACTTTGCTCCTACTTTTCAGGACTCTGTAATCAGGCTCTGCCAGCTTCAGGCCTTCTTATGCAACGTCCTTTACAGGTGTATCCCCGACCCCCGACCACAAAGAATTCATGTTCCCTGGGCAGCAGCAAATCTTTTCAATTATAAAGCCCTTTTACCTCCACTTTCAAAAGATCCTACCAAATTTAGAGAGGAATTCGAAAGATTCGTGGCCACTCACAACCCCCGCACCCCTGCCCTCACCCTGAGGAAACAGATGACTTGACTCTTCTACGAATGATCTCCAGAAGGCCAATATTCAGGGGCTAACAGAAGCCAAAGCTGAACTGTGTACTTAGGAAAAAAAGCTTTATAAATGCTTTATACAGACTTTACAAAGGCATAAATCTTTTCATTCCCATTTTAGTTAAAAATCTTCCTGAAGCAAGTTTAGTTAAAAAGGCAGGTCAAACCCTTGATATTCAGGCCACAGGCCAGTTCTTTGGGGGAGATTAAAAACAACAACCATCTTTGTGCGGACCTCTACAAAATCAGAAATACAACTGTAGAAACAAGTCAAAGTCCATCTATCTTTACCAATCTCCCAAACCTTGCCTATTCCTCTCAAAATGATTGTAGATATTATAAAAGATCAGGATAATGGAACAAAATTGTCCTGTACTTTAGAAAGGTAAATTTTAAATAGCAATTACCTGGAACTCTTAGGAAAAAGAATTTTTTTGCATTCTTTCCCTATCCCTTAAAATGATAAATTTTATCATGTCTTTGAAAACATAGCTCACATCACCTGAGACTAATAACAAAAAGGTGTGGAGAGGCCTTTTAAAATACAAACTATTGGGGCATCTGGCTGGCACAGTCAGTAGAACATGTGACCATGTGATTTTTTTTTTTTTTTTAATGCATGCACCCGTGTGCTGGTGGGGAGGGAGAGAATTTTAAGCAGGCTCCAAGCCCACCACAGAACCCAGTTGGGGGCTCAATCTCAGGACCCTGAGATCAAAATCAAGAGTTCCACGCTTAACTGACTGAGCCAACCTGGCACCCCAGAGCATGTGACTCTTGATCTTGGGGTTATGAGTTCAAGCCCCACACTGAGGGTAGTTTACTTAAAAAAAAAAAAAATACAAGCTGCTATAAGGGCTCTAGCATCTCTGAAATAGGCATAATGCCCCAAATCTTCACCTTGAAAAAAACTTTGATACTTTCTCTGTGCCTCTGTGATACGAATTTTCTATCCACCTTCTCTAGGACCTAAGAGCCATTTTTTGAAATGCAAACTTCAGGGAGAAATTTTTCATGAGGAGTAAAAGAAACGAGAAAGAGACAGAGATACATAGGTATTTGGAAATTGGGCCTATACTGTCTTCTCCACAAATATTAGTAAAAACAAAGGCTATTAATTTCCTGTGTTTATATATGTGTCCATATATATATGTTACAAATGTGAGATATTTTCTCTACCTGCAAATGGTATTGCTAAAACGAATTTGTAAATGAGCTCTACTTAGTTGGTTTGAAGGCAAGTGCTTGTAAGGACTGTGCATTCTAATACTCTCAAAAAAGACAGAAACTAACCCAAATGTCTTCCAAGTTCACATGATCTGGGGAAATACCTGGCATTAAAACTAATTAAAAGTTGATTTAATTCAAATAGACACATTTTTAGAGTTATCAGCATTGAATATAAAACTTTTGTTGTGCCTATGTTTACTGAAAGCTGAATAAGTTTCTATCTCTGTTGCAAAATTTGTCAGAAAGAAAAAAAAAACTTAGAATAGTGGTTGACAACTTTGATGTCTCACAAAGTTTTGTGGGTAATCTAAACAATTGTTAAGAACAAGTAAATTAAAGAGATGTAAGTGAGAATATTTACAGGTAAATAGCTTTAGATAGCTTCCAAAATCTTTTTGGTAACCTGAAACCTTAAAGTTTATGATGAGTTAAGTTAAATTCATTGAATATCTAGATCATTTCCAAATAAAGTAAATTAATGAACATTAAGTACAGAACATAGGTTTATCTATTTTCATCTTATTACAGAGAAACTATAGATAAATTTGGGTCTGTTAGTAAACATGTTTTGTGCTTCATTGAAAGACACACATGTTTCTAGAAATTATGAAATGAATTCATAAATTTGCCAATCTAAAGAATACTGGTATAACAATTCACAATAGCTTACTACTTAGATTCCACTAGAAATTAAGGTTTTTGTCACCAGCAAGATCCCAAAACCTGACTTTTACTGCCCACCTGCATGTACCCACTGACCTTTGTCCCACATTTTCTTTAAGTTCTTCTTTCCAGCTTATCTTTTAACTTGGGCAAAAAACCCAATGGGCATAGCATCCGTGATGGAAACAAACTACACCTCAAGCAATAATGACTGCCCTGATGAAGAGCTCTGGCCAGCCCAGACCACCCTGACCAGTCGGAGCCCAAGTCCTGACTCACACCTGCACAGATGGACCACAGAGTGACCAGGAGTTACCTTTACCTCATTATAATGTTAAAGTCTCTGGCTGAGGAGCATGAGCCTCATTAACATAACATAAAATGCATGCACAGGCGCGTTTCCTTAAGGTACATGTAGGATGTTATGCCCACCTCTACATACGATGACAAGGCTCCCCTTTCTAAATAATCATCCTAACCCTAAATACAAGGTCATGATCCCAGGGTCCTGGGATTGAGCCCTGCACTGGGTTCTCTGCTCGGAGCCTGCTTCTCCCTCTCCCTGTACTCTCTCTCTCTCTGTCAAATAAATAAATAAAAACATAGAAAGAAAAATTATGTTTCAATAACACACTTTTGTGGATATTAGATTCTAATACTGTTCATCATAAACTGGACTAGTTCCTGATTTTTTTTTTTTTTTTTTTTAGCTTCCTCCAATACCTCACTATAATTCTCTCAACAAACATTTTCAGTGTTTTTTCCACCTTTCTGACTTGGATCATTTGAGAACTAAAACTTCCCTTTTTCCTGAAGCCATGCAAACTGAATACGAACAACTTGATGTAAACTTCAGAGAAATTCCAATAGCTCATATATAGACAATCTTTGTGCTTTCTGTTGCTCTGTGGGCCACTCAAAAAGATCACCAGACACTGAAACTACAAACTAGGAGAATCTGACAGACTGCCACTGCCTGCTATCTGAAGATGCTTCGAGTCTGACACCTAGAAATCTTCTTCACTGGCTACTCTCAGAACTCAGAAATTGGTTCATAATTTGATCTAATCAGTAACCATTGTTCTTCTTTTGTTTCCATAAAAATGCCTCTTATTTAATACTTGATTACTTGAACCACAGGCCTAACTTTGCCAATACACCTGCATCATTGTGTCCTGAAATGAGTTTAACTGAACTGACCTACTGTTGAGACTAAGAGAATAATTCAACGAGATGGAACAATCTACCAACTCATGTAAAAAAAATTTTTTTTCCAACTCAACTTTTAAGGTGTGAAACTTCCAGGGAAATTTCAAAAGAGGTAACTGTAGGGGCTAAAGGCAGGCTACCCCAAGATAGACCACTTTGGCATACAGGTTATGACTAGCTGAAAATAATCAAGGCCCAAGACTCAGGAAGAAACTTTGACCCCTCTTGGCCCAACAACAACTGCCTAAAAGAATTTAGATAAAGGACCTACTCCAGGAAGAGAGCTAGCACCATAGATAACTACATTATAACATGAACTAGGTACGGTATACAGGGAGGAAAACAGCAAAGCCTGTTTGATCAAAGTCCTCTATGTCCCATTGTTTCTGAGTGGCCCAGGAAAAATTTGTTTACCAATATTCCCTTTTTTTTTTTTAATCTTCCTATGAATTGTATTCCTTCCCCTTGAAGTCCTAGACTCCTACTCCCTTCTCTTTAGTTTAGGATGACATATATACCTCATTTTGCCTGTCTTCGAAGTCTCATCTCTATGTGGATTACCTGCACATACAAAATTAAGTTTGATTTTCAGCTGTTCATCTGTCTTATGTCAATTTAATTCTTAGTCCAGTTAGAACAATCTTGAAGGGCATAGAAAATTTTTTTTCTTCCCCACACCTCCCAATATCCATTCTCTCTTTTTTACCATAACAATATAAATGTTAGGTAGACAGATATACTACCCAGAATAAAATCCCACGTGGCATTAGCTCCATGGCAATATTTGGATACAGGCAAAGAGAAGTCAGATGTTACAGGGTGGAATGCTGTGTTCCTTACTATGCTGTACAAAACATTTAATAACACCATCCACCATCTGTGATACCTTCAAAGGCAAACTATATCCCAGCCAAGAAGAAACTAGAAAAGAGTCAGTGTTGACATATGTTGGCTGCTTCTTGTTGTTTTTAGCACAGTCCTATGAAAGCACTGAGCTCATGCAGGAGCTAAACAGTTTGAGGCAAAATGGAAGGGAATACAACTCTGATTAGGGGGCTATTTTCTGCTTGCTGTCTAAAATTTTAATCAACCTAATGTGGATCTTAGAGAGTAGAGAGGAAAAAAAGCCATGGAACTTTTATAGTCCAAACAGAAATAGTTAAATCAAATTTCATCATATCTAGGACATGATCAATTGTAAGACACACCATTATTTATGAACTAGTAGAAAAAAATAAAGGTTGCTAATAACATAATGCTTCTTATCCATCAGAATTATATTTTATTAAGAGCTCATGACTACATTTAGACAGATTTTAATCATATTATTCCTTGTGCATACATAAATGGAAAAATACAAATAAAATAAATTGGTTAACTCTCTCCTGGAACTTCTATACCTCTTTACATTTGCAGTCTGAATCTTTGGGATTACCCTTTAATGTAGAATAATAAATGTTTGTATTTTCCCAAAAATAGAATTATGATGGAGCATTTCTTAAGAGAATGCTCCACTAGTATCTCCAGGATTTTCTTCCAGATACCTAACACCCATTTTGCAAGTTTTGATGATTGAAATTGGCAATGATAGGGATTATAAGACCCTACCGATTTGTGAAGTGTTTAAATGTGAAAGAAGAAAAAGCCTATGTATCAATAAAATACAGCAATTATATCATTCTGAAGGAAAAATGACTGTAGCTCTGAGATTGTTTTTTTAAGCAAGAGAAAGAGTGTGCACATGTCGGGGAGGGGCAAAGGGAGAGGGAGAGAGATAATCTTAAGCAGGCTCCATGCTCAGCTGGTAGCCTGACATGGGGGTTCATCTCATGACCCTGAGATCACTATTTGAGCTAAAATCAAGAGTCAGACGCTTAACCAGCTGAGCCACCCAGGCGCCCTTGTAGTTGCAAGATTTTTAAGGAATCTTCAGTTATAGTTTCCTGATAGTGGGGTCATCTCAGCAGACAAAGAGCAAATGGGAAAGGGCCTTTCAACAAAGCCTTTGTCTTAGTTGGTTTCCTGACAGTAGAGCTAGGGGCAGAGCAGCACAGAGGCTAGTAAGTAAAATATTAGCTTTTTAGGCTTAACACTGTGCCTTGCCTATGGTTATTTGCAATTAGAGGTGACCATAAGCCAGCTATACATTTTGAGCGAATCACAACAATTATAATCAAAAGTTTTACCTAATGACTTTTGTACTGAACTATAAGAATAAAGGCCAACAAGCTTAGGGATTTTTTTGTGTTTCTTGGAGTAGGGAGGGTTGGTTTTTTGAGGATCATGGTGGGAGGGGTAACATTAAAACCTTTTTCTCTTAGGATCTCTTAAGGCCTTAATTTCTCAGTAGCCTTTGCTGACTTCCTCTGTAAAGTAGCCCTCTGTACAACATACAACGCATACACACAATTTATCACAGTATTTTCCTTTACTATCTTGATAGTCTTTAGCACTGAGATAATCTTATATAATTATCCCTCTCTTCCCCTTAGAATAGAAGTCCCACTGTTAGAGCAAGCAGTTAGTTAGGTTCTAACAGGATACATGAAGGCCAACAAAGAGGAAGTCTTGGGCAGCTATTGGGAAAGTCAGAGGCCGGTCCTGGTAGCACTCCACAAGAAGCTGGATCAAACCAGACAGACCCAAGATGGCGGGTGCCATGACAGGAGACCCTGTCCAAATAAGAAAAGACATAAAACCTTGCTTCCAAGAAATCCCTGACCTGAGTAATAAATATTCCACCCTCTAGTTGACAACTCTCAATAAAAGAAACCCAACCCCCAGGGCATGCAGCTCTCTTTCTCACTTGAGCTCACCCACTCTCACATCTCAAGATGTAATTTACTTACTCAAGATTCACTTTAATAAACTTCCCCACTTGTGTTGCTCATATAACTGTGTCGTGTCTGACTTTGAATTCTCTGGTGACAAGACCAAGAAACTTCAGTGACATCCATTGGGATGGGCTGGGTCAAGGCCCCAAGGACTGAGGTCTCCCCAGTTCATCCAGCAACCTCTTTTTGGTGACCATAAAAGGACAGGCAACAGGGTACTGACTGACCCTCTTCATCTATGAGTCTCCAACTCTCGTCTTCCTTGTGCTGGAGAGTTGTTCAGTCACTGTTCCTCCTTTGTTCTACTCTCTCTTTCCAATCTACCTGGGAACCAAATGGTCTGGTAGCATCTAAGAAAGACTGATTTTCAGCTTCAAAGAATACAGGGACACTTGGTCCTTCTAGTCTAAAGGCACTCTTAGGCAACTAAGAGTTTTATGGAAGTGTCAGAGATGATTTCTCAGGACATACAACAGTCCTATAGGGCTTTCCACCTCACTGGTAATTAAAACCTTGGCTCATCTGGGGATGCGCATATAAGGACATCCCGTACTCTGAGCCCCTCTGGTTGTCTTAAACTTCCAGCGGGAGAAACCAAGACGTAAAAGAGTGCTTTGTGGCCACACTTGGAAGTGACACTCACAA
Organism: Mirounga leonina; assembly: GCF_011800145.1. Classification (NCBI taxonomy): domain Eukaryota; kingdom Metazoa; phylum Chordata; class Mammalia; order Carnivora; family Phocidae; genus Mirounga; species Mirounga leonina. The sequence continues at coordinate 58,586,823 of NW_023270377.1, read as the reverse complement.
TCAGCACTCCAAGATCCATTACATGGATCCCTAGGTAACTGTCCCATATTCCCAGGCTGTCTCTATCTCACCAGTAGTCTTTCTTTTGGTCCTTCCCTTATGTGTTAGCATCTTGTGCTTATTTCTCTCATCTTTTCTGGCCAACTACAGGCTCACTCTTCTCAGCGCATTTGTGTCTGCTCCCTCTGACAACCACCACAGGTGGGATGGCTCAAAGCAGATACCAGGCAGATCTGATGCATCTGGGTTCACTCTGATAGGTAATCCTGAGAGTGGTGGGAGCTCATCCATGTGCTGTGCAGTACCTGAAAGGTCTATTTCATAGCTCCTGGGTCTGATCCCTCATTTAGTTTCAGCAACCTCCTCTCACACCTACTTCCATGTTCTCCTCCATTGATGGCTGGGGAGAGAGACCTGTGGGATGTTCTGCTGCCTATCGTAGAGGTCCTGTAACTCACACTGCTGTGTTTGCACAGCTCACCATAAAATAGGCTATCAGCCATTTTACTTCCTAGCAAGGGACCCTGCCCAACAATAATTTTCCCTGTGGGTTTACCTTACTCACTATTTAACTGAATACCATCTGACCCAAGCAAGTCACAGGTTCAGAAGAGAACTGGAAAACAGGTTAATTCCACCTGCACTGGCCACAAAGTAGAAGGAATCAAAAGATTTCTGTGGGTCAGACAAGAAACATTTAGACAATCAAAGGGACCCCCCAGCCCTGGCAGCTGCTGTTTGCCACCAACTGTTGAGGGGCCTAACAGAATGAGGGGAAGGAGATACTCAGAGATCTTAGAATCATGATGCTGTCCACCCCAGGACATCAGGGTTATCGCTTAGTGAACACTGTTCTTATTGTTCCTATTGGGGTCTTCAGGAAGAGTGTCACTCCTGACTGAAGGCACCAGGATGAGGCACAGGCCCTGCAATGTCAGGGCTGGGCAGGTCATCACACAGCATGCTAGCCACTGCTGTGATGATGGAGGGCAAATGGATCACTGGATCCACTTGCCACCAGAACTCTCTGGGAGAGTTCCTAATTAAGGTCCTACCAAGATCTGGGAGGGATCAGCTCTCAGGATAACAGAGGACTTTAAGCTTCTATTGAGATTCCTAGGGGAGGGTCAGAGCTCCCTCCTGGGAACAACAGGAGCCCATGTTTAGTTGCTCCTTTTCTCATTACAGGAGTCAACTCTCTCCCTGAAGACAATGGGAAATTCCACCTCTGTCTCCAAGGATTCTCCCCTAAGATGGACCTTGATACACTGGGAACTGGAACCAGCTTCCATTAGAAAGCTTAAAAATAAAAAACACTTATCTTCTTTTGTAACACTGCCTTGCCCCAAAATAAACTAAAGGATGGGGAAGTCTGACAAGACAATGCTAGTCTTAACTATAACCCCATATTACGACTTGATCTCTTCTGTAAAAGGCAGGGAAATGGAACGAAATTCCCTATGGTCTGGCCTTTATGGCCCTATACCCAAAGCCTGATCTGTCCATACTCCTTTAGGGGGTCCGAAGACACCCCTCTCCTCATCCTCTACCCCTCAATCCACCATCAGCTCAGCTGCCTCAGGCCCTTCTACTTCTGTTAATCTGCCACCTCACTTGTGCTCTGTCATATTCTCTATGTGCCCCCCCCTTTTCTCTCTCTTGTAAACAGGTTGTGCCAAGATCATGTTTTTCTCTCCCTCTGTTTTTCCTGTGTCTCAACTCTCCTCTTTGTTTGCTTCTTTTGCGTGTCATATCTGAACTATATCTTGAGAGGACTGGAGGAATGTTGCCTGACTCTTGTATGTGGGGGCTTCTCCCTCACTCATTTCCTGGGTTAACGGCTATAAGTGGAGCCAATTGTCTGTGGTTAGTCTACCTTGGGCCTGGGACTTTGAGGGATATTCCCAAGCAGCTGCCGAAACTCCTTTTGTTTCAAGGATGTTCCCAATCTTCTCTGGCCCAGTGTGGACTGCCAGTTTTCCCTTTTTGGCTGTGGAAAGAAAACACACATCTGTTCATCTGTGCGAGCTGATGAGCTTTAGGACCGGCAGGCCTCTTTCTCTGTCCTCTGGGCTTCTATCAGCTTCCAGCCTTGCTGGGGGCACCTCACCTTCTCTGCCACCACCTCCCCCTCCTCCTGGTCTGCACCACTATGGCGCTGGGTCACCTCTTTATGAGGTTCAAATGGGAGCATCTCCCAAATCAGCATGAGGGGGCCCAGGGACTCCCCTGGACTTAAAATACCCACTTCAGATTTCCCCACAGGAGCCCCAACTACAACTGACAGTAGGGAACAAATTGATTGAATTTTAGTGGACACAGGGACAACCTATTCAGTATCTGTTGCAATTTGTCAGCAACGATGACTTAAAATGATGGCTGACTTTGTCTCATAAAAGTTTTCATGGGTAATAGTTAAGAATGAGTAGGTTGAATAGATTAAAAAAAAGGCTCATAGGTAAGCTTTTACAGAGCTTTCAAAATCTTTGGCAGCCTAAAACTCTGAAGTTTTGCTAAGTTAAATGATAAATTGGATTAAATTCACTGGATATTTAAGTCTTTTCCAAATAAGATAAAACATTAAAACATTAATTACTGAATGTAAGTGTGTCTGCTTTTGGCATTTTATTATGGAGAAACTGAGGATTCTAAAAATTAAAAAATTTACTCATAAATTTTAGATCTAAAGAATTCTGGTTTAACAGTTCAACAGCTAATTGCTTAACTACTTAATATTCACTGGAGACTAAGGATTCTAAGAGTTAAAATTCTGCTAAATATAATTATGACTGATAGAAATGACAAAGAAAGCAATTCATATGTAGGAAAGTAGGAGATACGTTAAAAAAAAAAAGGTATGAGGAATGGGAATATATTTTTGTTGAGGCAAAAGGAGGTAATTTTGTCCTACAATGAGACTGGTTATTCAGAGAGAAGGCTTAGGACGAAATCTCAGTGAAAGAGAAAGTTGTAGAAGGTTTGTGAAGGGAAAGTTTTGGAAAAGAATTTTATGTGTGATCAGAACTAAGACTGTAATGAATGGATTTTAAAAAGTACACTGGTATAAGACTGAGATTCAGCTCTTCTCTCAATTAAAGACAAAGTCTTCTTGGATTGTTGGTCTGCTCTTGATAAGAAATTATAAACAAAGTTTTTTCTTTTTCCTTTATCTTCCCAGAAAACCAAAGTTTCTATTCTTTATCTTTATCAGATCTTTGATTACTTAAGAGAACTGAAACTTCGCAATATTTAAGGAGCTAAGTTTTGCTAGCAACTATATAAAGTTCTGTAGAATCTCTTATTGCCATGTTGGTTAAATAGAAAAATATTACATTTTGTTAATAATCTGCAATCCTATTTAGGTACGTGCTTTAAAACTCTGAGGTTTTTAACAAAATTCCCAAGATTCAAAATCTAAATGAAGTCTTTTTGACTAATTAGGCTTATTTATTTGGTGTAAGTTACATGGCAAGCACTATCAAACAAACGATGAAAAACCTTAAGTCATATTGTATAGGTAAAGGTTATAACTGTTTTACAAATTACACAAAATTCCTAAGGTTTTTTTTTTATTTTAAAAGATTTTATTTATTTATTTGACAGAGAGAGAGACACAGCAAGAGAGGGAACACAGGGGGAGTGGGAGAGGGAGAAGCAGACTTCCCGCGGAGCAGGGAGCCCGATGTGGGGCTTGATCCCAGGACCTGGACCTGAGCCGAAGGCAGACGCTTAACAACTGAGCCACCCAGGCGCCCCCCAAATTCCTAAAGTTTTAATATGTTCTGGCATAAGGTCATCATTTGACATTTTAATTACTGAAATGTTGTGTGTCACAAAAATAATTGGATTTCCTTGTCAATTGCATTATTACGAATTCTCATCAGATCTCTAACCATGGCCACTTTTTAGTTTTTTGTCATTTATAGTTATTGTCCTGATGCTCTTGAGCAATGTGTTTTGTCTTCAAGGAGATTCATGAAAAGAATTTTCTAACAAACACAGGTTTCTGATATTTTTAAGATCATAAAACTAGACTGGGTAAGAACTTCTAAACTAATGAGAAAGCTGCATTCAAACAGAACAAAATTAATAACATGGGACTAAATGAATTGAAGAAGATGAGAATAGTTTTTATGACTTATTCCAAATATTGCTGATTCTCTAATGTTAGCTCTTCCAGATTTAAGTTCCTCTGAAGTTATCTATGACTTAGAGAAATATGATAGAATATTCCTTTGTGAACAAATTGAAACATTTATCTTTTCTCCCTCTCTGAACCCTCCAGGGTTCAGTAACTCTCTGTGAGTATTCTTTTATGGCAGTTATAATTATTTGCATAAGTTCAATGAGAATCTGTTCTCCTTGTAACAAGACACCATTGGAAACACTGGTTATGGGCACCTGGGTGGCTCAGTTGGTTAAGTGACTGCCTTCGGCTCAGGTCATGATCCTGGAGTCCCGGGATCGAGTCCCGCATCGGGCTCCTTGCTCAGCGAGGAGTCTGCTTCTCCCTCTGACCCTCCCCACCTCATGCTTTCTCTCTCTCTCAAATAAATAAATAAAATCTTAAAAAAAAAAAATAAAAATAAAATTAAAAAAAAAGAAACACTGGTTATAGTACCAAAGCTTTGATTGGAATGTCATATTTGAGAGAGACATGCATAGACTCAGATACGACCAGACAGCTTTAAGGAACTAAGGTTGACTTTATGGAGCCAACAAAGCCCCTTGGAAATGTTAAATGTTAAGCCCCTTAACAGTTCCCAGCAGGCTTTACCAGGTGAGTAAATAATGTCACTTCCTCAACAGGTGCAGGAAACCTCAGGATATTTGGGGGACCACGAGAAGAAGAATTCACCCAAATCTACAGGTATTGCAGGCAAATCTGATGGCAAGTATTTGGCTTGGCTTCTGGCCTTGAGAGGCCATTAAAGGCTCGATCTGAAATTCCTTATAAAAGTTCCGGCAAGGTAGATTAAAAGAAAGCTTACATGGTCAATCATTATTCTTGTTGAGTTTATGTAAATAATTAAGCAAAGTTTGTTAAAATTGGACTGATTTTACAAATGGATTAGTCCTGATTTGGCTATCTTTGATGGAAAAGTGGGTGCTTTTTAAGAAAAAATATGTTTCAATAACACATCTTTATGGATGTTAGACTCTAGTTCTGATTGTCTTTTAGTGTTTGCTGTTTGCCTATAAAACTGGGCTGGATTCTGAATTCTTCTGATCTCCTAGACTATCTGGCTATGACTCTCCAAACTAAGGTTTCCGATCTTTGCCCATTCTCTTTTTTTTTTAGGATTTGATTTGAGATAGAGTGAGAGTGAGAGAGAGAGAGCAAGAGCACAAGCAGGGGAAGCAGAGGCAGAGGGAAAAGCAGGCTCTTCACTGAGCAGGGAGCCCAGTGTGGGGCTCGATCCCAGGACCCCGGGATCATGACCTGAGCCAAAGGCAGATGCTTAACTGACTGAGCCACTCAGGTGCCCCTTCGCCCATTCTCTTGACTTAAAATCATTAAAAACGAAAACTGCCCTTTTTCCTGAAGCCCTGCAAATGGAAGCTGGACAACTTGAGGAAAACTTCAGTGAAATTGCCACAAAACTCATGGATGGACAACCTTCGTGCTCTATGGGCCACTCAAAAGGATCATGAGAAACATTTAAACTACAAAGCAGAAGGACCCACTGGATTGCCACTGCCTGCTCCCAGTCCATCTGAGGATGCTTTGAGCCTGACACCTAGAAACCTCCCAACTGGCAGCACTGAGGACTCAGACACTGGGTTTGTAATTTGCTCCACTCATTTACTTATTTTCCTTTTCTTTTCATAGAAATGCCTCTTATTAATTACGTGATTGCTTGCTAAGTAAGGCAGAGTCTTTACGACCGCTAACAGCCTGCTGCACCTGTATTATTCCTGGGAAGTAAGAAACCATATAGATAAAATCAGGCAATAAGCCACCTGGCTACAAGATGCCCTTGAACACATTCTTAGAAAAATTGGGAAAGTCTGCACAATGGCTAACACACCATGCTGTGTATGAATCCATTCATCTGGAGAAGTTAAAAGCCTTCAGGTCACCAGACAGTAGCTAAGTGGACCACGGTCCTGCATAAACCCACCCTACCTCCTCTTCCTCCTGGTGGGATTCCTTATTCTCCTAGTTTCCAGGCCTTTCATGGTTATACCCTCTTCTTGGACGCTAATAACCATACTCTTTATTCTGATGTTGACCTTGCATTCTAAGTTACTAATAAAATTGATTTCCTCCTGCCTCAGGCAGGTGAATCTCCAGATGTTGGTCTGCAACAACCCTGAGAAAAACCCAGAAACAAAGACTATTAACCCCCACGAGATGAAGCCAAGACTTCCTTCTACTCCCTGCTGTCCATCCAGGTTTCCTAAAACCTAGATAGCAAGGACTTCTGGAGCCCTCAGGCAGAGTCAACATCCCACACCAGCATGAAGCAGTTACAGAAGATGCACCATCGCCCAATATTTCCTTAAAAGGTTCTTAGGGTCCAGAGTCCTTGATGGGGGACTATTAAAGTAGGCAGTATGGTCCGAACAGGAAAGCAGAAATCATGGCCAGCTATTGGGAAAGTCAGAGGCCTGTCCTGGCAGCACTCCACAAGAAGCCAGATCAAACCAGACAGGCTCAAGATGGCAGGTGCCATGACAGGAAACTCCTGGCCAAATAAGGAAGAAAAGGCATGGAACCTTGCTTCCAAGAAATCCCTGCCTAGAGTAATGAATATTTCACCCCTAGTTAGCAACTGTCAATAAATGATAGAAACCCAACCTCCAGGGTGCACAGCTCTCTCTCTCTCTCCAGCTTTAATAAACTTCCCCAACAGTTGTGTTGCTCATACAACTGTGTCGTGTCTGTCCTTGAATTCTTTCTTGTGACAAGACCAAGAACCTTCAGCAACATCTCTAGGACAGGCTGGGTCGAGGCCCCCAGTTCACCCAGCAACACCATGAGAGCAGTGTTTCCCCCCAATCCCTGCCCACCTAAGCTCTAGCCATTCTACCAAAGCTCCAGCCACCCCACCAAAGTAGCACCAGTGTGACGCACCCTGAGACACCAAGGGACAGTGCCTACTATAGCTCCAATTATGTTGCCAAAGGAACACAGGTGTAAAGCACACCAGGCTACACCAGAACCACATGTGCTTCTGCCCCAGACAATGTGCCAGAGCACCCCTTGTGTGGAGCATCCAGGACCTCCCGCCTGCATCCACTTTAGCTCCAGCTATGCTGCCATGGCCCCCCTGCATGGAGTACCTTGAGACCTCCCAGCCTACATTGCATCAGCTCCAGCCATGCTACTTGAGGGCCCCCTGTGCAGAGTGGCCCAGGACCACCTGGCCTACACCTGCTTCAGCTCCTGCTATTTCATCCAGGAGTTCCCTGCACGAACACCCTGGGACCCTCCTGGCCTGTGTCCACTTCTTCAGCTTCAGCGTCTTTCCAGGGGGCTCCTGGCCCATACCCACTTCAGCTCCAGCCAGAAAACCAAAGCTACCAGGCACATTCTTCAAAGTTACAGTGCCATTCCTTCAAGACTAAGGGAAGTAGCTATTCTGTCTAATTCATTGAAACAAATACAGAAAGTTAAAAAAAAGAAGAAGAAACAGAGGAATATGCTCAAAATGAAAGAGTAAGACAAAACTTCAGAAAGAGAACTAAACAAAACAGAGATAAGCAATCTACCTGATAAAGAGTTCAAAGAAATGATCATAAAGATGCTCACTGGAGAGAAGAGTGGATGAACTACGTTAGAACTTCAACAAAGAGACAGAAAATATAAAAATGAACCAGAGTTGAAGAATACAACAACCAAAATGAAAAATAAACTAGAGGGAATCAACAGCAAATTAGAGGATGTGGAAGAATGAATCAGTGACCTGAAAAACAAGCTAATGGAAAGCATCCAAGCTGAACAGAAAAAGAAAAAAGAATTTAAAAAATTAGGATAGATTAAGGGATTCTGGGACAAATCAAGTATACTAACATTTGCATTACAGGGTTCCAGAAAAAGAGAGAGAAAGGGGCAGAAAACTTATTTGAAGAAATAATAGCTGAAAACTTCCCAAACTTGGGGAAGGAAGCAGACATCCAGGTGGAAGCAGAGACAGCTCCAAACAAGATGAACCCAAGGAGTTCCACACCAAGACAAATAATAATTAAAACATGAAACATTAGAGATATAAAGAGAGGGGTGCCTGGGTGGCTCAGTCGTTAAGTGTCTGCCTTCGGCTCAGGTCATGATCTCAGGGTCCTGGGATCGAGTCCCACATCGGGATCCCTGCTTGGTGGGAGGCTGCTTCTCCCTCTCCCACTCCCCCTGCTTGCATTCCCTCTCTCACTGTGTCTCTCTCTGTCAAATAAATAAATAAAATCCTTAAAAAAAAAAAAAAGATTAAAGATATAAAGAGAAACTTAAAAGCAGCAAGAAAAAAGCAACCAGCAATGTACAAGGAAAATTCCGTGAGCTATTAGCTCACTTTTCAGCAGAAACTGTAGGCCAGAAAGGAGTGGCATGATATATTCAAAGTGATACAAGGGAAAATAACCTACAACCAGGAACACTCTACCTGGCAAGATTATCACTCAGAATTGAGAGAGAGATAAAGAGTTTCCCAGACAAACAAAAGTTAAAAGATCATCAATAATAAACTGGCATTACAAGAAATATTAAGGGGACTTCTTTAAGTGGAAAAGAAAAGGCCCTAATTAGAAGAAAAATATGAAAGGAAAAATTTTGTGAGTAAAAAAGCTAACATACAATAAGAGTAGTAGATCAATCACTAATACAGCTAGTGTAAAGGTTAAGACACAAAAGTAGTAAAATTGATTACACCTAAAAAATTAGTTACAGAAGTTACAAAATAAAAAGATGCAAAATATGACATCGTGCACATAAAACATGGAGGAGGTGAGAAAAATGTAATGGTAGAATGGGTTCAAACTTAAGAAGCCATCAAATTATTACAGAATACTATATATTTAAGATGTTATATATGAACCTCATGGTAACCACAACCAAAAACCTGTAACAGACAAAAAAATAAAGAAGGAATCAAAGCATAACAATAAAGAAAATCATCAATCACAAGGGAAGAGAGCAAGAGGAATAAAAAAATGGAACTACAAAAACAACCAGAAAGCAATTAATAAAATGGCAATAAGTACATGCCTATCAATAATCACTTCAAATGTAAATTATATAATTGCTCCAATCAAAAGAGATGGCGTGACTGAATTAAAAAAATAAGACCCATCTATTGCTGCCTACCAGAGACTCACTTCATACCTAAAGATATATACAGACTGAAAGTGAAGGGACAGAAAAAGATATTTCATTCAAATGGAAGTGAAAAAGAAAGCTGGGAGCAGTACTTATAACAGACAAAACAGACTTTAAAACAAAGACTATAAGGAGAGACAAAGAAGGGCATTACATAATGACAAGGGATCCATCCAACAAGAGAATATAACAACTGTAAATATCTATGTAGCCTAAATAGGAGCATCTAAATACATTAAGCAAATTAACAATGGACATAAAGGGGGACAGTGATGGTAATAATCATAGGGGACTTTAGCACCCCACTTATATCAATGGATAGATCATCCAGACCCCCCCAAAAAAAAATCAATAAGAAAACAGTGGCTTTAAATGACACATTAGAACAAATGGACTTAACAGATAGATACAGAACAATCCATCCCAAAACAGCAGAATATATATTCTTTGCAAGTGCCCAAGGAACATTCTCCAGGATAGATCACATGTTAGACCACGAAACAAGTCTCAATAAATTTAAGAACACCAAAATCATATCAAGCATCTTTTCTAACCATGATGGTATGAAACTAGAAATTGATTAAAAAAAACTGGAAAATGTATAACAAACACATGGAGGCTAAACAGCATGTTACTAAATAACCAATGGGCCAATGAAGAAATCAAAGAAGAAATTAAAAAATACCTGTAGGAAAATGAAAATGGAAACAGAAGGTTCCAAAATCTTTGGGACACAGCAAAAGCAGTTCTAAGAAGGAGGTTTATAGCAATACAGGCCTACCTCAAGAAACAAGAAAAATCTTAAACCATCCAACCTTCCACCTGAAGGAACTAGAAAAAGAACAAATAAAGCCCAAAGTTAGTAGGAGGAAGAAGAGCAGAAATAAATGAAATAGAGATTTAAATTAATAGAATCTATCAATGAAATCAAGAGCTGGTTCTTTTAAAAGAGAAACAAAACTTTTGTTAAACCTTTAGCCAGGTTCATCAAGAAAAAAAGATAGAGGACTCAAATACATTAAATCAGAAATGAAAGAAGAGAAATAAAAACTGACACCACAGAAATACAAAGCATTCTAAGAGACTACTAAAAAAAAAAATTATATGCCAGCAAGTTGGACAACTTAAAAGAAATGGGTAAGTTCCTAGAAACATAATCTTCAAGACTGAATTAGAAAGAAACAGAAAATTTGAATAGACTGATTATTAGTAACAAAGGTTCTATCAGTAATCAAAAACTCCCAACAACAAAAGCCCAGGACCAGATGGCTTCACAGGTGAGTTTTACCAAACATTCAAAGAAGAGTTAGTAACCTATTCTTATTATACCTGTACCTATGCCAACTTATTCCAAAAAACAGCAAAGGAAGGAGAATTTGAAAATTCATTCAAAAAGGGCAGCATTACTCTGATACAGAACCAGACAAAGACACTACAAAAAAAGAAAACTACCGGCCAATATCCCTAATGAACACAGTTGCAAAAAAAAAAAAAAAAAAAAAATCCTCAACAGAATATTAGCAAACCAATTTAACAACACATTAAAAGGATCATTCACCACAATCAAGTGGGATTTATTCCAGGGATGCAAGGATGGTTCAATATCTGCAAATCAATCAGCATAATACATCACATTCAAAAATGAAGGATAAAAACCATATGATCACCTCAATAGATGCACAAAAAGCATTTGATAAAATACAACATCCATTCATGAAAAAAGTTCTCAACAAAGTGGGTCCAGAGAAAACATACCTCAAAATGATGGCCATATATGACAAAGCCAAAGCTAACATTATATTCAGTGGTGACAATTGAAAGCTTTTCCCCTAAGGTGGGGAAAAAGACAAGGATATCCACTCTCACCCTTTTACTGAACATAGTACTGGAAATTTTAGCCATAGCAATCAGACAGGAAAAAGAAATCAAAGGCATCCAAATTGGTTAAGGAGAAAGTAAAACTATCACTATTTGCAGATGACATGATACTATATATCCCCAAAGACTCTGCCAAAAAACTATTAAACCAAATAAATGAATGCAGTAAAGTTTCAGGGTACAAAATTAATATACAGAAATCTATGGCATTTCTATACAGTAATAATAAAGCAGGAAATTAACAAAATAATTCCATTTACAATTACACCAAAAAGAATAAAATACCTAGTGATAAATTTAACCAAGGAGGTGAAAGACCTATACTCTAAAACTATAAGACACTGATGAAAGAAATCGAAGAGAACACAATCAAATGGAAAGATATACCATGCTCATGGACTAGATGGATTAATATTGTTAAAATGCCTGAACTACCGGGGCGCCTGGGTGGCTCAGATGGTTAAGCGTCTGCCTTCGGCTCAGGTCATGATCTCAGGGTCCTGGGATCGAGTCCCACATTGGGTTCCCTGCTCAGTGCAGAGCCTGCTTCTCCCTCTCCCTCTGCCACTCCCTCTGCTTGTGCTCTTCTGTCTATCTCTCTGTCAAATAAATAAAATCTTAAAAAAAAAAAAAAAATGCCCGAACTACCCAAAGCAATCCACAGATTCAGTACAATTCCTATCAAAATGTGAATAATATTTTCCACAGAACTAGAACAAATTTGTATGGAACAATAAAAGACCCCCCAAATAGCCAAAGCAATCTTGAGAAAGAACAAAGCTGGAGGTATCACAATCCCAAATTTCAAGCTATCCTACAAAGCTATAGTAATCAAAACAGTATTGTACTGGCACAAAAATAGACATATAGATCAAAAGAACAGGATGGGGAGCCCAAATAAAAACCCATGCTTATATGGCCAATTAATCTATGACAAAGGTGGCAAGAATATACAATGAGGAAAAGACAGTCTCATCAATAAAAGATGTTGGGAGAACTGGACAGGTATGTGCAAAAGAATACAACTGGGGGTGCCTGGGTGGCTCAGTTGGTTAAGCACTGGACACTTGATTTTGGCTCAGGTCGTAATCTCAGGGTCATGAGATGGAGCCCCACAGTCAGGCTCTGGTGTTAGTGTGGAGTCTGCTTAAGACTTTTTCTCCCTCTTCTTCTGCCCCCTTCCCCACTCTGTCTCTCTCTCCCTAAAATAAATAAATAAATATTTTAAAAAAAAAGAATAAAACTGGACCACTGTCTCAAAACACACATAAAAATTAACTCAAAATGAGTTAAAGACCTAAATGTGAGACCTGGAACCATAAAACTCCTAGGACAAAATAGGCAGTAATCTCCTGGACATCAACCTTAGCAACATATTTATAGATATGTCTCCTCAGGCAAAAGAAACAAAAAGCAGAATTAAACTATTAGGACTACAACAAAATAACAAGCTTTTATAGTAAAGGAAACTATCAACAAAATGAAAAGGCAACCTATTGAATGGGAGAAGATATTTGCAAATGACATATCTGAAAAGGGGTTAATATCTAAAATATATAAAGAACTTATATAATTCAATACCAAAAATACAAATAACCCAATTAAAAAATGAGAAGACCTGAAAATTTTTCCAAAGGAGACACAGATGACCAACAGATACATAAAAAGATGCTCAATATGACTAATCATCAGGGAAATGCAAATCAAACCACAAGATATCACCTCATACCAGTCAGAATGGCTAGTAACAAAAAGACTAGCAATAACAAGTGTTGGTGAGGATGTGGAAAAGAGAGAACCCTCATGCACTATTGGTGGGTATATTGGTGCAACTACTGTGGAAACAGTATGGAAATTTGTCAAAATATTTGAAATATAAATACCATATGATCCAGTAATTCCACTACTGGGTATTTATCCAAAGAAAGCAAAAACACTAATTCGAAGAGATATGTGCACCCCTATGTTTATTGTAGCATTATTTACAATAGCCAAAATATGGAAGCAACCTAAGTGGCCATCAATAAATGAATAAAGACGTGGTATATATATCCAATGGAATATTACTCAGCCATAACAAGTGAATGAGATCTTACCTTTGTGACCACATGGATGGACCTAGAGGACATTATGACAAGTGAAATACGTCAGAAAGACAAAGACAAATACCATACGATTTCCCTTATATGTGTATTATAAAAAAACAAAATAAATGAAACAACAAAAACAAAACAGAAAATACTCATAAATACAGAGAACAAACTCTTGGTTGCAGGATGGGCAAAATAGGTAAAGGGGATTAAGAGGTAAAAAACCGCTGGGTGCCTGGGTGGCTCAGTCGGTTAAGCATCTGCCTTTGGCTCAGGTCATGATCCCAGGGTCCTGGAATGGAGACCTGCATCAGGCTCCCTGCTCAGCGGGGAGTCTGCTTCTCCCTCTCCCTCTGCCCCTCCCCTCTACTGGTGCTCTCTCACAATAAGTAAATAAAATCTAAAAAAAAAAAAAAAAAAAGGTACAAACTTCTGGTTATAAAATAAATAAGTCACTGAGATGAAAGTACAGAATAGGGAATATAGACAACAATATTGTAATAACATTGTGTGGTGATATATGGTAACTACACTCATTGTGGTGAGCATTGCATAATGTATGGAACTGCTGATCTATGTTGTACACTTGAAACTAATAACACTGTATGTCAACTATACTTCAACAATAAAAAATTTTTATAAATTGTACTCAGTTGAATTTTTGTTTTCCTTAAGAAGGCAACTGTATGTAAGAAAAAAAATCATGCTTCAGTGGAATACAAAGCACTGCTTACAGCATGACTTTCTAAGGTGTCTGATTCTGATTCATCCTCTTTGAGCTATAACTCTGTAAATTGTAGATAACTGATAATGCAAATAATTCTTGCCTATATCCATGAAAACAAACTGTCAGATGGAGGGTTTCTGATTCCTAAGGGGGGAAAAAGCCAATTTTGATGCCCTTTGCTAATTCACTTCTCTTTTCCTATTTTTTTAGTTCTCCTTTGAACTGGTTGTAACATCTTTTCTGGTTCCCTCAATTAATTAATGTGTTAATTCAATTTTTGGCATATTCATTTTTTGTCAGCTTTACTGAAGTAAAACGGACAAAGTTGTAAGATTTAAAGTATACAATACGATAATGACATGTTCATTTTATAGCTACTTTCAAAGCCATGATTTTAACTTTTTCAAAAATTACCTTTCTGGGGGTGCCTGGGTGGCTCAGTCGTTAAGCGTCTGCCTTCGGCTCAGGTCATGATCCCAGGGTCCTGGGATCAAGCCCCGCATCGGGCTCCCTGCTCAGCAGGAAGCCTGCTTCTCCCTCTCCCACTTCCCCTGCTTGTGTTCCCTCTCTCGCTGTGTCTCTCTCTGTCAAAATAAATAAATGAAATCTTTAAAAAAAAAAAAATTACCTTTCTGATGCATCAGTCAGGGTTGTGGGGCAGGAAATGGTAGCACCCTCGAAGAGGAGACTGAAGAGTGCTTGAAGGGACTACTAACAGAGGTGTTGGCAGAGTTAAGTAGCCAGGAGGCCGAAGCGTCCCAATTAACCACCTGGGAACCTGGTACCACTTCTAGGGGTATGGGGAGAGAGCTGTGGCCATACCTAAGACAGACACAGATCACTGCCTGGCAGGAAGGGACAGGAGAATAAATATGACTTTTCTCTCCTCTTGTCCTCTGAGCCCCATGAAGCCAGAGAGTAATGGTGACAGGCTGATACAGTCTAGTTTGTTTGTTGCTGTTTCCACGTTTTTCAGTCAAACCAGCCAACATGAACCATAAATTCTCAGTGAACTGAGAAGATCTGGCCCATGTATGTGATATATAAAGACTTTTACAGAACCTAATTATATAAGTATGCTTTATATCTACATAGTTAAATAATACAGCCCTTTGGTAAAGCTCATATAAAAGAGGTACTGTGTTTTGATTGCTTTCTCTACATCTCATGGTCTTATGTTCATGCTGTATAGGGGCCCAGGGCAGGCCACCCCAAAATGTGCCACAATGGCATATTGGTTATTCTGAATGAAGTTACTTGGGAAACAGCCAGGGCAAGAACACTCAGACCCTCCTCCATCCCGGCTGAAGGTGGGAAATAAATCTCCCATATGAAAGGTACCTTCTCTGTACTAAGAAGTAAAAAGACATCCTTATCACCAGAGCAGAGACTTTAAAGTTGAGAACGCTGTACAAACAAACCTTGTTACTTTTTACTAATCTACAACCTCAGCCCAAATTCTGCTTAGAATTCCTTACCAATTATAGCTCCCAAACGTTTGCTTTCTTTATCTTGTCAATTCCTCACAAATGTACTGTCTCTCTAAAATGCATAAAAACTGCCTGCCTTGGTCATTTCTTTGGGTCTCAATTTCATCATCGGGCCTCCATGCACACATAATAAAACTGGGTTTTTTCTCTTTTTAATCTGTCTCATGTCAATTTAATTTGTAAAGCAGTTGGAAGAATCTTGGAGAAAAAAAGGAAATTTTTTCCTCCCCTACAGTTGGCTTAGTCAGCAGGACACTCTAACTTGCTGGAGATTGCTCACCCTGCCTCAGCTAAGAGACTGGGTCATCTGGTATACAGCCAGTGGGAAGGTAAGATTTCTTATCATGTCAGCCTACTGGAACCTCTATCGGCAGGGTCCAGTGGTGTGAGAGTAGCTTCCTTGCTTGTCAGAGCTGGAGAAATCTCATTCCAGTAGTGCTTGCCTGGTGTCACTGATAAGTGGGTCTGTGACTAGATATGTCTCCCATTTGTGGGAGACCAGAGACACTGTACACACCACGTCATTCTTACCACCTGTGCAACAAAGTTTTTGTGTTCGTGGATTATTTTTGGGAGTAAACTTTGGGTCGGGGGTTGTTGCGTCATCTATGGCCTCTTCAGGTTCACCTCTTACATCCATGGTAAAGATTTATTCTAAGCCTGTAAAGCTGCCTCCAGGTTCTTCTATATATTTACTATTGGAGTAAATACATTCATGGTGATCCCACATGTCAATGGCCAAACGACAGATCTTTTGAATTGGAAAAACTTCTATATTTGAATTGTTTTTTGTTTTGTTTTTTTGGTTTTTTGGAAAGCTCTCATTCCAAGCAGCTGCCTTACTGTTTATGGGAGTATCAAATTGAAAGGAAAACATGAAAAATTATAGCAGATAACCTTGGAGAATCCCTTAATAAAATTAAAGAACCAAAGTCAGATTTAAAACAAGAATTAGAAACCAAATCTGACATAAATCCTCCTTCTTATACCCCTCTTTTAGCCCCCAATCCCTATCACTGACCTTCTAGAAGATCTTTTGGATCTCTGGGCCCATGGTCTAGACACTTCCCTTCACAACCCAGTGCCATCTCCTCAGCCGATTTCCTTAAATCCTAGAACTCCAGCTTCCCCAAGAAGAACCCTTAAACAACCAGCTGCCTATCTTAACTTCCCTTTCTTTGCAAGGTTTACAGAGAGCACGTTGGCCTTATCTCTAGGCCCAGGGAACACACGTTACTTGAGTAAATGCTGAACCTCAGGGAGTAGATCTAACAGGAACACCTGGGAAGTCCAACAAAGCTCAATTTCCTGTACCTTAAAATTCCTCATATTTTCCAGGGCTTTGTAATCAAGCTCTGCCAGCTTCGAGCATTCCTATGCAATGTCTACAGACCTCCACTGCAAAGAATTCATGTCCCCTGGACAGTAACAGACCTTTTACATCGTAAAGCTCCTTCACCTCTCTTCTTAGAGAATCCTAACAAACCTAGAGAGGAATTACAAAGACTAGTAACTATGCACAACCTCACCTCATTCACAGAGACCTTGACTGGCTACCAAGGGGAGTTCTTCCAGCCTGTGATTTTCAGGTGGTTTTCACACAGGCCAGATGGCTCCCTGGAGAAAAGTCACCTGACAAGGGAAACAGATGGCCAGAGCCTCTCCCCAGCCCTCCTATGAATGACCAGGATTTGGCTCAGCTAGAGGCTGATATTCAAGGGTCAATAGAGCGATACTGGAGGACTTTACTCCCCAAATAAATTGGTCTAAGGTTGAAATATGCACTCAGAAAGGAGGGGAACACCAAAAAGCCTTTGTTGAACATTTTATACAACCTTTTCAAAGGCACACTGCATTCATTCCAGAAGCCTCAGAACATAGAAATCTAATCTCTGCCGTAACGGGAAATTTCCTCCCAATATGAAAAAAACAAATCCACAAGAATGTGGTCAGTTGGGTGGGGCAACTTCCAAGTCTAAGAATGGAGGCACCCACCCAGTTCTTTGAAAATAGTTTGCAGGAAAGCAGGGAAAACAAGGAACCAAAAGCAATAGTTCTTGCTTTGCAACTTGAATCTTTGGAAAGGTGAAGCATGACGCTGAGAATAACTCAGAGCCCACTCAGAAATCTCCTTATTTGCCTCTAAACGATTGCTGATATTGCAAGAAACAAAAGCAGATATTGGAAGAGAAAATGTCCTGCACCTAAGAAAAAGGAGGGCTTAACACGCAACTCTCCTAAACCCCACAACCCTCAGAAAATTCCTATTTCTCATGAGGGACAATTCTCCCTTAACTGACAGGGTCAGCCGATCCTCAGTAGCACCCCAGATCTACCATAAAACTTAAAATAGACAACCAGAAACTGGATTTCTTAATTGATACTGGTGCAACCATCTGCTCAGATTTATCTCTACTTACCACCTCTGATTCTATTCAGGCTGTGAGAGTCTTAGCCCACCCCAAGACCCTTAGGTCCTTTTCACACTCATCACGCCTTCCTTGTTTCTAGCTGTTCACTGGCAAACCTTGGTAGAGAATTCTGTTAATTTAATGCCACTATACATCTCAGTGAGAAAGGCATTTTTTTTTTATTTTATTTACTTATTTTTTTACCATTAGACCAAATGCCAAGTTTCCTACTTTCTTTAATGGAAACTCATCTTATTCTAAATTCCTCAGAAGAGGATGAATCTTTAAAAGATGTCCAATTTGTCTTTGGGCTACACATGCAAATGAAGTTGAACTGTCATGAAGTGCAGAGCCTGGGTTCATTTCTTGGAAAAGGAATAAACCATTTCAATCAGTAGCTCAAAACTGTCTTCTCCAGAAACCAGAGCAAGGAATTAACCCTATAATAGGCCCTCTCTTTTTTTTTTTAAATTTATTTATTTATTTGAGAGAGAGCGAGTGCATGTACACAAGGTGGGAGGCGGGGCAGAGGGAGAGAGAATCTCAAGCAGAGTCTGCCCTGGGCGTGGAGCCTGATGTGGGGTTTGATCCCATTGCCCCGAGATCACGACCTAAGTGGAAATCAAGAGCCACTCAGACATAATAGGCCCTCTCTTAAAACAGGATGTCCTTGTCTTTATTACCTCACCCTATAACACCTCAATCTTGCCAGTAAAGAAAGAAGGCAAAGGTTGACTCAGAGGGAAACCAAATTTATTGATTCGTAAAGGACCTAAGGGACAAAAATAAACTCTTTTGTGATTCCTTAGCACCTTCCTCAGCTTTCTTTTCAATCCCACCCAGACTCGCAATTTCTTTTTGCATTTCCATTTAAAGGGAGACAACTGTCATGGACTCATAGTCCACAAGGCTACTATGAGTCTCTCTCAATATTTCCCCAAGTCCTTCAAGCCAGCCTGGACTCTCTAACCCTCACCCAAGCTTCCACCCTAGTGCGGTATGTTGATGACCTTTTACTCTAATCAAACTGAGTAGGGAGCTTTTATAACTCCCTCATTCACTTAAAGGCAGTAGCTGAACAAAGCCATAAAACCTCTAAATCTAAACATCAGTGGGTACATGCAACTGTTATCTATTTAGGACATGAGATATCTCAGGGCATTCAAAAGCTCACTCCAAAATGCCTTGAGTCTCTTTTGTCCAGCCCTCTCCCCAAAACAGTTAAAGTCAATTTTTAGGGGCAGCTCGCTACTGCCACCAACAGATTCCCAATTCTGCAGTTTTTGTTAGAACTTTGTATGCTCTTTTCTCAGATTATCACCCCATAGCCTATTGTTCTGGTCTTCAGAGGCATTAACCTCTTTTGAAGTCTTAAAATGACCTCTGTCCACACTCCTCGCTTACCTAATTTTGACAAGCCCTTCCATCCATACTGCCATGAAAATAATGGCTTTGCTGCAGGCATTCGAGGACAACCTTCTGCCTCCCCTGTACGGCCGACAGCGTATTTCCCATGCCAGTTAGACCGTGTGGCATCAGGTGTGCCCCATACGTACATGCAGCACCACCTTGAAGGACAAAGCCAGTACTCTTCCGTTAGGCTCCTCTGTTCCCGTGTGCTCCCATGCTGTGCCTGCGCCCTTACAAGTTCATCAGACACAGCAGCTCTCTACACAATGACAAACCACTTACGAATTAGCTCTTTTGACTAACCTGTCATCTTACATCGTTGAAAAACTTTAAATCCAGCTACCTTACTCCACCTCTGATAACGGAGAGCCCCACTCCATTCCCTGCAGTTGCCTTCCAACTCTAAGTATGATCTCAAAACCACGAGAGGATCTCTCGGACATCCCGCCAGACAATCCAGACTTACTTTTGTGATGGCTCCTGCAAACAAAATTTCCAGGGAAACACAGTAACTGGGTGTGCCACAATTTTCCCACACAAACCAATGGAGGCATATTCTTTGCTCACTGTGAAATAGCCCAAGTGGCTGAACTCATAGCTCTGACTAGTAGAGCTCACACACTGGTGCGAGGGGAGAACTGCTACTATTGAAAGAGATTCTGGAGTCTGCCACGCTGTTGGCACAATTCGGAAATCTCATGGATTCTTACCTTTGGTGGAGATTCCCATTGCTAATGGGCTCATAATCGTTAACCTATTAAAAGCTATTCACCTCTCTTCTAAAATTACCATTATTCACTACTCAGTTGATACTAAGGGAATTGATATTATATCTTTAGGAAACCACAGGGCTAACAGAGCTGCTAAATATGCAGCCCTAAACAGACCACCCCCCTTATCCTCAGTCCACCCAATTTTTAACCCTACCTTTATCCCAGACTGATATTATTAATTATCAGGCAAATGCCCTCCAACCTGAAAAAGATAATTAGATACAAAAGGGTGCAAATGATTACCAGATGGATTCTTTTGTAGGCCCTTTACTTTTAACCTTTTGGCTAGCACTTATCTCCCACCAAATGGGACACATGTGTGAAAATTAATGAAGGGAAACCTCACTAGAACGGAGTTGGGAGGTTTGTTTGGGGGGGGGGGGGGGCAGCTCTCACACTCTACCACTCCTTTTCAATTGCAGACCCAACAGGAAGAGACTACCTTGCAAGTCAAAACTACTTTACTATCCCAGCAGCTCAGCTAATGAGAGACAGTGACAAATCAGCCAATGAAAAGCCACTATACTTCAAGCTCCCAGTTTACTCTAATGGACTTTTTGTTTGTAACAGCCTTCCCAACTTCCCCCTTCCTCTATAAAAGAGCACTCCTCCACTTTGCTCTGCAGACCTGCCTACAATTTTGCCATAAACTGCTTGTCCCAAACTACAATTCTCTGCTATTCCCATATAAATCCATTTTTACTGGTAAAATAACTTGCAGTTTATTTTTAAGGTTAACATGTGCAAACAGAATAATTAAGGTATTAAAAGACAATTGGTCCTGCCCTGGCATCCACAAAATTTCTGACCAAATTATTTCGCAGTGTACTTACTACTTGTAATCTTACCGAATCAGCATACCCCCAAGAAGTTCTTCTAGGCCCACATTGCCCTTTGTGGCACTTCAAATGGATTTTATAGACTTGCCCACAGCCTTGAGCTATTCTCCCTGTCTGGCTACCATCTGCCTGTTTAGTGAATGGACTGAATGCTATCTGACCAGATGTGCTACTGTTTCAACAGTGGTAAAGAAATTAATAGCTGAGATTATTCCTCACTTTGACATTCATTTATGGGTTGAGTTGGACCAAGCAACTCATTTTACAGCTGAGATGAACAACCTGCTTGCAAAAACTCTGGGGCACTCATTACAATTTCACACCCCATATCAACTTCAATCATCAGGGCAAATAGAACATCAAAATCTAGACCTAAAAAGGACCTTAGAAAAGATTTGTTAAGAAACGGACTTCAGTGGCCAGAAGCACTGCACTTGGCTCTTATTAAGATCCAGAATATTCCAAATGGGAGACATGGATTGATCTCTTTTAAAAAACAGTGTTTGGTCATCCAATGCCTACTGGTATCTCTAAACCTTTCATTTGTGGATTAAGTGAACAATTTGATGCTATATACAAGAACTACTATACTTGAAGCATATCACCAACAGGTAGAAGAGCCATGGCCTCCACCAACTGATGAGCCACCCCTTCCGGCCTGGAGGCTGGACTTATATCAAAGTCTTTAGAAAAGAAAGTGCACTGTAGCCCTGCCTAAAAGGAGCTTACAAGGTGCTATGACCACCTACACTGCCATCAAAATAGAAAAGAAATCCTCCTGGGATTCAAGCAAGGCACACTAAAACAGACCCAGATCATCACTCACAAGACAACTGGGAGATGACCCCTACAGATGCCCTGAAAATAAGGATTTGTAGGGCCCAGTCCCAGGCCTCAGAAACAGAGAGCACGATGACATAGACAGCTTTTCCCAAGAAAATTCTCTTTCACCTACCCTTTTTTTTTTTTAATATTTTATTTATTTATTTGAAAGACAGACTGCGTGACAGAGATAGCAAGAGAACACGAGCAGGAAGGAGAGGGAGAAGCAGACAACCCACTGAGCAGGGAGCCCGACACGGGGCTCGATCCCAGGACCCCAGGATCATGACCTGAGCCGAAGGCAGATGCTTAACCAACTGAGCCACCCAGGAGCCCCTAACCTACTCTTCCTTTTTAAAAAGATCCCATGATATTAAAACAAAACACCTTTCTTTTTAATACTTTTTCCACATTTATACATCATTTAATAAAAGGCAGACTTCTAGAGAATGCTTGTCTCTATCTATCCTACTTCCCTGCTCTAAGTTTCCACTGTGGGCTCTTCTCCAACCCATGTCTTCTTACTAACTCTTTTTCAACAAGTTGGTTGCAGACCAAACACCCACTTATGCCAGTTTACCAAACATTAATCAGTCTGTTGACTATGTCAACATCTAGATAATGCAGAAAACACCTGGAACTGGTCTTTGTCCCTGCCGATGTAAATACCTGAGAGACTGAGCATGGGCGAAGGGTAAACAACAAGGTGTGATATCCATGATCAGAAGAAAGTCACTTTGCCTTTTTCCCTAGTGAGTTACGTGGGCCTCAAAAATCTCTACAGAAGCTCAAGGACTATCCCTTGTGAAGGTTAAAACAACAGCTGAAGATTTTTCCCTTTACACTGAACACAGACATGCCACTGGACTTCTCCTGGGTGATACACCCAGCTTGTATTACAACCAAACTCTCTGGTTTGATGCTGAAAATGGCATTTTCAAACTTGGCAAGGAGATTAAAAATAACCCTAGCATAAAAGTTTGCCAAATCATCCAGTGGTTTACATATGAGCCTTGTACAAGAGGTGGTAGCTTGGTTGCCTCTCTCGTTAGACTGCGCAATACCACGAACTATATTTGGGTGGATTGAAATTGCAGATTTCCTTGGCTGGGTGACAAAAGTAAGCTTTCTAGCTGCCAGAACCAAACTACAGACCTACATCAGATACCTTACAACCTGTTCTGTTCTCACAGTCTGATAGGATCGCATGAAAAATAGAGATGTATGGACGTTAACATTATCAACGGCAAAGGTCATGGAATGCTCCAGACTTTAAAAATTACAGGTTTCAACCTAACCTTGTCTGTAAATCATACCCCTCTTTTAATTTTATGTGGCAACAAAGCGTATAAAGGGTTCCCACCTAAATGTTCAGGACAATGTGGACTCCTACCTGGCTCCTTCTGTCACTAAACACTCCACCCTAAATGCCAACGTACAAACTTGGGCTCTTTTGTTCGTAAAAATTATGCCACATAAATATGCATGTTGAAAAATCATAGAAATTCTGCTTGTACATCTCAAGTCTGCCTTCTTTTCAGCATTTAGGGTTTTTATTCCCAAATCTTGGAGATTATGAATTAGAAAAGGCAATCCTAAATCTCCCTATGTAGTGGAATGAGAGTTCAATACCACTACACAAACTTTGAAACTACTCCAATCAGAAGTTAACAGCTTAGCCTCTATGGTACAAAGAAATTGTCATGCCCAATATACAACGGCAGGAAAGGGGGAACTTAGGCAGTCACTGCTGAAAAAATGTTGCTTCCGTGGAAACCAAATGGGACAAGTAATACCTAACTTCAATCTGTTGAAAGAAAGGATTAATATTTTCAGCAGGTAAATGAAGCACGGACATTTTATTGGACTGATCTATCTCTGGGGCTGGGGGGCTAGTTTAATGGGGTGTGGGGGAATGGGCTCTGAATTGTTCTTCTGTTTGTCCTCATTCTAATCTATGTTCCTTTTTCTCTTTGCAGATCTCTTACCACTCATTTACTAACTCCGTGTCTCTCTCCATAGTCACCAGCTCAGCTTTTCCTATGTGAAACTTCCAGGGAAGTTTCAGAGGGAACTGGAGGGGCCCAGGGCAGGCCACCCTAAAATATGCCACAATGGCATATTGGTTATTTTGAATTGAAGCTACTTGGGAAACAGCCAGGACAAGGACGGACCTTCCCCTATACCCGCTGAAGGCAGGAAGTAAGTCCTCCTGGTGAAAGGTACCTTCCCTGTACTAAGAAGTAAAAAGATATCCTTATCATCAAAGACTTTAAAGTTGTAGAAACAAACCTTGTTCCTTTTTACTAATCTACAACCTCAGCCCAAATTCTTAGAATTCCTTACTAATGAAAGTTCCCAAACATCTGTTTTCTTTACCCTGTCAATTCCTCTTAAATTTATTCTCTAAAACGTATTAAAACCTGCCAGCCTTGGTGATTTCTTTGGGTGTCACTTTCATTATTGGGTCTCCATGTGCACACAATAAATCTTGGGTTTTACTTCTGTTAATCTGTCTCACGTCAATTTAATTCCTAAAGCAGCTGGAAAAACCTGACAGGGAAGGCAATTTTTTCCTTCCCTACAACTGCTTCCTCTAAGATATTTTTACCACAGTCTTAACAACCATCATGTTAACAGATACCTGAAAAAAATCTAATATTCTCTCCAGCTTGCCTTGGGTTCAATCAGAGGCTAGTGTGTCCAGTGGGCTCAAAGGTTATCTGAGCCCTAAGCTTGGAGAGTATGTCTTGGCCCAGGAGAGGGATGGGGCAATCAGGCAGATAACGGAATTCATGTCGGACCTTGTGGCCCCCGAGTTCACACTGGCAAGTCTGGCAAAAGGGCTGTTGTATCACCCACGTCCCGGTGGCCCCAAAGATGGTTGCAGTCTTTTTGCTGAAAGGGGCCACTGGGGAGGTGACAACAGAGTGCTCAGCCCCAGTATCAACCATAAAAGTCACTGGTTGGCCCCCCACCTTCATTGTGACCGTGGACTCATGGGGGCCAAGGAGGAAAGAGCCGGGTCCCCCTCAGTCTGAGTCCATTCCCGCAAGGCCTATGAGGTCCTCCTCTTGGGGTTCTTCCTTGTAGCAGCTAGGCATTCATTTTTCCAATGCCCTTTCTCTTTACAGTAGGCACACTGATCCCTTGCCAAGGGGGTTCTGGGCTTCCCCCCTTTCGGTGGTTGGGGTCTCCCTGTCTTTGTGTTGTCCTTTTCTTTCATGGTGGCGGCGAGGAGGCTGACTTTCTTTTTCAACTTTTTGTCGGGTTCCTGTTCAGCTGCGACCTCCCTGTTCGTGTAGACCTTACTGGTAATCTCTATTAGTTGGGTGATGTTCATCCCAGCAAAACCCTTTCTGAAGTTTTTTTTCTGATGTCTGGGGCGGCCTGAGCCACAAAGGAGGTGTTTACCATCTGTTGGCTTTCCTGTACCTCGGGGTCTAGTGGAGTTTATATCCTATAAGCTTCACATAGTCTTTCGTAGTAGTCCCCAGGGGACTTCCCTGGTTGTTGAGTGACCAAGGATACCTGAGTCATGTTCATGGGTTTCTTGGCTCCTACCCAGATTCCCCAGAGGAGGGCCTCCTGGTACCAGCGGATGTGGGCCTGTCCCTCGGTTGTGGTGAAGTCCCATACTGGGTGCGCTTTGGGTGCAGCTGTATTAGCCCAGGCAGCAGGGTTGATGACTCCCGCTGGTGTGTGCTTTTCCAGGTACTGCCGTGCACCTTTCATTATTCTCCTCCTTTCCTCTGTGTTAAATAGGGTGCAGAGTAACTGTTGGCAGTCTTCCCAGGTTGGCCGATTAATCTGGAAGAGGGATTCTATGAGGTCTACCATGGCCTGTGTTTTTTCAGAGCAGGATGGGGTGTTATGTTTCCAGCTGAGGAGGTTGGTGGTGAAGAAGGACTGATAATACATCATGGAACAGCCAGGTTGGACCGTCCCATCTTCACCGCGCCTCTTGGGTTCCCGCGTCTCTCGTTGGCTAGATTTGTGGAGATTGGGGCTTTTGCTGATTTTCTTTAGGTCACTTGGATGAGGCGATTAAGACCTTGGCCGTCCCGGCCTATTGCAAGTGACTCGCACCCAGGGGAGAAGGGTCTGAGCAAATCCTAGCCAGGAGTGAACATACGGAAACTGGTCAGGGTGTCCTGGTTCTCCTGTTACGACTCGCCATACTCGATGAATCATTGAGACATCCAATGTCCCTTCTGAAGGCCACCCAACATCAAAGGTGGGCCATTCCAATTCACATAGGGTTCTCAACTTGCCGGGGTTCATCCTGACTCCATAGTCTCCCAAAAACCCTTTTCCCTGAACTTTGGGGCTGGTAAGTGGTATGGAGTCTCCAGGTGATGTTGAGAGATTTGGTCAAGACCTATACAATGTCTGTCACAAATGTGGGTCCACTGTCACTATGATTGTTAATGGCAGGCTGAACCGGGGCATGATCTCCCACAAGAGGACTTTAGCTACTTCCTGGCTTTGCTCCGTCCTGGTCGGGAAGGCTTCAACCCATCCAGAGTATGTGCATACTATTACTAGGAGATATCTAAACCCCCTGCTCGGCTGCACATCTGTGAAGTCTACCTCTAGATCTTCAAAGGGGATTGCTCCCATCCTCTGGACACCTGGCGGGGACCGTGGTGCAGACCAAGCATTATTTTTAGCACGTTATGCATCGTTCACTCATTGCTCGGCATAGTGCTAGCAGCTGATTGATGTAGTAGTGCTTCTTAAGAAGGGCCTCTAATGCAGTTTTTCCCAGATGAGTGAGTCAGTGGTGTTCCTTGACCAGATGCCCTCCAGTTACTGTTGGAACAAAGATGCGCCCATCTGGCATCATCCACCATCCCTTTTCAGTCGGGGTGGCCCCCTCAGCCATGGCCCATTCCTTTTCCTTTTTAGCGTAACTGGGCGGAGGGATGTCTTCTGGGGGGTGTTAGCACCATGGTGAGGGAAGGGGCTCTGTCTATGTCCTCATTGGCTGCGGTCTTGGCTGCTTCATCTGCCAGATGATTTCCCTGCACTATGGGGTTGTCTCCTTTCTGGTGTCCCTTATAGTGCAGGATTGCTACTTCCTTTGGAAGCCAGATGGCTTCGAGGAGTCTCAGTATCTCCTCCTTGTTCTTGATAGCTTTTCCTGCTGCAGTTAGGAGGCCCCTTTCCTTATAGTTGGCTCCATGTATATATACAGCAGCAAAGGCGTACCAAAAGTCAGTATAGATGTTGACTCTCTTGCCTTCACCGAGGGTGAGGGCTCCGACTAAGGCATATAATTCAGCCCGTTGAGCTGACCATCCAGCCGGTAATGCCTTAGCTTCTAGGACTTCAGTGGTTGTGGTTACTGCATAACCTGCTTTCTGGGCACCCTCTTGTAGGTAACTGCTGCCATTGCTGAACAGCATGAGCTCTGGATTCTTTATGGCTTGATCCCACAGATCTGGACGGCTCAGGTGGACTTCACCAGTCACCTCGGAGCAGTCATGGTCTGGTTCCCCCTCTTCCGTGGGGAGAAAGGTTAATGTCCATACTGTTTCGAGGGTGACCTGTGGGTTTTCACAGAGGAGCCCTTGGTATTGTGCTAGCCGAGACTTGGAAAGGAAGCGGTGTCCCTGTGCGTTCATGAGGGACACAATTGCATGAGGGACCTTGACGTTAAGTTCTTGCCCCAGGGTAAGTTTGTCCACTTCCTTGATGAGTAGGACTGTGGCTGCCAGCGCCCTGAGGCATGGTGGCCATCCTCCTGCCACGGGGTCCAGCTTCTTTGACAGGGAAGCAACCAGCAGTTGCCAGGGTCCAACAGTCTGGGTGAGTACCCCAAGTGCTATTTTTTCCTTTTCAGTCCAGGCAGGGGGTTCTTGATCTGGTCCCCCTAAGAGATCATAAAGGGGTCTTGCTATTGCTAAGAACCCAGGGATCCAGATGTGGCAGAATCCTGCAGCCCCCAGGAATTCTCGTAGGCCCCTTTTTGTCTGGGGCTGTGGCAGGGAGATGATGATCCTTTCCCTCTCTAGCCCTAGTTCTCTTTTCCCTTGGGTGAGGAGAAAACCAAGGTATTGGACCTGTAGTTGGCAGATTTGTGCCTTCTTTCATGAGGCTTGGTATCCTGAGTCTGACAGTTTTTTTCTGAGCCACTTAGGTGTCCCCGAGGGTTGCTTTTTAAACACACAGCTTCTGGGATATTCCCCCCATCCCGGGGGTTGCTTTTTAAACACACAGCTTCTGGGATATTCCCCCCATCCCACCCATTTTGATTCAGTGGGTTTGCATAGGCCGGATAGTATTATACCCAGTGCTCATCACAACACGTGCCCTCTGTAATACCCATCACCTGGCTTCCCCATCCCCCAAATAGTTGCCTTTTTAACAAGGTCCTCCCAGGTGACTCTTATAAAGAAGGTTTGGAAACAATGTCTAAGCCTTGCTGTTCAGAGTGTGGCTAGTGGACCAGCAGCATCTGTATGGCCTGGGGTATCTTGTTTAAACCGCCAATGTCAGTCCTACCCCAGACAGACAACCGGAATCTGCCTTTGAACAGTGTAGTAGCTTGGCTTTTGATCTGACCACTTCTTTGTTTTCATTTTAGTAGGGTTCCTCCCCCGAATTCCTTGCCCCAGTCCTCTCCAGAAGAGCCAGTGTCCCCTGCCTCTCCCTACCTGAGACCTGTCCCATCCCTGGAGGATGCTCACCCCAACCTCCCACCACCCAGAGATGACAGGGAAAGGTGCTCTGTGAAGCTAAAGAACCTAAACAGCTGGAGATCTTGCCTTGTTAGAGAAGGCTGACTTGACTCCCAGGTCCTCCGACCTGCGCAAATTCCAGACCCCCAGGCCTGTCTCATGATCTCAATTTTGGTTGCTCTGCTTTGTCTCCATCAAGTGTTCTGAAGCATTTCACACACGACTGGGCTTAGGCAATTTGGTCAGATCTTGAAACTTCTGATCATGGTCTCTAGAACCGTAGGTTTACTCTGCCCTGATCCCATGGTGATGTCCCCGTGTGCGGTGGCACAGAGACAAACAAAGAGGGGGGATGCCTCCTGAGATAAGGAGACCAATCAGATGCCCGTCTGGCCGTGTCCTAAAGGAGCTTAAGTGAGGCTTAGCCGTAGCGGTCTCAGCGTTGTGACTTACGATCGGAAACTATTCTGATGCTGCCATAGACCGTATGCAGTTCACCACGGAATCGCAGACAGGCCCACTCAGATTCCGTAGGCTTCTGGGGACCATAAGGGTGCCCGCCCGTGGAGTCAAAGAATCAGTCAGCTTGAGCAAGCCGGGCTGGACTGCACATTCACTCACACATTCACACTCCAGAAGTTATTACATTCCCTCCCTGGGAATCCCTACCTGTGAGACCTCCAAGAGGTCTCTGGGAGGTGATCAGGCTCCCTTCCACCCCATTGGGGGTGGGCCTGTCTGGGTCCTGGGGCCCCAGGCCTTACCAGAATCCAACGTTGGGACCAGGTCCTCACCTGCCAACTCTCCTTCAATCCGGCAGTAACAGCGGAGCGGGGCCGGCCTGAGACAACCGGGGCAGGAGACTGCCGAAAATTAGGCAGGGTGCGCCTTCTCCGTTACAATCCCTCCTTCCATCACTGCCCCGCCGTTAACCCCAAACTGGTGGCAACAATGGGCCAGCGTGGTTGGGTTTCCCGGTCAGGGAACCAAATGTTACGGAACCTGGACTGGCTCGCCTGACGGAAGAACCAAGCGGCACCCAGAGATCTTGGAAGACCGGAGGTTTATTTAATGCTGGCGGGCTCAGAGGAGAGTGGTCTCCAAACGTCTGAGCCCCGAGCACAAACAAAGGGGGCAATTTATACACTTCTACTTCCGCATACTTGGCACTTTTGGCACGTGTGTGAAGCGGGGCAGGGAGAAGAACCCGGATTGGTGCACGCAGAAAGCAGAGCAGGGAGAAGAACCCGGAAGAGCCCCGGGGCAAGGACTGGGATGCTCTCACTGGCTCGGTCGGCCATCTTAGGACCCAGATTTTCCTTATCAATACAACCCAAGACCTGACCATCATGAAGAAATGAATTGTTATTCTATACCAGTAACTGCTGAGATATACACGTATACATATTTTATTGATAAACTACCCATGAAAAAGTAATTTTGTTGCATCTAAGACATACCAAAGCACTGGGGATGGATATATGGGGAAGTAGCGGTGGAGAGAAGGGGCAGCAGTGGTGATTTTCAGCAAAGACTGCTGCCTTTGCAGCTCTATGGGATTAAACCAAAATAAGAAATTGTCTAGTCTTGTTGGGGCGCCTGGGTGGCTCAGTTGGTTAAGCGACTGCCTTCGGCTCAGGTCATGATCCTGGA
Source organism: Mirounga leonina (assembly GCF_011800145.1). NCBI lineage: Eukaryota > Metazoa > Chordata > Mammalia > Carnivora > Phocidae > Mirounga > Mirounga leonina. The sequence continues at coordinate 58,556,728 of NW_023270377.1, read as the reverse complement.
GTCCCGGGATCGAGTCCCGCATCGGGCTCCCTGCTCGGCAGGGAGTCTGCTTCTCCCTCTGACCCTATCCCCTCTCATGTGTTCTCTCTCTCTCATTCTCTCTCTCTCAAATAAATAAATAAAATCTTTAAAAAAAAAAAAAAAGACATTGTCTAGTCTTGTATTCACTACAGTTTCCGATTTTCAATAGTTCAACTTACGATTTTTCTACTTTACAGTGGAGCAAAAGCGATACCCATTCAGTGGAAATCATACCTTGAATTTTGATCTTTTCCCAAGCAAGTTGAAATGTGGTACAATATTCTTTTGTGATGCTTGCAGCAGCAGCTGCGACTCCAACTCAGCCCCACAGTTGCCAGGGTAAACAACCTATGTACAACCATTCTGTTCTTCACTTTCAGGACAGTACTTCAATAAAGCATGTGTTATTATAAAATAGGCTTTGTGTTAGAGGATTTTGCCCAACTGTAGGCTAATGGAAATGTTCTGAGCACGCTTAAGGTCGGCTAGGTTAAGCTATGATGCTGGATAAGTTTACTGAATGCATTTTCAACTTACCATATCCAGAGGTACCCCATCATAAGCCGAGTAAATTGGAGAAGAGGAAATGATGGAACAGCCAAACTGTGAGGCTGAGAAGACGGTGAAGTCAAGAGGAGGGACCCTTTAAGTACGTTGCTGACCATGCCTAGAAGGCCTGCACAAAAAGCTTCAAGTTGGGCTGCCTGCCAATCATCTTCTGGATCTGCAGTCGCTGATAATATTTAGGGATACACTCCCCCATGTTCATTCGCATTTTTGTACCACTGCTTGGCGAGGGTCAGATCTTGAAGGTCTCTGGGTCTTGGCTTCTTCTCCTGTAAAATATGGGGCCTGCATCACCGTGGAGAGTTCCTGGGACGCACTCGGACTCGCAGCAGCACCCCGTTGTGGGAAGCGGAGCGCGGCCCAGTCCTTAACCCTTTTTGGCTGAGGCTGGGGAGGACGCACAGAAAGCAGGAAGGTGTGGTTCGCTCTGAAAGAGCGTGGGAAGGGGGCGCACCACAGGGCGAGCGCGGCTTAGCAGCCCCGGCGCCGCCACAACCTGCGGGCTCCGCAGCTGCGCCGCGACGCGGGCCCGGGACTGCGGACACCCGGCCGGCCCCGGCTCCCGCGGTTTCCCGCCCGCAGACCTGCGCACACACTACCCGCCCCCTCGCTCTCCCGCCCCGCCCCGGCGCGCGGGAGGCTGGGCTTTGGCACAGGGGCGGACCCCGCGCACGCTCCCGCCTCTCTCCCCGCCTCCCTCTCTGGGTCCCGCCCAGCGGCGCAGGGGGCCGGGCTCCGGCGAGGGGGGCGGTGGCCGTGGCGGTGACAGCCGCTCCCCGCCCCTGAGGGTAGCCACGTCCCTCACGTACCGCCCGGCCGAGGCGCGGAGCGGCGAGCGGCCGCGGCTCCGGCTCCTCCGGCGGGGCTCGGCATGAGGCTGGCGCGGCTGCTGCGCGGAGCCGCCTCGGCCGGCCCGGGCTCTGGGCTGCGCGCGGCTAGCCCCGGCGGCAGCCGCAGCCTCACCTCCGACTCGGGCTCCAGGCCGGCGCCCGAGAGCGGCGTTCCGGGCCAGGTGGACTTCTACGCGCGCTTCTCGCCGTCCCCGCTTTCCATGAAGCAGTTCCTGGACTTCGGTGAGTGCGGCCCGGGCCTCGGGCCTTTGTGCGCGGCCCTGCGCGGGGAAATGCGGCCCCTGACCCGGGCCGGGCCCGGCCCGCGCTGGCCCGCTCTCACCGCCGGCGCACCCCTCCTCCTTAACGTCTCCTCCCCCAGCGCTTTAGGTGCTTCCTTCCTCCCTTGCGGGCAGATCCTCTAGCTCAGGTGCTGGCGCAGGCGGGCCGGGGGCGTGTGCCTTTTCCCTGTGTGTTGTTGAAAAACAAACAGGGAGGGCCGCGGGCGGAATGACCTCCCGCCTTTCAGCGCACGTGTGCAGAACCGTGCTCTCTGCCAGGTCCCTTCCGAAGAGCCGAGCTCCGGCTAGAGGCAAGTGTGTGCACACCTCCGGGAGTCGTGTTCCGATTCTTCAGAGTGATGATAAATGCTCAGTTTGTACATGATGATTGTATAAAGTTGACATGATGATAGGAGAAGCAGGTTATAACTGGCCCGAGTGTTTTCATAGAATGTTTTCCTTGCCGCTTGCCTAATAGTGTTCCACCAACAGCACATTCATTTCATCATCAGCATAGTCTTGAGCACATGTGAAGTGCGTGAACACAAGTGCTGTGGGGATTACCAGATTGCACCCTATCCACTTTCCTCTTCCTCTGGTGGACGCTTCCTGGTTTTCTCTAGAAAGGATGCAACAGATTGCAGAGAAAATGAAAAGTTAGACTTTTTGACTTCTCATATGGGGGTGTTGAGGGGGAAAGGGAAAACTAATATAGTCGTATAATTTCAGTAGAAAAAATTATCTTCTGCGTTGTACTGACTGTTAAGTCAGTAATGGATCATTAGTGGGCTCGAAAGATACCAGCAAGCCGGAAGCTTTATCTTAAAATTGTGGTGTACAGTGGCAAAATTTTTTTGGCACACAGCCCTCGTTTTTGTTTGTACCTTAAAATGACTTGTAGTGTGATTAAGGGGTGAATTTGGCCTTGTTCACAGTATCCTATTAAACTTTCTCAAGAAAATGCTTTCCTTTAATTCGGCCATTCCTGCTATGGACAATCTAGTTATTGCTAAGGTTGCCTCTTGCTAAAAAGCAAGATTAAATTCGTGAGTTTAAAACGCACTGCTGAAATAACATGACTTTTTAGTTTAACTTTAAATGGAACTGCTTGCCAAAGGCCATTCTACAAATGTTCTGCCTAGCATCTTGATAGGAGTGGAAGAAGAGCAGGCTGCTTTCCAGGAATTAGACAATTGAAAAACCGGGGGGGTGGGGGTGCAGGGGTTCAAAGCTTGAAGATGGTTGCTGAACAGGCATTGGTATTTTTTGCTTTCTGTTACCTGAAAGCCCTCCTCTACACTGAGTCTTGTTTATCATGGTTCTCATGCATATACCACTACTCTGTTTATCTTAGGTATTCATTTCTTATAAACCTGGAGTTAGGAAGCAGATTTTCTAAATAATAGCAGCAGCTGGTTACATAGGATAGGCTTTGGCCATCCTACTGTTCATTGGACTCCACACCTTGCTCAGACTTGCTCAGGTTGCCTTGGTTCTGAGATGATCCCCTACGGATGATGGAGACAGGAAAGTATCTTCATCACTCTACAAAGCAATTGGAATGTCAGGAATTAGCAGGTCATTTAGGATGCCTCACAACCCAACTGAGTGGGTTATCTTGTCCTTTGCCTCCTCTTTCTTTCCCTGTCATTATGGTGATGCTACCGCTCTGTCGTTGCCCAATAACTCCCTCTGTGTTTCTCCCTGCCAGTTGGCTTCTACTGCCTTATGGCCTCTACTTATTGCTGTTCCCACCCTATTTGGTTTTAGGATCTATGAATGCTTGTGAAAAGACCTCATTTATGTTTCTGCGGCAAGAGCTGCCTGTTAGATTGGCAAATATAATGAAAGAAATAAGTCTTCTTCCAGATAATCTTCTCAGGACTCCATCAGTTCAATTGGTACAAAGCTGGTAAGATTCCCATCTTGTGTTTGCAGTTTCAGTGGACTTGTAGGCTTGACTTAAGGTGAAAGCAAATACTTTTTTTTTTAACTCTTCAGTGGATTCAGAGCATTCCTCCTCTTTTTATGGGTATGTCTAGGCTTGTCCCCTGAATCCTGGACTCTACCAGTCCTTGACTTTGAAAAAAAAAAAAAAAAAATCAGAACTACACAGAAATACACACACTAACTTTATGATTTGTTATTGAATCTGCAGGATGTTATATTATAATAAAAAATATCTATCATGTGTTGATGGCTAGGGGTTTATGTATTTACCTTTAATCCCCTCGACAACTCTGCCCATTAGGCATTATTATCTCCATTTTACAGATTAGGAAACTGAGGCACCTACAGGTCTTTTGCCAAAGGCAGTACCACTCATAGTGGAGCTGGGATTCAAGCCCAGATTTGTTTCTTTCTACTATACCATGCTATAGTCAGAATGATAAAATGTATTAAAGGGTGTATATATTTTTTTAGTAAACTGAATTTATTTTATTGAAGTATATCTTTATCAAACACAAAAGTTAAAATCTTTTTTCTACCATTTATTTTATTTTTTTAAAAAAGATTTTATTTATTTAATTGACAGAGAGAGAGAGAGAGGCAGACAGACAGCGAGAGAGGGAACACAAGCAGGGGAAGTGGGAGAGGGAGAAGCAGGCTTCCCACCCAGCAGGGAGCCCGATGCGGGCTCCATCCCAGGACCCTGGGATCATGACCCGAGCCAAAGGCAGTTGCTTAACCAACTGAGCCATCCAGGCACCCTTTTTTCTACCATTTAAAAATAATTAGAAATTAGTGGAATCATATAAGAAACTATAATCTCTTCCGAAATATGACAGTGGAGGTGCATGCATATGTGGCCACTTAAACACAGCCTTTCTTGTTAATGTTATTAACTTACAAGTATTATTCTTTTAAGCACTATACATTTCAAACAAAAGAGTCTACCAGAGTTCAGTCTTAAATAGAAAAAAAAATTAGCTGCAAGATTTTTCCCAGTTATGATTCATGGAGATCTTAGCTTTTTTTTTGTAGGTATCATAGTTTGTAGGAGAAACTGATAGAACTTCAATTTAAAAAAAAAGCGAAAGAAGTGTATGATTGTTATAATATGTGATAATGAGATGTTTGCTATCTAGTTCAAATACGGGACAATTATAAATGTGGTTTAAAGAAGAGGCATTTGTTTAGGAACTGTGATGGAATATAAATGAGAACGTATAATTTTCTATGGAAGCTTATTCCTGTTTTTAAAATTCTTCATTAAAAATAGAATATGCTGCATTTTGAAATCTGATCTGTGCCTAAAATGTTGTAGGTGCTCAACTCTCTCTTGAATAAAGAGCATAGTTTTTCTTGCCGGTGAAAAGTAAGGGTTAAAGCAAATATCAGAATCACTTGACTTTGGAATGCTTTGTACTGCAGAAAGGCACATTGCTTGTCAAGAACAGCTTTTCAAACCAACGTATGGATTTACAGATTTTTACACTTTCATTACCCCTGGATGCCTACTAAAGACAGTTGTAGATAAAGTTCCAACAGAGCAGCCAAAGCAGACCCTGTATTATGGAAGGTTATTGAATAGTAGTGAAGTGTTTTCACCTCTGGCCCTGTCCTGCCATGGTGCCTGGCAGCATGACCTTGACAAAGTCATTTGGCTTTCCTCATTTTGCTCCGTCTTTAACAGGTGATTTGCCACCTTGAATTGTTAGGTAAATTAAAAACCTACATTTTCATGACTTTTGTTTTTGTTCAGCTCTGTTTAAAAGAACTATGTGGTAAATTATAGGCTTTTAACAAATACTTGTTGACTGGACATAAGCTATTAACCTGGAGAGTGCATGCTTCTAAAGGATAACCACCCTCAGCTCCAGCTGATCATTGCCAATGCAGAAACACTATCCAGATCATCTGATTTTTGTGTATTTATTTAAAGAAAAGCCACAAGTCTAGATTTTTAATGTAAAATCTCCCAATTTTGAAAGATTGCAACTAATAAAATTTTTTTTAAACACTCAAGGCCTATATATACGGCGTATAAGGTTTTAAAGCTCAGGTTTTAAGTTAGACTCATAGACTGATATAGGCGGGCCTCCACATTTTACTGAGACTAAGACAAGCTAAGTCATCGTCCCAGATCACATAGTTCATGGTAACAGACTCAGTTCTCATGACAATCAGCATTTATACTGTATAGTGGTAAATTTAAGAAACTGAAAAGCTATCTTAGAGTATAGAACTTAAAAAAAAAAAAAAGAAATAGGAAATCTTAAAATTATTATTTTAAAAGATTTTATTTATTAATTTGAGAGAGAGAGAGCGTGTTCACGCTGCACCAGCGTGTGCGCAAGCATGGGAAGGGGCAGAGGAGAGGGAGAAGCAAACTGGGCGGGGTTGGTTCTATCCCAGGACCCTGAGATCATGACCTAAGCCGAAGGCAGCCGCTTAACCAACTGAGCCACCCAGGCACCCGAAATCTTGAAATCCTTAAATTTAACCTATGTTTTTAGGAGAAAATGCACCTTCTACTACTTTGTGCCAGGCACTTTGCTTAAATGTGAATGGGTCTAAAAATCCTACTTCAACCATAATTTGTAGCACTATTCTAAATTAAAAGTTAAAAGATGTTAAAATTAAAAATACCTTTTTAGTATTTTCACAATATTGAACTTCCAAATTGTAAAAGAACAAATTTACCCCACTGATTTGCATTTTAGGTATATCCAGAGTCTTCAGGAACTTCTTGAATTTAAAGACAAAAGTGCTGAAGATGCTAAAACTATTTATGAGTAAGTGCACAATTTTTATACTCTTTAAATGTCATATAAAAAATATAAATGTATTGAGCTTAAACCTGCTGTTGGGTCACTTTAGGGAAATTAACTTTAGTTTCTCTCCACTCCAGAACATATGATAGTATATATGTTTATAGCAGCTCATACAGGTACGGCAAATACTGTACATCAGTAAATATAAGAAAAGACACAATTCAAGTGTGATGATCAGTGGAAATCTAGATGTGGCCTCGGTGCCATTCGGATGATAGGGGACTGGTGAGGACTCTTCACTTAGGGAAGAGTCACCTTCAGCTCCAGCGTGCCACCTTCAGCTCCCTCCAATCATTGCCAATGCAGAAACACTATCCGGATTGTCTGATTTGTGTGTGGGGGTTTAAAGAAAAGCAGTAAGTTTAGATTTTTAATGTAAAACCTCCCAGTTTTGAAGATTGCAACTAATTAAAAAAAATTTTTAAATACTGAAGGCCTATAAAAACGTGTCTGTGGGTCTCACTTTATGACCTCTGGCCTGTAAGATAATGGAAGTAATACAACCAATTTAATAACCAGCATACCCGAATTGATAAACCCGGGTAGTCCTCTCAGGCAATTATCTGCTTATTCCAGTGAATGTGGCTCAGAACTTAAAGACCACTTCTTTTGTTGTCCTCAGAGTTTATTACACATTTTTTTTTTACTGTCTTTAAAGATGATGGCAACATTTCACTTTTTAAACATGTATTGGTCTGAAAATAACATCAAGGATTTACTCTCTGCCTAGGTATGAAGCACACTGTGTATTTAATCTTTAAAACAATGCTATTGAGTTAATGCTGTCTGTGCACAAAGAAACTTAAGGTAGCATTAAAATCAAATAGCCAGCCAGTGGTAGGATCAGGATTTGAACCCAAGCCCTCTTAAAAATAAATGTTATGCTACAGAACCTTCTGAAGATGGTTAGTCAGTGCTGAATCTAAAAAATGAGAGCAATCAAGCAGAATAATACTCTTTGGGGTTTTAAAAAGAGAGAAGTGAAATAAAGGGGTGGACTAGAAATGATGAGTTTGTTGTTTTTGAGGAGTTTTGTTTGTATTTGGGATTATTAGTTTGGTTTTGAAGCAGATTACAAACTAGGAATTCCAAAAATATTTTGAGCCGTGAGAGCATCATTGGAATAAGTTAATAGTACTCAAGATGATGACTTTGAATGGGAAAGCACTCATTCAGAAGTGTAAATTCAGATAGGTATGTTACAAGATGGATTTTGTTATTTCATAATTAAGATTTCTTTTCTCTTTTATTTAGGTCTTTAAATTAACCATGCAATAATGTCTTCTAAATGACAGAAGTGGGAAGGCTGGATGACTTGAAAATTTTTCTTTTAACACAACAGTCGACTTTTCCTCTCCCATTTTTAAACTTAATAGGATCAACGAAATTAGAATTTCTTTTACTTTTCTGTTCTTAGTGGTTCTTTCTCTCTTGGAACCATAGGGAATAGTTCCCAAACAGGCAGGCTTTATTGGCTTATTCATCCTTATTCCTTACAGAGCATGTGTTCCCTAGAAGTAAGCACTCTGTCTTCTCTTAATGCTGAACGTCCCTGGAATACTGTCCTCATTGGGAGTGCTTAGATGATCTGAATTGATAATGGTTAAAGAAAACCCTTGCCATTTTTAGGATAGTCTTTTGTGGCAGCCTTACTCTTAGGAGTTCCAAGAAAATAAGTTTTAAAAGTTTTATTTTGGAGGTTTTTGTCCTGTCATAGATTCCATATATTTATGAGCTGAAATTTATTTAAATAAGCATAAGAAAACATACATCAATGATCTTTTTACTGAATTGGGGATTTCTTGCCTAGTATAGGTTAGTGAAACTTGGATTTTAGTATTAAATTCACTTGTCAAAACATTTGGCTGTTTTGACAAGTCAGGCTTGTTTAGCTTTACAGATACTGTGATTCGGATCAGGAACCGACACAATGATGTTATTCCCACGATGGCCCAGGGTGTGATTGAATACAAGGAGAGCTTCGGGGTAGATCCTGTCACCAGCCAGAATGTTCAGTACTTTTTGGATCGTTTCTACATGAGTCGCATTTCAATTAGAATGTTACTCAATCAGCACTGTAAGTATCCAGAAGTCAAGAGAAGAAGCAAAATAAAATGAGTATGTTGGTATGTTTTAAATTTATTTAGAAAACTTCCCTTTAGTAAACATTTAATTTTACTTTTTTGCATATTAAGTAAATTGCATGCAAAGGAGGTATTTTTATTGAATGTGAAATTTTTATTTTATTGAATGTATTGAATGTATTTTATTGAATGTAAAATACTATGTATTGAATGTAAAATATCTATTTACTGTTTGGTACCATTTAGAGAAACAGTCTTCAAATCTGGAAAAGGGCATTAGAGAGTTTAGCTTATTTTGTTTGTTTTTTTATTTTGATTTTTTTGATAGCTTTATTGTTTGGTGGAAAAGGAAGCCCAGCTCATCGAAAACACATTGGAAGCATAAATCCAAACTGCAATGTAGTTGAAGTTATTAAAGGTAAATATTTATATTTCTCCTTTCAGGAAGGATGCAAAAATCAAAATGTTCAGTGTTATTTCTTGCTATTAAAACAGTTATTTGGGGGGCGTCTGGGTGGCTCAGTCGGTTAAGCGACTGCCTTCGGCTCAGGTCATGATCCTGGAGACCCGGGATCGAGTCCCGCATCGGGCTCCCTGCTCAGCAGGGAGTCTGCTTCTCCCTCTGACCCTCCTCCCTCTCCTGCTCTCTGTCTCTCATTCTCTCTCTCTCAAATAAATAAATAAAATCTTTAAAAACAAACAAACAAACAAAAAAACAGTTATTTGTATCTTGAGATAAAATGTTAGGAGCAGGGCGCCTGGGTGGCTCAGTTGGTTAAGCGACTGCTTTCGGCTCAGGTCATGATCCTGGAGTCCCTGGATCGAGTCCCGCATCGGGCTCCCTGCTCGGCAGGGAGCCTGCTTCTCCCTCTGACCCTCCCCCCTCTCATGTGCTCTCTCTCTATCATTCTCTCTGTCTCAAATAAATAAAATCTTTAAAAAAAAAAAATGTTAGGAGCAAATGTGTGGATTTGAAAATAATTTTATGATGTTAATTGTATATTATATATAGGATGAATATTTTGTTGATACAATGCTTTCTTAGGCAAAGTATGGTGATACTGTGAGAGTGTTTCACTTCAAAAAGTATATAATAACCTTTACTAGGAGCCGTAATTCATAATAGTTTGGTTTGCATCTTTCCACACTTTTTTCTGTTATACCACATATACTCATACATATGTAATTGTTATTCTTACATTGTTTGTTTTTGGAAAATGGGGTGCTATGTATATATTTTTCTACAAGTTTATAGCCATCATTCCACGTTCAGTACATACAGACATACCTCAGGTTTTTGAATGGCTTAATGGGTTTATTACAATGTATTAATCCATCCTTTTGTTGCTACATATTTAGGTTTTCATTTTTTTTTTTTATTACCAACAATACTGCAGTGAACATCTTTAGATAGTGCTGACTTTGCTAGTATTTTAGAAAGCAAGATTCCTAAAATTTAAGACATTTAAAATGCATTTAAAATTTTCATACCTCCAAAAAAGTATCAAATAATGAATGAGAGTGTCTGTATCCTAAATTTTCACCAACTCTACATGTTTGTTACATGTATTGTAAATAGTTTCTTCACCTTGCTGTTTTTACTTTGTTTATGGTGTCTTTTTCTATTTGGATGTTTTTATTTTCTTTTAATCATATCTGTCATTTTTCCTTTATGGCTATTAGGTTTTGTCATGTCATACTTAAGAAGACCTTCCCTAAACAAAGATAATTAAAGTATGTTTTCTTCTATAGACAGTTTTAAATTTTCATGTATCAGTACTGTTGCCACCTTAATGCATGATATAGAAGTAAATTTATTTTAATGCTTTTTTTTGTTTTGATTCACACTAGATGGCTATGAAAATGCTAGGCGTCTGTGTGATTTGTATTATATTAACTCTCCTGAACTAGAACTTGAAGAACTAAATGGTAAGCCTGATGGTGTCTTTTCCTCAATGATTAGTGTTGTGATTATCTAAGAAGGAATGATAAGAAGAATTTAAATATGTCTTAATATAAAAGGGCTTTTCATCAACTTCTTTATTGAATATGAAAGCTGAGGGAGAGTAGTCATGTTAAGAGTGTGTGTGTGTGTAATTTAGTTGGATTCTGTCTGAAAAGCATTTTGGCTTCTTCCCTATTTTGTTTATATTTAACTGATAATGTTGATTCTTTCCTTATTTTTGTTTCTGTTTTTGGTTAGTTATAGAAAAAAAATGATGCCAAGAAAATTACATTTGACTGTTGTATGCACTTCAGTAATGTAGAATTCACCCTTTAAGAATTCTGCTTCCTGAGCAGTGAATCATTTTTGTATTGTTGAGGAAGTAAAAAGACTGGAGGTGTAAAGAGGAAAGAAAAATGCTCATCTGTTTGAGAATCTGTTTATCTCTGATGGTCTTTTCACCCGGACTAGTGCCTTTTGGACAAAAAAAATCAGATGTCTTGGAAGGAGGTTGATGAGTGTCACTGTGTTTCTGTGGGGGTGGGGTAGTTCGTAGAGGGAAAAACAGTTACTAAGTTAAGATGTCCCCTTAAGAAGAATAAAATTAAGTAGGCTTTTCCTAAGCTGTATTCTGGACCTTATAGTGGGAGAGCAATGGAAGAAGTTCTTCAATTGAAAATAGAATTGCTTGGTGTTTTTCTAAAGCCATATTAACTCTTTTGTTTCATAACAATACCATTCAGTAAAGAATCACAATGCACAAATGATAGTTTAGGAACCTGAACTTGAGCAGTTTCCAGGTGTCCCATCCATGTTTCCACGGGGCAGTTTATTCAGAGGAGAGTCCAATTTATTGGATGAATTAGAATTCTAAGGTATGGTGAGTCTTACTCCTTTGCGCTACTAAAAGTTGTTTTACATACTACCTGCCCGCCCCCTGCCCCTGCCACTGTATCCCCAACTGGGCTTCTAAATTTAATAAAATGTTTGAACGTAGAATTCATATTCCTTGATAAATTGATGCTAGTTTAATTTAATTCAGATCTGTATCCATAGAAATGCCTGAAATAAAACAGAAAACATTGCACATGGATGAAACATTTAAAAAAATGGCTTTAAAAAAATAGTATATTTACGTGAGTTGGACCATGGAACTTACAGACTTAACACTTTTGTTTTGGAAAGTAAAATTCTGACCTTAAGACTGAAAGTCCTTTTAAAAGACTCACCATCATAGAGAAAATGGGAAGCTGGATTGGCTAGATGGTTACGCAGGGTCACAAGAAGGACTGAAAACTCATGTTGTTGCCATCAGTTATAAATCTATGTGAATGTGGGGTCAAACACTAATACAGTGAAGAACTGGGGTGACAGTTCTCCCCCCCAAATAATACCACCCTCCATAGTCAATGTTTTCTTCTCATCACTACACAATATATTCTTAAAAATGCTTTAAGCACATCTCTCTGTACTTTTATATTTTTCTCTTCTGCTCTGTAGCAAAATCACCAGGACAGCCAATACAAGTGGTTTATGTACCATCCCATCTCTATCACATGGTGTTTGAACTTTTCAAGGTTTGTAAAATAGTATTACATAACCGTTATCAGTCCTTTCCTGAGGTTAGGGATCTGCTCTGAAAGTTAAGTACTCTACCAGGTTTTCCTCCGTTTCATTTAAAGATGTCATTTCATGCTCGGTGTCATGTCACGTTGCCGGCGATCAGCCTTTTGTCCACACTGATGGGCACTTCAGTGTAGTGGTAAGCTCATACTTGGAAGTCAGAAAGAATTGGGTCTGAATTCCAGTTCTGCCACTTAATCTCTGTGTGACGTTGGGCAAATTGGTCAGCCTTTTTGAGCCTACGTTTCCTCTTCTGTTAAATGAGGATAATACTATCCAGGTTATTATGAAGATTGGGAGTAGCAGACTAAGTGTCCAGTACAATGGCAGCTCAGTGTAAGTGCTCAGTAAAGTTCTGTTTTTCAAAACAGAATATTTAGAAGAATGACTCTCAATTTTCCACCCTTAGAAGACCAGAGTCCCACTATTATATGTTTGTGGAGTTTTTTGAGAAAGTCATTTATATTGACTTATAGGGCTTTTGCTATTATATTTGCTCTTTACAACAAATTTCAAAAACTAAATAAAATTATGCTAGAAATGTTAAGAGTACTTTTTTCCCCCAATAACACACCAATGACACTTGCTGATAGACAGAAAAGCGAGTGATAAGGACTGGTACAGGTCCTTGTGGCTGAAAATGACTACTCTAAATCAAGCCTATATAATCAGTCTCTTCCTTTAGTTACCATGTCTTCAGCCAGTAGCCAACTAGTAGAGAGCAGAGGTGGCTTTCAGTCGGATCATGAAAAAGAAAAACACACTGAAACACAGAAAATCTGACTGAATTCTTAGAACAGCAAGAGTTCAAGAATGCTCTTCTATTCCTAGGACAGCATACAAAAATCTTCCTATCAAAGTGGTTAAATAAATAAGCGATTGGCGCTTAAAGGATTAAAATTAATTTTTTCCTTGAAGTTTCAGTTACTAAAGATCTTATTCCCCATGATGCTTAATAAAAGAAATATGACTGTATTCTGTAATAGATTTTACATAGTGTCATTAATAATGGCTTTCATCTGAAACCTAATTTTATTAATAGCCTTTGGTAGAGACGATAGCATCTTTTTCTCAGGGATACCCAACCCTGATGAGTGTGCAGGGCCACACACTCTTATTTCCAAATTCAGTCCCATCTTTTGCCTTTTTAACTGTACCTAGTTTTATCAGTTTCTACTCCAGTGCTACATGTCATGGTATCTCTTAGTGTTTATACCATGTAGGCATTGTGTACCATGTATCCTTTAGGAATTGATCAAAACAGTTTTACAGTGTAAATATCCTTAGTTTCAAACTAGTGGTGAATTAGCTTAGTTTCTACATCATAATAAGACCATTGCAATGAGTGCTATACGAAATTTTTTTTTCCTTCAAAGTAATTTTTGGCAATTAAAAGGATTCTTAAAAATAGAGACAAAACTCTTTTCAAAAATAAGATTTGCTTGTTATCTACTAAATTATAAAAGTATTTGGATAGGATTTTTGGCTTCAATGTAAACTAGTCAAAGTGTTGAAATGCCTGGTTTTGGAAAATGAGCAGAATTTAATTGAAATCTTTAAATCAAAGTATCTCACAAGTCCTCCAAAATGGACAGTAATTTTTAAAATTCTTTATAATTACAAGAATTGTGATATTTTGGCATATTTCCAGCAAATTAAAAATTTTTAAATTTCAAGTCATGCATATATATTTGAAAATTATAATTAGTTTCTCTTTTTTTAATGTTGTATTTTGAATGGAACCCTAATGTATTTCAGAACGCAATGAGAGCAACGATGGAACACCATGCTGACAAAGGTGTTTACCCCCCTATTCAAGTCCACATCACACTGGGTAATGAGGATTTGACTGTGAAGGTAAATGCTTTCTGGCTTGTTTGTTTTAATTGATGTGCAGGCATGTACATAATTTCCTGAAGACATAACTTATTCTTGGGAGAAAGAAATCCTATCTCTCATAGCTCATCAGCACATTGCTTCATTTATCTGGGAGATTCTGGAAATTATCCCCTGAGTCTGTTTCTATTCTGGTCCATAATCCAGATGATTCAAGTAAAAGTAAATCCTGAAGACAGACAGTTTAGCAGTAATCATGAATATCCACTTGGATAAGTAAAAGCTAAAATATTTGAGTGCTTACAGTGTTATGTAGATAGTATATAATGTTTCATTTTTAAGCAGTGTTTTTCAATCTACTTTTATGTTGTTTCATTTGCTTCTCATAAAAGCTCCTTCCTTAGGAGCACAGGTAATCTTATTGTTGATTTTACAGATGAGGAAACTAAGACACAGTGAGTAGCTCATAATTACACAGCAAATAAATGCCACAGAACATGAAATCAGGCTCTCTGACCCCAGGCTTTTTCCACTGCATTGTTCAGATAGTCCACTTTCTTAGAGTATGATGATTCTCTTTTTTAAATAATAATTTTAAATTTTGTTTTAGAGTAATAAATGCAAAGAGTATAAAAAATCAAATACATTAGTTCCTGGCCATTTGTAGGTCACTCCTCAGTCTTTTAGTTATTTTTTCTGGGATTTATTGGTATATTTTTAAGTAGGATTCTGATATCACTACTTCTGAAATATAACAGTTTTCAACAGCAAATATTAGCTTTCTGTTAAGGTAGGTGAGGAGTTAGTCTGTTAGAGCACCTCCCCTCCCCAACCCAGCCTCAACTGCTATTTTCATACATAAAATTATAGACTGAAAATAATCATCTTGCAGAATTTGAAGACCATCTACTGTTCCTTATTTTAAAAGCATATAATTCAATTACTCAGCCATCAAAAAGGAATGAAATCTTGCCATTTGCAACGACATGGATGGAGCTAGAGCAGATTATGTTAAGCGAAATAAGTCAGAGAAAGACAAATACCATATGATTTCACTCATATGTGGAATTTAAGAAACAAAACAGATGAACATATGTGGGTGGCAGGGTGAGAGAGAGGGAAACAAACCATAACAGACTCTTAAGGATAGAGAACAAACTGAGGGTTAATGGAGGGAGGTGGGTGGGGGGTGAGCTAGATGGGGATGAGTTATGATGAGCACTGGGTACTACTGTATGTAAGTGATGAACCACTGAATTCTGCTCCTGAAACCAATATTGCACTGTATGTTCACTAACTAGAATTCAAATAAAATTTTGAAAAAAAAAAAGAAAAAAGTGTAGAATTCAGTGTTTTTAAGAATATTCACAAGGTGTGCTACCATGGTACTGTCTAATTTCAGAACATTTTCATCACTCTCCAAAAAACCTCCATACCCATTAGTAGTCACTCCCCAATTTCTCCTTCTCCCCAGTCCTTGGCAACCGCTAATCTGTGTATGGATTTCCCTATTTTAGACATTTCATAAAAATGAAATTCTATAACATGTGGTCTTTTGTGACTGACTTCTGCCACTTAATGTAATGTTATAGCAGGTATCAGTACTTCCTTTTGTGGTTGAATGATACTCTGTAGTATGGGTATGACACATTTTGTTTATCCATTCATCAAGTTGATGAACATCTGGGTTTTTTCCATTTTTGGGGTGTTAGGAATAATGCTGCCATTCATGTAGAAGTCTTTGTGTGAACATAGGTTTTCATTTGTCTTATGTATACACATAGGAGTTGAACTGCTTATAGGTAACTGTTTAGGTTTTGAGGAACTGCCGAACTATTTTCCAAAGTGACCTTACCATTTTACATTCCTGCCAGCACTGTATGAAAGTTCCAATTTTTCCACATCATTGTCAACATTTGTTAGAATCAGTCTTTTTGATTATAGCTATTATAATGGGTATGAGTGATATCTCACTGGTTTTGATTTGTGTGAGAGATAATGGTGAGCATCTTTTCATGTGCTAATTGGCCATTTGTCTATCTCTGAAGAAATGTCAGTTAAGATCCTTTGCTCAGTTTTTAGGTGGATTGTCTTTTAATTGTTTTAGTGTTTAGAGTTATCTTTCTATATATATTTTTTATTATAGATACTAGTTCCTGATAAGATACATGATTTGAAAATGTTCTATTCTGTGGCTTATCTTTTCACTTTTTTTTTTTAAGATTTTTATTTATTTATTTGAAAGGAAAGAGACCGTGTGTGTGTGTGTGTGTGTGTGAGAGAGAGAGAGAGAGAGTGTGAGAGGGAGAGAGAGCACATGAGCAGGGGGAGGAGCAAAGGGAGAGGGAGAAGCCGACTCCCCGCTGAGCAGGGAGCCTGATGCCGAGTTTGATCCCAGGACCCTGAGATCGTGACCTGAACCAAAGGCAGATGCTTAACCAACTGAGCCACCCAGGCACCCCAGTTTTATTCTTCTTTAAATGCTTGGTAGAATCTACCAGTGAAGCCATCTGGCCTGAGTTTGTGTTGTAAGATTTTGATAACTAGTTCAGTCCCTTCATTTAGTATCAGTCTGTTCAGATTTTCTGTTTCTTTTTTTTTTCTTAAGATTTATTTTATTTTATTTATTTATTTTTTTTTTAAGATTTTATTTATTATTTGACAGAGAGAATGAGAGAGAGAGAGAGCACATGAGAGGGGGGAGGGTCAGAGGGAGAAGCAGACTCCCCGCCAAGCAGGGAGCCCGATGCGGGACTCGATCCCAGGACTCCGGGATCATGACCTGAGCCGAAGGCAGTCGCTCAACCGACTGAGCCACCCAGGCGCCCTTAAGATTTATTTTAGAGAGAGGGAGGAGTGTGCAGGTGGGGAGGAGAGGTAGAGGGAGAAGGAGAGAAACTCAAGCGGACTCCGCTCGCTGAGCGGAGCCTGATGCAGGGCTTGATCTCATGACCCTGAGATCATGACCTGAGCTGAAATCAAGAGTCGGACACTTAACTGACTGAGCCACTCAGGCGCCCCGTATCTTCTATTTCTTCCTGAGGTAGTTTCTGTAGTTTGTGTCTTTCTAAGAATTTGTACATTTCACCTAGATTGTCTAATTTTTTGGCATAGAATTGTTTATAGTATTCACTCATAATCCTTATTTTTGTAGGATTGCTAGTAATGTCCCCACCTTCATTCTTGACTTTATCCGTTTGAGCCTTCTCCCTTTTTTCTTGATCAATCTAGCTAAAAGCTTGTCAATTTTGTTAATCTTTTCAAAAAACCAACTTTTGTTGAGTTTTTGCCATTGTTTTCTATTCTTTATTTCATTAATTTCCCCTCTAATGTTTCTTTCTTTTGCTTGCTTTGGAGTTAGTTTGATCTTTTTTAGTTTCTTTTGTTTGTTTGTTTGTTTCTTAAGGTGGGAATTTAGGTTATTCATTTAAGACCTTTTATAGCTATAAATTTCCCTCTAAGTACTGCTTTCTCTCTATCCCATAAGTTTTTTTATGGTGTGTTTTCATTTTTATTTATCTCAAATATTTTCTAATTTCTCTTCTGATTTCTTTGACCCATTGGTTCTTTGGGAGTATGTTGTTTAATTTGTATATATTTGTTAATTCCCACATTTTGTTCTGTTATTGATTTCTAATTTCATTCTATTACGGTCAGAAATATAGTATGTTTGATTTCAGTTCTTTTACATTTATTGAGACTTGTTTTATGGCTAACATAGGGTCTATGGAGAATGTTACATATCTTGGAGAATGTTTCATGTGTACCTGAGAAAAATGTGTATCCACTGTTGTTGGATAGAGTGTTCTATAGATAGTACTTAGGCCTACTTTGTTTATAGTGTTGTTCAAATCTTCTGTTTTCTTGTTGATCTTCTATCTAGTTGTCATATCCATTTTTGGAAGTGGGGTATTAAAATCTCCCAACTATTATTGAGACTTGTCTATTTCTCCCTTCAATTCTGTCAGTTTTTGCTTCATGTATTTTGGAGCTCTGTTGTTAAAGTGTATATATGTTTATGATTTTATGTCTTTGATATATTGGCCTTTTATCATTGTAAAATGTCCTTCTTTGTCTCTGATAATAATTTTTGTCTTAAAGTGTATTTTTATCTGTTACTTGTATAACCATCCCAGCTTTCTTTTGGTTTCTGTTTCCACAGTGTATCTTTTCCCAAGATTTTACTTTCTTTTTTTTTAAGATTTTATTATTTTTTCAGTAATCTCTATACTCAGTGTGGGGTTTGAACTCATAGCCACGAGATCAAGAGTCACATACTCAGCCAGTCAGGTGCCCCACAAGATTTTACTTTCAACCTGTTTATGTGTTTGAATCTAAAGTGTGTCTCATAGACAACATATGGTTACATTATGTTTCTTTATTTTTTAATCCAGCTGGCCAGTGTCCATCTTTTAATTAGGGTGTTCAAGTCAGTTGCATTTAACATAATTAGCGTTAATGTAGAATTTAGGTTTGCCATTTTGTTATTTGTTGTGTATGTATTTTATGTCTCTTCTGATTCTTTATTTCTCTATTACTAATGCCTTTTTTATTAAAAATGATATTTTCTGGTGTACCATTTTCATTTCCTTCTTGTTTCTTTTATTGTATTTCTTTGAGTTATTTTCTTAGTGGTTGTCCCAGGATTACAATTAACGTATTAATTTATTTATAACAGCCTAGTTCAGATTAATACCAACTTAACTTCAATAGTATACACAGGTTTTGTTCCTATATAGGTCCATTCCCTCCCCCTTCCTATCCTTTGTACTGTTATTGTCATGAAACATACATTTTTATACATTGTATGTTCCTCTACATAGATTTATAATTATTATTCTCTTAAGTTGTCTTTTAAATAAGGTAGGAGAAAAAAGTTACAAAAATACACCTACACTATCCTTTATATCTACCTATGTAATTACTTTTCCTGGTGCTCTTTATTTCTTCATGTGGATTTGATTTACTGTCTAGTGTTCTTTCATTTCAGGCTGAAGGATTCCCTTTAATATTTCTTTATAAGGCAGGTCTACCAGTGATGAACTCTCTCAGGTTTTGCTTATTTGAGAATGTCTTAATTTCTCTTTCATTTTTGAAGGACAATTTAGTTAGATATAGAATTCTTGGTTGATAGTCCTTCTTTCAGCACTTTGAAAATGTTAATCCTACTGCCTCTGGTCTCCATGGTTTCTGAAGAGAAATCAGCTGTTAATCTTACTAGGATCCTTTGTATATGATGAATCACTTCTCTCACAGCTTTCAAGATTCTTCTTGGTTTTTGACAGTTTGGTTATGATTTGTCCAGATGTGGATCTCTTTGAGTTTATTATACCTTGACTTTGATCAACATCATCTTTTTATTCAAAACTGGGAAATTTTTAGCCTTCATTTCTTCAGATACTCTTTCTGCCTCCTTTTCTCTCTCCTCTTCTGGGATTCCCAGTATATAAATGTCAGTACACTTGATGGAGTCCCACAGGTCTCTGACACTTTTTTCCTTCATTTTTTCCCCCATTTTTCTTCCCTTTTTTCTTTCTGTTTCTCAGACTGTATAATTTCAATTGACTTGTCTTCAGTATCACTGATTCTTTCTTCCACATGTTCAAATGTGCGTTGAGCCCTTCTGAATTTTTCATTTCAGTTCTACTTCTCAACTAGAATTTCAGTTTGGCTCTCTTATATAATTTCTATATGTTTTTTTATTGCTCTTCTCTGTTTGGGAAAGCATCAACTTTGTACTTTAGTTCTTTAAAAATGGTTTCCTTTAGTTCTTTCAAAATATTTAAAATAGCTGATTTGAAGTCTTTGTTTAGTAAATCTAAGTTTCCTCAGATATAGTGTCTGTCGATTCCATTTTTTTCCCTGTGCATAGGCCATACTTTCTTGTTTCTTTGCACCTTTTATACTTTTGTTGAAAATTAGACATTTAAAATAATACAATGTGACAACTCTGAAGATCAGATACTTCTCCTCTCTCCAAGATTAGTTCTTGTTTGTTTAGTGACTCTTTAAACTATTTCTGTAAAGTCTTTATTCTTTAATGTGTATAGCCACTGAAGTTTACTTGGTTGGCTTAGTGGTCAACTAATGATTGGACTGAGAGTTCCTTAAATGCCTGCCATCTCCCAGTCTGTAAAGGGACTCCATGTGCATATTGGGTCACACTTTCAACACTCAGGTCCTGTGTGTACAGAAACTCAGTCAGTCAGAAATGAAAACTTCCCTGAACATGAACATAGCCCTGGGCATCCACATGACCTTCTAGATTCCCAGGATATCCTTGAGCTTTTCTAAGCCCCTAAGGACATCTCATTCCCTAGTTTTTCCTGTTAAGCTTTTTGGTTAGTCTATTATTTGCCTTAACTGTTGTATACTGCCCTAGGCAGCCTTCACATTAATCAGTTATCTCTAATTGTTTTTGACAAATGTTTCTGAGGATGGGAAGTGGATGCATACAAGACTTTTTGCATTGGGGAGTGCAGAATCAGGCCAAAGAACAATAGCCTTCCCAGTGGCTGCCAGGCTGCAGGTTTCACTCTGAGTCCATGTTATTGATGGGGGTGGAAATGGGGGTGGGAATAAGGCAAGTTAAAATACCACAGAGTCCATTGTTTTTCTTGACTAAATGCTCCCCAGATTGCTGCAAGCCTTTGGTTACTTTCTAGAGTTCTGAACAAAGTTGATTCTGACAGTATTTGTCTTTTTCTTGGTGCTTTGATGGTTAAGACCCTTTTCCTTTTTCCACTATTTTTGCTGATGTAACTCCTGCTATTCCTTTTGAGAAGACTTATGCTTATTCCAATCCCCGTTCCTTTGTATATGACCAGTTTTAAGTGTCAGGTTTTGTTGTTTTGTCTCTTTTAACTAAAGCCTTTAAGATCTTTTCTTCAGCTCTGTTCTGAAATTTCATAATGATGTGACTTGGTGTGGGTCTTTTCTTACTCATTGAGCTGGGCCCTTTAGAATTTCCACTGTGTCCTTGGTACTTTCTTCCCTACTGCTTCATTTTCTGATAGTCCTATTTGGAGGATGTTGGACTTCATGAATTGATCCTCTGATTTTTCATATCTTTCTTCTCTTGCTTTTTATCTCTATAAACTTTTCATTCTACTCTGTGAGATGCCCTCAACTTTGAATTCCCAACTCTTCTATTGAATTTTCATTTCTATATCTTATAAATTTCCAGGAACTTTCTATTTTTTATTATTCCTTTTTTATAGTATTCTGTTTAGTTTTATCTTCTTTTATCACTCTGAGGATAATAATAGCTGTTTTTTAAAAAAAATGAATATGCGTTAACTCTCTACACTGTTTCCTCTGAGTTTCTTTTTTCTGTTTATCTCTCTTGGCTGTTCATTTAAAAAGAGTGATGCACAAATAAATATATGGCAAATACCATCTGTTTGCTAAAAAAGTAATGTGACTGCATCACTTTTTTTCAGCCCAGATGCTAATGTGTGTCTATTTTTTCGTTAGTTATGTGTCAGCTGCTTGCTCATTAAGGTTTACTTGATTCAAAATAAATCCCACATGTCTTCTGCTTTGGGACCTCAGTTGTGCTACAGCATGGTCTTTCTCATAACCTTTTCCTGTTTTGTCTTTCATGTGATTTTTGCATGTCGGTCTGTAGCTGTTTTCTTTTACTTGTGGTCATCCATCACAGCATGGATCAAGATTCACCAAATTCTTAGACACTTAGCAGAGACTTGGCCTGTGCTGGTGGACAGGCTTTGTTTGGGCAATCTGTCTCTTTAGTTCAAGAAAGTTTCATAATGACCCAGCAGTTCCATTCCTAGGTATATACCCCAAAGGAATTAGAACAGATACTCAAGCAAAAATTTATACATGAAGGTTCATAGAGGCATTATTCATAATAGCCGAAAACTGGAAAGGCTGAAATGTCCATCAACTGATGAAGAGATCAATAAAATATGGTATAGCCATCTAATGGAATATTGTTGGGCCATGAAAGGAAATGAAGTATGGGTACCTGCTACAACATGGCTGCCACAACACTAAAAAGATTACA
The DNA here is from genome assembly GCF_011800145.1 of Mirounga leonina. NCBI lineage: Eukaryota > Metazoa > Chordata > Mammalia > Carnivora > Phocidae > Mirounga > Mirounga leonina. The sequence goes on along the minus strand of NW_023270377.1, from coordinate 58,534,734 downwards.
CTAAGTGAAAGAAACCAATCACAAAAAGCCACATATCATACAGTTCTATTTATATGAAATGTCCAGAATTGGCAAATGTATAGGGACAAGAAACAGATAAATGGTTGCTTAGGGGTCTGACCAATAAAGAGTCCAGGGTTTCTTTTTGAAGTAATAAAAATTTCTAAAATTTACCTATCTATGAATATATTAAAAACCATCGAGTTTCATACTTTAAATATGTGCATTTTATGGTACATGAATTACTTCAATGAAGGTACTTAAAAAAAAAAAAGAAAGGCTCATAAGGGTCTGGAACAGACTGTTCTCGAAGCCCCTGTGAAAGCCCTACCTGTATTAGGCTCTGCCTCCATATATTGATCTTCCTCCACACATCTGAGGTCACATGACTGAATCTGCTCTTGTTAAATGCTTGCTTTAATTTTCTTCAGTAGAGTTTTCATCCCCATCACTAGTACTAGATTTTCAGGATCAAGGTTTGCTTTTAACCTCTGTCTATAGATACGTAGAGAGAAAACTAGTGCTGAATGATATGTATTAAAAAGTCAACAGGGTGGCATATAGTTGAGTTTTTAAATAGTCTTTATATAGTCTTTCTTCCCATTCTTTTAGCTTTTTCAGATTTTTGACATTTTCCTCCCTTTTTCCCTCTGCTAAGAATCCTGTGAGAGAGTTGTTTTTTTCTGGCCGATGACTCCCACTACTCTTTTAGATTTGGTGTTTGTGCTATATTCAGTAAATAACATAAATGTTATAGCCACATGTCTTTTAAAATGTAAATGTCTTGGTTCATTCCCTGTTGGTGATTTTACAAACTTGACATTGAGACTTCAGGAGCTCTGGGTTGAGTTCAGGGTTAGTAAATCTCCTGCCTTGAGAACTGTCAACAAGTTAGTGGTTCATTTCCCTTGGACCTGAAATTCACACACATTAGCCCAGGGAGGCCATTATTATGGGGAACAGGAAGTTAGGGATGGCAACTCTTGGTTAGATGACATTGAGAGGTGGTGATTTCATACACTAAAGAGAAAACTTTAAAAATAATTGGCAAACTTCTCTTTCTCAGCCTTGCTGTTGACATTATTCCACACCACCCATCTCTTTCATCTCTTCACATTTCCTTGGCATAGGCTTCTTCTGATGCTTCTAGATTTTTTCTTCAAATTATCTTAATCAGAAATATTTTTGTTTAATTTTCACATATGTTTCTCAACATATTTGTCATCAGACTGTCATTCTTCTTAAATATGTACAGACCAACTATCTGTCCCTCTCTCCCATTAATCCCTCCTCCCATTTTTCCAAAGAACTCAAATCCTCAGGCATAATATCATCTGTTAAAATTCCCTTGGAAACTCTTTCGACCACTTTAAAAATCTACTCGTTCCAGTTTATTGGGTTTTTGGCTGCAAAGCAGAGGAGGTTACTTTTATCCGTTTTTAACTACATTCTTAGGGTTAGTTTACCCCCTTCACCTCTCATAAAAGGACACTTCTCAAAGTCACCTCTGTCCTTTCTGCTCAGCTCTCTGCTTTTCTAATACTGGCCTCTAGCTAGAAATTACTTCTTGTTTCATACAAGATTGCTGTCGTCTTTCTGGCCGATGGTTAAGGAAAACCAGGAAATATTTATTGAAGTCTACCTTTTTATCTTAATATCTATTCTAATATATTGTTTACGTAATATTTATAGAACACCCACACTTCTTACTCATGTTACCAGTAAATGTGCAGCAGAATATTAAATTAAAGGATGAATAATTAACAAATTGATGGATCTCAGAAAATACCCAGAGCTCTTTATTAGTCTTACGAAAATAAATCTCTTCACTGGACTTTGAATTCATAGCCAAGAACAATTTCAAGCGTGCTTACATACAAGTTCTGATTAAAGTCTTTTATATTTTTATACTGTAATTTTCTAATTGTGGATGTATCCGAGGCAAGCCATCAAGTGGTACTTCATCTATGTCATTTTCATTATGAAAGTAATACACATGCATATTGTAAAGATATTTAAAGACCTGGGTGGCTCAGTTGGTTGGGCGACTGCCCTCGGCCCGGGTCATGATCCCGGAATTCTGGGATCGAGTCCCGCATCGGGCTCCTGGCTCAGCAGAGAGCCTGTTTCTCCCTCTGACCCTCTCCCTTCTCATGCTGTTTCTCTCTCTCTCAAATAAATTTTAAAAATCTTAAAAAAAAAAGAAAAAAGATCATATAAAAACTCAACGATAAGCCATCCAGCCTGTTGACCTTTTTTTAAATAATGCTCTTTTAAACTTATTTGTGATCAAGTCTTTGATTTTTTTTTTTTTTAAGATTTTATTTATTTATTTGAGACAGAGAGAATGAGAGACAGAGAGCACGAGAGGGAGGAGGGTCAGAGGGAGAAGCAGACTCCCTGCCGAGCAGGGAGCCCGATGCGGGACTCGATCCTGGGACTCCAGGATCATGACCTGAGCCGAAGGCAGTCGCTTAACCAACTGAGCCACCCAGGCGCCCCAAGTCTTTGATTTTTTATTTCATTTTTTTAAGTAGTCTCTACGCCCAACATGGGGCTCAAATTCATGACCCCGAGATCAAGAGTTGGTTGCTCTACCAATTAAGGCAGCCAGACACCCCCAGCCTATTGGCTTTTTAATCATTCAACACTATCTAGCCATCTACCAATTTATTCATTCATTCATATATATGTATACCACACGCACGCACACACACATTAAAGCAGATTAGTTTGTATATTAATGTTACAGATAATAGAATCAACTTAGATTTTGTGACAAAGGAAAATGGCTGTAGTAGATGAGAATATGAACTGTATAATAATTAAAACAAGGCCACGTTAACTGTAGAGGAAAACAGAATGAAAATAGTCTGTAAATAAATTACTAAGTTCAACCCACCATATGATTTGAGTTGAGAAATGACATTAGAACAGTACAAAGACCAGTGTACTTTGTAAACTCAGCAGAAAGTTGTCTGGGGGTCTGTGCTGCTGAACAATATTGTGTGGACCTCTCTCCTGCCGGTACCTACAGTTCTACATAATATTTCATGGCTTAATAGTTTTCTATTTTAGAATGTGCATTAGTTTACTTAAATAGTCCCTTATTTAGGTTATAATCCAGTTTTAGCTATTCTACGTAGTGCTGTGATGGATATTCTCAGACATACTTTGCATACTTCTTTGATTATTTTTTTAGGATAAACACCATTGGGTCAAAGGGTTCATGCATTTTGAATCTGACTGCCAAACCGCGCACCAGAGAAATGAGTTTACATCCAAGATAGACTTAGTTTATGCCCCATTCTGTGCTCACTGCACCGTTCGTATACAACCAGTGAATACACAGAGCCATAGCACTGACTCTGTATTATGATGGAGCTTATTATGTGTTAGAATTGTCCATATTGGAGGAGTTTGAAGAAGCCTACCAGTGAAGAAAATGTTTACACTCACAACTTGGATTGCATGGTACTGGTTTTGAAAAGCAGTACTTTCCTTGGGCACCAGGGGGGCTCAGTCTGTTAAGCGGCTGACTTCGGCTCAGGTCATGGTCTCAGGGTCGTGGGATCAAGTCCCACCTGGGACTCCACACTTAGTGGGGAGTCTGCTTGTCTGTCTCCCTCTGCTTCTGCCCCTGCCTCTGCTTATGCCTGCATGCTTCTCTCCCTCTCAAATAAATAAATTTAAAAAATCTTGGAGGGAGGGAGGCAGGCAGGCAAGCAATAAGTTAAACTGTGACACTGAGTGTGTGTTGGTGTTTTGCTGTGTATGGGACTTGGTCATTAGGCATGATCCTTTCTCACCTTAGATGAGTGACCGAGGAGGTGGTGTTCCTTTGAGGAAAATTGACAGACTCTTCAACTACATGTACTCAACTGCACCCCGGCCTCGTGTTGAGACATCCCGAGCCGTGCCCCTGGTATGTGATCAAGAAATAACAAAGTGTAAAAAAAGAAGAAAGAGAGAATTGAGTGTGTTTCTGTGAGTTGCCAAAAAAAAAAAAAAAAAATGAATACCAAATAAAGCAGTTCAGCAGTTGCGTAAGGTACCCGTGAGGGAGAAAGGAAGCTATTAGAAAAAACACTTTCCTCTGAATTTAAACAGCCTTTGGCTCATTTCTTCTTTTGATTGAAAAGAGCACAAGACAGGGAGTATTGTTTCACAGTTCCTGTTGTCAAGCCTGATAGTGATATGCCAGTAGTTTGATGCAGTTAACCACATTTTGATTTACTATGTCTAACATGAAGACTAAGTTACTGGTTTTGCCAGCATTTTTGGTCAACACTGGTTGAATCCTCAGTGTTGATTTTTTTTTCCCCTCAAGTACTTGTAATTAGAAAAATTTCATAATCTAGACCCAGAAAAAAGACTAGAGTTCTGATCGCTTAATTGCCAACCTGGAAAAGGCTCAAATTATATTTGTTGTGGTGGTATTTTTTATTGATCGCAGTCACCTGTTTTCAGGTTTCATGTGATCAGCTTTTGAATTCACTCCATCCTTGCCCTCTAAGCCCTAGAAAAGCACTTTGCCAAATCTCTGACCTGTAACTTAGGGGGAACTACTCTTCGGACTTTGAAACTTCTCTGGCGTAGGTGCTGGAGTTACACTATAACATGATGAAATACAGTATAAATGCAGTATGAATAAGAATATAAAATAGATTGATCTATTTTAGATTCTTCCTAAGAAGTTACTAGAAGGACTTAGAGTTGTACCTGTTACACAGCACAGATTCTGTAACTAGAACTGTAATCTAGTTCAAGTCTTATCATACTTTTAAAATGATTACACCAGGACCGTGTCTCTCAAATTGAGGTAGATATGCATCCATGCACCAACAGGCAGACACGGTCAAATAATAACCATGAGCACCTTCTTAGATTCTGATTTTACTCTAAGAAGTAAGGGAGGGTTGGGATGTTTAAATTACAGAGCTGTGGGCAGGGATAGGACAGGGATCCAGGGATGGCAGCAGGAGAGCTGTCACCACCCCGAATCAAAGGGAGAAGAAGTTAGCAGAACCCAGAAGGGACTGTAACAGAGCAGCCCCTTATACTCAAGTGGTCTAACCCCAAGGGAAGTAAACCTCAGCGGGAATGAAACGGGGGAATGAATACCCTGACTTGACTCCCTCTGAACTCCTACGGGGTTCCCCATTGGCTGGACCCACTGGAAGCAGAGGGCAGGGGAATCTGTTGATAGCATCCTCCCAGGGCAAGGAGTCACGTGGAGAATGGATAGTTGATTTGGAGGGGTAAACAGAAACTCTGATTAGAAAAGCCAAGTAATAAACAGCAGAGGTAGATGAAGCCAAAGCCTGCATTTATAAATAGCACTCTGATTCCTGAGTCCACATAAGCTCTTAACTGAAGTGTTATATGTAGTATCATAGAACGTCTGGCTTAGTGGTAAAAACTGTTTTCGTACTTGTCCAAATGTTTTGCTTTGTATTAAAGAAGTTGTAGGATTTATTTAGTAAAGAAGGCCATTCAGGGTTCTGGAAACAGGATGAACAAAGACACAGAAATGAAAAATAACATTTGTTTGAGGAACTTAAGAGCTGGCGATTTGGTCCAGCTGGACTAGAAAGTGGGAGGCAGAGACCTGATCTGATGAAGTCTTGAAAGTTCTTTTTAGAAGCTTGAATTTTTATCTCAGGGCAATGGGTTGGGGATGGTAGGTAGGTAGGGCATGGTATTAATGGTGATGTGCTTTGTAGGTTTTTAAACAGGGTAGTAATTTGTCAGTAACAAAGTGGACTTACTACTGATCTATCCAGGTTCAGAACACAGGCTGGAAATTCATGGTATGAAGTCAAGGGATGTAGCTCTGAGACTGCCAACAAAGCTTTTTCTACTCTTGCTCCTAAAAGAGAGAACATGTTTTATGTGATAATGCCAAAAGCAGTATTGGGATACCCTAGAGCAAGGCAGCAAAGAAAAGCAACGTGCTGTTCTAGATATACATGAGTCATTTTATAGAAAAAAGAAAAATGAGTTTTAAATGACCAGAGGGGAGTCATCTAATGTAGTACCCCAGCTTGGCTTCAGCTTGATCCGTATTAGTGGTTAGGTATTAATGATCTCTTAGATGCAGGCTCTGATAGCCCTAGGATACTCAGAAGCATTTATTTTAACTAGAAAAGTATTTCACTGTGTGGCTTTCTGAGTAGAATTTCACTTTTCTCATCAAACAGGCTGGTTTTGGCTATGGATTGCCCATATCACGTCTTTATGCCCAATACTTCCAAGGAGACCTAAAGCTATATTCTTTAGAGGGCTATGGGACAGATGCAATCATCTACATTAAGGTAATAACTGTAGTCTTTTTGATTTAATGATACTTTTTTTGGTTATAAGAAAAGGTGCCAATGTCTAGCTGTAATGAAATTTTCTTCTACCTCATCACTATTAAAATATAAGAATATGGTTTTTACATATGATCTCATCTATTTTCACAAATGATCTCCTTGACTGGGGGAAGGGGCACACTCTCACCTGTAATGATCAGGACTATGATTGTTAACAGAAAAAAAGTCGGGCTGAAGTGGGGAATCATAAGTTACATACCACACAAATTTAATTTTAATATAAAACACACAAATGGCCATTGATCCCCCAATCTTTTGATGTACTGCAGGGTCTTTTCTTTGTACATGAGTCTGCAGATTCAAGTTTCAGTTGTCTTTCCTGCAGAAGCTATACTTAACAACGCATTGTTTTGATTTATTTAAAGAAACAACCAACTGCATAATCTTTTTTGATTTATAGGTAGTCCTTTATAGATGTCTTCTGACTCAGATTTGACAGCAATCTTCATGTGACTTTCCTTCAGGAGTCTTTCCAAAGCATTCATCTTGGTTTTCAAAGAACCTCCCCTGACCCCCTCCTTTTTTTTTTTTTTTCATTTTGTTTAAGCAATACTTGATTAAATTATATAATTATAATGACAGATGTTAAGTGCATAAACAGATTTGGGAACAAGCACAGGGGACTCTTGGCAAGCCTATAGCTCACCTGGTGGGAGCAGAAGCACTTTGCCTGCTGGCCTGTGATGTTCCCTGTGTTTATCAGAGTTCAGCATATTTTACAGTGTTCGAGAGCAACCGAGCCCCATCAGCCCACTGGATTGGTTAAGCAGTGGGCTGTTGGTACCTAATTTAGTGACTCAAGTTTCTTGTTCTGGCCACTAGATGGCACCTATTTTATAGGAAATGGTGAAGACTGTATAATGGAAAAAATAAGTTTATCCGAAAAGGTTAAATTCTTTCAAGATAATAATCCTTTTCTTTTAAGCCATCTCAATTGTGAGTAACTTGAAAAGGGCAACATGAAGGTAACATTTTTATCACCAAATGTAACATTTTTTATCTAGCCCATTGATCAAGGGGTTCTGGCAGTTCTGGCATAAAGAGAATACACAGGTGAAAGGTTTTTAATCCACTTTGGAAAAAATAGAAGACAGGAATCTTATAAAATCATTAAAATCAGGGGCCTCCTGAATGGCTCAATCAGTTAAGCGTCTGACTCTTGATACCAGCTCAGGTCTTGATCTTCAGGTCATGAGTTCAAGCCCCCATTGGGTTCCACGCTGGGTGTGAAGCCTACTTAAAAAAAAAAAAAAATCATTAAAATCAATGTCAAAGACTTTCCTTACCATTATCGGAATGAAATTTCCTGTTCAGTATTTTCTACATCTTGGGGAATACCCGTGGCTTAAGGTCAGAATCCTACTGAAATATCTTAACTTGAAGAAGATAGGGAGGAACATGGTTTATCTCAGGTCCCAGCGATTTGCAGGAAGCTGAAATAGAACAGTGAATCAATGGTAATGATACGTTAGAAACATGAAACGATGCACAATGCAGATATCCCATCCACTATACCTGAAATTGGTGGCTCTAATAGCAGGAGCAGACACAGGATCAAACCCAAGGCCAAGAATTTTTCAATCAAAAGCCTTAGACATAGTTTTGTGTTTATTGATAATATTATTATGATGACTTTTTTAAGTCCATGACTATGCTGGAAAAAATATTATTTCTTCTAACAAATAATTGAAATAGATTTCATGAAATGATTTTACAATTATGTATATTACGGTGCATATGTCAGTTTTTATGCTTTTACACTTAAATGACTTTTTCAGTTAACCAACTTCTGTTCTGGGTCATGTTTTTATAAGACACATCTCCTACACCTGTGTAAAATTTCAATCCAGCAGCTTCCAGGCTGGTTGGACAATTACTGCAAACAAAAAAAAAATCAATGTGCATACCACGCAGTGCCGTACACTTAGTAAATAATGCATTGCAAATATGTACACTGTTTCAAAATGTATGTAGATGGTGTGAATGATTAGTAAAATACAAATCCAATAAAGCACTCTTTAATTTCGAGTAACCTTTAGACTTAGGTCCCACTTTTTCTTTCAGGCTCTGTCAACAGAATCGATAGAGAGACTCCCAGTATATAACAAAGCTGCCTGGAAGCATTACAACACTAACCATGAGGCCGATGACTGGTGTGTCCCCAGCAGAGAACCAAAAGACATGACAACATTTCGCAGTGCCTAGATACACTTGGGACATCTGGAAAATCCAAATGTGGCTTTTGTATTAAATTTGGAAGGGGTGACGTTCAGAACTACATTATACCAAATACTTCCCATGTTATTTTCAAAATTAACTATTTGGGTAGAATAAATGGAAAGTGAATTCCATTTATGTCTGTTAAACTTCCTAAAAGATGAAATTGTACCTATTTTGCACTTATATTTTCACAGTTAATTGAACATATTTTTAAACAACTGTAGTTTGGGTCAACTTTCTTCTTTATGGTAGACTTCAGAAGCATGGAACTCTTTGGGTTTCTACAGAAAGCTCTGTGGTTTTTAAAAAACTTTTCATTTATGTGTGTTAGAAACCTTTTCTTAATGATCCTGATTAGCTAGTTAGCCATCCACCTGTCCTTTGGAATTCTGCCATCCTTTATTAATGTGTAATGACAACTGTAATAAGATGGTCTTCGGATGTACCAGTGACTAAGTAGAGAAGTAAAGCGGAAAACAGTTGCCCTGTAAACAGCACCAGCCACCTTTCAGCGTCTACATGCATCATATTCACTCTGAAGTTGATTTTTCATTTTTTAATTTCACTGCAGAGCATTGTAATAGGTTCCCTGTGGAGCTAAGCCAAGATTGTAGGCAATCTACTCTGAATGTGCTTGTGATTAATCCAGGGGGAGATTTTTATACTAAAAACAAACCAGCAGCTGCTAAAATTCTAGAGAAGAAATTAAGGTCAAAGCAGTGAGTCCACAAAATTGAACTATCGATTATTGAGATTACCTGGGGGAGCTTTTGAGAGACAGAATTTTTCTCAGTCTTACTCCAGACACAGAGAATCAGATTCTCCATGGCTGGAGCCCAGAAATCTCAATTTTTAGAATGCTTCCCAGGTGAATCTGATGCCCCACCTAGTTAGGAAACCACTCTTTTAAAGTAAGTCATGATACCACATTTGCTAAAGTAAGAGAGATCTTTAGGTTTTGATTTTCACTTATTGCAAGGTCAGGCTTCTAGACTCCAGGAGAGACCAGCACTCTCAGCCCTGCTGCAAAAGCAGGAGACAAATTGACTACATGAGAACACTCAGGTAACCGAAGAATCAGAACCGTGAGTGCACAAGTATTGATGAAGAACATATATTTTATAAGAAATATCTAGACTTTGTTATCAGGAAAATTTCAACTAGGGCTTTTCAACAATTCTTTGCATTCATATGGTGATTTGTAGCTTACAAATACTTTGGTATAATATGATAACTCTATTGGGCTTTATAACAGATACAGAGCAGGTGGTATCATCCTTGTTTTGAGACTCAAAGTGTGGCCTAAAGCTGTACAGAATTGGAGTCAGGGCCTGAGCTGTCTCTGCCGATCGCTGTCAGCCGCTGAGTCTGGGAGACCGTGAAGTTAGGAGACTATGCTGTTAGTCATACCTCAGCTTTTAAGGTGACAGGGAAATATACTGAAAATAAATTTTAAAGTAAGATTCTAAATATTTAAAGAACAGCTTTACTACTTAAATGCGGGAATTTTATCTGGAAAATGCATTGGGTTGAAACACCTCATTCTCAAAAGGATTACGTAAGTTTAATAATTCTATATAAATTTGTAAATCAGAAGGGATGGAAAAGGACAGTTAGTCCAGGATCCTCATGTGAGAGGTGATAGTCCTGAGACTCAGGGTGTGTGGTTTGCCCAGGGCTTCTTAGGTAATTTGACCAAATGTCTGGAAAAAGAGATCTTTTACCCAATCTATCATTCCTTAATTATGGATTTTATGAAAAATAATAGGATATGCTAGTGGATGATTTAGATTAATTCAAGGTATTGCAGTTTTTTAGCTTTAAATTACACTTTTTTGGTAATGATGAAATATTTTATAATCCTTTGAATCAATACTTTCTTTCCTAAATGAGACATTTGTACAACTGACATAAACTTGATGTTTTACTTATGAAACACTTCCCCTCTCCCCCCCAAATTACAGTTTTTCTCTGTTTATGAGCTAAGAAATGATGTTTTTAAAGCAAAAGTGAAATGTGTTCCTTCAGCTTCTTTTTAAGGTATAACAGCTTTCTTACTTTGTTATGTGGTAATGGACAGAAAATTACATACAAAAATATTGGGGGGGTAGCATTCTCCTCAATGGTTTCAAATCATTGTGCTACCTGGTAAGTTTTTAGATTCTTACACTGTTTTGTCCACCAGCATTTAGTGTGATGCCATGTAGATATAGAAGTATACAGAAGGATAAGAAGTGGATACTGAGTGACTTTTTTTAATAACCTGGGCATTTAATAAATGTGCCAACATTTTTTAAGAAGATTCGCAAAATACTCTGCCCTATCCTTAAAATGCTGGCTGGCTTTAGATGTCTTCATACTTAATAGTGATCACTTTCTTGCACTGTGAAGTTTTTACATGAAGATGTTGAAGTAGAAGTCTACCATATTATTTTATAAAATGTTTTGTGTGTGGCAATAAACTGAAAACATGGATCAACTCTTATTTTGAAAATTAATTGGGTCAATTTAGGGTTTTTTAAATATAATTATATTTTTTAAATTAAAATCTCTCCCATCATCAAGGGTCAGTGTTCTATAAACACTCAAATAGTTGTACCTAGATGGCTCACACTGAGTCTCGCTGTCTTCAGTAGAGGAAATGTTTGGAACTTGGATTTCCAATGTGTATATTCTAATGGAGAAGGCAAGGCAAGAAGTAAAATTTGTATGGTTTGAGTTATCCCAGATTTTCATTATCCAAAACCCACCGACTTACTGCATAAGTGAAGATCTTCTGTGATTTTGAAAGGTTATATTAATGTGCTCTTTGAATAAGTTTTCACAATATAAGTAACTGTAGGAAAGGTCTTAATTTAACTAGCCTTACCCTCTGTACCAGTTGAAGAGTCAGAACTAAATCTAGTCAAAGATAGATTCCTGTCTTTATTCCTAAATAATGGGACATGACTACAACTTCCCATCATTGTTAAATCCAACAAGCTCCATAACAAACTCCATAGAAAAACTGGGGAAACAAACTACTAGTGTTCCTGTCCCTTTGTGGCCTCTAAATGGCTAATCAGAGAGGAAGCCAAAAATCAGTCAACCAGTTTCAGTGTGTGTCTTCAATTCCTTTGTCATAATGTAAAGTTTTAATAGATAGGTAATCAGGATTGAGCTTAGCTGGTTTGCAAACAGGGCTTTTCCTGGAGGAACATTTCATCGTATGGATTAACTTCTGACCCCAATGATTAATCTTCTTACAGCCAAGCCCAATGCTTGAAAAAAATACTATAATGAGGTGTGAAGGAATTTATATATTTCAAAAAAGAACCTACGCTGGTTTGCTTAGTTCAGGCATCCTAAAACTACTGCCCCTTTGTTCTGTTTACATGTTTGGAAAGAATTAGACAATACCATGCACTTTTTCCTGGAGACTTCATATTTCTTTAGTGATTGCTAACCATAGGATTTTAACAGGAAAAGATAAGATTGCCTGTTTTGTTTCTTTAATTTACAACGTGAACCTTAATCTGTATTTATATATATAAGAACAGTGCTTGTCACTTAGTAAACACAATATAGGTGTATATTATTATCATTCTTATTAATACTCTTTCCTCATTGGGGCCAATATTGTACATGGTTATACACAGTCCAACTGTAATTTTAAAAAGTTTTTCAGCAATGAGGTTGCATTTTAGTGGGTTTGGAATGTGTTTCTAGGTCCCTTCATTCTGATGCAAGATAGCCTGTTTTTCCTGCAGAACTTTAGACCTTTTTTCTTATCTTGCAAAAGCTGTTGTTTTTATTAGGGAATAGTGAACAGCTATCTCTTACTCTATTAAATTATAGATTTTTGAGCAAAAATATACAAGTTTCATTCCAGGAAGGTAAACCAGAGAAACTTCATTTGAATGTTACATTCATTTGGGAGTTATTTTCTGAAAGTCTAGAAGTGCACTTCCTGCAGTTGTCACATAGAATATTGTCAGGAATTCTGTAGTTTTGAATGGAAATGTTGACATCAGTTTCTAATACATTTAAAATGGTGAAAATTTCCTTTCAGAAACAGTTTATGAGGGCAGGACATTTTTAAAGTTTAATTCAAATATAAAAGGCCCCAGTATTCTTGCCATGGTTGTATACTTTGATGTCTTCCATTATAGAATTCAAAATATAACAGTTAATAGAGTTATAATACTGTGTAAAAATATCTATTTGTCCAAAAACTTTAAAAAGTCCATCTGATTACATAACTGAAATAGAATGAGAGAAACCGAATGTCATTTATTTTATTCTATTACAGTATAAAAGTCATCTGATTTGGTAGGAACTATTTCTTTTCATCATTTACTCTCAATATTTCCAGTAATGCCCAGTACATAGGAGGCCCTTACAAGCGTATGTTCTGTGAATGCGTAATGAGTCATGAATTCAACATGTGCCCTTTCTCAAAATGATAGCTCACACAAAAATGAATCAGTACAATAAAGAAAACTATAGGTAGTAACCAGCACAAGAAACCTAGCAAAAGGACAAAATACAGAAGAAAAGAAGTTGAAGGAGTAGCAAAACTGCACTACTAAACCTATGGGTTTCTTTCAGAGTATCAAGCTGTAAATGAGCAAAGGCATTTCGGGTAGGTGTGGCAGCAAGTAGCCGGAGGCCGTACCTCCGGGGAGGGATACTGCCAGAGAAATCAGTGGCAAGGCCAACCAGGGAAAAAAGGCCCCAATGAACAGTATCTAGATAAAAACAAGAAGATATAACTACAAACAGATTGAAAATAATCGTAAGAATACCATTAACTTTATGATCGAAATTTTGAAAATGTAAGAGAAATGGATTCATCTAAGAGATATTGGCAATTTAAATCAACCAATAACTACTAAGGGAATCAGTAATCCTAAGGACATCTCACCAAAAGACAATTTAAAGGTGAATTTTGGGTGCCTGGGTGGCTCAGTTGGTTAAGCGACTGCCTTAAGCTCAGGTCATGATCCTGGAGTCCCAGGATTGAGTCCCACGTCAGGCTCCCTGCTCAGGAGGGAGTCTGCTTCTCCCTCTGACCTTCCCCCTCTCATGTGCTCTCTCTCTCTCATTCTCGCTCTCTCAAATAAATAAATAAAATCTTTAAAAATAAATAAATAAATAAATAAAGGTGAATTTTATCAAATTATCAAGAAGCTGGTAATTCTGATCTTAAACTTTCAGAGAATAGAAAAGAAAGAAAGCCACCTAATCAATTTCATAAAGTTTGTAAAATCTCAAAGCTAAACCTGATCATGCACAGTGTGGAAAATTAATTTATACACTAATCTTATGAACACAGAGGAAAAGTTTTCCAGTAAAATAGCAGCAAACTGACATAATAGTGTATAAAAAATAATGCATCACTAAGTGTGGCACTTCCCAGGAATCCAAAGATGTTTCAATATCTGAAGAATTTGTGTAATTTATCATACTACAAGTTAAAATTCGGACAGAAAATACTATTTTATTATTTTGAAGTAGAATTTAGTCATAATTACAATTGCTTGACTCACTATACAGGCCACTGTTGGATGTTACAATAAACCGTGGATAGTGGTAGTCAGATGTAAGACATACCCTGGAATTGTCTGTTGGGTTGAGTCCATGTTAGCCCTGCCATGGAAAATGTAATTAGTACTATGTCCAGAGCCTCACCATTTGCCAGGTAGAAGCTCTAGCCTGGGGATTCCTCCTCCTAACTCTGGTCCGATACTTTGAAACATGGAAAAAAGAAACATCCAATGTCTTTGTATTTGGGCAAACATAAAGTTTATAAAAGGGCCTAGTGTTTTTGACAAGTACATTTGTTTGATAAACCTTAGCCTTTCTCACTCTGGAGTAGCAAATCTTCATTTTGGAGAAAAGTCTCCCTTTCATCTCAAAATCAATTAAGCTTCAGCGACCAACAAAAGCAAACAATAGGAACGATCACCAATTAGGAACCATCAGGCAATTGCTCTTTTTCTGTAGTGCACAGCTGACCTTGATCTTTGTTATTGATCAGGGTATGTTTTCACAAAGACTTAGTTAACAAATGGAAGGTACAGTGAAGTCCTTGTAAGCAATGCTTCTCAAACATCAATGTGCACAAGAAACACCTAGGGATCTTGAGAAAGCACAGATTTCTGATTCAGCAAGTCTGAAGTGGGGTTTGAGATTCTGCATTTCGAACAAGTCTCTAGGTGATACTGATGCTGCTGGGCCATGGACCACACTTTGAATAGCAAGGGTGGGATAAACTGCTATCAGTATCCCAAAAGACTAACTGAAGAGATTAAACCAGGTGCAGTGTAAGTGGGGAGCCAGATAGATCTGGTAATCTGATTCTAAGAGTATTAAGAAGGGCTAGGATGGATCCATTCCTGATACTCCGAATACTTGGCGGGTGTACCCATGACCTTGAGATCCAGTCTCATTAGTTAACTCTGGTAAAATCTGGGTTAAAAGGATCTTACCCAGTGGAACATGTAACTAGTGAAAGTCCTGGTTAATGCAAGGAAGTGATGCCCGTGTGTAAAGTTCATCTTCATATTCATTTCATGGGAGATTATGGGTGATGACAGCAACTTTTGGTGGATAATGATAGTTTCACTAACCTCCTTATTGTCTGCTCCAGGCAATAAGCAAAGTCTTCTGGTAGTGGGAAGCACGGGCCCAAGTGCTGGCACTGACAGCAGTGTGAGATAGACAGGACTTGGTATAGTGTGAGAAAGACAGTGACTTTCCCTGATGAACTTGCATGTGGATCTAGTCTCCAGGGTATATAGCTCTTGACAGGGCACATCAAAGATAGCTGATAAGACCTCTTATACCTGTGAAGGTAATTTTTGCAGTAATTTAGCAGATGATGCAGTAATTGAGCATAATCTAATACATGACTGTCCTGTGAGTGGGTGACTACTGAGGGTACAGTGAAGGAAAGTTAGTTTATGACCTGGCTGGAAAAGTGGGCTGTCCTTGTCACTATTAATGGGTAAAAACGTTCAAATCGATATGTGGAAAAATCCTGCTGAGGTTTTGATTGTGGCATGTTAAATCTGCAGATCAATTTGAGAATTTATATCTTGACAACACTGAGTCTTTCAATCTACATATCTCAATTTACTTAGATCGTCTTTGATTCCTTTCATCAGCGTTTTGTAGCCTTCAGCATACAGATCCTGTACTTTGTTAGATTTAAATCTACGTATTTCATTTTTCAGAGCTAATAAAAATATCCTTTAAAAATCTTTTTGTTCTCTAATTTTTCATTGCTAGTACGTCCCCCTTAAAATCTCCAGTACATCACCTCAGAATAAATCATGGCTTCTGAGTTTTACTAGAGATAGCTGAATAAGATAGTTTCCCATGTATTCCTTTGGTCCTTGATGTGGTCTTCATTATTGAGTAAATGGCAACATGTCCAATCAATGTCATGCTGCCCAAAGCTGACCATGCCTGCCTTTCTAGTCCCCTCCATTTAGACTATCATTTTGACTTCACTTGGAGGGTCAGCAGTATAATTTCACTGTCCTGCCTAAGGGCTGTTGAAATTTTCTTGTCTTGTGCCACAATATGGGGTGGCCAGACCATTTCTCTAGTTCTGTCTTTAACTGGGATTATCTTGGAGCTTTATATTGATCATGTTCTTATCCAAGCATCATCAGGGGCATCGATCTCTGATGCCCTTCTGTCACTCACCTCCATAATGACAGACAGGAGATGGCTTATTAAGCAAGTATAAGGTTCAAGGTCTCAGCCCTCAGCTATTTGTAGGTGTCATGCTTGACATTTCTTGAGGCTTTTAGAGAAAAAATTTGCCTCTATGGACTCCTCTCTTTAAGAAGGAAACATGAGGGGCGCCTGGGTGGTTCAGTCGTTAAGCATCTGCCTTCGGCTCAGGTCATGATCTCAGGGTCCTGGGATCGAGCCCCACATCGGGCTCCCTGCTCTCCAGGAAGCCTGCTTCTCCCTCTCCCACTCCCCCTGCTTGTGTCCCCTCTCTGGCTGTGTCTCTCTCTGTCAAATAAATAAATAAAATCTTTAAAAATTAAAAAAAAGAGAAACATGGGCAGGGGCGCCTGGGTGGCTCAGTGGTTTAAGCATCCGACTCTTGATTTTGGCTCAGGTCATGGTCTCAGGGTTGTGAGATCAAGCCCTGCATTGGGCTCCGTTCTGGGCATGGAGCCTCCTTAAGATTTTCTCTCTCCCGGGTGCCTGGGTGGCTCAGTCGTTAAGCGTCTGCCTTCGGCTCAGGTCATGATCCCAGGATCGAGTCCCGCATCGGGCTCCCTGCTCAGCGGGAAGCCTGCTTCTCCCTCTCCCGCTCCCCCTGCTTGTGTTCCTGCTCTCGCTATCTCTCTCTCTGTCAAATAAATAAAATCTTTAAAAAAAAAAAAAAAAAAAAGATTTTCTCTCTCCCTCTGCCCCTCCCTCCACCCCCCTAAAAAAAAATCTAGGAAACATGGGATTGGTTGGCCCATTTAGTTACTAGCACACCTTTATTACACTTCCCAGCATCTTACTCCAGTCCATCCATTTGGTTCTGTGTCAGTCTTCTACCTATAAGTGAGGGCCACTCGGGGCACAACACAGGAGGCACAACAGGAGACACAAGACAGAAGTGAATATCATAATGCCTCCTTCTATTCTACTCTGAGCGGTCAAGGACACTGAAGGCCTTTGTGTAGGATACACATGCCTACAGGAGCCTCTGAGCTTAAAGATATGCATGTAGACCTACATAGACTACTCATTGGTCCACCCTCTCTATCTGAGTCAGTGCTCTGTGCTCATTAAAGCTGCACCTAATAGGTTTCCTTAGATTTTAATATTAATCTATGTCCCATTAAGGCCAATATTAACTGTTACAAAATAAAATCACCCACTTTGCTTTTCTCTAGCCAACACAGGGGTGGGATCTGTGGAATGATATTTACTACCTGTTTGAAAAGAAGTAGGTGAATATCAGCATGTAGAAATTCCCTAACCACCCACTCCCCTCAAGAACGTGGTAGATGCCATAACTTGTACAGTCCAGATCACCATTCTCCCCGAACCCTATGTGCCACATTACACACACACACAGTTTGTGTGACCATAAAACTCTTTACTATTATAGATAAAAATCATTGACTTCTGTGGATACCCCAAAGATGGCATCTCTGGTGCCCCTGCTTAGTCCTATGTCTAAATGGGCCAATGGTCAATCATACTTCCTGGGAATGTGGTGCCTGGGGAGGTGAATGCAGGCCAGTCTAACAACAAATGACAGATTTGAGTATACAGTCTAATTTGGAGTACATAGTCCAAATATTGATTTGCCCCAAGCAGAAATTGGGTACTGTAGCAAAACCAAGCTTTTGCCTGCATCATCTGGGAAGTAAAAGGTACAAGATCTCCTCTCTCTTAGAACTTAATCAAATTCTCAGTCAGTGTCCACAGCATCCACGTGGCAAGGATGATGTAATAAATGCTTGCTATTCTTGTGGTAGCCCACCGTCTTTTGAAGGGTCTTTCTGTATCTTAGTAAACCTCCATGTTGCGAGTATTGCTCCCTTAAGTCTCCTTTGCTGCTAGAATACAGACAGTACCTTGGGTGTTGACAATTAGAAACATATGCAACGTGAAGGACAAGCTCTGTGCAGTTTCCCATATTGCTGGCGTGAGCTGTGGCACCTCTGTCTTGCTTTCAGAAGAGGGCATCGTGGTTGCAAGGTCAAGTTCCTGAATCAGAAATGGCAACAGTGCTGCTACTGGGAGATGCTGCAGTGAAGTCGAGTTCCCAGGTTTCTCAGGGGTGACAGAAGAGTCGTGATTTTTTTTCTCCCCCCCTCTTTTTTTTTAAAACTTTTTTTTTCTTGTCGAGGTGAAATTCACACAACGTAAAACCGTTTTCAAGTGCGGTTCAGTGGCACTCAGGACATTCACTCTCTATCTAGGTCGTACAACCAACACCTCTATCTAGTTCCAAAACATTTTCATCACCCCACAAGGAAACCTTGCATCCATTAAGCAGTGGTAGTTTCTTTCTCATGTTAATTTTTGTAGCATGGTTTGGGATATTATTCTTGGGAACTTACCCAGGAGTTCTTTTCTACAGTGGTATAATTATGCAAGAGCAAAAATATACAAGGGTAAGTCTATAGAAACAGTTTGTGCCTAAATTAGCTCTTGGACATATTGTCTTCAAAGGAATGTTTCAAACCAGCCAGAGACTAACATCAACATGCTTATATTTTGAGTCTATTTTCAATTAACAATCCAAAATAGTAAGTGCATTGGTTTTTTATGAGTTTGGAAATAGAATCAAACAACTGTGAAAATATAGTTGGGTAAGTCGTGTCTGCAGTTCTGTCCAAAACCACCGCGGGTCACCTTCTCTCTAAGGCGCAGTTTGAACCGGTTGAGGTATAGACTTGGACATGCCTCCAGCTGTCTTGCACCCCTCCGCCTGCCTCACACCAAAACGAGATGTGCTATTGCCCCAGGGCAAGCCAGCTCTCACTGCGTGGGTGGTGCAATCACTGCAGCCCCAGGCCGTCAGCCAACGCCAAGTTCCCTGTTCCTTCTGACTACAGGGATGGCATGAGATGGCAAGGGCAGGCACGTGATGGCAAATCCAAAGGGCGCTGGGAATGAGGTTGGCCAGACTCCAAGTAGAGGTTGGTCCTGTGTCTGGCATAGCAGGGCCAGCCCTAGAGGAGTAGTTTCGGCAGGAGCCCACCTCAAGCACCTGCAGGCAGCAGGGGAAAGAAGCAGTGGGTGCAGGAGGAGCAGTGAGTGAGGGAAATCTCAGTGGGGGAATAATCACTGGCAACTGACATTTGGAAGCTGTAGCTTTCATTTCAGGACAGTCCCCATATCCAGTGGATACTCACCCTCCAACGTGTTTCTTGGGCAATTATCTAGAAAAGAATATTTTTTAAAAGAGCTGTGTTCAGTGTTAGACTTCAGTTGTTCAAGCAGTATCATATGGTTTGTGGGTTTTGTAGTATAAAGCAAAGTCTGAATTAAGGATCATTAATAGTAGCCTACTTAATACGTGACTCAGCTGAGGGTGAGGCTCCTAATGCAAAATGATCGAATAAAAGGTAAATTTAAAAGTCCCATCACACTAAATTGTGCAAGTGTTTATGACTCTTTGTGCTCTTAGTCCGTCCATGGAAAACCAAATCCATAGATTTACCAGTGGCTATTTTACCACCCCCAAACTTATTTTTTATTCTTTTGAGTTTTATCTTTTCACTTACTCAATTTTCTTCTGTTTGATTAAAATCTCTACTGTTCTTCTCTATTATATGTTACTCATTTTTGTGTGAGGCACTTAAACCCTTTGAAAAAAATTAAAGTCTATTTAATTTATTATTGTTTATCTACTGAAATATATTTTTGAGTGCCTACTGTATACCAGGCATAATGAAAGGCACTGGGACAAAAGGATGGCTTTTCCAGGTCACAGAATTAAATTTATCTTTCTCCAAATCATTTAATAGCCACTCAGTTGATTGGGTTTCATTTTTAGTTAGAAAATTTGGAGGGTCAGGGCACCAGGGTGCCTCAGTTGGTTAAGCATCCGACTCTTGATTTCAGCTCAGGTCATGATCTCAGGGTCCTGAGATCAAGTCCCATGTGGGGCTCTGTGCTCAGTGCAGAGTCGGCTTGTCCTTCTCCCTCTGTTCCTCCCCCCACATGCTCTCTCTCTCTCTCTCTCAAATAAATAAATAAATAAATAAATAAAATCTTTAAAAGTAAATAAATAAAAGAAAGAAAAAAGAAATTCTGGAGGCTCATAGATAATTGGATATTTTCTCTCTTTAAAAAAGATTTTACTTATTTATTTTATTTTTAAAGATTTATTTATCTGGGGGGAGGGGCGGAGGAAGAGAGAATCTCCAGCAGACACCCTGCTGAATGAGGAACCCCACAAGGCTCTTGATCCCACAATGCCTGGATATTTTCATAAATTACATTCAACTGTATAATTTTGAATTTCTATAATGAAAAATCACATAAGTACCAAACCATGGAAGGTTATTGTGACTTATTACAGCAGGCAAAACTAAAAATATCCTTGCCTTAGAATCTGTTTTCTACAGGGGTAGAGTTCATAATGGGTGTTTTTGAGATACACTAAATGTACTTTTAATTTCAAATCAGCAGATAGCAGCACTTGATTTCAATTTGAGAGAAAGTTACAGAGGTAGTCTATGTAATGTTATGACAAGTACACTCAAAGCCTCCAGAAAATGATTCTTAAGGTGAAAACTTAACACATTCAAATTGAAGATACTCTGTTCTGTTTTAGAAGGGGGAACATAGAAGTACTTTGGTCAAGTACCTTTAATTTAACAAGGTAAAAGATACCTTTTACTACTCTTCAGTGTAAACAACTGGACTTTTTCCTGTTAAGGAGCATATAAAGCACAATCTGAAATTTTATTTACTATAATGGAAAGAAAATTTTATGTTTTTCTCTGATTAACTTTTCTCAGGTGGATTCTAAATAACATGAATTTGATTTACTGCAATTTGCAATATGAGTGCTGCAGGCACGAAATTATCCACTGAACTCTTTAAAATAAAGACCACACAGAAGAGGTTCTTCCAAACAACCCAAAGAAGTAAAAGGAAACATTCCTGTGTGCTAGGTTTATACAACGAGTATATGCATATTCTTAAATGCTCAGCATCATTGGAAAGCATGGCTATTCTACTGTTCATGTTTATGGTATTATCTCCAAAGGAAACTGAATTATCCATTCAACAAATGTGCTAGGCCCTGTGCTAAATACACAGCTTCCTGACATTGAGTACAAGTTGCCATAGACATTCACTTTCAATTTCCAGCTGAATGATCTCTTGTCCAGCTATACTTTTATTATGATTTCTGTAATATACTATTTCAGGCTTAGGTCCATTCAACAGCGGCTCTGTTTTGTTTTTAATCGTATATTATTTATTTATTTTCTTTTAAATTTTTTTTCCATTTTTAAAATTTAAATTCAATTAATTAACGTATAATGTATTATGGGTTCAGAGGTAGAGGTCAGTGATTCATCAGTCTTGTATAATACCCAGTGCTTATCACATCGCATGCCCTCCTTAATGTCTATATTTATTTATTTTCAAAGTAAGCTCCACAGCAAGTGTGGAGCCCAGTGCGGGGCTCGATCTCATGACCCTGAGATCAAGACCTCAGCTGAGATCAAGAGTCAGACGCTTAACCCACTGAGCCATCCAGGTGCCCCAATAGTGGCTCTTCTTGATTTGCCTTCCCTGAAATGGGTCTACTATGTCACTGATTAGTTGCCCCTTTTGTTCCATAGTTATCATTTGACAGAAAAATAGGCATCCAGTGTGTTCAGGCATCCCATCCCCAGCCCTGTGAGGCCCCCTTCAGAGCCCTGAGCACCAGGCACACAACACCTCCTTGGGGGTCCCAGCACCAGCCACGTGTGCTCCTTGTTGCACCAAGGGTTTTGTAGCCTCACATCTTTCCTTTTGTTCTCCAGCCTTGGATGGGACTGAAAAATTACTTTCTTGAAGGCATTAATCTTTGGGCCACCTCACAATGGCCTTGTTTTTCTTTCAGTTTTCTGTCATCTGTGTAATCAATTCCCCACATTAAATCTCCTCCTATTTGAAATACGTAATTTCCGTCTTCATTATTCTCTCTGACCAATACAGCTGTAAAAATAGCAAACATGTATCTTAAGCATTATTTCAACAGCAGAGGAAGGTTTTTATTTCTTAGGCTCCATGTTTGATTTCAAGTGAAATACTCGATAGGATCTTGGGGTTTGGGTGGCAAAAAATTGAATCATTTACTTTTAATAATTTAAAAACAGGGCCAAGAAAATCAGAGATTTAGGGTGGAAGAAGGAAAAGCAAATAAACCCCAACATTGCATTCAGCACTTCTTTGGATTCATGATTCCAAATGTTTGGTTCATGTCCATTTAACAAGTTAAATCCTGAGTATCAAATACTTTACATTCTATAAATGTAAATGTAAAATCAAATTACTGCTCAGATCTTCACATTATATGTGGCCCTCTCATTGAGTGTTTTCCTCTCTCCCTTCAAAATAGCCAAAAAGGGGGAAGTGGAAGATACAAGCTTCCAGTTATGGAATGAATAAGTCATGGGAATAGAAGGCACAGCATAAGGAATACAGTCAATGATATTGTAATAGTGATGTAACAGAACAGATGGCAGCTACACTTGTGAATATAGCATAATCTATAAACTTGTCAAATCACTAAGTTGTATACCTGAAACTAATGTAACATTGTATATCAACTATACTAAGAAAAAAATAGCCAAAAGGAGAATCACAAAATACCAAAACTCAACCAGGATGAACTAGATAATTAATCTGCATTGTCCTTTAACCATTACAGAAATGGAATATGTAATTTAAAAGTTTACAAAAAAGAATCTCCAGGCCCAGATAGTTTTGCTAGAGAATCCTACCAAACGTCAAGAAAAGTCAACATCAGTTTTATACAATCTTTTAAAAAAAAAATAGAAGAGCAGGGAACTCATTTTATAAGGCTTGGATTACTCTGATACCAGAACCAGACAAACAGTACAAAAAAAGAAAACTAAAGACCAATACCTCTCAAGAACTCAGATACAAAAATTCAACACAATATTAACAAATCTAATCCAACAATGTGCATAAAGAAGTACATAACATGAAGTATATACCATATCAAGTGGGATTTATTCCAACATGTAAGACTGGCTCAACATTTAAAAAATCAACATGATCCACTGTATAAGCAGACTAAAGAAGAAAAATCATATAATAATGTCAACTGACACAGAAAAAGCATTTGACAAAATCCATTCACATTCAAAATAGCCAGGGTCCCTACTTGGGATCTGATAGTGTTGACTCCACACTTAGGCAATTTTACCCATCCTTAATGCTCCCCTATGTAAAAACAATGCTTTCATATCTTATTTTGTGAAGTAAGAGGTTGGATTTTGAAAGAAATACATGGGTGAAAATTGTATAAATCAAACACAGATTTACTGCATCATAATTTTCCAAGCTGCAATTTAAAAATATCCTAAGAAAACAGTACTTTTCTGAATAAATAATGTGGTTGGAAAGTTCATAATTATTCCTATGGTATACACTTTGTTGGAGCTAATAAGTACAATAATATTTCTGTTTCCAAGATCCACCATTACACATTAACATTTGAATGAATACATTCATTATATGGCCAGGATAGCAATTTCCAGTTCCAGTACTAATGTACTTTCTGGCTAAAGTTGGAATTCTTAAGAGCAATTAACTAATTCATGAATTAATATTGCTTAGATATCAACCCTCTAGAACTAAATGAGATGATGTATGTAAAATGCTTAGCACATTTCCTGCCGTATAGTAAGTACATAATAAATGACGGGCATTAGTATCAGTACTGTAAACTAATGATGTCATGAAGTTTTCTACATTGATTACAGCCGTAGGTAAATTTTTTCTTTAAAAAATGTAAAGCATTTTCAAGCTATGGATAAGTTTCTCAAATGCAACATCCCATACACCAGGAACACTTTTATGCTTTTGTAAATCCGATTAACTCTGTCAATTAGAAGTTTGACTAGAAAGTAGATTTTCTCCATAGTGGATGGACTTCAGCATATACAGGCTGCGTGTGCATGTCAGTGAAAACACATACTGCCAGGCAGTGCTTTAATTAAAGCGTTTGCTACAGAGAAGTTGTGTCATTTGGGTTCTGTGCAACACAGATGCTGAGACAGAGTTACAAAGGCAAAGGTCTAGTGAGGGTTACCTAGAACAAAATTTAGAGATGAACTGGGGAGGAAGCAATATGGGACAGGAAGAACCTTTGACCATGATGCAGGCCTGACAGTCTTGATTAAAATAAGGGGCTGGCTAGGAGCAAAGATTGACCATGAGGACCCCCACTCAGGGCAGAAATGGCTGGTACCCTCTCCACACTCAGTCATTCACTGTGTGTGTGTGGCGGGGGGGGGGGGGGGGGGCCCTACCGGGGAAAGGCGGCCTTAACTTAAAAAAGTGAAGCCGAGCCAGAAGGTACCAACAGATGGAGCATGTGGGCTAACTGCATCCTTTACAGCTAGCCAGGAAGTCGCTGGGGGAGGATCTAAGCAGCACATCTCCATGACTTCCTCAGAACACATGCTGCAGAAACATATAGAAGTAAACTTCCTATTTGACCTTTTCTTGCTGCCTTTCTAGTACTCATCACTTTCTGTGTTAAGCCTCCATGTTAGCATGACTTTCACCACTTCCACGCCGCTCTCAGGCCCAGGGGAAATCATTCTGCTCCTCCCCAAGTTGCACTGGGGAGAGTTAGGATTTGTGAGGTTGTCCTGGGTTGCCTGGATACACCACCTAGACACTTCACTCATTCTTCTTCCAGGCATAAGAAAACTCTCATGCCTTGCCTCTTTCCCAGGGGTACCCACATTCTTCTCTGTTCTTGAATTTCCAAACTTATTGAGTGTTTCTCCTCTCTCTTCCTCCAGTCTGAACAAATTTATGTAGTTCAATAAATCACAGATGAAGAGGAAGGGAAGCAGGGGGTGTGACAGGATCGACAAAAGCAGACCCTGACTGCAGATAACATAATTTTTTCTCCATCTAATTTTTATGGCCTGAGTTCCCTCTGGGCCTAGAATATTTTTATGTCCAAAGGCACAAGCTTTAGAAATGTAAAAAGCCTTTTCTTTGCTTTTCTGCTGTAATAACCTTCCCCTGAGGCAATGAAGGCATTGACTAAATCCATTAAGAGCAAAGAGTAAAGGAAACTCAGAAAGGAAAATCTTAGGTAACATTTCAAAATATTATCCTGTCACAATTAACACCCAAGAATCCTAACAGGACCTGTGGATGAGGTCAGTGAAACTTTGTTATAGTCTTTGATCGTTTAGGGAGAAGGGAAAAAGACCAGATGATCAAAGTCAGGGGAAAAAAATCTCCATTTTTTTTTTTTAAGTCAGAAGAAAGAGGATGCTGCAAGTCATAGATTGGTAACCAAATGTTCCCATTTATCTGGGAAAATTCCAGACAAAACTCATCTCATTTCCTTTTTTTTTTTTTTTTTTTTTTTTTGGTAGTTTGTCTTAGTCAGGCAAAGGCCTTAAAATAAGGTATCTGGACTGCAGGAAATAATTTGACAGTCTCCAGAGATATCTCTATGAATAGGATGCAAAAATGAGGACCAGAAAACAGAGAAGCTGGTAGATTTGTAATACGATGAACCAGTATTCCCAGTGTGAACTGGAACATGGCCAAAGTCAAGTGGTCAAGATAGAGGTGGCTATGGAAACTATGACACATAAAGAAAGTTGAACAGAACTGAGGAGATGAAGCGTGAAGCCTGAAGAAGGGAACCCATGGTAACCTAAAGATGAGAAATTAAGCACCTGTTATGTGTAGGCTAGTTCTGTGGGGTTGAAAAGAAAAAACAAACTGGGAAAATTTCTGATAACTAGAATCTGTCTCAAAAGCAAACAAAAAAACAAACAACAAAAATAACCCCTAGGACATTGTGAGGTAGTATGTTTATCAGCAGCATGACGTTATGAAAGAGACTCATTCATTCTACTCAATTTACAGATTGCCTACATTCAAGTCATAGAGAAATACAGAATGAGATTAAATGACTTCCAAGAACTTCCACAATTCTGAGCAGCTATGATTCTGTTCTTAAAAAAAAGAGAGTGCTAAACCACAACCAAGAGAATTGCCAGATTTTTAAAAAAATGTTTTATATGATTTACAGAAAAACTAGTGATTCAGAAAGAGTTTTATAAAAGCCGTGGATACACCCAGAGTTGATTTTATGGCTCATGACTGGCAATATTAATGGAAGCACTAATAAAAGTTATGATATATAGTAATAAAACACCTAAGCATGGACTCATAAATCATATTCCAACAGGATAAGGAAGGTCGTTTTTCTTTTGTGATTTAATACAGTTTTCCACAGGAGACCTATAAACCCTCAGTAGAGGCTAAAGACTGAGGTTCAACCATGCCATTTCAAAGATAAAATAGCAATGAATATGTAGATATGAAAAAAAGTGACACTCTAGATTTACGAAGTGTAAATTGTTTAGTCACCCCACTTGATAGCATAAGAACACAGAAGGTTGCTTATTGGGTTCTCCTAACTTAAGATTTAATAAGTTGACTTTCTCCCATTCAACTCTACCAAAATTCTAGGCTGATGTTTGAGGAGGCATTAAAACATCCTAGGTCTAAGAATTCCTCATATCAGTGATGGTGAGCGCTGTGAATTGTGCAAGACTGTTGAATCACAGATCTCTACCTCCGAAACAAATAATACATTATATGTCAAAAAAAAAAAAAAAAAAAAAGAAGATAGCAGGAGGGGAAGAATGAAGTGGGCGAAATCGGAGGGGGAGATGAACCATGAGAGACGATGGACTCTGAAAAACAAACTGAGGGTTCTAGAGGGGAGGGGGGTGGGAGGATGGGTTAGCCTGGTGATGGGTATTAAAGAGGGCACATTCTGCATGGAGCACTGGGTGTTATACACAAACAATGAATCATGGAACACTACATCAAAAACTAATGATGTAATGTATGGTGATTAACATAACATAATAATAATAAAAAAAATACTAGGTTTGCTCACAGCCATTATTTTTGCATCTCAACCACTTACCCCTGCCATCTGGTATCACAGCTACCTTATTCACTCAGGAACTATTCCTCTGACACCTGATAGGGCTGTCAATCATAAGACCTTCCCACCCCTGTCTCGGGTATGACTCTGGCTGGCCAAATTTTCCCATCCACCTCGTGGTGGTTAATTTTCTGTGCCAATTTGACTGGACTAAAGGATGTCGAGATAGCTGGTAAAACATTATTTCTGGGTATGTCTGTGAGGGTGTCTCTGGAAGAGATTAACATTTAAATTGGAAGACCAAGTATAAGATCATCCTCACCAATTTGGGTGGGCATCATCCAATCCATCAAGGGGCCAAATGAAAGAGGCAAAAGAAGGGCAAATTCTTTCTCTCTCTGCTTGAGTTGAGACGTCCATCTTCTCCTGCCCATGGACATCAGTGCTCCTGGTTCCTGGGTTTTTGAACCCAGACAGGAATTTACATCATCAGCCACCCCCCTACCCCCACCCCATTTCTCAGGCCTTTGGACTTAAGACTGAATTATACCACCAGTTTTCCTGGTTATCCAACTTTCCCATGCTGTAGTATATGGGACTTCTTGGCCTCCATACCTATTGGTTCTGTTTCTCTGGAGAACCCTGACTAAAGCTTATCAGGACAGTGACTTGTCCAGAGGGTACTCCCATCTGACCCTAACCCTAACTCTTTTTCAGAGATTATTAGGGATGTTAAGAGGAGGCTTAGGTGAAGCTTTGGGGAAGCTTATCTCCTGTTATCACAAGCACTAGGGACTGTGTGAGTCTGGAGATATTGGGAACCCATCTTTGTCACTACAAGAAAAGAGATTCCCTGGGAGTAAACCAATGCAGAGAAAAGAAGAGTCAATAAATGGGAAGAAACAGAGGCCTGATAACATTCTTTGAGTTCCTGAATCCAGCTATGATTGAATCCATATGATGGCTTGCACTTTTCAGATTCACGAGACAATGAATTCTTGTCTGCTTAAACTAGTTTCAGTTCATTTCTGTCACTAGCAACCCTGAGTCCTAATTAATTAGCTATGACAGTTACTTTTATGTTACAGGTTTATCTCTATTACATTTTCTGGTAATTATCTTCAAAGAGCTAGTAACCTTGAGTAAGAGACCTTTTCACTGACAACTTAGAGAGGACTCATTTCATTTACTTATTTTTGAAGAGTGACCCATGGAGGTGCACTAGTTGGGAAGGAATAATGTTGAGCACCAAAGCCATCCTGGGATTTGAGCTTCTTTTCCAAGTTAAAATGAGTTGGTCATTATGATGTGATAATAAAATATATTTATCCCATCTCCCATGTTCTTTGAGAGATGTAGCTAACACCCCTCCCCACAAAAGATGGGATCTAGATACTCTTTCCTTGAGTCCAGATGGGGCTTGTACAGCCCTGACCAGTGAGGAATGATGGGAGAGATGCCATGTGGCTTCTGAAGATGGGCCATAAAAAGGATGCAGCTTTTGCCTGGCTCTGTCAGGACACTTGCCCTTGGAACTCAGCTTCTATGCTATGTGGAAACTCAAACCAGCCCATATGGAAAGGCTCATGAAAGGGGAACTGAAAGTTTCAGCTGACAGCCAACATCAACTTCCAGACATGTAAGCAAGCCTTTAGATGACTCCACTCCCAAGACTTGGAGTCTTATAGCTGAGGCCCCATCATGCTTCCCACTGTGGCCTGTCTGAAATCCTGACTCTTTCAAACCATGAGAGACAACAAAAGATTATTTTTATTTTAAGCCACTAAGTTTTGGAGCAATTGTTAAATAGTATTAGGTACTATTTAACATGGTCATCTTAGTTGAGATGATAGATAACTAGAGGCATACTTATTTTGCAGAAAAGGAGAGCTTTACAAGGACTGAAATGAAGTAACTGCTTTTCTGGCTATAGTTTGGAAATTCATATAGACATTAATTTCCATCATTTTAATGGTATACTTTTGAAATTGAAGTGTCATGTGTTACTTGGGGGGAGGTCATTAATTTATTTAAGAAATCAGTTAAATAAAGACAAGAAGGTAAACTAATTTACAAAGAGGTCATGATAATACTCTTGGGAAGGTGCAATGAAATACAACAGTGTCCAATTACTTTCTTTTGCAGCTCTGAACACTTTTTTAATTTGTGAAAGATTTACGAGATCCTCTTCTACATTAAGAAAAAAACTCCACAAATTCATTCCTGAAAAATTCTAAAAGAGAGAGGAAATGAGAGAAAATCTGAAAAAGCTTCAAAGTTGCCATAGGAATCAAATCCCAGGCCCAGCCTCATGATTATGCAAATCATTTCAGGTTCAGAGGATTAACTAACACACTCCACTGAGAACCTTGTCTGAAAGAATAGTATCTAAATCTGCACCCAGAGCAGCTAACGTGAGCGCCTATGAATTGTCACCTGTTCTGTTCTTCTGGACCCTTTCACTCTTCAGTTCTTATAGTTTCAGTTCAGTATTCACATATTTTCTGCAATAGAGGTTTCACAAAGCATTATGTTCTTTAGGGAAATACTGGAGTGGAACATAAAATATTCTGTTGTACAAAAGCAACAGCAGCTGGTGGAGTTCATAGAAACCAGTAGAGCCCAATATAATGAATTATAGGCATGCCTGTGTTTAAAGCAAGCACTGACATAAAAGAAGCAACAGAATACAAAATATGCTTCTACTTAGCTCATAAAAAATATGCATAGTATCAAGTAAACCATAGATAATGATTAGAAAATCCAGGGAATTCAGGTACCAAGTCATATTTTGCTCCCCCCTCCTTTGAACATCAGGTGCAAAGAAGTTAGGTTAATCATATTCTTTCATTTAGGCCATACTATAATCAGTCTTTTTTGCAGCAGTCCTCTCTCTTTTTACTCCTTCATTCCTGCTCCCTGCTATCCCTCCACCCTCCCCCTTGATAGCTACCAAGAGTAATATGCTTGGTATTTGTCCTTGGGTATCTAAGTATCTTGAAAAATGTAATACTGTTTCTGTGTCATTTGATGTTGAAAACATACATTAGTAGGATTACACTACACATCTCAATTTATTTCTTGCCTTTTCCACCAAACACCGAGTTTTTAAACTCTGTCTCTGTTGCTGTATGTGTTCTGGTTCATTATTTCTGACTGTAGCAGAGTATTCCATAGTATGCCGCTGCTGCATTGTAATTCTCCATTTCCACTGTGATGAACTTATATAGCCTCCAAATCTCTACCATCATAAACAACATCATGATGGACATCTTTGATCTTGCACCTTCTTTATGACATATTTGTGAGCTATTCTACAGAAAGTGAGGTAGATTGCTGGGTTATTTGATATATGCATCCATAATTTCACCAGACTGTTTTCCAAGATGTCCATTGGTCTACCCCCAACCTTCAGCAGTAAGTGGGGGTTGCTTTTCCCCACATCCTCACCAACCCTTGGTATTGACTTTCTACCTTTTTAGAAATACTATGTTATTATGTTAGTTTGCATTTTTCCAGTTACTTGTGATTTGGGATCTTTTCACATGATTGTTGGCAGTTTGGGCTTCCCATTTTATCAACCTCTTTATATTTTTCTATTGGACAATCTTGTATTTCTTTTATTGATTATGCAAATCATTTCAGGTTCAGAGGATTAACTAATACAGTTGGCTGAGAACCTTGTCTGAAAGAATAGTAAATCGTTCTTCTGTATATCTTTGAATATTCTAGGCCTAGCACTGTCCAATAAGGTAGACATTAGCCACATGTGGCTATTTAAATTTAAAATAATTAAAATTTAAAAATTAAAAACTTAGTTCTCAGTTACATTATCCCCATTTCAAATGTCCAGTAGCCTGATGTGGGTAGTGGCAACCATACTGGAGGGCACAGACACAGAATATTTCCTTCATCACAGAAAATTCTAAGGGACAGCACTGTTAAATATTAATCTCTTGTCAATTTTTAACATTGCAAATATATTGTCCCAAATGATCAACCAACTATAAATCTTATATATTGTGTCTTTCATTGAATAAAAATCCATAATATTCATGTAGTCCTATCTATTTTTTTAAAGATTTTATTTATTTATTTGAGAGTGTGTGTGCACTAGTGGGGAAAGGGGCAGAGGGGAGGGAGAGGGAGAGAGAATTGAGCAGACTCCACGCTGAGCGCTGAGCCTGTGGCAGGGCTCGACCTCAGGACCCTGAGATCATGACCTGAGCCCAAATCAAGAATCCGATGCTTAACAGACTGAGCCATGCAGGCACCCCTCATTAAAGACTTTTAACTAGTTTCAGTAAGTTTTTCCAATAAAAGTCCTATGCATTCTTTGTTCAATTAATTTGAAATGGAACATCTAGAACACCAGCTTATTGTATTTTACCAATTCTAAAATGTACTTAGTTTTGTTTTGCTTCATATTTGAACATCCTTGGAATCAGGATTCATCTTTAGATTGATGACATCTAACAGCCATATTGGCAATATTCACCTCCACCTTGCCCCGAGTTTCCCATTAAAAAAAAAGTATATATTTTTATTTAATATTTTTTACTTGTTGCTTTTCTTTCCCTTTGGTTTCTTTTGTTTACTCCCTTGAAATCTCCAACTGATCAAAATCAAAACTGACCACTGTTTAGAAATACTCATTCACTTTCCAAATTATTATATGCACTACTTATTCTAATACTTGATAATACTAAGCGGGCATTTCTACATTTTTTGGAGACAGAGCAAATCTATTTTCTTGTTTTGCTTGTAGTTTTTTTTTTTTTAAGATTTTATTTATTTATTTATTCGAGACAGAAAGAATGAGAGAGAGAGAGCACATGAGAGGGGGGAGGGTCAGAGGCAGAAGCAGGCTCCCTGCCGAGCAGGGAGCCTGATACGTGACTGATCCAGGGACTCCAGGATCATGACCTGAGCCAATGGCAGTCTCTTAACCAACTGAGCCACCCAGGCGCCCCTGCTTGTAGTTTTTTTAATGAAAAGTTTTTGAAAAGTATAATAGATAATATAGCAAATTCTCATAAGCCAACCTCCCAAATGAACAAATGCTGACATTTTATATTTGCTTCAATTCTATTTCTTCTTTTCAACAATAAAATTTCTATTTTATTTATCAGTTTAATTTATTTTTACTTAATAACAAATTATTATCTTGATGAAGTCCCAAAAGTTCATTTTCACTTTTGTTTCACTTGCCTTTGGAGATGTATCTTGAAAGCAGTTGCTGTGGCTGATGTTGAAGAGGTTACCGCCTATGTTCTCCTCTAGGATTTTGATGGATTCCTATCTCACACTGAAGTCTCATCCATTTTGAGTTTATCTTTGTGTATGGTGTGAGAGAATGGTCAAGTTTCATTCTTCTGTATATAGCTGCCCAATTTTCCCAGCACCATTTATTGAAGAGACTGTCTTTTTTCCATTGCATATTTTTTCCTGCTTTGTCGATTATTTGACCATAGAGTTGAGGGTCCATATCTGGGCTCTCTATTCTGTTCCATTGGTCTGTATGTCTGTTTTTGTGCCAGTACCATGCTGTCTTGGTGACCACAGCTTTGTAATATAGCTTGAAATCAGGCAACCTGATGCCCCCAGCTTTGTTTTTCTTTTTCAATTTTTCCTTGGTGATTCGGGGTCTTTTCCGATTGCATACAAATTTTAGGATTGTTTGTTCTAGCACTTTGAAAAATGTCATTGGAATTTTGATCGGGCTGGCATTGAAGGTGTAGATTGCTCTGGGCAGCATAGACATTTTAACAATGTTTATTCTTCCGATCCATGAGCATGGAATGTTTTTCCATCTTTTTGTGTCTTCTTCAATTTCTTTCATGAGTGTTTTGTAGTTCCTAGAGCCTAGATCCTTTACCTCTTTGGTTAGGTTTATTCCGAGGTATCTTATGGGTTTTGGTGCTATTGTAAATGGAATCATTTCTCTAATTTCTCTTTCTACAGTTGCATTGTTAGTGTATAAGAAAGCAACTGATTTCTGTGCATTGATTTTGTATCCTGCCACAGTACTGAATTGCTGTATGAGTTCTAGTAATTTGGGGGTGGAGTCTTTTGGATTTTCCACATAAAGTATCATGTCATTTGCAAAGAGAGAGAGTTTGACTTCTTTGCCAATTTGAATACCTTTTATTTCTTTTTGTTGTCTGATTGCTGTTGCTAGGACTTCTAGTACTATGTTGAACAATAGTAGTGAGAGTGGGCATCCTTGTCGTGTTCCTGATCTTAAGGGAAAGGCTCTCAGCTTTTCCCCATTGAGGATGATATTCGCTGTGGTTTTTCATAGGTGGATTTTATGAAATTGAGGAATGTTCCCTCTATCCCTATACTCTGAAGAGTTTTAATCAGGAAAGGATCCTTTTTCTGCATCAATTGAGAGGATCATATGGTTCTTCTCTCTCCTCTTATTAATGTGTTCTATCACATTGATTGATTTGCAAATGTTGAACCACCCTTGCATCCCAGGGATAAATCCCACTTGGTCGTGGTGGATGATCCTTTTAATGTGTTATTGTTGGATCCTAATATTAGCTAGGATTTTGTTGAGAATTTTGGAATCCATATTCATCAGGGATATCGGTCTGAAATTCTCCTTTTTGATGGGGTCTTTGCCTGGTTTGGGGATTAAGGTAATGCTGGCCTCATAGAATGAGTCTGCACAGCAAAGGAAACAGTCAGCAAAACAAAGAGGCAACCCACAGAATGGGAGAACATATTTGCAAATGCCACTACAGACAAAGGGCTGATATCCAAGATCTATAAAGAACTTCTCAAACTCAACACCCAAAAAACAAATAATCAAGTCAAAAAGTGGGCAGAAGATATGAAAAGACACTTCTCTGAAGAAGACATACAAATAGCTAACAGACACATGAAAAAATGTTCATCATCATTAGCCATCAGGGAAATTCAAATCAAAACCACATTGAGATACCACCTTACACCAGTTAGAATGGCAAAAATGGACAGGGAAAGAAACAACAAATGTTGGAGAGGTTGTGGAGAAAGGGGAACCCTCTTACACTGTTGGTGGGAATGCAAGTTGGTACAGCCACTTTGGAAAACAGTGTAGAGGTGCCTCAAAAAATTAAAAATAGAGCTACCCTATGACTCAGCAATTGCACTTCTGGGGATTTACCCCAAAGACACAGATGTAGTGAAAAGAAGGGCCATATGCACCCCAATGTTCATAGCAGCAATGTCCGCAATAACCAAACTGTGGAAAGAACCAAGATGCCCTTCAACAGACAAATGGATAAAGAAGATGGGTCCATATATACAGTGGAATATTACTCAGCCATCAGAAAGGATGAATACCCAACTTTTACATCAACATGGATGGGACTGGAGGAGATTATGCTAAGTGAAATAAGTCAAGCAGAGAAAGTCAATTATTATATGCTTTCACTTATTTGTGGAACATAAGGAATAGCATGGAGGACATCAGGAGAAGGAAAGGAAACATGAAGGGGGGAAATCAGAGGGAGAGATGAACCATGAGAGACTATGGACTCTGAGAAACAAACTGAGGGTTTTGGGGGGGATGGGTTAGCCCGGTGATGCGTATTTAGGAGGGCACATATTGCATGGAGCACTGGGTGTTATATGAAAACAATGAATCATAGAACACTACATCAAAAACTAATGATGTACTGTATGGTGACTAATATAATAAAATAAAATAAAATTTAAAAAATAATAAATTATTATTACAAACAAAGTTAAAGTTCCCTGTTTTTCCCTTTTCATGCTCAAATCCCAACCTCCTCGGAGGCAACTGCTCTCTTGAATTTGGAGTGTCACCAATCCATATTTTGCCTACTTTTATTACATACCACTGGATTCATAAGCAACATGAAGAATTGTGTTGCGGATTTTAAATTTTTACCTGTATGACAGTGCTGCAGTGAACTTTGAACGTACTTCCTTGTTCCTGTTCAGGTGTAAAAATTCCTTAACCACATCTATTTTTTCAATAAGAGCAATCTGTTCTTTAAAAGGAAAAAAAAATAGGTAAGTTCTCTTATTCTTTTCGAAAAGAAAATATAAATGACAAAAGCTCTAAGAATATCTTTTCTCCCCTTTGTATGAACTAGAGGGTGCTAGTGCATTATAATGAAGATGGTCATTGTAACTACATTTCATGAAAAAGCTCCTATCCAAATGTCAACTTTATTCAGTTGGAAATGATTTTTTAGAAAATTCCCTGTGCCCTTTTTTTTCCCCCAAAAAAGCAAGCACAGCCTAATCATTTTCCATACAATTCCTTTGGCAAATACAGATTTGCATAACCATTACATTAAAAATATTGAAATTTCTGTGATCTGTGCTTAAGTCTACAATATCACTGCATTGTTCAATATGTAAATCTAGTATGTATCTGAGCATTTATATTACATCCATTTCTATAGCAACAGGGTAGGTTTAATAAAGTGTACATATATTTCACAGTAATATTTAGTTGTACAAAAAATTACTACATTTCTATCATCTACAGAAGGTACACTGCAGTGTCCTCCAACCACAGCCTTCCTTTTTTAAAATTCAAAAATAAAAGTGTGGGGTGCCTGGGTGGCTCAGTCCTTAAGCGTCTGCCTTGGCTCGGGTCATGATCCCAGGGTCCTGGGATAGAGCCCCCATCGGGCTCCCTGCTCAGCAGGGGGCCTGCTTCTCCCTCTCCCACTCCCCCTGCTTGTGTTCCCTCTCTCGCTGTGTTTCTGTCAAGTAAATAAATAAAATCTTTAAAAAAATAAAAATAAAAATAAAAGTGCATGTAAGATAAAAGTCAAAGTGTGTCAAGGGGCAAATGGTAAAATAAGTCTCCTTCCTACTCTAGACTTTAAGTTCCCCAGAATCTTTGTCTCAATTTATAATAGAGTAGCTGTTTATATGATACTTTATGATATTCAACAATAGGACTTAAGTAACAGTTATGAGAAAAAATAGTCTGACAGTTGAATGAATCTGAAAATAGACCTGACACAAATGATTGCTATGCAAGGCAGCCTTACAGATGACTTCAAGGAATGGTAGGTGTTTACAAATATTTCTTGATCCCCACGTGGACCAGTTCCAGAGTAGCTTCTTATTACCAGCAGTCTGGCACCTGTTTTGGAGTGCAGTATCTAGTGAAGCGTTCCTCCCCCCTATACTGGCACATACTTC
Organism: Mirounga leonina; assembly: GCF_011800145.1. Classification (NCBI taxonomy): domain Eukaryota; kingdom Metazoa; phylum Chordata; class Mammalia; order Carnivora; family Phocidae; genus Mirounga; species Mirounga leonina. The sequence continues at coordinate 58,498,293 of NW_023270377.1, read as the reverse complement.
AGGGGGAGCACTCTTCCCCCTGAACCTCCACACAGATCATTTACTACTTTTTACTCTGCCAACTTCTCATCAGTGAATTTTCTTTCAGTGTCTACCAAACACTGTCAGGTGACCCCATACCGGAGACACCATAACTCCCTTCAAATGTATTCTGTTCTCAAAAAATGAATAAACGTTGGTACTATTTGGTCCATGGAATGCTTTATTATTCTTAGGAAACTTTGAAATAGTGTCAATAAATATTTTTTGGTTTTCCCCCATTTTAATTCACTTCTTTAGTTTTATGCATTTAAGTTTAATTCGTTTAATGTAATTTAATTTTAATTAAGTAAATACATAAGTTGGTACTCCCATTCTGATATGTTCCATTTTCTATTTCTACATCAACAGACTGCATTTATTTTTTAAAAATGGGTGGGGGGAGAAGGCAGATAAAATCAACATATGGTAAAGAAATTCCATAGCATTTGGTTTATTTTCATAACTGTTAACTGGATAGAAACAGTCATGCAAGGACCTGATGATCAACCAACATTCACAAGCATGGTCCCAAGAAAGAATTACCATGGACTTCTGCCATAGTCAGACATGGCATTTTTATTAAAAAATGAATTCACAAAGAAAACAGCATTTCATAATCATGCATGGATTGCCTTGGGTGATGTTATCCATTACTGCATACCACAAATAAAAATAAATGAATAATAAAGCAAAACCAATGTTTAATTGCCCTTTTGTGGTTTTGCTCCCATGCATTTCCAAAGACAGAAATTTTTCCCTCCTACAAAGTCAGTGGAAAGAAAAAAAACTCTTTCTGAAAATTATTAATTGAATCCAGCAGAAATATTAACATGTAGATAGTATTATTTCTTTAGTAAAATTAATCATATAGGCAAAATCTGTATAATGGTTTTTATCCACAAAAGAACTCATGGTATGATATGTAGCATGAAACTAGAAAATATTCACACTTAAATCTCTTTAATAAATCTTTGAGCAACCATTTGATTTTTAGCTGTAATGTGTCTATAAAACTGTATTTCTCCTTTCAATTACCCATTGTCATTTCAGTTACTTTCTGTACTCATTCACTTAGAGATTGAAAAGACATTATCTGAGGGCAAAGGAAATAATTTCAAGTTCCTGAATTCAACTCATGTGCCTTCATTTCTCTCCTCTTCCTCTCCCCGCTCCCACCTCCCACCCCAGCCCCTCTGCCCCATCCAAGGGGTGGGCTGGCATGAAACCCAGAAAAGGACTATCTGAGCCTCTCTCTTGCAGTAGTTTAGGTGGCAGTGTGGAGAGAATGGGTCAGTTGGCATCAGGAGAAGAAAATAGAAGAAATTCAGAGAAGGGGCCATGAAAGCCCATGAATAAGTTGAAGTTAGGACAAGGTGAAAACCCAAATAGAGGACCAGATAGTAGGTGGCAGCAATAAGAGCAGTAGGAGCAAACACAGCTGGGCCACACGGCGAACAAGAGTCACCATGTTTCCTGCTAGTGAGGGGACCAGAGCCAGTTTCATGGACATGTGACCATGAACACAGCCCAGTACTTGATTTAATGTTCTGCTGTCTCAGTCTTGAAATTTTCATTAATTTTATCTTTGACATAGCCACAATAAGCATGTCTGCCACTCCTTACAGCCCCATTTATATATAATGTTCACAGCGTCCCAGGAGCACAGAATCCTATGGATCTGTGATGCCCAAGAGTGCAGAGGCTCAGAGCAAGTACAAGGTAAGGCTGTATGTTTAAGGCTAAGCAGGGCACTCACACCCCCAAAGGGCCACACTTTGCGTCAGAACCAGAACTGTTTTGAAAGCACAAACAATGCAATGTGTGGGGTTTTTAAAAAGATTTTATTTATTTATTTATTTATTTATTTATTTATTTATTTATTTATTTAAGAGGGGCAGGGAGGAGCAGAGGGAGAGGGACAAGCAGACTCCATGCTTGTTAAATAACAAATTTAAAAAATCATGACAAGTTGAGAGAGAGACAGCAAAAGAAAGGAAAAAGCTTTATACCTTAGGACCCATAATGGCAGTTTTTACCTGCTTTTTGATCTAAAGACTCCACATTTTCAGTTTGCACCTGCAAATTATGTAGCCAGCCAAGGAGAGGGCTGTACAATTACACGGATCCAGGAGCCACCTGTATCCTGAATGGCCTGCATGTCCAGTCCCCACCAGGGCTGACTGATACCTTGTTCTTCTGTGAGGTTTTGGAACTTGATTTTTCTGGGTCTCCATGTGTCCTAGCTGTGTTTCTGAGATCCCTGTTTCCTTATTTGGGCAAGAAGACTTAAAATAGACTTCCTTAATCTGAGACAACCAGAGTTCTCTATTCTTTTTTTTTTTTTTTGCCTAAGATATATTTTTTTAAGATTTTATTTATTTATTTGTCAGAGAGAGAGAGAGCACAAGCAGGGGGAACAATAGGCAGAGGGATAAGCAGGCTCCCAGATGAGCAAGGAGCCCAATGTGGGACTTGATCCCAGGGCCCTGGGATCATGACCTGACCCGAAGGCAGACACTTAACCGACTGAGCCACCCAGGCATCCCCAGAGTTCTCTATTCTTTACAATTAAAAGCATCTAACAGAAAAAGCACAAAATATGGTATGAATTTTAGTTAGTAAATCATACAGAAATATTTTCATTCACAAAGTAAGTGATGCTAACTTAAACATGCTGCATTGGAAAAAATAGATTTTTGTTTAAAATAAAAATAATTTAGCTTGAAAAGTCTGTATGAAAAGCTGTGCAAGTGAAATATTGCTAAACAAAAATCCTCTAAAAAATCAGCAAAATGAATGAGGACTCTGGTCCTTTCATCAGACTTGTGCCCTGAGGGACTCCAACCTTCATGTGTGTTTTAAGGAAGACATATCAGGTGTTACATGATCACTGTGGCTTTGGTCGTAAACAGGGGGTGGCCATCAGTGCAAGCTGAATCAGTGAGGACATGTGCCTCAGCATGACCAATAAGTAGAAGGAGAACAAATGTGTGGGATATGATCGAGGAGGCCAGCAATGTGTTGTGGAAACCAGCAAGCAAACCAGAAAGCTTGAGAAATATTGCAAAATGTACAATATGATAGAGACCATGAGCCACTATCAGAAAATTTGTTTTACCTTTAAAATTTATCCTTTTGGGATTTCCTCCCCTTGAAGAGGGCAGAAAGGTACTTACTGAAAAATTTAAACATTTTAGTAAAGTTATAGTTGTGGATGATGTACAAAAACTGAATAGCTGGAGAAGATGTCTTAAATTTATTTATTTTTTATTTTTTTAAAGATTTTATTTATTTATTTGAGAGAGAGAGAGAGATCACAAGCAGGGGGAGCGGGAGAGGGAGCAGCAGACTCCCGGCTGAGGAGGGAGCCCGATGCAGAACTCGAACCCAGGACCCTGGGATCATGACCTGAGCCAAAGGCAGACGCCCAACCCACTGAGCCACCCAGGTGCCCCCTTAAATTTACTTTTAAGTGTATATTTAGGATTGACGTGACACTATGCCTCCCTGTCCTGCAGAGACACCCCAACCAAACTGCCCAAGAAACTCAGGCTGCTCACTGGCAGATGTGGTCGAGAAGGCAAAGGGCTACAAAGAAGAAACACAGACAGACTGGAGCGAGAAAAAATATACATGGTTTGAGTGATAGAGTGGTTCCAAACCTTAACAATCCTTTAGAAATTAAACAGGTGGCAGCTTTCAGCTTCTCTTGGTTTGTTCAGGGTGCTTTGCTTAAATAGCAGGGGTCTGTGCTTAAAACATGTAGCTTTCTGCTCACAGCCAATCACATAGGTGCTGATCTTTTACACAGAGAAGTAACTGTTTTTGTTAGAGGTTATAATGTGCTGAAAATAGGAACAGCGAGGGTTTAGATAACATCACAAGGAACAAATCTGGAAGAAAGAGGTGTTCCAGTTATTTAGGCTAATTATGAAAGTCAGTACTTTTGGACATGCATTCCCATAACCATCTCCTGGAGGTGCTGCTGTCTAGGAGGAACACAGGGCTGAGTAGAATGTCCAGAGTTTTGTTTATAGCAGAAAAGGATAAGAAGGAAGATGTTATATCATTCAGACCTTTAAAATTGGCCATTAACTTGAAAAACTGTATGTGATTGTAACGTTTTCTTCTTTGGTGTGCAAACTGCTTACCTAGTTGATTTTAATTTCCTATTTAGTTACTTGGTAGGAGGATGGCCTATCAGTTATGTAACTAAGTAGGTGGGAGGAGAAGCAGTGATTGAAGTCATGCTGTGAATACAGTACATGACTATCTGTAAAAAATCCTAGAGCAGTGGTTCTCAAAGTGGGGTCCCCAGACAAGCAGTATCAGCACTCCCCTGGAAACCTGTTAGACCTGCAGACTCAGAGGCCCCACCAGACACCTACTGAATCAGAAGCTCTCAAGGTGGGGCCCAGCACTCTGCTGCATTTTTGACAAACCCTCCAGGTGAGTCTGATGCATAAAAAAGCTGGAGAACTTCCATGCCAGAGAGCAGTGTGAGCTGAGTCTGGTTGCTTCATTGAGATCTCCCCACACAGGAGCCACCGCAGCCTCAGGTGTTTCCATGCTCCAGGCCCCCAACCATGGGCACTCCTTGTCTGTGTCAAGGTACTTACAGGCTTTATTCAGTTGCTCTGCTGCTGAGGTATAGAAAATTTAAGTATCAAACCTTTAATCTTAGCAGATCATCTGCTTTTACAATCAAGTGAACTAAAATAAAGAAAATTATTCAAATAATTTACATATTCAAGAGAGGAGCCTTGGAAAGACGCAGCACTAAATAAATCAGATTGTATGTAAGAAAGCATTGAAGAGCCGTCTATTTATTTAAAACAAAGTTCTTTTTGGAATGCCATAATGCTTATTATAAGCAATTAGCCAAATTGGATTAAACTGCATGAACTTTCACATTGGTCTTGACATTAGTGTCTGGAAAGGTGAATTTTAGCTCATAATGATGGCAATTTTTATAAATATTAGATTGCTACCTCACCTTGCTTAATCTCTTTGTCAGATACTGGAATCATTCAAAATTAATGTTCAAAGGGTCAGAGTTGGGCCCTAGGAAGAGCACATTCAGAAGCTCCTACCATCAGTACTAACTAGATCGGTGCAAGAGGCACCTTGACCCTGAGCCCTGTGCTATGCAGGGTTGTGCTTAGGCTCCCCTCCAGACTCAGGGCCTTCTTGGTGCCTGAGTCCTGGAATTACCTGCCCAACAGCCCTGAACTCACATCCAAGGCTGGGACAGGTCTCCTTCTTTGGGCTGCCTTCCTGGGGTCGGCCCAGCTCTAGTGGGTATACCCCTAGAGCCAAGGAGTGCCTCTCAGTCCCCTTTGTTGGGAAGAGGGCTCAAGCTTGATGTGTGGACTGTGGGGGTAGTCCACAATCATTGTGTAAGGAGAGAGCTGGGGGGTAGGAAGAAAACGGGCAGCCCTTTGATTAGGGGCCAATTCTCCCTGCTCTACGATGAGAAACTTGGAGGAATTCAATAATTCTAATATTAAAAACTGACCTCCTAAGGCACTATAAAGACAGAATATATACTTTGTTCAATAGCTTACTAGCTTGATTTATAATTCTAAATATTTAGATAAATAGTGTGTGGACTTCCATTAGCATTGTTGCTCCATACCCCTCAAATGTTAAAGGTGGGCTAGTCACCCACAGTGACTTGTGTCCACCCCATTATATGAAATTTGAACCTTCAATTAATATTACTGAGTTCTCTGAGTGCCATCTATGAACAATGGTTAATAGCAAACAGCATGGGAGGTTTATAGGTGAACTTGGAGAGCGGTCCTGGGGTAATGAGGAGGCATTCCAGCTCTTCTGTTCACAGTGAAAACCTGCTTTAAGTAAGACAAAGGGAGCAAACGATGGATAGGTGGGAAGAGAGGCCTTTAAAATGTACCAGAGGAATGCCTGGGTGGCTCAGTCGGTTAAGCGTCTGCCTTCAGCTCAGGTCATGATCCTGGGGTCCTGGGATTGAGCCCCACGTCGGGCTCCTTGCTCAGCGGGGAGCCTGCTTCTCCCTCTGCCTCTGCTGCTACCCCTGCTTGTGCTCGCTCTCTCACACAAATAAATAAAATCTTCAAAAAATAAAAATAAAAAATAAAATGTACCAGAAAAGCACTTCAAGGAATACAACACGGAGTTGGGCTGCTGGAATATAAGATCAGCCAGTGGCTTGGCATGGAGTGTCTAGGTACGAAAGGGGATAACATCACGATTAAGAGTTCAGGCTCAAAAAACACGCATATTTCTTCAATCTTGGACCTGATAGTTATTAGCTATGTGATTTGAGGGGAAAATGTATTAACTTCCTCTGTGCTATAGTTTCTCCACGTGTAAAATGGGAATAATAATAGTGCCTACCTTATAGAGTGGTTGTGAGAATGAAATGCAATGGAACAGGTATAGTGTAGAGTGCCTGGCACATTGTAAGCATGCAGTCAATGACAGCTGCAACTCCTTTTCCTCCTCCTCCTCCTCCTCCTCCTCCTGGCACATTGTAAGCATGCAGTCAATGACAGCTGCAACTCCTTCTCCTCCTCCTCCTCCTTCTTCTGCTCTTCTTCTGCTCTTCTTTTTCTTCTTCTTTTCTCCTTCTCCTTCTTCATATTATTATTGTTATTATTACTCCCTAAGGAAATATTTGCCCATAGGGATCACAGGCAAACTTTCGAGTAAAAAGCAAACTCTTCAAAATGGATACATTCTTAGAAACAAACTCTTCAAAATGGATACATTCCTAGAAACATATAAATTACCAAAACTGGAAGGCATCCAAGTCAGCAAAGGAGTCAAACTCTCACTCTTCGCAGAAGACATGATACTGTACATAGAAAACCCAAAAGACTCTACCCCCAAATTGCTAGAACTGATACAGGAATTCAGCAAAGTGACAGGATATAAAATTAATGCAGAGAAGTCAGTTGCATTTCTATACACTAACAATGAGACAGAAGAAAGAGAAATCAAGGAATCAATCCCATTTACAATTGCACAAAAACCCAGAAGATACCTAGGAATAAACCTAACCAAAGAGGCAAAGGATCTGTACTCAGAAAACTATAGAACGCTTATGAAAGAAATTGAAGAGGACATAAAAAATGGAAAAACGTTCCATGCTCATGGATTGGAAGAACAAATACTGTTAAAATGTCTATATTGCCCAAAGCAATCTACACATTCAGTGCGATCCCTATCAAAATACCACCAGCATTTTTCATAGAGCTGGAACAAACAATCCTAACATTTGTATGGAACCAGAAAAGATCCCAAATAGCCAAGGAATGTTGAAAGAGAAAACCAAAGCTGGAAGCATCACATTTCCAGGCTTCAAGCTACAGTATTACAAAACTGTAATCGAGACAGTAATGATGTGACACAAAAACATACACATAGATCAATGGAACAGAATCGAGAACCCAGAAAGGACTCTCAACTCTATGGTCAACTAATCTTCGACAAAGCAGGAAAGAATGCCCAATGGAAAAAAGACAGTCTCTTCAACAAATGGTGTTGGGAAAATTGGACAGCCACACGCAGAAGAATGAAACTGGACCACTTTCTTACACCATACACAAAAATAGACTCAAAATGGATGAAAGACCTAAATGTGAGACAGGAATCCATCAAAATCCTAGAGAACATAGGCAGCAACCTCTGTGACCTTGGCCACAGCAACTTCCTGCTAGACATGACTCCAAAGGCAAGAGAACAAAGGCAAAAATGAACTATTGGGACTTCATCAGAATAAAAAGCTTTTGCACAGCAAAGGAAACAGTCAACAAAACTAAAAGGCAATCTACAGAATGGGAGAAGATATTTGCAAATGTCTTATCAGATAAAGGGCTAGAATCCAAAATCTATAACGAACTTATCAAACTCAGCACCCAAAAAACAAAAAACCCAGTCAAGAAATGGGCAGAAGACAGGAACAGACATTTCTCCAAAGAAGACATACAAATGGCCAACAGACACATGAAAAAATGTTCAACATCACTCGGCATCAAAACCACAAGGAGATACCACCTCACACCAGTCAGAATGACTAAAATAACAACTCAGAAAATGACAGATGTTGGCGAGGATGAGGAGAAAGGGGAACCCTCCTACACTGTTGGTGGGAATGCAAACTGGTGCAGCTGTGGGAATTCATAGTGCCTGGATAGACAAAATCTGACTTGTATATGCCTCCCTGGATGGGACTAATTGAAAAGCAAAGGAGGAGTGCCCAGAACGCTGGGCCTTCTTTGAAGTTTCTTGGCTGAAAGTGGCCAGATTCTTACTGCGGCTCAAGATTCTCATCTAGGGAGTAAATATTTAAATTCTGAAAAAAAAAACAGGCATCTGTGGTGGTCACGTACTTCACAAACTCCTTGCCTCCTTGCTCTTATCATGTACTGCCCCATATATTATTGTCCTGACAATTAAGGTTATGTTTTCTTCCTTGTTTTGCGCTTGTGCCTGGTGTATTGATATGACCCCAATAAAAATGGAGACAAATCTTGGCTCGAGGCCTTTCACCACTAGAGCGTCTGGTCCCCAGGCCTCTCCTTTCTCCTACTAAAGTGTCTGGAGTAATCTTTTCATTTGCCATCTCAGGGTTTGCTGGCCAAACCTGACAGTGCAGCCACTCTAGAAAACAGTATGGAGGTTCCTCAAAAAGTTAAAAATAGAACTATCCTATGACCCAGCAACTGCACTACTAGGTATTTATCCAAAGGATACAGTGATTCGAAGGGGCACATGCACCCCAATGTTTATAGCAGCAATGTCCACAATAGCCAAACTATGGAAAGAGCCCAGATGTCCATCGACAGATGAATGGATAAAGATGTGGTGTGTGTGTGTATATGTATAATGGAATATTACTCAGCCATCCAAAAGAATGAAATCTTGCCATTTGCAACAATGTGGATGGAACTAGGGGGTTTATTATGCTACATGAAATATGTTGGTCAGAGAAAAACAAATACCATATGATTTCATTCATATGTGGAATTTAAGAAACAAAACAGATCAACATAGGGGAAGGTAAGGAAGAATAAAATAAGATGAAAATTGAGAGGGAGGCAAACCATAAGAGATGCTGAACTCTAGGAAACAAACTGAGGGTTGCTGGAAGGGAGGTGGGTGGGGGATAGGATAATTGGGTGATGGACATTAAGGAGGGCAGTTGATTTAATGAGCACTGGGTGTTATATGCAACTGATGAATCACAAATTCTACCTTTGAAACTAATTAAAAAAAAAAAAAAAAGCAGGCTCTTCAATGAATGAATTCAGCTCTGACCACAGGATAAACACATCCTGAACCTAAGAAGGAAAAGACTTTAGGTCACACAGCAAGGGAACATCATGTTCCAAAAGGAAAGAAGTCAAAATCTAGAATGTTTTTGGTTCATCTGGGAGGATTCACATGGGAATTTTAATAACTCTTCATCTTACTCCACATTGCTAATGGAATTTACTGTCAGTTAGTTTAATGCAATGTTAGCTTTAACCTCACAGAGCCCCAGGTTTGCATCCTAGCTTTACCATTTACTATCTGACCCTGAACGAGTTACTTAGCTTCCTTATGTTCTTGATTTTCTTATCTGCAAAATGGACACACTAATAATAAAACAACAGTCCTAATACTACTACGTAGTCTTGCTGTGAAGATTGCATGCAGTGGCATACTAAAGTCAGCTCATACTATTTTGGTCAACTGTTAAATTTTCAGGATTTTTCTAGGCCACTCGTTGAGCCTTTGGGGAGTTTGAAATTAGCCATGGTCAGAGTATTTCTGCCATGAAGATTTGCAATGCTTAAATCAGGCCCCTTTCCTCCCGGAGAGGCATAGCATTGATTACATGCAATAAATATTTAAAAGGCTTAGTGCTGTACACGTCACAAAATAAGGCCTAAATTAAATTAAATATTTTTAATTGTTTACTGAGCTCTTAATATGTCTAGACATCTATTTTAGACGCTGTATAATGTACTACTAGAAGAAGCTAGGCTGTGCACAGGTAAACTTGGCCAAAATACCCAGTATTATACTTTCCCTTCTAAATGTGTATCTTTAATAATGAAGCAAATAACACCTAATTTTAAAATACCAAATAAAATAGCGTAATTGGACAGTGTGTACTGCCTCAGCTGGATTATTATAATTTATTGTAGGCTTTGCCATGGATACCTAATAATATACACAGTTGATAAATTAAGACATCAGGAAAGAAGACTTCTTATATATGTCTGTCAGAGAGTGATTCTCATTGTACAAAAAGTTTAAATTAAATGACAACTTAATTCTCATATACACTACACTTGTGTTTTCTAAGCATTGTTTCTTCAATGAGAGGACACTAGAAGGCAAGAGAAAAAGGCAGTGGTGCTCGGTGTTGGAATGTGTGTATCTTTCTTTGCAAACAAGAATCCACTTTTTCCTCTCTAATTTGACAGCTTTATAAAAGTAGCTAGTCATATGTTTGGAACAATTGGGATGATACCCAAGAAAAATACAGCACTGGATTATGAGAATCTTTAGGTACATTCCAGGGAAACAAAACAAAACAAAACAAAACAAAACAAAACAAAAAACCAGTCAACTGGGAGTAGTTGCTTTAGGTATGGTTTAGGCCAGAAGGATGAATTGTGTTTGCCTGCCGGTGATTTTTACCAATTATAACACAGTATATTTGCAGTGCTCCTCACACTTAAATAAGAACTTCCTGAAGAGCTCATTTAAATACTTGTTTTCCTAGGCCCCACCCCAGAGATTCTGCTTCCTTAGGTCTGAGAGGGGCCCAAGAACTTTTTTTTTTTTTTTTAGTTTATTTGTTTATTTGAGAGAGACAGAGAGAGCCTGCGAGCTGGGGTAGGGGCAGAGGGAGAGGGAGAATCCTCAAGAAGACTCCCTGCTGAGTACAGAGCCAGACATGGGGCTCGATCCCAGGACCCTAAGATCATGACCTGAGCCAAAATCAAGAGTTCAGATGCTTAACTGACTGAGCCATCCAGGGGCCCCAAGAACTTTCATTTTTAACATGATCCCAGGTGATGCCAATGCTGCTGGTCTGTAGACCAAACTTTGAGTAGCACGGCTAGAGACCGATAAGAAATATACTCCCATAATCTATGGAATAGGACAGTGACTTCCAAACATGGTTAGCTTTAGAATCATCACTTAATGAATTTTTTTTTATGAAATCCAGGTAGAATCCCAACACGAGACCTGCTAAATCAGAATCTCAAGAGGTGGGCCCAAAGAATATGATGCATCTGAGAAACTGTGATGTTAAGGGGCTCCCATCTACTTATTCTTGGGAAGCCAATTTGTTGGTCAGGACAGATGAGATTTAGTGGCTACCACATTTTGAAGCACAGGCTGAAAAGAGACAGACCATAAAACTCAAGTAAGAAACTGCTCAAGATGGAGGCATGTCAAAAGGGCACAGAAGCCAATCAACGGCAAAAAGGAGGACTAATTTGAGCAATAAGATGAATGACAATATTTCATTATGACCCTTAGAAAAAAGTTAAATATCTCTGAGCCCAAACATACATAAATTATTAAATGAATAAATAAATAGAGATAGCTTTAAAGAAGAATCCCAATTAATAAATGTAAAAGAAATGAAGGAAATAGAAAATCATGTTTTCTAAGTTGTAGTGTTACATAAACACTAACAGTAACAATTGTTGCAAGCAAGTTTCTCTGATGGATGTTAAAATTGCTGGATAAAAATTTGATGAGAAACAAGATATTTGCATAGTCTCAAAGTATTTCTCCACAAGATATTTATTGGTTTCTAAGGAAATACAGTAAGTTTACAGTGGAGAAACCCAGCAGACACCTCCCTAACCACGTGTCAAGGTGAGTATCAATAGTAATAAGACATCATCACATGCCTCCTGACATGATGCACTGAAAAGGACACCACACTTCTCTAGTATTTGTGCCAAAAATGCTTTACTTCAATCTAATTGTAAGAAAATATCAGACAAACCCAAAATGAGGTCAGTTATAAAGTAACTGACCATAACCTTCAAAAGTTTCAAGATCATGAGGCACCTGGCTGGCTCAGTCGGTTGAGTGTCTGATTCTTGGTTTTGGCTCAGGTCATGATCTCAGGGTCGTGGGATAAAGCCCCGTGTCAGGCTCTGTGCTCAGTGTGGAGTCTGTTGGAGATTCTCTCTCTCTCCTTCTGTCCCTCTCCCCACTCATGCACTCACTCTCTCTTTCAAAACAAATAAATAAATCTTAAAAAAAAAAAAAAAAAGCGTCAAGATCATAAAAGACCAAGATTGAGGAACTGTCACAGATTGGAGAAGACTAAGAAGAAATTTAAAAAACCACATGCAGTGTGGTATGCTGGACTGGATCCTGGACCAGAAAAAGGACATTATGAAGACTTACTAAAATTCAAGTAATAGTCTAAAGTTTAGTTCATAGTACTGTAACAATGTTAATCTCCTGGTTTTGATCATTGTACCGTGGTTATATAAGATGTTAACATTAAGGTAAGGTTGGTTAAGGTATACACGGTAACTCTGCACTATTTTTGTAATTTTCAGTGTAAAATTATTTTGAAATAAAATTTTAAAATTTCAACGTGCTCTACCTTGTGAAAACCCACCGCCTAATCAACTCTACGGCTTGCCTCGCCAATCTATGGATAAACTACAGGAATAGTTTCACTTGGGAGGTGGTCTAATAATGAGTAGAGAAGGCTTTACAGACAAGAGTCCAGTGGCCTTCCGGAGATGGGGGTTTTGTCACTACACTCAGTTAGCCCCTCCCCATGAGATGCTACACCACAGACTAAACAAGTGTGGGAGCCCCCACAGGCTCCTGTCAGAATTTCCTGGACTTTGGACCATATGTGGAACTTCTGTAGCCCCTGACCCACATTTTGGGGCACAGCTGCCAGCCCCCTCCCCCACCATGGTAGCATGAGCCACCAGATTGCCACAGCTTAGGGCCCCCTGCTTTAAGGAGATAATCTGCCCCCAGTAGCAGCTTTCATATTCTATTTCTTTAGACAGCATTTTATTAAATGCAAAGCTCCTTGGGCAGCAGTGTTCACATTTTCCCCATGTCGATATTTTGTCACACATCCAATCATTCAAAACCAAGCTGATTCACTTCTAGTAGTTTCATTTTGGTTGCTCTTTGCTATTCCAACTAATAGGAAGAGCTCATTTCACTCCATTATATTTCTCATTTGCACAGCGGATCTTATATTTTGTTTTACTTAACTTGGTCTTCATGTATGAAGAAGGTGAAAAGAGCTCATCTGTGTTTTCCAAGGTAGAGGATCATTTCCTGGTCTTTCTGGGAAGTGGCATAATGTGGAAATTAGTGGAGGTTGTGGAGATAGATTGGGTTTGATTTCTGGTGTGACATTTACTGATAGTCTGACCTTCCACAGGTCTCTTCATGTTTCTGAGTCTAAATCTCCTCAAAGACAAAAAAGGACAATACATGTAAACTTTTCAAATTATTATGAGAATTACATGAAATAATGTATGTGTAGAATTAAAACTTAGTCTCTCATTTACTAGATATCATAAAAACAATCTAAGCATCTTTTTGGCCCAGATTTAGGGAATAAAGGAAACATCTAAAGATAAGGAATCTCGCAGAGTGAAAGCTATCTCTGGACCTGTTGTATTTTATTTGTACAAACGATCTGCTGTCAGTGGCCTTACTTTGAGCCAAAAAGGAAACAAACAAAACTAAGAGCCAGGTTTCAGTAAGACTAAATTTAATTATCCTTTGTTTTATATTCCAAATGACTAGTTTCCTTTTGTTGTTAATTTGCTTTACTAAGACTATCTTTAGATTTCTGTTGGGGAACCTTTAACCTCTAACTTGAGAGAATTGCTGAAAATCACTAAATACATCTTTGGTAGGAAATAGTGGAGTTCCTGAGATTTATGTCTGATTCTTCCCTTGGGTTGTGAATTTCATCACAAAATTCAAATTAGGGGATGGGTTTTGTTTGTACATTTTTGTTTGTTTGTACTCCATATATGTTGAAAAGCTATGAGTGGAAGGAAAAAGCACTCAATCTGTTTTCCTTCCAGCAGCTATAGTGTTTGGAGTAAAGAAGGAAGTCTATCTTGTTTTTGACACAAATTCAATATGAAGTGTGGTTTCTTTATCATACCCAAGCACTTTAAATATGGTAAGTATTCAATAAATGAATAGTTTTCTTTCTCTGTACCCATATAGTTTGTGCCTAAACATCACCTTGCTTTTATTAGAAACTTTGTTGTCCACATTAAATTCACTCCAGTTTGTTTCCATCCTTCTCTCTTCGGGGCTTGACATTGTCCTTAGGTACAATTAGGCAGCTTTATTTTAGAACAGTGGATTTCAGATTTCTAAGTGTTTTTTTAAACCAAAACACTTTCTTTTATGTTATGATACCATACAGTACATCATTAGTTTTTGATGTAGTGTTCCATGATTCATTGGTTTCGTACAACACCCAGTGCTCCATGCAGTACGTGCCCTCCTTAATACCCATCACCGGACTAACCCATACCCTCACCCCCCTCCCCTCTAAAACCCTCAGTTTGTTTCTCAGAGTCCATAGTCTCTCATGGCTTGTACCCCCCTCTGATTTACCCCCCTTCATTTTTCCCTTCCTTCTCCTAATGTCCTCCATGCTATTCCTTATGTTCCACAAATAAGTGAAACCATATGATAATTTACTTTCTCTGCTTGACTTATTTCACTTTAAACTAAAACACTTTATTGAGCCTCCATGATAGTGGTAGAATCACATATTAAGAAAATACCTAACAAGCCCTTCCTCTAGCCTTGCCTGACTACTTAATCAATCCCTTTGGAGTAAGTTATTGAAGGCTCTTTGTTAAACAGCAACCCTTTTTCAGGGAAGTGGGTATTTTCAAACTATAATCAATCATAAACCCTGTAGTAGAATTAGCCAGCTAGTTTGTTGAGTCTAACAACTTGAGTTTCCATCCAGCAGGAATATGAAGGAATGAGATACAGGGATGTGGACGTTTTGATCCTGCATGCAAGTTCTGCTTATTGCGGAGTCTGGTAATCACTCTGGGCAACTAGAGAAAATAATGAACCTGGGGTGTGAGGGCAGAGGTTCTATGGGCTTGAGAGAGGCCAGAATTGCTTAGTAGTGCTTTAACAGATTGATAGGAATTAATAGGAGTGATTTTTGATTGATGTGTCAATGTACTCATCTAATTGAGCTCATAACAGTTGAATAGATGGCCATACAGGCTGGTGATAGGTTAGGGCCAAAATGGATGGATGTTTTTATTTATTTATTTTTAAAGATTTTATTTATTTGAGGGGGGAGGGGAGAAAGAGCAAGCTTGTGCAGGGGGGAGGAGTAGATGGAGAGAATCTCAAGTAGACTCTGTGCTGATCCTGGAGCCCCATGCCGGCCTCCATCTCACAACCTTGAGATCATAACCTGAGCCGAAATCAAGAGTCAGACACTTAACTGAGTAAGCCACCCAGGTGCCGCTGGATGGATGTTTTTAGAGACTAAAGTAATAGATCATTAAAGAAAGGTGATGACGATGGGTTGGTGAGAGTGGGAGTTGGTGCAGAAAGAGAATAGGTATACTTTTTTTCAGAGTGGAGAATTAATTCCTTAAGTCAGGGTGTAGTTTAATTAAAATATAATTAAGTAAAAAAAAAACACCAACAAGAAACACAGTCTTGTGCTTATAAGGTCTAGGTTTGACCCTGGCTCTACTGTTAATTTGTCATGTTTCTAAGGGCAAGCAAAGTGCTTTTACTTTTACGTAAGTTATTTTCAACTCTAGAATAGAAACTGTAATGCCTGCCCCACTTCCCTCATAGGGTTTCTGTAAGTCACAATGAAATAATGTGAAAGTGCGTTATAAAATGCCATAAAGCTTCACAATTCTATAGATTTTGATAATTTCTGTACTTATTCCTAAGTGAGTCTTTTTTTCTTTAAAAGCGAAAGCTAAATAAACAAAACCAACATCAATGCAATATAGCATTATCCCTGCAAAGAAAAAGCTTCTTATATGGTTCTTAAAAAAAAAAGGATGGGCAATATACCATTAATACCCATTTTTTTTTTTAAAGATTTTATTTATTTGACAGACAGAGACACAGCGAGAGAGGGAACACAAGCAGGGGGAGTGGGAGAGGGAGAAGCAGGCTTCCTGCCGAGCAGGGAGCCCTATGCGGGGCTCGATCCCAGGACCTTGGGATCATGACCTGAGCCAAAGGCAGACGCTTAACGACTGAGCCACCCAGGCGCCCCAATACCCATTTTATGCAGGTTTTTGCTTGATTCTATATTTATAGAAATGAATCTAGTATTGATCATGCTAGTTATACATATTTAAATGGTTTATAACTGGAAGGGTGTTTTGTAACTCAAGTAATGGGAAAAAAGCTTTCTGTATTGAGAAGATTATAAACCAAGAGTTCTGCTATTACTAAGGTAGCAATTTTAAACTTTCTTCAAAGTTCTGCTGGAAATACAAATTACATTAGCCTGACTGGTTGCCAATCAAGGAAACAGTCTTCACCAGGGTTGGTTGACATCTGCCTGCAGCCTGCAGAGCAACCATCCAATGAAGCCACAATTTCCTATGAGGGGAGAGTATGAAGAGAAACTAAAATAATTATTAAAGCACCATTTTAGATACACTAATACCCATGTTTTTGTCTGTAGCTAAGCAGCTAGAGTAAGCTACTTGAGTTCAATTAAATTGTGAAGATGTATACAGTTTATTTAGTTGGAGAAAAATAATCACAGAATTTAATCACAAGGTTTATGACTCAGATAATTACTGTTCCGTTGTTCTAGGAAGTACAGATATAAGTGGCATATCTGGGAACTAATAAGGATATGACCTTGAAGTTTTCTTTGGGTCTCTTAAATTTATTTATTGCCCAAAAGTGGAGAGACCAATAGCTCAGGGTGTTGGGATTTTGCTAATTGCTCTAGTGGTATTTTGCTTGCAGTTATTATTGATGTTTAGGACACTAACAACTGTCTAGATTTCAATCACGCTTGCCATGATTCATCTTTGGGAAGTAATTCAATAGGACACTGCAAATCCAAAAGGCAGAATCATTGAGGGATACAAACTATATGAGACTCTTGACTTCGGGAAACAAACTGAGGGTTGTGGAAAGGGAGGTGGGGGGGGATAGGGTAACTGGGTGATGGGCATTAAAGAGGGCATGTGATATGATGAGCACTGGGTGTTATATTCAACTAATGAATCACTGAACATTAAAAAAAAAAAAAGGCAGAAGTGGAGAAAATTCTTCCTGGAATGTCCCTTGAACTTCCCAGAGTCAGTTATTTTGAATAGGCTCCTGATCTCTGACCACAAGTGAGATGCTTTTTACCTAAAGTTTTCTATTTAGATATTCTCAAGAGCAGCTGCCTTGACTTTTACTCTGGTCAAAGCATGATTTTATTGGATAACACAATGCATTGGGAAACAAAAAGCCTAGAGTCAATTCCTAGTTTCACCACTGGTTAACTGGGCTGTCATTGGCTGCATTTAATATTTTGTTGAAAGTCTCGGGCGCCTGGGTGGCTCAGTCGTTAAGCGTCTGCCTTCAGCTCAGGTCATGATCCCAGAGTCCTGGGATCGAGTCCCACATCGGGCTCCCTGCTCGGTGGGAAGCCTGCTTCTCCCTCTCCCACTCCCTCTGCTTGTGTTCCTGCTCTCGCGGTCTCTCTCTGTCAAATAAATAAAATCTTTAAAAAAAAAAAAAAAGAAAGTCTCTATAGCATTCATTAAACCTTATTTATTGAGGGCTCACAAGGCAGACAGCCCATTACCAGAAACTTTATTAGTATCTTTTGCTATGTAGATTTTAGTATATACACTTAGTAGAGAGAACTACAGAATATAAAGTTACCTGTGAATGAGCTTATATCTACTAATAAAAGGAAATGAGGTAACTGCAAAAATGTATATAAATGTATATAATGTACGTAATGTATATAATAACCATGTTTTCTGTATTTGAATCTTTACATCTGGGGCCTTGCTGACCCTGAAGATAGGAAATAACTCTCCTTTCATGTGCAACCATCTAATAGAGAGCCCTTACCTCCAGCCCTTTTCAGGCTCTCACACTTCAGGCCACTATTTCCATAATCACTCTTGCCCTAATCACGCCAGGGCCAGCCCTCAGACAACTTGGGACAGTCTCTATGCCCCAGAGCCTGCTGAAATTATTCAAACTAGCCAATCTTAAACTGGCTTACCCTGGTCTCTTCCATTCCTTCCCACAGAAACCACAATAAAGGTCCCTGCCCGTAGTTTCCCCTGCTTCCTCTACCTCCTGACCAACCTTGGTACTTCCTCATGTGGCCCTACATGCTGTGCTGGGCCTCCTGTGTTTATGTGGGTATAAAACATGACAGTCATTTCTGTGTCTGTATGTCTTACCATACCCGATTAAAACAAATCCTGGGTATACTTTTATAACAATATATTATTCAAAAATGGAGAAAGCAAGCATAAAATATTTAGATAGCTCAAGATTATGGAGCCCATTTGAAAACTAATTGTTCCCTACCTCAAAGCTTATTGATTCAATCCTTCACTCAAAAATAATGATTGGGCACTCCCTATGTATAAGGAATTGTTTTAGGGAATATAAATCCACCTTGTCATAACAAACAAAGGAGACAAACTATTATATATCTCAAGCATTTTTCTAATTTATATTCAATTTCGATTTGACATTTTCTCTGGGTTTTCCTATTTGAAGCCCTCTCTACCTGCTCTTTCTTTCTGCTCCCCTACCTCCTGTTTTCTCAAATCAGCACTTCCCTGCTTATCTTCCTCCTCCTCTTAGCAGATGTGTATCACACCGTGGTGCACCTGGCATGCTCATGCCCCACTCACACACCCCTTATTCGTACATTACAACCCACCTGATGCCTGGCTAAGCAAATTTGTATTTCAGATCATGAACTATGAAGAAATAAGTTAATAAGAGTCTAACCATTTCTATCGACGTACAGACTTTCCTGCAAAACCCATCAAGTAGATTTCTGCTTGTATCTCTTTGACTAAATTGTCACGTGGCCACAGGAGCCTAAAATTGAATAAGACACACAAGTACCCAACAATACAATTATGTATTTACTTCCTTTACTACAAATCAAGTTTTTGGTAGCAGGTAAGAATGAGAGAAAAATGGAAACTGGTAGGCAACTCTGTGTCTGCCATACTTTTCAATAAAAATGAAGTTGATGGACCTCTTGGTAGGTTCAGACAATGGTGGCAGCATCACTACCTGCCCCCTCATATATCCTCCTCAAATAGTACAAACAGCAGAAAGAAAAAGTAAATTTATATGCAAATCATATTTCAGCACAACCTGGAGATAGAGAATGTCCAAACTTCAAATTAACTATGAATAAAAAAAGAATAACCAAATCCCAGAATGCAGCTTCTCACACTCCCACCCCAACCTTGCTGCCACGAGGCTCTTGGGTGAGCAAAAGCAGACCCAGAACTGCAGGCAAGGCAAAATAGGGAAGCTAGTGAAGAATCCTAAGTTTGAAATTATTCTACCACCAAAAAGACTAAGTCCACTCTAAGCCTGTAAATACTAAAAAAGCATCCAGGAATGAGCATGGGTGTAAAAAAACTTCTTCCTTCATGACAGTCATTTCTGCATCTGTGTGTCTTGCCATACCTAATTAAAACAAATGCCTGGTGACCTTCTGTAACAATACATTATTCAAAAATAGAGAAATTAAGGAAGGAAACTTGAAGTATGGTGATTTAAAGGGACAGGCAGGATTTAATATGGCACTCTTTGAATCTCATAGCTCTGGGTGGGAAAAAAGAAATATGAAAAAGGAAAGGAAAAAATACCCTTTGGGTAGTAGAAGAGGGAAGAGGAAAAAAAGAAAAGGGGAAAATAAGAAAAAAGGGAAATCTTATGTTTCCATAAGATAAAGGAGAAATATAAAAAAAGCAAAGGACTCATGGCCCTCCTTACCACTTAAAAACACACCCCCAAAAAACTGCCAAAGTACCTGAGTTTTGCTATACCAGTATGAAATGATGCCATTAGGGGCATCTGGATGGCTCAGTCAGTTAAGTGTCTGCCTTCAGCTCAGGTCATGATCCCAGGGTCCTGGAATCAAGCTTTACATTGGGCTCCTTGCTCAGCAGGAAGTCTGATTCTCCCTCTGCCTCTGCTGCTCCCCCTGCTTGTTCTCTCTCACTCTTTCTCTCTGTCAAATAAATAAATAAAATCCTTAAAAAAAAAAGAAAGAAAATAAATGATGCCATTAAACCAAGAATCTCAAAGCACTTCAATACCATAAATACGAACAAATGTAAAGTCAAGTCCACATAGAGATACAGTGAAAACAAACGAAATGAAATTTCATGCCTATCAACTGAGGCAAATTCTCCTCTGATAAGACAACCAAGAATAAGAAGGAAACTATAAAGAAGAAAACTGTAAAGAAAACTGTAAGTTCACATCAAGCAGAATTGAGTACTTTCATACAAGCATTTGGAAATACGAGAAACTGTTTTAAATAGTGCTGGGAAAATAGGACAGCCACATGCAGAAGAATGAAACTCAACCATTCTCTAACACCATACACAAAGATAAACTCAAAATGGATGAAAGACCTCAATGTGAGACAGGAATCCATCAAAATCCTAGAGGAGAACATAGGCAATAACCTCTTTGACATCAGCCGCAGCAACTTCTTTCAAGATACATCTCCAAAAGCTAGTGAAACAAAAGCAAAAATGAACTTTTGGGACTTCATCAAGATAAAAAGTTTCTGCACAGCAAAGGAAACAGTCAACAAAACAAAGAGGCAATCCACAGAATGGGAGAAGATATTTGCAAATGACACTACAGATAAAGGGCTGGTATCCAAGATCTATAAAGAACTTCTCAAACTCAACACGCACAAAACAAATAATCAAGTTAAAAAGTGGGCAGAAGATATGAACAGACACCTCTCTGAAGGAGACATACAAATGGCTAACAGACACATGAAAAAATGTTCATCATCGTTAGCCATCAGGGATATTAAAATCAAAACCACATTGAGATACCACCTCACACCAGTTAGAATGGCAAAAATTGATAGGGCAAGAAACAACAAATGTTGGAGAGGTTGTGGAGAAAGGGGAACCCTCTTACACTGTTGATGGGAATGCAAGTTGGTACAGCCACTTTGGAAAACAGTGTGGAGGTGCCTCAAAATATTAAAAATAGAGCTACCCTATGACCCAGCAATTGCACTACTGGGTATTTACCCCAAAGACACAGATGTAGTGAAAAGAAGGGCCATATGCACCCCAATGTTCATAGCAGCAATGTCCACAATAACCAAACTGTGGAAAGAGCTGAGATGCCCTTCAACAGATGAATGGATAAAGAAGATGGGTCCATATATACAATGGGATATTACTCAGCCATCAGGAATGATGAATACCCAACTTTTACATCAACATGGATGGGACTGGAGATTATGCTAAGTGAAATAAGTCAAGCAGAGAAAGTCAATTATCATATGGTTTCACTTATTTGTGGAACATAAGGAATAGCATGGAGGACATTAAGAGAAGGAAGGGAAACATGAATGGGGGAAATCGGAGGGAGAGATGAACCATGAGAGACTATGGACTCTGAGAAACAAACTAGGAGAAGGAAGGGAAACATGAATGGGGGGAAATTGGAGGGAGAGATGAACCATGAGAGACTATGGACTCTGAGAAACAAACAGGGTTTTAGAGGGAAGGGGGGGGGATGGGTTAGTCCGGTGATGGGTATTAAGGAGGGCATGTAATGCATGGAGCACTGGGTGTTATATAAAAACAATGAATCATGGATCACCACATCAAAAACTAATGATGTATTGTATGGTGACTAACATAACATAATAAAATTAAATTAAAATAAATAAATAAATAATAAATTAGAAGTACAAAAACTAAAAATAAAATGGGCAAAATCAGAATAAATGAAAAGGGTTGATTGCATTTAGGAAAACAATGGAAGAAAAAGACAAAATTATCTCAAAAATAAAGAATAAATTGCAAGTTGCCCAAGAGAGAATAGACTCAAACAATTTAATAAGGGGTATTGAAAGAGGGCGAGGAAACCCTGGAGAAAATGAAAATGGCCTAAATAAAGCAGTAAAAAGGACCAGTGGGAAAGCAGCAGACTTGTAAGACAGGCAAAAAGGGAATAATTTTCGTGTTAACAGAGACCCTGAAGAAAAAAACAATAAAGCAGAGCTAATATTTAATTTTTTGAGAGAGAGTGAGAGAGAGCACATGAGCAAGGGAATGGGGGGATGGGACAGAGGAAGAGAAAGAGAGAGAGAGAGTATCCCAAGCAGACTCCCTGCTGAGCATGGAGCCCAACATGAGGCTCATTCTCATGACCCTGAGATCATGACCTAAGCTGAAATCAAGAGTTGGACGCTTAACTGACTGAGCCACCCAAGTGCCCCAACAGAGCTAGTATTTTAAACTATAATTCAAGATCACTTTATAGAATGAAAAAAGACTTACATCTATACATTCAGAGAGTTCAGTGGGTACCAGGAAAAATTAATCCAGAATGATTAAACTCTTAAGACATATTCTAGTAAAACTCAATAGATTTCAAAGACAAGTATAAACCATCAAGGTCTCCAGGCA
This sequence comes from Mirounga leonina, assembly GCF_011800145.1. NCBI lineage: Eukaryota > Metazoa > Chordata > Mammalia > Carnivora > Phocidae > Mirounga > Mirounga leonina. Next base: position 58,475,557 of record NW_023270377.1, on the reverse strand, counting down.
GAAATATCAAATAACTTACGGAGACAAAAGAATTAGACCAACATCAGACATTTCAAAACCAACATAAAAAGCTAGGCAACAATAAAACAACATTTTTTAAAAGCTTAGTGAAAGGAATTGTGAAGCAAGTATTTTATATCCAGCTAAGGTCTCCTTCAAATATCAAGCATATAGAAAAATCAATTTAAGGAATTTAGGGAATTATGTGCCCTTTTTTTTTTTAGCCTTTTTTGAGGCATTTACTAGAGGATAAATTTCATAAAAATCAAATCATGACTAGAAAAATTTCAGCCCAAGGACTGATGGTGAACATTTAAAAATATATAAATGCCCTGTAAGACTCAAACAGTGGGAGTGAGGGTAGACAAAAAATATGCAAATGTTACCTGTTGTCACAAAATAGAAAGACTGTTTCAAAACGAAAAAGTTATAAAGTAAAATTCATGATCGCTTTATAACTGACAGTGAAAATGAATATATCTTTATGACAGGCTGGCAATAGTAATATTTCAGAATGTAATGCTGTATGGATCTGGAAACAAAAAACCAGAAATAGAGAAACATGGGCAATATGACCAATATGGAACTGCTCTAAAGATGAATCTTTTTTTTAAAGATTTTATTTATCCATTTGACAGAAAGAGAGAGAGAGAGAGCACACAAGCAGGGGGAGCAGCAGGCTCCTGCTGGCAGGGAGCCAGATGTGGGGCTCCATCCCAGGACCCTGGGATCATGACCTGGACTGAAGGCAGACGCTTAACCGAATCTAATAACAATGACCCAAAATGGAATAGAGGCCATAGGAGTTGGTCCTGAATGCAATCTCCTAGAGTGACATTAGCCACATGGTGCATGAGTCAGATTTATCTGCTACATGTCAGCCATTGGAACCTCATCAGAGCTGGCCCCAGGGCAATGCTGGTCATCCTAAGTACAGTGTATATCTCCTTTTCTCCACCACCTGTTTCAACCTACCCACCTACTCATCCTGTCCCCCTGACACCATATTTCTCCAGGACACTTCACCTTCAGATATAGATCAAGAACATAGCCTAAAGAAATAGCCAAAAAGCAGTATGGTGCTTGAGAGGTTGGTACCACATTTTTACTTTGTCTTTATTTTCTAGGTGTATGTATGAACCCTAAGGTGTGTGTGTATGTTTTTTGTTTGTTTGTTTTTGTTTGTTTGAATGTGCTGAATACACTTCCATTGGCCTTATTTCCTAGGTGAGTCATAGATTGTGGGCAACCACTATAACTATTCCAGCAATGACTCCAAGCACCATCAGCAAAACTTTCAGGTTTTATTTTTAGAAAAAAAAAATCACCGTTCTTAAATATGGAGAATGGCAATTTTGCAATTTTGCATCGATATGGTCTATTTGTTAATATCATGTACTATGTTATTAGCCACTTGTAACTTATGGGCAACCTATTATTTATTTTTCCATTTTTAGATGCAAATAATTTTTAAGTATCCTCATATTTTCACTCCTGCCTGTATTCCAAAACTATTGGCACAAACTAGATTTTTCTAATTTTCATGGTTCAAACTCACTGGGCAGAGTTTCCTTCAGTTTCTGTCATCAAGCAAAGTATAAAAAGCAAAAAGTATCATAAGGCCACAGGATTCTTCACATTCACCCTGAGGAATCATTCAGTTCGGTCCTTTGAGCTTTGCACTATTATTTTTCTAGATCAACTGCTTTAGAGCCTAAAGATAGATTTTTTTAAAAAAATTAATTTGTAAATCTTACATGAATTTTAAATACAAATTGCCATGACCTAAAATTTTCATGTTGATGGGCAAAAAAACTATACTCAATACAGTATAATCGAAGACCAGTATAATCTAGGATTGCTTAAAGAGAACATTCTATAATATGGACTACCTGCAAAATTAATGGCAATTGTGATTTAGAATTCCAAATTTCCCTCTCCCCACTTCAATGTAATGGTTCAATATAGATACACTACTCTCCCTTGAGACATTGATTTTTAGATGTTGTACATGATATCTGCACATTTCAGTGATTGAAGTACCTTAAGTTTTTTGGTTTCTCATGAGATAGGGAGATATGGAAAACAGTTTGGGTTTTCTCACTTTGTAGCATTTCATCACTGTTACCAACTTCTTTAATGCCCAAATGACTCCTGTGTGAGGAAAGGAATGCTCACCATTTATACTTTGTCTAAAGTCTAATTTATAAACCTTTAGACAATTAATACAGCTCCAAATATTCACACATTACTAAAATAACTTATAAATTAAAATTTCATATGTTTAACAAACTAAATTTCTGTATGTAAATATTGATGCTAAACTTAACATTTTTTCTTTCAACTGAAGCTACAAGTCTAATATATTAGATTTTCTTAAATGTTCTAAACACATTGAGAAACAGAAAAACAAAAATAATATTATAATAATTACAACACTGATCAGTACACTTTGTTACAAAAGTGTACATTATATGTAGATTTATTTCTTAATTGTCTTTATTTATATTTTTATTCTTTTTTAGGTTTACTTCTCAAAATCTCTAGCATTATGAAAGAGGTTAATAATCTATGGTTCAGGGCTTGAGATAAAAGACAAGTGTGCATGCCAAGGTGATTACCTGAGTCCATCATCCAATTGCATAAGCTTTTTTAAATAGTTAGACTTTATCCATTGCCTCAGGAGCTACATTGTTGAAATTACTGACTTTGATTCATCAGGTATGTTTGAAATTTTTTATGATCTAATCTTTTCCCCCAAGTGGCTCATCTTCATAGTACAGGTGATGAAAAATTACTTTCCTGCTCTGTTTGGGTGTCTTTTAAAAAAGACAGCTTTATATGTCCTTTTTGCATTTGTTATTCTGAGTATCTTTTCTTTCTTTTTTTCTCTTTCTTTATCATACAACATGGGAGAAGTCTATTTTGCAACTACTCATTTTGAGTCATTCAGATCTTCCTCAATTAAATCAGTTGCCTTTGGGTAACTTTGTTTTCTTTCTCATCAACCGTTGAGACACTGAAGATTTTTTCATCTTTATATACAAATATTAGAAATAATTATAATATAACTATAAATAATTGACATTGGAATGATATAAATATATAGTAGATAAATAATTGCAATGATAAAGTTCCTGCTCTTTAGGAATTTTCAAACTAAAATAGCTAAAATAGATTGGAATATATCTACAAGACAATGCCTTTGATTTTTTCAGACTCTTAATATTTTAGGCCCCAGGTGCTTTCCTCAGAGAATAATAATACTTGTTCCAACTATTTTGAGGGTTATCATAAAAATAACTTGAATTCATGGCTGTAAGATCCTTTCGTAGATTACTGTCTACATTATTATATTTGATATAAAGGCTATTCTTTTTTTTTTAAAGATTTTATTTATTTATTTATTTGAGAGAAAGAGAGAGAGAGAAACAGCATGAGAGGGGAGAGGGTCTGAGGGAGAAGCAGGCTCCCCGCTGAGCCGGGAGCCCGATGTGGGACTCGATCCCAGGACTCCGGGATCATGACCCGAGCCGAAAGCAGTTGCTTAACCAACTGAGCCACCCAGGCGCCCTAAAGGCTATTCTTGATACAGTGCATACTGATAATGTAATTAAACCACACATCTGGACACAATGAGTAGTAAGGGGATATGTACATCCCTCTGTGAATGTCTGTGGTGAAACATGACTACAGAAGGAAAAGAGAAGAGTCATAGAAGAAAATTCTATTGTCACCCTCAGGCTATCCCCAGAAAGGATATAAGGAAAGTGAAGACAAGTAATAAGTAACATAGTAAAAACTTAAATACATTTAAGAGGAGGAAAAGAAAGTTAAATGTGAACTTTAAGAAATATGGATTCTCAATGAATGATTATTCCATGAATGGACAAATTTGGATAGGGTAGCAGAAGGTCAATAGCTTTTTTTCGTTTACCATTTCCATAGAAAACCTTAGGAATAGGATAACCACAATGAGTTGGTTGAGGTAGGAGTATTGATAAAAAGAGCTTACCTGTTTTTGATAGAGATGAAAATTATTCTTGGAATGCAAGTAGGTCTGCAGAGAGGAAGGCTAATGTGGCTCCTTCCCAAAGTACTGATTTTATATTCTTTATCTCTGAACCAGTTGAGATTTTCATTTCAGACATTCATCTCCCTTTTCAAGCTGTTTAAAGTTTAAAATTAGCATCATTACATCAGAACAAAATCTTTTGCTAAGTCATAGCTCAACTTCATATATTCAGTGGATTTTTTTTAAATCCATGAATCACCAAATAGTGTTGATAGATGACATACCTTCTTTCCTACACTCCTTGCCAAGTAAATTTGTTTTTGGTTTAGATGTTTGTTCTTGTCACAGTCTAAATTTCAAGCATATTTCCACAACTACTAAGGATTTATGTTTTTAGATCATGATAAAAAAGAAAGATGGATCTCCCTATATTTTTTTTTTGTTCCAATGTGTTAAATTGTGCCATTTTTGGAGAGTGTAGCAAGTAGCGTATATGCTTTCTCGGGAAGAAACAAAAAATTCAGAGATTTTATTAATTAGGGTACCGGTATGCTATGCTTCTTTCTTCATGTATTTCACTTCCTGAAGTCATTCCTCCAGTAGCTGGCTAGAGTATATTTGTTGATTCCTTGAATGTATTTATTCTGCCTTTACACTTTGGTTGTTTGGCTGGGTTTTTAATTCAGAGGAAAAAAAATATTTTTTTTAGAATTTGAAGAGAAGTCCCAGGATGACAGGTCCAGAGAGCAAACTGGTCTGGTTTGGAGCAGAAAGATAGAGAGGGCCCTAGAAACAATGATGCCAAGGGAAATACCATCTGAAGTGTTCGAGAATTTGGAATAATTGTTGCTTATGCATTTCACAGCTTTGTTAAAGCATCTGGGAAAAAATAAAGGTGCACAAAAATTAAATTTTAAAAAGAGGCAATTATTAACTCCAGAAAAAAACAAAAAGTTATACAAGAAAGAAAACATCACAATGAAGTACTTGGGTTACATTGAATAATACTTAGCCAAAATAGGATAAGTATTGATTATAGAATTCTACCCAAAATTATATAGCTCAATTGGGAGGATGAATTCAAGGGAAAGTGGAGGGTATAAGAGGGCTCAACTACCATAACGGAAATTTATAGATCCCTAATCCTGTGTTTTTAGCAATAAATCACGATGATTCATAGCAAGTATAGCAGTCATTATTTATCACATCAAGACACTTTTGAGAGTGAAGGAGATCATTGGTAATAATTATGCCAAGACAACAGGCATAAACTGGAACTGATAAGCAAACTTGGTATATGTCACCCTAATTATAAGCATATTACTTTAAATATAGAGGTAAATGTCAATGAGACAGCTAATTAAGTTGAAAGTGTCTCTAGGGAGTGGGATTGGTGGGGAGAGAGTAGAACAGGAGACTGCTGATTTTTAATATAAGTCTTTTAATGCTATTTGTTTTAAACAATGATTATGCATTATATTGATCAACTTAAAAATTAAAATTTAGAGATTAGATTAGTCTTGCCCAATTGTTTTTGGTATGAGCCAGAATGTTCCCTACTGTCAGCAAGAGGCCATATCTGAGTCCTCCTATAATATTTATTGATACTAGTCATTTGATGTTTCTCCCTCTAAGAAAGGTGCAATTGGATAGTAAATACTCGGTCCTGTTTTTCTTTCAAATAGGGCTGTGGCACAAAGTAAATGCTTATTAAATAGTTCTTAATGAATAAAATAAAGATTCAGTAATACTTTCGAAGGCAGAAGAACCTTCTAGAAGTCAGGTTTATGAGATGATATTTTCAAGTACAGGTGTAATGGCCAGCCAGGCTTATCCTGAGTGTCTGGGATTCACCAGATGGGGATTCTGTAGACAACACGGAAAAGGGAGACCTCTTTACAAAATTTATCTTGAGAGAGAAGAATTTTGACACTCTTGCAGAGATCCCTTTATGGCAATGTTACCTAAAATGATAATAACTAAACTTTTAGAAATCATAGCCTGTAATGTGTGCCTTTAGGGATGAAGGGTTTTTGTTTTACTGCCAAGTTGATGCCTGTTAGTTTGTAACTTCCCCAAATTTTCATACCCAAAGAGTCTTCTTTCTTGTTATTTGAATAATAAGATTAAATCTTGGAGAAAGGGGGACTAAGCATATTTTCTATTGGGTAGCATTTCATAACCTAATGGGCTATACTAGGAGGGCTTGGATCAGTGATGAACACCAGAGAGTAAACACCCAGTTCAGAGTATTTGCAGTAGAAATAGAACCAATAGGATATGAAATTGCAGCTCATTGTTTCTCAGCATATTTGTCCTCTAAATTGAAATTATTATGGAAAAAAAATGGGGGGAGAAAGAAAAAAATTGGGACTGGAAGCAAAACAGAAACAAGAAAGAAATGAGGGCAGTAACACAGATATATCTATTGGAAATCCCGTTGAACTCAGCACACCTAACTTAATCTTATTAATATTTTTGAGGAGAATCCTCTGCCAAAAACAAGTACAAAAACTAAAAAAAAAACCAAAAAACAAAAAAGAAAAACACAAAATAATAGAAACCACTCTTCTTAATCTCAAACCCTGCTTTCTCAATGCTTAAGTAAGTATTTATATTAGATCTATTCTTTGTAGCAGGGTTATTTCGTGACACTTTCCTTGATCCCCAAAGTCTATCTCTGATAAAATAAATTCCAGCTAAGTGTTTCTCTTTTGCATAGCACCTTTGGTCACAGCCTTTATTACTCATATGTAATTGTCTGTTTACTTGTCAGTATCTTCAACTAAATTGCAAGCTCTGGGAAGATGCTATTCCATTTTGCTCATCATTGAATGCCCCACGTTCAGTGCTTGGCATATAGTGAATGCTCAATCAATATTTCCTGAATGAATGAATAAATTAATTATGTTATTCTTTTTTACTTTATATCTACAGAAGACACTGTCTCTGAAAACAACGTGTGCTCACTGAAGACTTGACTCAGACAATAAATTTGTGAATTTGGTAACTGTCAAAGCTCTCCAGCCAGAGAAAACAAGACAGTGGGTATTGTGACAGCTTGTAGGCATTTCTCCCAGCTTAGGGGAGCTTAAGGCAGGTCTCAGGAGCAACTACAGAGGGCCCAGGCCAATTAGACAAAGGAAAAAACCTAAGCTCAACTGTAGGCATTGACACATCTCTTTCTTTTCAGTGACTGTTAGCTCATTGCCTAAGCTATGAAGCAACTCAGGGGAAATATAAATTACGGCAAGAAAGTACACTATATCCTTCACCTGGCAACGGGCTTAGTAAATCTGGCTCATTTCTGAGCTGGTATGTGCGGCCTGGATATTGTGATCTCTATTGTTTCAGACTGTAATAACCATGAGGGTTTTTCATTTTCTTTGGTAAGAATTCAGTAGCAATCATTTAGATGAGCCACAGTATTTAATTTATTGAGAGAGGAGGTGGTGGCCACAGGGGATAGGAATCAAAAGAAGGGTAAGTGATTCTCTGAACCAGGGGCAATGTCCCTATTTATTACATAATGTGCTCCAATCCCAATGAAGGTGACACTTCTGGTGACTAGTAGCAGACATGTACATTATTTAATTTTGATTATTGTTGTTGTTATAATGGGGATATTAGTGCTCCCTTTCCTGATTCCCTTTGTGCAATTTGGCACATTTGAGAGGTAGTAGTTCCTAATCAGGGGATGGAATTTGAGTTATCACCACCTATAAGGATTGGGCCTCACTCTTGGTTCTGTCATTCAACAAATATTTATTGAACACCTATTATGGGGCCAGACATTATTCTAAGTACTGGGAAAATAACAGTAAATAAAGGAGAGATTATATTTATCAAGCAAGATAGATGATCAACATTAAGTAAATTGTGTAGAATATTTAAAGGTGATAAATGATAGAAAAGAAAAATCAGGGAAACGTGTACAAGAGTTTAAGTAGGTAGGGTGGGGAGTCACAATTTTAAACAAGGAAGAAAAATATAGGCCTTATTGAAAGATGGCATTTGAGCAAAGGCTTGAAGGTGGTAAGGGAGTGAGTTTGGAAGGCATCTGAGTTTTGTTCAAAAGTCTGGCTGCTATGTTGAGAATGATGTCTAGGGAGTATAGCAGAGATAACTGGCAGGTGACCCAAGTCCATTCTCCTTCTTCCATAGTATAGAGTTGTCAGTGGAAGCGGCTGGCCAGCCAGGGACCATATTTCCTACCTGTCTTGGCATGCAGGTATGGTCATCTGACTAGGAGAGAACAGAGCTGCCACTGGCCAGAGAACTAAATGTGCACTGGGGAGCTGCTTTGAAGACTTGACCTCGGCCTTTGACTACTGCATAAGAAAGAAGTAAAGGTGTTGTTCTTTAAGCCACTGAGATTTGGGGGTCCATTTGTTATGGCAATCCAGCCTACCCTAAGACAAAGGTCAAGGGCAAAACCAGGAAGACCTACTAGGAAGCTATTGCACTAATGTAGGTAAGAGATTATGGTGGCTTGGACCAAGGTGGTAGGAGTAGAGGTAGCAGAAAATGAATCCTAAATATATTTTGAATTTAGAGCCCACAAAATTACATGACAGATTGGATGTGGGGTATAACAGAAAAAGGAGAGGCAATTTTGACTTTATGGTTTGGGGGTTGATGCATTATCAGGTAGAGAAGACAGCAGATGAAAGAGATGTGAAGGGGTCAATTGGAGTTGAGTTGTGGATCTATAAATCTGAGGTAATTTTTAGTCTCCCAGTGAAAGTGTGGAATAGATATGTAGACATGTAAGTTTGAAGTTCAGGGAAAATGTCTGGCCAGGGATATTGATTTGGAGCCATCGGTGTGTAGATCGGTTAAGTCACCACGGGAGTGACGACAGTTACAAGAAGAGGTCAAAGGACTAAACCTTGGGCAACTTCATTTTATGAGGTTGGGCAAATGAGGAGAAATCAGCAAAATGACTAAGTAGGAGAAACTAATGAGAAAGAAGGAAAAACGAGAGTGTGATGTGCTGGAAAATACTGACCTACTATGCTTAGATGTGCAGCGCTCCATGCTAAGGATCAGGACCCACAAAATGTTTCCTTGCCTACTGGGAGCAAGGGAAAGACATGTCAACCAGTGAGACTGTGATGAGAACAAGCCTGGGGCCCAACAGGAAAGAGCTGAGAGGGCAGAAAACACTCTGGAAGCAACAGTGGTAGGCTGGGAAATTTTTGGATTCTGTTCTCTGAAAGGGAAGAGGGAGATAAAAATATTTTTTGAGCAACAGTGATAATCAGTTCTATGTTTTAGAGACAGAACTGGTGGCAGGGAGAAGGATGTATTTTGGAGAAGATGAAAATTTAGTAGGTATTTCTGAGACCAGTAAACTGAGCTAGAGATGAGTCAGTCATCTTGAGTGGTCTTGGGATCAATAACCCAGCGATCTTAATCAAGCTGGGATTAAGGGGTTAAATGAGTGTACTTTTCCCCTCCACTTCTAGTCCTTCACCTGTGCCCTTGATCTCAGCAAGTGACATCATTCTCTACCCAGTTGCTCATGCCAGAACCTGTTAATTATTTTTAATACCCTCGTCTCCCTCACCCTGCATCCAACCAATCGCTAACTGCTGAAGATTCTGGTCTGCTAAATACTGAATACCTCTCAGGTTTGTCTACTCCCCTCCATCCACTATGCCACCCTCTCACCTGAACCCCTGCAATAGCTCCTGACTAGTCTCAAAACAGATCCCTCCCACCTCGCCCAGTGTTCCTTCCGTTCGTTGACCACATTGGAGGCGGGGTGGGGAGGGGACTTTTAAAAACAAATCTTATCATATCACTTCCCTGCTTCTCTTCCTCCTGGGTTAAAATCCTGAGGCTGGCCTTCTGGGCCCTATAGGGTCTGATTTCTGCCCCCTTCACCGGCTCTGCCCACACACACAAAAACGTTTTGCTGAGTGAATGAATGAATGAATTAATGAAGGCTAAGATATAGCCTCGCTTTCGGTAAGTTATTTACATATCTGAAACCCCAGTTTCCTCTTTTGTAAAATGAGAACCATGATATTTCCCTCACTGGAATGTTGGTAAGTTAAACAGTAAGATACCATGTTAATAAAATGTAAGCGTTTAGCATTGCATGATAGTTTTGATCACTGTAAGTGAACCGAATTGGCACTTAGCACAGAACCTGATACATACACTCAATATCTACTTGTTGTTAATGATAAATCAGCACTTTGGGATTGTAATTGTCTTGGTGACTATTTCTATAAAATTACTTATAAAACCCCATACCATCTCATTTGATGCTGAACAGAAAGCTAAGCATGGTTACTTGCAGCATCATCCTGCTGCTCAAAAACTCTTCATTGTCTCCAAAGACTGAAATCAAGTTCGAACTGCTCAGCTTCACATTCACATTTCCAATTTCTTCAATATATATCCTATGCTGCTGAGAAATTCATCTCAAACAAAATTTATTGGATTTCTACCTCTGTTAGGGGCTGGATATTTAAATTTAATTATTGAAGACTTGTATGATGTAGTTTCAGTACCCCAATGGCTGCTGCATTTAAAGAAGCAAAATCCAAATTGGCCAAAATGTTATTAAAAAGGAATTTAATTCTTTACACGTCTCTGAAAGGATGTTAACAGGAATCATGACCCCGAAAACACATCCCACTGTCTGTGGGAGACATGGAGGTGCGCTGCTCACATTGCCCTTCAAGACCACATGCTATAGGGAGTGCGGTTGACTGGCAGCCTCCAGCTGCCACAGCTTTGGATTCTACACCATGTTCCTGCTGAGACCACACTTTTGCTGGGCTGTACTTGGCCCATGAATGACCAGGAAGGGGTACTAGAGCAGTGCATTGAGGGGTAAGGCTCTTCCCCCGCCGTCTTCCTCCCTTTCATAGGTGTAAGACCTGCATCATGCTCTGAAGGTGGTTTCTGCCTCCTTCTGTGCTCTCCTCTTTTAACCTTAACAGGTGTCTTCCACAATAATTCTTTTACATATCTAACTCCATTTTAGCATCTGCTACTTACAGAACCCAAACTAACACAGGTGCTACCAAGAGTGGTCCAAGATGATTGGTAAGATGGGGCTTTCAAGTCAAGGAATTATAGGTCACTGTGTCCTCAAAAGGAAAAAAAAATACCTGTGTCTGGGAATGGAGAACAAAAGCAAAAGTAGCCCCACTTACCATTATTCTTAATGACCCATTGTGGGGTTATGTACTTTTCACCTCCACAATTCCAGACTCTGCAGGGTTGGAGGTTCTAATTCCTACAGGAGGTGAATGTGCAAAGGAACACTGAACTACAAGCTATGGCTGCTGCCAATGAACTTTGAACTCTGTTTTCAGGGGCCCCGTAACCATGGTAAAAGCCAAAGCCAGTCTCCCCTCCTTGATCTCAAGCCATTTTCAGTGTTGCCTGGGAGGTTGCCCAGCTCTCGCTGTAAAGACCCATCATGTAAGATATAAACTTTTTCATACCCTCTTGGTGCATGTGTGTCATCTCTAGTCTGGACACCTGAACCAATTTTGAGTGAGGCATCTGTCTCATCTCTGGGGGTGACCACAGCAGAGAGATATGAGGGCAGGAGACAAGGGAGGGCAGAGGGATCTAGACAGCTGCTCTTGGTCCATCCTTAACTCTCTATACCCTCAATTATAGGAAATGAATTCCCCAGTCTCCAGAGTAAAAACTGTTCCTGATCCATAGCACTGAATTAAGAAAATTATATTCTGTACTACCTTTAAGTATCCTTTGCTAACCTAAGGCAATATTCTCAAAGGTGTAAGACTAGAAGAGACCCCTCAAGAATTTAAGAATTTAGCACCCTGAATTTATTTATCTTTTTTTTTTTTTTTGACCAAAGCCATTAGGATCCTGTTTCTTCAAGGAACTTAAAAAAAAAAAAAAAAAGGAATGAAGAGATAGGAAATAAAAGAAATACTCTATCACACTGTAAGGGAAAAGGAGGGAAGAGAGGGGACAGAGGAGTTGATTGCTATGTACTGAGGGCCTACTATGTTCCAAGCCCTGTTTTCTCTTCATTTAAATGCACACAACAGTCTCTTCAATAAATGGTTTTTTTTGAAAACTGGACAGCTACATGCAAAAGAATGAAACTGTACTACTTTCTTAGACCATACAGAAAAATAAACTCAAGGTGGATTAAGGATCTAAATGTGAGACCTGGAATCATAAAAATCCTAGAAGAGAGCACAGGCAGTAATATCTCTGACATCAGCCATAGAAACAATTTTCTGGATATGCCTCCCGAGGTGAGGGAAACATAAACAAAATAAACTATTGGAACTACATAAAAATAAAAAACTTATGCACAGCAAAGGAAATAACCAACAAAACTAAAAGACAACTTACTGAATGGAGGAAGATATTTGCAAATGACATATATGATAAAGGGATGGTATCTAAAATATATAAAGAAATTCTACAACTCAACATCAAAAAACCAAATAATCAAATTAAAAATGGGCAGAAGATATAAACAGACATTTCTCCAAAGACAACATACAGATGGCCTACAGACACATGAAAGATGCTCAACATTACTCATCATCAGGAAAATGCATATCAAAACCACAATGAGGTATCACTTCAGCCCTGTTAGAACAGCTAAAATCAAAAACAGAGGAAACAAGTGTTGGCAAGGGTGTGAAGAAAAAGAAACCCTTGTACACTATTGGCAGGAATACAAACTGGTGTATCCACTGTAGAAAACTGTATGGAGGTTCCTCAAAAAGTTAAAAATATCCTACAATCCAGTGATCACACTACTAGGTATTTACCCCAAAAATACAAAAACACTAATTCAAAGTGATATATGTACCCCTATGTTTATAGTAGTATTATTTACAACAGCCAAATTGTGGAAGTAGCCTAAGTGTCCACTGATGGATGAATTGTCAAAAAAGAAGTGGTATATATACATAATGGAATATTATTCAGCCATAAGAAAGAATGAAATCTTGCCATTTGCAACAACATGGATAGAGCTAGACAGTTTAGTGCTAAGTGAAATAAGTCAGAGAAAGAAAAACACCATATGATTTCACTCATATGTGGAATTTGAGAAACAAAACAAATGAACAGAGAGAGAGAAAAAAGAGACAAACCAAAACCAGACTCTTAACTATAGAGAATAAACAGATGGTTACCAGACGGAAGAGGGGTGGGGGGATGAGTGAAATAGGTGAAGGGGATTAAGAGTACACTTATCTTGATGAGAACTGAGTAATATATAGAATTGTTGAATCACTATTTGTACACCTGAAATTAATATAACACTGTATGTTAATTACACTGGAATTAAAATTTAAAAAAAAATAAATGCACACAACAGACCATGGGCCAGAGATTATAATTTCTGCTTCACAGATGGGGAAAATGAAATGCATTCAGGTTAAATAAATTACCCATAGTGGATCAACTCTAAGGTTCCCCACCACCACCACCATACCACCAACCATGATCCTGCTTCACGCTATTCACACTTTTGTATAATCCCCTCTTTCTGAGTGTGGACAGGATCTGGGACTTGTTTCCTTTCTTTTTTTTTTAAAGATTTATTTATTTATTTATTTGAGAATGAGAGCACAAGCCTAGGCAGGGGAAGTGGGAGAGGACGAGAAATCCTCAAGCAGACTTCCCAAAGAGCACAGAGCCCAACTCAGGTTCGATCCCAGAACCCTGAGATCATGACCTGAGCTGAAATCAAGGGTCAGACACTCAACTGACTGAGCCACACAGGAGCCCCTGGGACTTGCTTCTAACCAACAGAATATGGCAGAAGTGATGAATGCCACTTCTATAATTATGTTATACTATATAAATATGACTCCATCTTGATTACCTATTTGACCCAGAGACTCTCCTTGCTGGTTCAATGAAGTAAGCAGCCATTTTGGGAAAGTCCAGGTGACAAGGAACTGCAGGCAATGTCCAGGCACTGCAGTGGCTTGCAGGAACTCTGGGCAGCCTCTAGTTGCTAACGTCAGCTGATAGTCAATAAGAAGCTACGACCCTCAGTCTTATAGCTGCAAGAACATGAATTCTGCCAATAACCTTAGTAAGCTTAGAAGAGTATTCTTCCACAGTTGAGCCTCCAGATGACAGCAAAACTGGGCTGACACCTTGAATGCACACTTGTGAGGCCCTGAACAGAGGACTCAGCTAAACTGTACCTGGACTCTTGATCCAAGAAACTATGAGATAGTAAATTGTCTTGCTTTAGGCCACTAGCCTTATGGTAATTTGTTATGCACCAGTAGATAACAATACATTGTTCAACTCCCAGATTTTTACCGTCTTCTAATTTTCATTATTTAGTGATGCAGAACTCCACATAACAACTTACAAAGTGTTAATACAAGGCATTACTATAGAGTATCTTTGACTGTGGTCCATTTTGGTTTAGTTGTTCTAACAATCTGCTTCAGAGGTTGATTGTTGAGGAAAGTGCATAATAGTCATAATATGCTTTCGTCTGATCACATAGGATCATTGAGGATTTAAAAATATCTATTGACTTATTTTCTTCCCATTCATACACTCCATCTACCTGTAACATTTCTCCAATTTCTATAGAGAGTAAATTTAATTTTATTGTTTTATTTTTTGTATTGCTAAAATTTTTCCAACCAACCTCTTTCATAAGGAGTTCTAGGAAGTTTCTCAATATCCTCCATAAGACTACTTATTCATCACATTTAAAAACCTTTGTATGCATAAAATTATTCTAGAGTATTATACACTACATATAATGTATAAAGGAGAGGAAGAGTAGTGACATTTCTTCTAATCAACCAAAAATTCACAAGTTATATATTCTAACTTATTTTGATACCTCTACCACAATTAGTATTTTTCTAAGTTTCTTTAGTAAACATTTAATTATTAATATAAATCCATTTATTCTATGATTGTATAATTGGCAAGATATTATAAAAGATGTTTAAGAGCATATTTCCCAATTTATCCTTTTAATGACATTACCCTGAATAGAGAGGGCTTCTTTGTGTGAATGCTACTTGTTTTCTGCCCTAAGAAAATCTAATTCTTTCATTTGTCAACTTCACTGGGAAAGCTCACCAGGCCAAAATCATTAAGCCAACAAACAATTCTGTGACCAGTCCCCCAAGATCTGTGATTGGCCCTATCTGTATGGTGTCAGAGAACACCACAGGAAGAAGTAAAGATTAAATAGTGCATTCAGTTTTAAACTGCTGGCAAACTATTCAGGCAGATTCCTGCCATTATTTTCTCCTGTAGAAATCCAGGAAACATTTCAAGAAGAGTATTTCTTCTGTAGATTTTGATTATACTGAGTTCAGCACTCATCATATTAATCATGATGGACTGAGCAACTGCCCTCTTTATCTTTAGAATATGCTGAGCACTGATGCTTTAGATTCTAAACTCAACTCCAAATGTCTCTGCTAATTAAAATAATCTTCTGAGATAGTTTGAGATGTTAATTAACCACAACAATTAAATAGATTCTCCGCAAGATTGGGGATCCATTTTAAAAACAATTAGTATCACCTTAATCATTCAATAAATATAGGTAATCTTTGTCTTGAGACCACATGGTGGAAGAAACGTCCCCATTTCCAAGGTACTGGCTCCACTCAACAGGAGCTGAACTGCTTGTGTATCATTCATATTGAAGGTTGTCATAGTTATTATTTTAGTAAAATCTGCACAGTGGAATCTCACTGTTTGCTACTTGCTAATAAAGAGAATTTAAAATACTGTCCAAAGGGACTTACCATGACAACTATCAGAATTTCCACATTGGAAAACTGGAAGTCCTATAAAGTGATCAAAATTTCAGCATTTGCTCATTCTGAAGTATGGTCCAGGTATGAGATGAATGATCCTATAGTTGCCTCAAGGGACTCCCCATCTACTGTGTAACTTGTATGATAAGGAAAAAAGTCATCAGGGTCTCCTTTAGAGAGCTAGATGAAATTATTTTCTAAAATCAGCCAATTTAATTTTTCATTCTGTTTATGAAGGTGTGCCTCAGTGCTCCCCCACTTTGTTCTACCAAACATTTAGAGCTCCAAATTTTTGTGCTTACCAGACTTCTAATCACTTCCCTTCTCCTTCCTTTTCTATCCAAAGAATCTGGCTCATTTCATACAAAAATATACAAGGTAAGTTTGGTTTAGTTTGTTAGTGTGACTCACTTCACCAAAGTATGATGAATCCTGGGAAAACTTATTATATAAAAAGAATCTTCATCAGCATCCAGACTATGACAGAGCTTCCTACACCCCAGGAAGAGAGCCCATCTGGTTCCATTCTCTCTGATTCCTTAACGCCATTCTCCTGACAATTCCTTTTTTAATATTCTTTTAAGTCTAATCATTTGAACTTCAGTGAGCCTCAGAATCACCTGGAGGGCTTCTTAAAATACAGGTTCCTGGGCTCCTCCCCCAGAATTTGGGATTCACTGGGGTGGGGCAGGCCTGAGGATTTGTAGAGGCAACAAGTTCCCAGGTGATGCTGATGCTGCTAGTGCAAGGACCATCCACTGTTTTAGGTGATGGTTCTCAACCCGGACTGCACATTAAAACCATCTGTGGACATTTTTCCCCCTTCACTATATTTATTTTTTTTTGTTTCAAGTTTTATTTAAATTCCAGGTAGTTAACATACAGTATAATTAGTTTCAGGAGTAGAATTTAGTGATTCATCACTTACATATAACACCCAGTGCTCATCACAAGTACCCTCCTTAATACCCATTACCCATTTAACCCATCCCCCTGCCCCCTCCTCTCCAGCAGCCCTCAGTTTGTTCTCTATAGTTAAGAGTCTGTTTTATAGTTTGCCTCTCTGCCACCCTTGCCCCCACCCTGGACATATTAGATGTCACACGTGACCAGGCTCCTCTCAGATTACCCAGGAAATCAGAATTTCTTAGGGGTGGGCCCTACGGACTGTTTTTTGTTTGTTTGTTTGTCTCTCTCTTTTTTTTCCTCTTAGCAGCTCCCAGGGGATTCTAATATGTGACCAGGGTGAGAATTGCTGCAATTGGAGGAGCTGGTGCTAAAAAGAGATGCAATTCCGGGACAGATTTTAAAAGAATGCCTTGACTCAAAACCTTCTCTAGAGATTTTGCCTTTTAAATAAGGAATGCATCCCTTAATATTTTAGGAACATTAAAAATACTCCAAAGCTATTATACATTAGTATATGTCTCATATCCCTGGAACTTATTGGTATTCAATAAACAATAAAGAATTATAGTAGCCATAATAACAAATCTTTCATTTCTGGTTGCTGCAATTGGGTGGCTAGAAACTTAATTATGCAATTTCTTATAGCAAGATAAATGTACCATTTTCTATGAGAGAATAAAAATTTGCAAGATATGAGCATACCAAGGACTTAATAAATGGCATGGAAAACTTACTATCAAGAGACTACTTATCAGGAGACCTCAACTGAGTAAAATCAGAGCTTCTCAGTGAATCTGAGCTATGAATAAATGTGGGCTTGGAAATAACTCTCAATTCCTGCAAATAGACAATGGGATCTTTCATATTTTTCCTAAGATACCTGATTTCAAATATAGACCTTGTCTGAAATTTTTAATACTCTGATTGTGAAAGTTAAAAGAATGCACTGGATTCTCATTCCACAAGACCATGCAGATTCTGTGGGAGGAATTCAGGTGACTGTGACCTGTTTGCAGGCAGGTCAGGTTTGTTTTCCTGTGGCCTACCACAGCACTGGGCATGTAATAGATGTTCCAGAAACATCTGCCAAATTTAACTGAATATTGTTGCTCTATTTCAGAGGAAATAAATGTACTTTTAAAGAATTTTCCTTTTTAACTGAATTTTTATTTGTAGCAATGTAACAGATGCACATAGTTTTAAAAGTTATGGCTTATAACAAAAATAATCCCAGTCATTTGTTCCATCCTCCCTCAACCCCTAATTTCTGCTCCCCAGACACAAGCATTTTCTGGTATGCCAGCCATTTCTTCTGAGGTTTCTACCCATATTCGTGCATCAGAGTCCCTATAAAAAATTTTCTTGCTAGAAAACTGATAATATATTTTGATTTAAAAAAATTTTAAAGCAGAGTTTGATAGAAACTCATTGGGCAACTGTCCAAATGAGTTCAGTCAAATGAGTTCCTTAAAGGCTTGAGTAATTGGGTTGCACAAGGTCAGCTGCAGAGAAGTTAGTCATGGGGCGGTTTAGATAGAAGTTAACAGGGGGTCTGGGTAGGGATTGGTGGAGATTTGTAAACTCACGCATATCTGGGGTCATTGGTTTGGTACCTGAGGTGAGGCTAGTTGTTGAAACAGTGTGTGATGTATTCTTTCAGAGCACATGAGTCCCCAAGAGCAACTGTTAAAGGAACTCTTGAAGATACTGACATTGAGAGTGCAAGGGATAACATATTAGAAACTGTCCCAAATTTAGAAATTAGCCAAGACACAGAAAAGATGCTTGTTTCCTACTGTAAGTTCTACAACAGTAAGGCAAGCACTGTTCAAAGTACTCCTGATAATAAAACACTTTAACTCAATGTTTCTAATGTTTGAAATTATAATGTGCTATATAGATACTAATTTTACTATTATTTCATTTCCCCGTATGTTTATATATAACAGTAAGAGTTTTAATGTTTTGACACAATTTTAAAGGTCATAGAACAATCATAATTTTCCCACCAGCTTTAAGATTGCTTTGCAGAGTGCGGCACCTAGAGGGAAAGCCAGAGAGAGATGGACGTTTAGAGAACGAGAAGGAAGGAATAAAAATGGCGTCCACGGATTACAGTACCTACAGCCAAGCGGCAGCCCAGCAGGGTTACAGTGCATACACCGCCCAGCCCACTCAAGGATATGCACAGACCACCCAGGCATATGGGCAGCAAAGTGATGGAGCCCATGGACAGCCCACTGATGTTAGCCATACCCAGGCTCAGACCACTGAGACCTATGGGCAGACCATCTTGCATCTTCTTATGGACAGACTGCCGCTGGTTATACTACTCCAACTGCCCCCCCCCCCCCCGCCAGGTGTATAGTCAGGCTGTCCAGGGGCACGGCACTGGTGCTTATGATGCCACCACTGCTACGGTCACTACCACCCAGCCTCCTATGCAGCTCAGTCTGCATATAGCACTTGGCCTGCTTACCCAGCTGGCAGCCACCGCACCTGCAAGACTGCAGGATGGTAACAAACCCGCTGAGACTAGACAACCTCAATCTAGCACAGGGGTTTACAACCAGCCCAGCCTAGGATATGGACAGAGTAACTACAGTTATTCCCAGGTACTTGGGGGCTCCCCATGCAGCTAGTCGAGGCACGACCATCTTATCCTCCTACCGCCTATTCCTCTGTATTGCCAACCAACTAGTTATGATCAGAACAGTTACTCTCAGCAGAACTCGTACGGGCAGCCGAGGAGCTATGGTCAACAAAGCAGCTATGGGCAGCAGCTGCCCACTAGTTACGGCCCTCCAGCCCTCTCCCCCACCCCCAAACTGAATCCTACAGCCAGGCTCCAAGTCCATATAGCCAACAGAGCAGCAGCTACAGGCAGCAGAGTTCATTCCAACAGGACTAGCCCAAGTAGCATGGGTATTTATGGGCAGGACTCTGGAGGATTTTCCAGACCAGGAGAGAACGGGAGCATGAGTGGCCCTGATAATGGGGGCAGGGGAAGAGGGGGATTTGATCGGTGGAGGCATGAGCAGAGGTGAACAGGGAAAAGGACGCAGTGGAATCGGTGCTGGAGAGCGAGGCGGCTTCAATAAGCCTGGTGGACCCATGGATGAAGGACCAGATCTTGATCTAGGCCCCCCGGTAGATCGAAATGAAGACTCTGACAATAGTGCAATTTATGCGCAAGGCTTAGATGACAATGTGACCTGATGATCTGGCAGACTTCTTTAAGCAGTGTGGAGTTGTTAAGATGAACAAGAGAACCGGACAACCCATGATCCATATCTACTTGCACAAGAAAACAGGAAAGCCCAAAGGTGATGCTATGGTGTCCTACGAAGACCCACCAACTGCCAAGGCTGCCATGGAGTGGTTTGATGGGAAAGATTTTCAAGGGAGCAAATTTAAGGTTTCTCTTGCTCGGAAGAAGCCTCTGATGAATGGCATGCGGGGTGGTATGCCTCCCTGTGAGGGCAGAGGGATGCCACCACCACTTTGTGGAGGTCCAGGGTGCCCAGGAGGTTCTGGGGGCCCCATAGTCACATGGGAGGCTGTGGAGAAGACAGAGGTGGCTTTCCTGCAAGAGGGCCCTTGGGTTCCTGAGAGAACCCACCTGGAGGAGGAGGAAATGTCTAGCTGGAGACTGGCAGTGCCCCAGTCCAGAGTGTAGAAACCAGAACTTTGCCTGGAAAGCAGAATGCAACAGGTGTAAGGCCCTGAATCCTGAAGGCTTCCTTCCACCATCCTTTCCACCTCCCCACGGGGTGACTGTGGCAGAGGCGGCCCTGGTGCCACGTGAGGAGGAAGAGGTGGCCTGTGGGCCACAGGGGTCCTGGTAGAGACAGAGCTGGCTTCCATGGTGGCTGGGGCATGGACCAAGGTGGCTTTGGTGGAGGAAGATGAGGTGGCCCTAGTAGACCTCCTGGACCTTTGATGGAACAGTTGGGAGGAAGAAGAGGTGGACATGGAGGACCTGGAAAAATGGATAAAGGTGAGCACTGTCAGGAACTTAGAGACGCAGAGACCTGCAGAGGTGCATTGACTACCAGATTTATTTTTTGAGCCAGAAAATGTTTTAGATTTATAATTCCATATTTATAAGGTTATTATGATTACTCCTTATCTCTACTTTACTATTTTTCACCATTTGTGAAGAAACATTAAAACAAGTTAAATGGAAAAAAAAAAAGATTGCTTTGCAGTTCCAGCTTGCATGGCCATCTTTATGGTGCCGCACTATTGTGCAAAGTAAGGACTGCCTGTAAATGAAATTGAGAACGTGTTTCCTCTCTTTTCCCTATACCTGCCTGCCCTCTGCTGGAGGTGCCCAAAATTAGTGACGTTGTCCAAAAACTCAAACTACACTGTACAGGTGGTTCTCAACCTTTTATTCTTCCCTGCCCTATCCTTCACTGCCACCCTTGAGGGATGCAAAGCTTTCCCATCAGAAGCAAGGATATTCTAATCCTTCGTTGGATTCATTGTTATATCCAAATTGTGGAGAAGACTGATGCCATTAAGCAATCACAATTACATAACTAAATTCTCTTAATTTAATTCTGGGCTTGGAGTGTAACCTTCTGATAAAGCCTATTGTTGGAAGAGATGTTGAAAGTTATTTCATTCAACTATTTTTACTTTTACTTCTACTGCATAACTAAAAATTTTTCCTGTGTTGTAAAGGTAAGCTCAGAGATAATCACCTTTAAGCCTAGACTGAACCTTTGACTTATGCCAAATTTCGACTGACATTTTCTTCTCTCATTCATTCTCTGTAATTGTCCTCACAGCTTGGACAAGTACTCCCAGAAATGTGTAATATTAAGAGCTACTTAAAGATATCTTTTGTGACAGATTAAGAATGTGTAACCTTTCAGTTTCTTTCCAGAACTCCCAGATCCACTTCCAGACTCTGAGTTCCAAGATACTGCATTAATCTCCTCTTTTACCCCCAGTTGTACCTACACCCCACTCTCCACAGTTTACACTCCCACATAAGGTGATACCACTTCTCTGCTTAGTGATTCAGCACAAGCTAGGTCCACAGGAAATGATGAACACTCTTTTTGTTAAATGCGCGAATAAAATAATATATTTCATTTCCTTAGAGAAGAAACTGTAGTTAGTACCACTTGGTAATGAGAACAGGACTTGAGGTCCAGGCAATCTATGTATCTACAAACATCTAGAATTCTGTTAAGAACTCTTGGCTCAAAAGGAGGGACAGAGGTTATAGAAGATTTAGAAATATGAAATTTTAAAATTCTTCATCTGCCTATCTCATATTTTGTTGTTGTTAGTAGCTTACATGTAACTTAGCATAAAATGTGGTTTAGTATTCCCTAGGTTTTTTGTTCTTGTAAGAATTCCACTCACATCTCTGACCACAAGGAAAGTTATTATCATGCCCATTTTATATTGGGGGAAATGAAGACAAATGGAGAAATGAAAAGAAATGCCTGATTTTACAATAGATCTGGTAACAGAATACTGGAGCCACTGATTTATTTCACTTCATTAGAGTAGTGATTTTCTCTCTCTTTCCTTCCCTCCATTCCTTCCTTCTTCCTTCCCTCCTTTATTTCTTTCTTCTCTTTCTTTCTCTTTTTTCTTTCTTCTTCCCTCCCTTTCTTTTCTTTGCATACTCCTTAGTTTTGAAAAATGATGTGATTTCTCACACATTTATATGTTAACATCTGAAATTTTTTTGTCATAAATTTAAATAGTAGCAAAGGATGTAATCATATTGTAAATATTGATATTTTAACAAAAACCTATTCCATCACTCTTTGATGCATACGAGAGCAATTTTACATGCACTGTATTACTTTTAAAAATATATGAACATGTCATTTGTGATAACATGGATGGATCTTGAGTGCATTATGCTAAGCAAACTAAATCAGCGAAAAACAAATACTGTATGATCTCACAAATACAGAACACAGGTTGGTTGCCAGGGCAGGAGGAAGGGGATAGGGGATAGCGGAGTAGGGGCAGTGGCAAAATGAGTGAAAGTCGTCAAAAGGGACGAATTTCTAGTTTTAAAATATGTCATAGGAATGTAATGTACAGCTTGACAACTATATATTAATAAGATTATATTGTACAAAAGTTGCTAAGAGAGTAGATCTTAAAAGTGCTCATCAGAAGAAAAAAAATTATAATGATGTGCAGTGACAGATGTTAACTGGATTTATTGTGGTGATCATTTTGTAATATATACATATATCAAAGCATTATGTTGTACACCTAAAACTAATGTTACATGTCAATTTTATTTCAATATAAAAAAAAAAAAACCATGAGCAGTATCTTTCCTAACATTAGTAGGAAATTTTACTTTGTTCCTTTCTCCTTGAACTTGAATTTCTATTTTACTTTACCCACAGAATTTTGTTCTTTATATTTGAAAGTTTATAAAGTTTAATCATTATACTTTTCTGCACAAAAAATACGTGTATGTTGAAATTAAAATATATGCTTCCTGTATTGATAAAGCTGAGTGTTAAATTTTCTTCTGGATTTAAGTTATCACAGTTATTAGATACAATTGAATATAACATAAATGCATTGTTAAATTTAATAATTATTAAACATAATAAGTGAAATGTTACTAGAATTGTAACTCTTAATGATGTGGATCTCCTTTTTCCTTTTTTAATTAGTGCATATATCAAAAGATATATATTACTTATTGCTAGAATGTGACTGGATTCTGTGGAATTGACAGCAAAAATAAGTTATTAGCTATTTTTACACGTAGGGCTTTCAAAAGATGTATTAATGACTGTTTACCATAGAATCCACAAACCATTCTTGTTAAGCTAATCTACATCTGAGAAATATATCACAGGATAAAATAAACTGGTAGAAAGTGGTTGACCAATGAGAACAAGCAGGAAATTAAATGCATCCAAGTAAAAAATGAATATAGATTTTCCTTAACTAATTATCTTTATGAAATAATTATAAATTTTCTTTTATGAGTCCTAATGAGTGTATAAGAAAATATAAAATACCAAGTTGCAATACATGTCTCTAATGCTTGAAAATGTAATATTGATCAGCAGAAATACTTGGGGGAATTTTTATCTCCTCTTTCCCAAAATTATGCAGCTGAGACACAGACCACTACTTTGATCAAGGTGGCTTTGCTGGAGACACTTGTACCCTGGGGATTCCAAATGAGTGAGGGATTTGCCTTTATTTTATGAAGTAGGGTAAAAGTGACTGGGGATTTTTCCCTTCCTTCTCCTAATGTCCTCCATGCTATTCCTTATGTTCCACGAATAAGTGAAACCATATGATAATTGACTTTCTCTGCTTGACTTATTTCACTTAGCATAATCTCCTCCAGTCCCATCCGTGTTGATGTAAAAGTTGGGTATTCATCTTTTCTGATGGCTGAGTAATATTCCATTGTATATATGGACCACGTCTTCTTTATCCGTTCATCTGTTGAAGGGCATCTCGGCTCTTTCCATAGTTTGGCTATTGCGGACATTGCTGCCATCAAAAACTAATGATGTATTGTATGGTGACTAACATAACACAATAAAATAAAATGTTTAAAAAAGTGACTGGGAATGAGAAGCTGGGAAAGAGACTGGGCACAGCGCCTTGATCAAGCACGTGTTTTCAGGCAGATCAGATTTAAGCATGCATGATACGGAATTTGAGGACCTGAAAATGAGTCCTCTTTAAATCCGCACAGCTGCCATATCAACCCCAATTTGAAGAGCACTATAGAGACCTCTGAGACCCACAGTGTATTTTATCTAAACTTTTTAGAAAGCCCAGGGACACAAAGCCTGGCTGGGCTGTTCTGTGAAAGACCTTCACAAAAGCTTGAAAAGTTATGTGACAACAGCCTTCTTCATGGAACCACAACCTTTCGGACTGGATACTGAAGCAGTATGGTAGGACACAGGGCAAACAAAACATGGTGGAAGACTATTCCGTGCTTTTAATACCTTTCCATCTTTGAGTGAAAGTTTATTTCCATAAGGAAGGAAAAAAACCAGAATGTAACAGCAACATCCAGACAAGATCATAATCAGCTCAAAAATGTACCTGTTTTAAGAAGCTTTGAAGGACTGGACTTCAATGGTTAAATATGAGCTCTTTTTAGTGATCTAGAGATGAAATAAATAAAACTATCATGCTATTTTTCTAAAGCATTTAATAAATGTATATATTACAATCTAGAGTATCATAATTGTGATTAATAATTGTTAAGGTGCTAGAAGACATTTCATTATACTTCAATGATTTTAGCCTCTATTTTAAAATTGCCACAAATTTATAAAGCATTTATAATTTTTTTTTTGAAAGAAGTCAATTCTGTAGAAAAAATGAATAAAATTGAAAACCTGTCCTTGAGATTTAGGAAATGTAGTTGTGTAGATTGCATGCTCGTTGATAAAAGATGGTGGAACTATGTTGGAAATAGGGCTTTGATTTTTTTTAAATGTTTACTTGGCCTACACATTCACCTTCATTTTTGTCAGTCTACACCATTTCTGCATGTGTGGCTAAAATATACACTTATTATTAAACTATCTGATTAGGTTGGCCTAATCTTCTAATTTAATAAACTATTTTCTTATTCCTAGAATTAATATATATATGGATGAGTTCAAAGAGTGTGTTTTTCAGATTTACTTATACCTGTGATAATGTTAAATGGGTCTTTATTCACATTCAGCAGCTGAATAAATCTAAAATACAGAGGTAAAAAGACATTGAATAAACTCTGATTCTGAGTCTAGATAACTAAACTGATATTTTTGTATTGCTAAGGAGGAGTTTCTCCTTAGCTGGAACAACACTTTATCAATGTTTTCTGTTCCCTTAAGTTCTATGAAATAATCTGTTACAATTCAATAAAATTACAACCTGAATATGGGTTAGCATACTTGTATTTATATATAAAAGGCTGGCTATGATAGCCAGCCTCCAAGATGGCATTAATAATCCCTACCTCCTGATATTCACAACTTGTGGAGTTCCTTCCTACCTTGTACCAGGCTTAGTCAATAGACTATGGCAAAAATGATGGTATGTTATTTCTGAGACTATGTTATAAAAGACACTGCTCGAGCTCTCTCTCATCACTCAATCTAGGGGAAGCTCTGTTGCAAGGGGTCAGTGCATTGCTGAACTAATACTGTGCCCCTGTGAGTGAGTTTGGAAGTGGATCTTCAAGCTCGAGTAGGGTCTTGAGATGGCTGCTGTCTGGCTGGGTTGCACACTTATGGGTAACATTGAGCCAGCAACACCTGGTATTTTTTCAAGAGAGTATACTAGAGGATTGAAAAAAAAATTTAAAACAGAGTCCCTGTCTCATTTATTGTATCTTTTTATGCAGTTGCTTATTGTTTTTTAGTTTAACAGTTTGATGTTTTTTAGTGTACAGTTCTATGAATTTGGATTAAAGCCTAAAGTTGTACAACTACACCTACATTTGAGATATAGAATGAGTCTATCACTCAAACAATTTCTTTTGTAGTCAAAACCTCCACATACCCCCAGCCCTAACACCCTCTGATTTGTTTTCTGTCTTTATCCTTTGGTCTTTTCCAGAATGTCCTATAAATGGAATCATACAGTATACAGCGCTTCTAGCTTTTCTCCTTTTACTTAGCACAATGCATTTGATATTTACCCAATTTTCTGGGTATATCAGTTTTTTTCTTTTACTGCTGAGCATACATTCCATTGTATGAATATGCTACACTTTGTTTATCCATTCACAAATTGACAGACAATGGGCTGTTTCCAGCTTTTGGTAGTTATGAATAAAGTCACTATATTCACATAGGTTTTCATCTTCATATTTGGCTGAGCCATATGGGCTGGGAATATGAAAAGGCTCAGACAAAAATTATGCCTGGCATACTACTGGGTGTACTCTAGTGCTATCACCATTCCCCTGTCCTATAAAAAGCCAGAGTTTCAAGGAAAAGTTCCCCTTTGTGGGCAGAGATGGCTAGCTGACCACCAAATATTTGTGCTCTCTTCTACAGTACAGTGCCACTGGGAAGAATTTGCCCTGTCGTGAGCTACTGTCCTGTCCAACTTAGTTAAGTACAGCCATGTAACTATGTTTTAGAAAATAGAACATTGCATAATTGCTGTAAGCCACTTTCAGGCTTGACTAATCAAAGCTCCTCCATGCTCTTTCCCCTATACCAGCTAGATGCAAATGCCCACAGTGATCTGGGAAGTCAGGTGTTTTAGATGGCAGAGGCTCCATCAGCCTGGATCCCTAATGACTGTGTAGAATGGAGCTCACATCCTTCCATTCCCACAATCTGGAACCAACTGGGTTATTTCATAAGCAAGAAATGAACTTCTATTTTGTTTCAGCTATTATATAGATTGAGGTCAATTTATCACAGCAAATAGCTAACCCTAACAGATCCTCCTTTCCACCCCTTGTCCAATTACCTGGTCAACATGCTCTGATTATGAGGTTTTTTTTTTTTTTTTAACCAGGTCTACCAGTTATCTATAGGTCATTCATAAGAAGCATTGTTCTAGGTCCTTACCATTTATGTGCAGGTGAAGGTGAAAGCTAAAACCTAGATGAGATTTAGAAAAATACTCTTATTTCTATTCAGTGTTATAAAAATCTTAAGTGATATATTGACTCCAAATTATTATCAGTGGTTGCCTACAATGCTGTGTTGGAAAATTTTCTGAGGCAGTGTCCAGGCTAATAGAGAATAACACTGTGATTAATTGGCAATAGCTGTCATGGGCAAGTGAGGTAAGAGTGATGGCCTGGGTTAAAAAACTTCGTCATCACTGGGGTTAAGCCAATGTCCATGGATGCATTCAGTAGGCTGTTCCTAGAAATATAACCCAGATTTTTAAGTCTCAAGTAAGAGGCACTTACCATTCAGGCAACATCGTTGCCATAGCTTTTACTTATATGAATTCTGTGATTTATTGGCAGCCTTGACAGGCAAAGTTATACATGAAATTTAGACTTCCCTCTGCCTAGATTCTGCTTGTTTAGTTCAGAAATCAGGTATTTTCAGAACTCAAAATTTCTAGTAAGACGATTTTGAAGGCACACAGACTGCCCCCAGCTGAGTAGTGCCTCAGTAAATGGTTTTATTTTCTAGAATTGCAACCCAGTATCTTTAATTCTATGACCAAGCGACTCCCGGTCTGGCTTATAGACTGGCCTAAAATACAAGGAAACAAAGAATAGGAAACATTCCTTAGTCAGGTTGTAAGTGGTTAAAAAGCAGACAGATTCCTAATTTCTGCTGTGGGAATTAGAAATTACTTACAGGGGCTCTCAAGTGCTTG
This sequence comes from Mirounga leonina, assembly GCF_011800145.1. NCBI lineage: Eukaryota > Metazoa > Chordata > Mammalia > Carnivora > Phocidae > Mirounga > Mirounga leonina. The sequence goes on along the minus strand of NW_023270377.1, from coordinate 58,447,507 downwards.
GATTTCTTAAGCTATATGTTCTTAGTTACTATTTTCTAGATGACAAAATGATAAATTTCAGAAATGTGTATCTGAGTCCAACTAATACTGCACCTCCCAAAAATATTAGCTTAATCTGTTAAAAAAACACATTAAATATCTTCCATTTTCATAAGATATGAAAATATTGGCAACATGGGAAAGAGTAATATCTTTCAACACAAAATAAGATTGATGTTAGCCAAGAAATTCAGGTAATTTCTAATCATGAGGAAACAGTCAGACACATCTAAACTGAAGGATATTCTGCAAAATAACTGGCCTAGAGTCTTTTTAAAATGTCAGTGTCATGAAGGAATTGAAAAAAAACAAAAACAAAAAACACTGTTAAGAGGTTGCTTTAGGGGGCGCCTGGGTGTCTCAGTCATTAAGCATCTGCCTTTGGCTCAGGTCATGATCCCAGGGTCCTGGGATCAAGTCCCACATTGCATCAGGCTCCCTGATCAGCAGGAAGCCTGCTTCTCCCTCTCCCACTCCCCCTGCTTGTGTTCCCTCTCTCGCTGTGTCTCTCTCTGTCAAATAAATAAATAAAATCTTTTACAAAAAAATAAAAATAAAAAAAGAGGTTGTTTTAGATCAAAAGAGACTAAAAAGGTATAACAGCTAAATGCAACATGTGATCTTTGAATCTTGGATAAAGCAGAACAAAGACATAAACGAGTTTTTTTGGTCTGTTGGAGAAATTTAAACATAAACCTTATATTAGATAATACAGTTGTATCAATGTTAAGTTTCTTGAGTGTGATAATTGTAGAAGAAGATAGAAGAATGTCCTTTTTCTTAGAAGATATGTGCTGTAGTATTTAAGACCATGGTTTCAAAATGCCTGTCACTTACTTTCAAAAGTTCAGAAAAAAAAAATGTGTGTGTATTATACATGGAGAAATGAAACAAATGTGGTAATAGCTGGTGAATCTAGGTTAAAGATATGGAAGCATTTATTGTTCTACTTTTACAACTTTTCTGTAGGTTTGAAAATTTCAAACTAAAAAGCTGAGGAAAATAAATGAACTAGTAAAAAATTTAGACAATTTATATTTAACTTCTATTTTTATCAAATTTCATGTCTGATGGCAATTGGTAATTTTAGATGTTTTAAGTTATAAAAATACATAGGAAATTTGGGAAGTAGGGAGAGAATCTACCCATTACCCTATCATTTCTAATACAGATATTATACTTTTTTCTTCCTTCCCAATTTTTTCCTATGTGCATACATAAATGACATCACATTGCAATAATTTTCATTGGATCATCTAGTTCATTTTCATCTAGTTTTCCACCTAATATATGCCCTAAGCATTTCCTATAATATTATATGTTAAGCACTCACAATAACCACTTTCAATAATTTCCTGGTATTCTTTTGAGGAAATATGTATTTAAACAATTCTACAATTTAGGTTTCTAATAAGTAACCTTCAAAGAGTAGATTTTTCCAATTAGTGGATTCTAATCTTGGCGTAGATTTCCACAGATGAGGTTGCTGGATCAAATGACCATTTATGGAAGACTAAAAACACTCTGCCATGATTTATTCTTTCAAATTCCTAGTGAGCCATTTCAAACAGTTAGATTTCTTTGGGGCTGAATATTTTTAGGTTTCTAACATCTCTTCCTTGCCCTGTCCTTGTCCACTAGTTGAGGGACCTTGGGTCTCTCTTTGCCACCATCTATTCCTTTAGATGAGTTCTTTTAATCTGAGATCCAGGACACCAAGAGGTCAGTGAGAGTGGTAGAAGGTCTTTAATCTTTTCAACATTTCACCAACTTAATAGAAATCATACATTTCCTCACAATGAAGCACATGTGAGTGAGCTTAGACATGCAGTCTCTGGCCCCAGTTGAGCCTTGTATGACTAAAACCCTGGCCAACAGCTCAACTGCAATCCGAGTATCTGAGCCAGAACTCAACCATGCTGCTCTCAGGTTCCTGATCCCCCAAGATTCTGTGAGATAATAAAGGTTTGTTGCTTTTAGCTGTCAATGTATAATTTGTCACATGGCAATAGATTAACTAATACAAATTTTGGAAATGGGATGTGGCTTTAACAAAAACATGAAATATGAACAAAAGACTTGAATAAGCACTTCATAAAATATGTCTAAGTGATTAATGAACATGTGAAAATGAGCTCATCATTAGTCATCAGGAAAATGCATATTAAAACCCATAATGAAATACCACTACACAAACACCAGAAAGGCTAAAATTAAACAGCTTGACAATTCCAAGTGTTGATGAGGATATAAAGTAACCAGGACTCTCATACATTGCTGGCAGGAGTATAAAATGGTGCAACCACTTTGAAAAACTAACAAAATTAACATAAACCTACCCCTAGAGCCAGAAAGTACATTTCTAGGTTTACATCAAAAGAAATGATCACATGTATCCAAAAAAGAGAAGAGTACATAAATGTTCTTAGCAGCTTCATTCATTATATGCTTAAACTGCAAATAACCAGAGGAAAAGGTAAACAAATTGCGATCCAGGCAATGGAATACTATGCAGCAATAAAAACAGGTGAAGCATCTATGCAGCAACTTGGATGAATCTCAAAAGCATCATTTTGAGCAAAAGCAGTCTATCCTGTATGATTCCATTTACATGATCTTCAAAATCAGGTAAAACCAATCTGTAGTGGTAAAAGTGAGAGTAGTGTTTACCCCAGGATTGGTTAAGTTGTATTGGCTGGAAGATAGGAGAGAAGTCTTGGGGGTGATAGAAATGTTCCATATTTTGATCTGAATGGTGGTCACACTGGGCTATACATATATGTCTTAGCCCATTCGGGTTGCTATAACAAAATATCAGAGACTGGGTAGATTATAAACAATGAAAATTTATTTCTCACAGTTCTGGAGGCTAGAAGTCTGAGATCAGGGAGCCAACATGGTGATGGCCCTCTTCTAAATGGCATACTTCCTTTGCCTTCACATGGCAGGAGGCAAGGGAGCTCTTTTGTGTCTCTTTTATAATAAATCTGCCCTTATGACTTAATTACCTCCCAAAGGTCCCACTCTCAATACCATCACCTTGGGGGTTAGGTTTTAACACATTATTTGGGGGGACATATTCAAACCAGAGCAATGTGTAAAAAATTTCACAAAACCATACCCATAGGATTTGTTCATTTTACTACTATATGTAAATTACATCTCACTAGTACCTTGTTAAAAAAATTCAAAGTCCTTTCTGTGGTCCATAAGGCCCTAGGGATAGTATCTTTGGCTCCCTCTTTGACTTCATCTCTTGGCACTCTTCCCCTTAATCATTCTCCAAACACACTAGTTTTCTTCCTGGTCCTCTAACACATCAAGCATGCTGCCACCTTCAGATTGTCTTCCCTCTGTCTGTAATCTCTGTCCTCAAATATCATCCTTCACTTTATTCAGGTCTTTGTCACAGTTCTCTGGAAAACAGAGCCTCGAGCATGGACTGTTAGTGCTTTATTTGGGAGGTAAACCCAACACAGCTGGCCACTCAGTGTATTTGTTTCCTAGGGCTACTGTAACACGGTACCATGATCGTGGTCACCTAAAACAATAGAAATTTATTGTCTTGCAGTTCTGGAGGCTAGAAATCCAAAATCAAGATGTTTGCAGGGCCACATGCCCTCTGAAAACTGTAGGGGAGATCTTTCCTTGCCTCTTCTAGTTTCTGGTGTTTGCTGGCAATCCTTGGCGTTCCTTGCCTGGTAGATGCATCATTCCAACCTCTGTCTCAATCATCACATGGCTGTCCTCTCACTCTATGTCCTGTCTTTTCTTCTTATAAGGACATCAGCTGTATTAGGTTAGGGCCCACCCCGATGATCTCATCTTAACTTGATTACATCTGCAAAGATCCTCTTTCCAAATAAGGTACTGGGGTTGAGACTTACATACCTTTTGGGGAACACAATCTAAACTATAACACTCACTAAGCATATAGGCATGGTCACACAGTTTGACTTCAGACACGCTGGGTGGAGAAATCATATACTGGAACAGTCCATCAGAGAAAAAAAGGGAGAGGAAGTTTATCTGCCCAGTATCCTCCAGTCTCCCTCTGTCAAAGTTCATTCAGGGGGAACTAAATCCTCTGCATTTCTGTATTTCATCCTTTAGCCCCGTTGGCAGTTGCTCAGGAGGCAAGGCCCTGTGGTTTGGCATTTCAGCTGAGTTTGGAGAGGAATGGGAAGAGGAGTCAGATATTCTAGATCTGTGGCTGGTGATCCTCAGGCAGGGAAACCACAGGGGTCTGCATGGAGTTGCTAGCTGCTATGAAGCCAAGGAGGAGCAAGTGGCTGAGGATGAGACAGGTGGTGTGTAGAAGGGCCCTATGCTCTGCTTAGATGTTACATTATCAGGGAGGTCATTACTGACTGCTTTATATCAAATAGAAGTCCCTTCTCCATCTCTGTATTCCCTGATTCTGCTTAATTGTCCCTTGCAGAGTGTCCCCACTGGACATATATTTATGTGTTTATTTGCCTATACCTTATTTTACCCACTACAATATTCCATGCATGTCAGGCATTTAGCTGTTCTCTGCTCCTCCCTCAGTGCCTAGCATAGTGCCTGGCACATTTGTAGGAGCTCCATGAATATTTACTGACTTGAATGACTGGATGAATTAATGGTGTAAAGAAATAAAAAGTGTCCCATCTCTACAGTCTATTGGGAGGTAACTGAGTAGGTGGCAGTGGGGTTATCTGAGGCACACACATGCCTATCATAAGCAGGTCCAGGCCTAGGTTCACCTGAAGGGAAGGCTCCATTTCCAGGGTTTAAAGTGGGCAGCTCCCAGAGTTGGTGAGGAGCTGCCAGAATCAGGGCTGTGAAGCCTCTGGGCCATCAGGCAGAGGAAAGAGCCGATCGAGTTGGAATCTCCCTCTTGTGAACTCCGAGAGCTAAAAGGGTGTGGTCCCCCTTACCCTGCAGAGTCACAGCAGGCAAAGAGTCTTGTCTTTGTTTCCTGACCTCTTCCTCAGCCTCCTGAGTTATTTTCTGCCTCTAGAATCGAACTAATACTTCTAATCCAGAAATGCCAGTAAATGTATCTTTTTTTTAGTAGTGTGGCACTACGATATTTTTTATGTGAAAATTGGTGCACCTAAGCAAAAGAGCTCAACTCATTGTTATTTTACTGCCAAGTCAAAATTTTATGTCTTACTTTAAATGACAACTCTCTGTTTTACTTCCTTCAAGTTCTGCATGCTCATGGTTTAATATAATCAATAAGACTTTTAGTCACAAACTCTCTTTTCTGTGCTTATGTTCTCTACAGAATCCACTATATAATCTACTTTTTGAAATACACTGGAGCCCATATTGGATTACAGATGAGGAGATTGTCATAAATGTTAGGTGGCTGTAATTCACTTGAAATTGTTTTCATGGTCATTTTCTTTATTAATGTGAAAAATGTGTATAATAAAGGCAGAGATTTTCTGAGTTGGATAATATACTATGCTTCTCTCACATAATATCAAAAAGCAACGGCAGCTTGTTATTTCACCAAAATAGATATACTCCACTAGAAAACAGGCCGAAGACTAATGCTGTCACATGGTAACATTTTCCTCACCCTACACTATTTACCCAAGCTCATTACTGCCACTTTACCAAGTCAACCTGAAGAAGTGGCATACAGAACACTTCCCCACATAGGCGGCAGTCGTTCAGGTAAGGAAGGCTTTGGCTCTGGCAGAGTGCTGAACCTGGTTAGTCCCTACGCCTAGTTAGAGCAGAGTGATTCACCTACCAATGATTTTCACAGTTCTTGGTTTCAGAGGAACTGTCCCTTCTGAAAACATGGCCAGGTGGAGCATTCAAGCTCTTTCACAGCCAATTCTCCGTAAGCAGGGAGTTCATACAGTAAATGAACTGATACAAATAGCTACCAGTTTTCTTTATAGAGGTCAGTATGCTTCTCAAGAATATAATTTACTACTGGAGCAAAAGACTTTTCTTCTCTTTTAGGACTTGCTTCCAAATAAATAAATAAATAAATAAATAAATAAATAAATAAATAAATAAAATTTTAACTCTCAATATTTTTTTCGAGAAGGTGCATTTTAACTATGTCTCTTGACTGTATACTTTAACTTACCTTTCTGTGAAACAGAAGACTATTACTGCACATAGACTCTTTTTAGGGAATATAAAAACTGACAATTTAAAATTTTACATTAGTTCATTATGAATCTGGAAATTGGAAGGCAGTCACTAGATAATCCCCAAGCCTATTTTTTCGTTGTTTGTCATATTTTGTTGTTTACTTTAATTCCAGTGTCCCCAAACTGGATATATCTAAAGTGCAATTAAAACTACATAGCTAATTCCTCGCTAATTGGCTCCTATATACCATAATGATACAAATACCAAAAACAAACAATTCTGCTTCTAAAACTCACAAAGAAGCCTAATACTGAGCTTCTAAATATGGGTCACTTATGACTTTGCCTTATAGATAAAATTTTTATGTTATCATAACCAAAATGTTAGCCACTTTCCTATCTCTGCTTACTGTTGTTTTAAGATTTTAATTCCAATAAACTCCAAATTGACAAATCTTCAAAGTTTTGAACGAAGAACACAAATTTTGTTTATTATAACCCACAAATTGGGCCTCTCCTAATCAGTTATTTTTAATTATGCATTTCGTTTTTAGAAAGCTCAAGAGACCATGTGAGCTACACTTTCCTAATGAGTGTGGCATTCCTGTGGTATTCCTTACAACTCCCAGGTGAATAGCCTTACCTGGAAAAGGCAATTGTGTTGGTTGAGTAGGCATTAATGTTGCAGGTATGGAAAAGAAGTTGGCCTGATTCAATTTTCACTAGCCTGTCACAGATGCTAAATTCAAGTTTCATCTGGGGCACCAAAATAGGATAGATATGAAATTCCAGAGGGAGGTGCCAAGATGCAGGCTTTCAATCAAAATACCAAAGACCAGTTTCATGAGTCTACAACTTCTCATCGCAGGAGGGAATAAAAGTGTCTAGGAAGTGGAGACTGAGGAGGATTTCACAGGGAATATTTTCTTGGTGAGAGCTGTGCTATGACTCCTACCACCAAGGGTGGGGAAAGGGAGGGCTTCAATGGGCCACTCTGAGAACAGTTCCCTAAAGTCAAGGCCATGGGGGATTTATGTCTGACTCCAGCCCTGGAATCTACAGATCAGGGGAAAGGATCTGGGAACTTCTTGGCAATGGGGGTAAGTGCTGTTGTTAGGACTGGTCTGTACTGTCAGAGTGTTTCTACGGACCAGATGGGAGACACACAGGAGAGAAACATCTTGCAGCCCCTATAAGTCCTGCTCGAGAAGACAACTGGGGTGTGGGTGGAGGGTAAATTGGGACTCCTACAGAAGGAGGCAGTTTGGAGGGGACCTCAGGAAAGCCAGGTCTGGATGGGGAGCAGGTATGCAAAAGAGTGGCACTTGCCTATGTTGAAGGCCCAGCAGAAAGGCTGCCCAAGAATACGTGAAAACACCCAGGAGACAGAGCTGGCTTGATACACTTGCCAGGCCTGGAAAATGTGATGCCAACTGTCCCAGCCAAGGAAGAACTTTCTTGCCCTCATTTTCTCTCCTTCCTTCACTACTCCTTTGATTCTGGAAGGGTAAAACCTAGCAGGTTTTAAGTAGGGACACAATGAGCAAGGAAAAAAGAAGCTGTCCATATCCTCTTTCCTAAAGGCTGGAAAAAAGTCTGCAACCAGCTCTAGATGGGGGAGGAAGAGGGAATTCTCTTTGAATAAAGATTGAAGTCTTTGGTAATATACTGGTTTGGACATTCTAATAGAAAAACTGTAGTACTTTCTATTATCTATAAGTGACCAAAAAAGCTATATCCAGTGCCAGGGATAGAATTACTCTATTGAGCAAGTTTAAAGCAGAGAGAGAAAACATTAGAATTGCTTTTATTTATTTAGTTTTTAAGTTGAGGTGTATTTGACATATAATATTAGCTTCAGACGTACAACACGATAATTCAATATTTGTGACGTGATTACCACAATAAGTTTAGTTAACATCCATCACCCGATATGGCTACAACATTTTTTTTCTTATAATGAGTAAAGTGGCTGTTAAAATTTCACCCAGAAGTACTGCTTCTTCAATAAATTGGTTATATCACCAGCAGGAGTGATGGATGTGTTTTAATAACCCACCCTCCAGTGAGGTAGCTACAACAGCCTGAATCAGATTCTCCCTATACACGAATATGGGGATGCCTAATGAATGCCTAACCTATGATAGAATTCCCAGGGATAGGAAAATGGGAAGCCCTATCTGGCTTCTATCACTGTGCTGTTGGTCTACATATTACAATAACTACTCAGTGGGTATATATTGTTCTCATTTGAAGAACTACAGAGGTAGGTAGACATAGAGTGAATGGAGAAAAGATTGCGAGACCATGTCTAAAATAGTCCTCAGGAAACTTTAGTGTTTATCGTGGAGGCAGACCCATCCTTTATATCCTACACAGTCAAAATTCATAATTAACAGATGCCAAGGCCCTTTAGTATGACAGATCTCAACTGATTGTCACCAGGTTCCCATCAAATGCAGAGGGCAGATGGTATTTATCTGCATTGTACAGAAATTAATAATCACACCAATAGTTAAGAGTTATAGAGCATGCATTATGTGCCTGGAACTTATGCTAAATCTGTAATCATTATATTCATGTACAATACCATTAATGTCTCCACTTTACAGACGTTGAAACAGGGTCTTAGATTAAGTAATTCATGTAAGGTCAAACAGTAGAGAATGGAGCTGCAACTTAATCTCGACTGTCTCTCGAATTCCTAACTTTGGACCTCTGCTCAGATGAACAAAATGGAACTTGGACATTAAGTAACTCGCTCAAAGTTCTACAACTAGTAATAACTGGCATTATCGAACTTGGGTCTTGTAACTTATTCTCATCTCACTGGAGATCTTCAGTGAAGATCTCAGCTTTCTCATAGAAAAAGAATTCACTAAACTAAAGGAAGAAGATTAAACAAATATTTTTTGCCAATGAAAAAACAGGCCTCAAAGGAAGATACTTTAAATAAATTATATTTTGTAGTTATTACATTTTTTAAGGAGGATATTTTTAAACATGTACAGCACTTTTCCCTTCCAAAAGAAAAAGTAGCCTATAAAATATTAATGGTTTCAAATTTGTATGAACGCATGTCTATCTGTCTATCTATCTATCTATTTATCTATCTATCTATCTACAGTTGACCCTTGAACAACATGAGTTTGAAATGCATGGGATCCACTTATATGTGGATTTGTTTTTATAAATCTGGACAGTACAGTAAATGTACTTCCTCTTATGATCTTTTTTTTTTTAAGATTTATTTATTTATTTGACAGAGAGAATGTGCATGCATGCATGAGTGGGGAGGGGGCAGAGGGCAAGGAAGAGAGGTTCTTAAGCAAATACCACACTGAGCACTGAGGCAGAGCCCAAGGCAGGGCTGATCTCATGACCACCAAGATCACGACCCCAGCTGAAACCAAGAGTCGGATGCCCAACCAACTGTGCCACACAGGTGCCCATTCCTTATGATCGTCTTAATAACTTTTTCTTTCCTCTAGCTTACTTTGTTGTAAGAATGTAGTGCACAATACATATAACATACACAATGTAAGTGAGCTGACTGCTATTGATAAGGCTTCTGGTCAACAGTAGGTTATTAGTAGTAAAGTTTTTGGGCAGTCAAAAATTATATGCAGATTTGACTGCACAGAGGTGGGGGTTTTGGGGAGGCAGGGTTGGGAGGGTAGAGGTGGGTGTGGTGTGTATGTCTGCGCCCCTAACCCCGGCATGGTTCAAGGATCAACTGTATACATAATTTAATGTAAGTAGCTAGTTATACGCATGTTTTTATGGGTGTGTATATATATATACATACATGTATATAGTATCTTTTCAAAATAGAAAATTTAGAATAAAATGCGCTGAAGTATGAGAAATTATTATCTCTAGGTGGTGGAATTATGGGTAACTTATACTTTTTCTCCTATAGTTTTCTTTATTTTCCTCTAAAAGATCAATACATGTTCTTTTTATTTCTCCAAGACAGGTTTATTATTTTTATTATTATTTACTTTTTCATTTTTATTTTAGATATAATGTGGCTATCACAGCATTCACTCATTTTAAATATACTATTCAATAATTGTTTCTTAAATTTACAGAGTTGTTCATCCATCACCGCGAGCCATTTTAGCACATCTCCAACGTTCCAAAAAAGATTTCTTGGGCCCATTTGCAGTCACTCCCCATTCCCACCCTCCAGACCTAGGCAATCCCTAACTACTTTCTGTCTCTATAGACTTGCCTTTTCTGGACATTTTTATCTAAATGGAATCACACAGTATGTGGTCTTTTTTAGTCTGGCTTGATTTACATTCTTTGAAAGAAAGAAAAAGAATAAATATTCTCTGGTTCTTTGCCTTTCCCATCAAAACCAAAGAAAATCCCTTATTTTCTTCCTCTTCTTAATAGGATAATCATGCAACAGCTCCTTTACTTCTATAGTTCTTGACCAGCAATCAAATCCCTTTTAGACCACAAGAGTAATTCGTAGAACAGTGAGCTTATTCCTGACATTTCAAGGGTTTCTTCTATCCTTCTTCCTCACAAGTTTCCCTATTTTTACATTAAAAAAATTATAACCATTTTGTTCTGATCACCTGGGCAGTCATTTTTGACTTGCCTTCTACTCTCATTCTTTTGACCAAACCAGTGACTCCATCTCTGAAGTGCAAGTGCTTTGGGAACCCCCAAATCTGATTCAGGAACGCCCAGTCCAGCAGCTGGGCTCTTGAGAGCAAATTATCAATCTTTCCTGAGGCTTAGTGTCCTTGTGCTAGTGAGTATACTGGAGTTACTGGTACCTAACACCAGGGCTAAATGGGAACATGTGAGGGCTCTGGATAAGCTAATGATCCACTGCTGTTCCTTTGAAAGGATATTCTTTAAGTAATTCTTCAACTTCTATTTCAAGGAAAGGCAGATTCCCCATAGAGCAAAACAGAGCCCTTGAGGTTCATTAGACCTATGCTCCCTAGAATACACATTAGACTACTTGGGCTCTCACTTCCACTCCAAGTAGCTCATCAGTGTTTTCCTTGCGACCCAGTCAACACTCTCCCTGAAAGTACTGATAAATATAATTTTCTCTGTTTCATTACATTTTCAAAGATATTTGTCCCTTTTTGTGGAATAGTGCCCTGGGCAGCTGTCCTTCTGGCTTGGCTTCATAGAATGTTCTGAAGATTAAATGAGATAACACTTGTAGAGAACTCAGCATAGCATCTAACGCTCGGTGGATGTTCAATAAATGGTGACTATTACAGCATTATGGTCAAAACCCATGTCCACTCAGAGCCTCTGGTAATGACACGTCATATGAAGTCATGTTTTCCTCTAGTTCCTTACCTACACGTATTCTCTGAGTGAAGGCATTTTGAGAAAGCATTTGGTAACCTTGAAATGCTCTCAAGAGCTCCTTATAAATGAATCTTAATAAATAGAGGAGACCCATTTCTTCCTTCATACCTCTATCATTAAAAAAGCAACAACAGAAATACGTTTGGTACTCTCTGTATAGTATAACATTTTAAATGTTACTTACCTAAAACATAGGTAATGATAGAAATGAACAGGATGGAGGTCATCTGGGGACAAGCACTGAGCAGGGAGGTGTTGCTGAGGGAATACCTGGCAGGTCTGAAACCAGATCCTGGCTATTGAGCAGAGGAAAAAACGGCAAATTCTTTGGAGGGGTTTCATTAGGATAAAAGCATTCCAGAATGTTTCATTCTCCAGTCTCCTTGAACCTCCTCTGAGCAGGGGAGTGAAGGCAGGGCAGGAGAGAAAAAAACCAAAGTGAGGTTAGCAGTGCTATCTCTTTCCCCATTATCTATCCCTAAATCACACCATAAATATAAATAGTGTTTGGCAGTAGTCCAAAAGATTTAACTTGTCCCCAAATTCCTAAATAACTGTTAGAGCTTAATTTGGTTTTTGGCAGAATGTAACCAAACAACTTCTAGGCATAACATTTGTTGTGCACACCTACCAGAGACAGGCCCAAGTGACATGTGGGGCCAACCATCCAAGTTCAGGTGAGTGCCTTGGGATCTTGCCCCTCCCCCCCCCCCCCCCTCCCCCCCTCCCCCCAAACCTCAGTTCTGCTCGTGGCTCCACTACTCCCCATTCTTAACTGTTTCTTTTCATGATGCGGGTGATGGAAGCCCAAGCAGCTCCTGGGTTCAAGGCCAGACTTCGGCTTATCATTCCCTCAGTCACCACTGATCACCATTCTAGCCCACTGGCTTCCCCTCCCTGCTTCCAACCATGCCTGCACTGCCTCCCCATTCCATTCCACCCCTTCCTCACCCCTCAGGAGAAACTCTCCCCTGGATCCCACACTCGGTGACCAGTGTGGGTGTTCTCACCCCAAGCCATGGTAACCCTCCTCTCCATTCCTTTTTAAAGGGGAAACGGGAAAGGTGAGCAAAAACCGCCAGCAAGTTTTGACAACAGCTGAGGAAGACTAGGGTTTCTAAGGAAACAGGGAGGCAGCAGCCATTTTAGTGGCATTCGCTGTCTGAAAAATATATACACTGACAGCCACCCCCCCGCCCCCTCCCCACCCGTGGCGCCTTCCCTCCGTCCACGCTTCTGAGGCCCGGAGGTGAGGGGCGCGGCCCAGGTCTCCCTGAGACGTGGCGGCCACCTGTCGCAGGTGGCCGGCCACGCAGGGTCGCCCCTCGTCCCCTCCCCGCAGCGGGCGGGACCGCGGGACTCCCCACCCCCTGGGCGCCGCAGTGCAGCGGCGGGCGGGCGGGCGGGCGGGCGGCTCGGGCCCTCCGGGTCCCCCGCGTCCCGCCCCTCGAGTCCCCTCCCTCGCCGGCCCCCCGCCCGGGAGGCCGCGGGAGCCCGCTGGGAGGGCGGGCCCGTCGCAGCCGCGCCGGTCGCGAGGCGGGCCGGGAGGAGCTGGTCCGCGCCGCGGGCTAGGAGGAGGCAGAGGCAGAGCGAGCGCGGGAGGTCGCCGCAGCCGGGGACACCGCGCGCCGCTGCCCAACATGGTCGCTGCGCACGCTGCCCATTCTTCCTCTTCAGCCGAGTGGATCGCCTGCCTGGATAAAAGGTAGCTCGGGCAGGGCCCCCCGCCGGGCCGGGGCTCTGCGGCGCGGCCCCTGCCCGGAGACCGCCGCGGGGACTGCCGCCCCGGCCGCGGCCCCTCACCTGGGAGCAGACGGCCGGGCCCCGCGCGGGGGAGGGGGCCGAGGAGCGGCGTCCCGGCCAGGGGGGTACCCGGGCCCCCGCCTCCCGTGGGCGCCCCCCGCACGAGATTCTTCCACGTGGTGGAGGAAATGCAGCGCAGTGGGGTGTGGAGGCAGCGCCGGGCGCTCCAGTGCCCCCCCCGCCCTCCTTCACCTTCTTGCCCCCAGCGCGCGCCCGGCCGCCCGCCCGCCGCTCCAGGCTGCGCTCTTGGGTGGGGGACTATTTTCCCTCGGCATCACGGGGCGGAATAGCTTCGTACCTTCTTCCGGCAGTTCAGGCCGTAGGGGTGAATGTAATTTAAGTTTTAAGGAGGGGTGAGGGGGAAAAGACAGGTGCGGAGTAACATTCCTTTTTTGTTCCTGGAAGCGAAGTGTGAGGGACCCAGCGGAGCTGTCAAGTGCCTCGCTGAAATTCTCAGCTCCTGCCCCCGCAGTCGCTTGCTCAAGGTCTGTGTTAGGAAGGTCACGCGGGAGACCGCCTTCGTCTGAATACCTGCTTCTCGGGAAAAGACCCTTACTCTAAAAAATTAAAACCATAAAGCGGTGTTACTCCCGACGACAGCTCTGTATAAGGAGGGTGCCCCCGTGTAACTGCGGACTGCAATTGTTTCCAGGCTCTGACAGCATAATTTTCTGTTTGTCCAGATTGTGGGTTTAGCGGTAAACATCACACAGTATGTTAGCAATTATACTTTATTACCCTGATTATAAGGTGATGCATCTGAACTTTTAAGAACAGAGCGAGAGATCTTGCAGAGTGAACTGCCTCTGAATTCTTGAGTTTGATGCGGCAGGGCAATGATTCATGTCTTGCAGCTATCTGCATGACATCTCTATTTGCATTTGTGTGAAATATTTTGGGCTCTGCCATATTGAAATTTTTACAATTAGCAGATTCGTAACCAGATCAAACTTGAAAATCTTCAGTGTGACATGCTCTGAATATTTTACTATTATAGGTCTTTGTTGAAAAAAGGTAATTTGAGAAAAGCTAAATGTGGCTCATTTGAAAAATTAATATATCTGTGAAATAATCTTTACTTTCAATTACCACACAGTAGCAAGATTTTTTGGCAGGCAGTGCCTTGTTTACTCGAAAATGATATGTACTAATATTAGAAGAATTGCTTGCAATAAATAGTAAGAGAATTGAAGTGATGGTTAAATCATTCAGAATTATGTAGAGGAACTAAGAGTATATTTAAGTGAAGAGCCTGCTAATGTGATAAGTAATCTAAATTTAATAGTTTAGGAAAGATGAGTTATAAAAAAAGAAAATCAAGCTCTTGTGCTTGACCTATAAATAGTAGTCCTTCTTCATGAGTGAATTTTTTTATAATGGATTACATATTTCTATTTTCAGAAATGCATGGCATGCCATTTTTTGCACAGTCGGTGATTCACTGGAAATCCTTTAGTCAATAAGTACTTATGGCAAAATCATAGAGCAATACTAACACAAGTGGGGTATATTTGATTCTGTCTTTTCATAATGTGTATCTGCCCAAATGATTTTGTTTGAAATGTGTTTTTAGAACATAGAGGCACAATCTAATGCCACCATTCATAATAGGGAAAAAGAATCTACCAGAGGTGGGAAAAAAAGCCTCCACAAATACTGAGCCTAGCATTCATGGAGTAGAGAAAGTGGATAGATCAATAAGTTAAGGATTTTAGGCCCAGAACTGACAGCTCTGATCTTGGAGATGTCACTTTTATTTCCTTGAGAGTCTGAAAAATGAGGATAGAACTATCTGTCTTACCAAGAATTAGTGGACCAAACAGCAACAGCAAATGGTGAAAGTACTTTGAAAACCTGAAGTGCCAGGTAAATATTTTATTTTGTGGTGTTTTGCATTTTCTGCAGTGTTGATGCTGGAATTCCTTTGAAGAACAGTTTAGGAGTGGCAATCTCATTTTAAAAGGTCCATGGGGTACTTGTTTTGAAGTTGCATTTTTACTTAAATTGTCTGTTAATTTTGTGGGGGAGGAGGAAGATTCAGGGTGCTGATGGAAGTTAGGACTACTCTCAGTATTTCTGAGAATTGCAATCTTGTTACTTTATTCCAGGTACTGTGTTGGGCATCGGGGATGCATGAGCAGTGAGGGGGGTAAAAAAAAAAAGATGAGTTGCTCTTGACTTGGCGGATGGGTGGTGGGGCTGGGACAGCTGCATAATCAACTAACCACAATGCGATGACAAGTGCTTTTACAGAGATGTATGAAATGCTTTGGGAACGCAAAGGAGAGAGTCATCAGCTGTGCTTGGCAGGGATGCTTCCCACAGGTTCATGCCTGGACCTTGGAGGTTTGAGGGAAATTTTATCAGAGAATTTGGGGAGGGCATGCCAAGCAGAGGGAGCAATGTGAACAAAGACACACAGGCGTGTCATATAAATATGCTAATTTCTTCCCAACTACAAATTCCTCTTGTGACCAAATCCAGAGCATAGGAATGTATGCTCCATTTTTCTAAAACTTTGGATTACAGACATTTCAAGCATAAAACACACAAAAAGAGGGAATGGCACAGTGAACCCCTATGTACTGTTTGGGGATATGATGCTGGGACCTTTTCCATAGCTGCAAAATGTAGTTTAGGTCTATGCATCAAGCAAGTGGCACCTGTTGTGGACAGCTAGAAAAAGAGGGACCCTGTTGAAAATAATAAGAGGAGTTAAAGTAGAAAGTGCATGAGTAAAGAAGTACACAATACAAGATGAAACAAACAGAACAAGGAAAATAAAGCCTTAGAAATGTTCTGTAGTCATGCCTAGAAGGTTATCATAGACAGGCAATGCTATATAAACGTGCATGGGGGGAGGGGGCTGAAAAATATATAGATATGCAGATTAGGTTAAAGAAAGAAAACCCAACGTTTTTCATGTATCAAGCGTCCAAGTTCTTGGACTATGGTGGGACTGAGGAAATGAGATTGTATAAATACTGATCTTACAATTGGAAAGACATTGAACATTTGGATGGATAAAAAGACATTGAAAAAAGTCTCAGCAGACATATTGTTAAAGCACAACGAACTTACCTCTGTTTCATTGATCTCACAAATTTTTTCTAAGCAGGGGTGGTAATTAGAAATGTATTACATGGTACCCACTGTTTTGGGGTTTAGGATTTGTAAAATGTCTTTGTGTATGTGTGGGTGTGTCTTTGTGTGCTGATCATTGTTTAATTTTAGTGAAGATATTTTTCCCATAAGAATTTAAGTTTGCCACCTATGAATTTAAGACCCATTTATAGGTCATAATTCTCATGGTTGGTAAGGCAGTATTATGAAGATACCACACACATTCACATATGTATAGTGAATCACTGCCGGTATTCATCACTATGGAGCAGGGGCCAGATCCACCAGCTGCTAGCGTGTCTCCTGAGCTAAGAATGGTTTTTACATTTCTGAATGTTTGGAAATAAACCAAAAAGAGATCACTGTTTTGTGACCCATTAAATTTATATAAAATTCCCATTTCAGTGTCCATAAACACAGTTTTATTGGAACACAGCCACACTCATTTGGTTACGTGTTGTCCATGGCTGCTTTCACACTACACTGGCAAGAGTTGAGTAGCTGTAATGGAGATTGTGTGGCCCACAGAGTTCAAGGTATTTACTGGGGGGACGCCTGTGTGGCTCAGTCGGTTAAGCGTCTGTCTTTGGCTCAGGTCATGATTCCAGAGTCCTGGGATCTAGCCCCACTAAGGCTCCCTACTCATCGAGGAGTCTGCTTCTCCCTTTCCCTCTGCTCCTCCCCATCCCACCCCTGCTTGTGCTTTCCCTCTCTCTCAAATAAATAAATAAAATCTTTAAAAAAAAATAAATGAAGTATTTACTCTGTAGATCTTTGAAGAAAAAGTTTGCCATGTCCCATTACAGATGAAAGAATTTGGCTGATTGACAGAGAAACCACTGGAAATGAGAGAAATTGTCTTCATCTGGGAAGGAGTTCACTCTATTTGGTTTCTCGTTCTTCAGTTAGAAGTGTAGCTTGGGGGACGTCCTCAGTTGATGGGCTTATTTGAGGATCACTGGTGATCACAGGCCAAGGCAGAAAATGAAGTTAACGTGGTATGGATGTATAAAAAAACAAAACAGCTGAGGAATTTTTTAAATTATTGATGTTTCATTTTTAAAACATGCTTCTTCTATAGTATCATTGCATCTGACAATCCCCAAATAGATGTGGACTTAACTATATTGATGTGATTGAATGCAAGTGAAAGAAATCAAGGAACAGATTTGTTAAAAACCAAAATGTTTTGAGGCAGACATGCTGAAGAGGATGACTCAGAATCAAAGAAGCCTCAGACACGGCCACACCCTTCAGGACTGAAGATCAAAGAAGCACGCAGAGCAGAAGGCTGTCACTGGGGAAGGCAGGTGTCCATCCAGACCCAGGCATGTCCCAAGGGGGATGATATTACCCTGGTGAATTCCCAACGTTCAGAGCTGGTCTTGCAATCTCAGATTCCTGATTTGTCAGCACATCAAGAATTAATACATTTTTTTCAGGGGCATATACAAAGGCACCAAACTCTCAAAGACGGTAAAACCAGAGAGACAGTTCATTAATTTGAAAATAAGATGAGAGGAGTGGACACTCACATCCTTTGGCTGATGTACTCCTTCTCTAGGCAAGCTGTGTGGGAGATTCACTTGTTACCAGAAGCCGGTGTTATACATTTACAGTGAGAAGCAAAGCTGCCAGGAGATCAGGACACTTACAACTTTTGGCCAGCTCACTCTCTTCTTAGAGCAACAGAGCCAGGGAATTAATTATAATCAGAAGATAGTTCTGGGAATCCTTCAGGACAGCTTGGCTGTCATCTCTTCCTGTTAGATGACCATTACATGTGCTCCCATAGCACACTTTGTACAGCACTATATCACAAGCCAGACTCCATCACAATTTCCTATTTACTTCCCTTTTGCATCCCTTGATGTCAATTTCTGTATTTTATTCATCATTTTATCTTCCGTTTCACTGCAGCACCTTGACTGTAGAAGGTGCTTATGGGATGAAGGTGAGATAGCCAGATGCATCCTCCTCCTCCGGGATGGAGTGGCCTCTGCTATCTTGCAAGTAAGTCCTTGCACTGGCCCCACCTTTGTCTTGGAAAAGGCTTGGATGGGCACCATGAGGATCTATCTCTGCTGTTCCTTTTGTGTTTCTTTGCCTGATGTGACTACTTTAAAAAAAAAAAAATGACATTGCATAACTCTATTCTGATCTATTATAGAAAAAGATTATTATGGAAAATTTCAAAATATACAAAAGAAGAGAGAACATTATGTTTCTCTTATACAGCCCCTCCGCCTTTCAACAATTACCAACTCACAGCGGATCTTGTTTTATTAATCCCTCCATTCATACCCCACTACCTCCAGGATTATTTTGGTGCAAGTCCCAGAACACAGTATTATTTCATCTGTAAATATTTTAGTATATATCTGAAAGGTAAGGATTCTTTATGATAAAAATAATACCACTATCACACATTAAAAAATTTGACATTAGTTCCTTAATATAATCAAATATCCAGACAGTGTTCAAATGTCCCCATTTATCACATAACTTTTTCTTTCTTGCAATTTGTTTGTGTTAGGATTTACATTGGTTCTATTTGGTTGATAATGTCTCTAAGACTTTTTTTTAATTTCTGGGTTCTGTCTCTTTTTCTTCCTTATAATAAATTTGTTGAAGAAACCGATTTTTTTTAAAGTCTGAATTTTAATTATGCCCCCATGGTGTCTTCTGACATGTCCCTTTATCCCCTGTATATCCCGTAAATTGGTATTTGGATCTAGAGCTTGATTGGATTTAGATACGATTTTCTGGCAACAATACTTCACAGAAGTGTTATATACTTGCATCATGAGGCACATAATGTCAAGTGATCACTTTTCATGATGTTAGTGATATATTGATTTTAAAGTTTAATGCTTGGTGCATGTCTTATATGCAACTTATTGGAGGACATCTCACTGTAGCCCCAAATACATGGGAGTACATGACATATATGTATGGAGCAATTAGAGGACAACACAACCTATGTTGTAATCATGGTTAAATTCTGTGGTGCTGATTCTACCTGCCCTAGGATTTTCAGAAAGGAAAGGGTCAGCAGAGCTGGACTCAGACTGGAGCACATGATGGGTGGTGTGCCTATGGAGCAGTGGGCCAGGAGAAGGATGCCCTGCAACCTGGTCTCCTGAACATAGCCTGGGAGCCCAGAAGAGTCTTCAGAGGAAGAATGGTACTCAGCAAAGCAAATTCTGCTTCCTTGTTTTAGTTTGTATTTCCCCAAATATACTCTGGCTATTCCAGTGAGGGCAGGAATGGCAGATTCCTTTTAGTTCAAATTTCCTATTAATTTTCCATGAATTTTTAAGATTTAATAGCCTTTTCATAGTAGCTACTTATTTTCCTGGACCACCTTTCCAACCTAAGGCAGCTAGTTTTTCTTTAGTCAGATTTAAATCCATCTTCATGCATATTGATCAGTGGCAATGAAGAGTGAATTTTCCTTCCAGTACCTCCAATTCACAGATGAGGGAAAGAGAAAGAGAGAGGAGAGACCTTGTTGGGAGTACTGAGAGCCTGAGGAAAGAGAAAGAGGATGGAAGTTACTGGATGGGGAGAATGACAGAGAAAGACCCACCCAAGCATACAAAAGCAAACACTCTGACCGGCTGTAGCGGAGGGACCTGGCTACCATGTTTACTCAGCTGTATCCATGAACATCCATTTGCTTCCCCTGCACAAAAAGAGAAACAAAGTGCTGTTATTACCCTTTTTTCTTTTCATGCATGCTCTTTCCTGGAGTACCCTTTCATTTCCTGTGCTTTCAGTATGCAGATTACTTAAATCCTGTATCCTTGCTTTATCTTCTAGACCAGATGCATTTTTGTCTCTCCATTGGATATTCCCACATCAATGCCCCATTCATATTTTGGAGCAGACATTGTTTTTCTTCACCTGCCTCTGCTATAGGGTTGGGAAAGCAAAATACCTACCTTTTAGGCCACTGTAGAGGCTAGGTGACTATGTGACATAGTTCTGGCCCATGAGACATAGCAGAGTTCTACTAGAGACTTCTAGGAAAGATTTTGCTTTACTGATGAAAAACAGATGTATTTGCTACCCCCATTTCTTCTTTCTGACCTGAGGCCTGGGCCTTTGGCACCCATATTGTAATCCCAGAAGGAAGGACCAGGAGAAACACAGACTCTAGTTCTGACTTGGTTCAGCTACTAAATTTAGATTAATCATTGCCTACCTTCAGATTTTGGTTTATAAATCCTATTTTTATAAACCACTTTTTGTTAGGTTTTCTATTATTGCTGTCAAAACTATGCCTAACCTAACAAGTTGGTATTCAACTTGTCTAAAACTGACTTCATCTTCCTTAAACTTCCTCTCCATTAGTTTCTCCTCCTTACTACTATTTTATTGACGCTAATCTAATTCTCAAAACTTTGACCTTTCCTATGTCCCTTTTTACTACTAATCAGTCACCAATTCTCTTGGCCTTTATATTCTACTGCATTATGTCAGGGCCTTACTATCTGAATCTGGATCCTCATTGTTTTCCTCGTCAAATTTGGAACATGTGATATATTTAGATCAGCTTTGTTTTAGGGTCAGCCAGACCTATTCAAATTCTGTCACTTTCATCCCTTAGCCATGTGATCTTGGTGAAGTTATTAATGTTTTTGAATCTCTGTTTCCAAATCATCAAATGAGACTACAAAGACCAAGTATATGGCTGTGTTGAGGTTTGTGGGCTAATGCAAGTATATATCTGCATGGTCCTCTCTAAGTAGAGAGCATAGTGTAGGGGTTAAGAGTTTGGGAACCAGACTGTATTGGTTCACATTCTAGTTTTGATTTTATTAGTGGTGTAACTTTGGGCAAGTTATTCAATCTAGTAGTTGTTTTGTAGATTCCTCAGGATTTTCTCTGTAGACCATCTTGTTGTCTGTGAATACTGGCAGTTTTACTTATTTTTTCTGATCTTTACATCTTTTATTATTTACTTTTCTTGCCTTATTACATTGGCTGGGATTTCCAGGGCAAAATGGATCAGAGGGGTGAGAATGAACTTCCTTGAGTCAGAAAATACTTCTTTTTCTTCTATTTTTTTCTTTCCTTCATTTTATTTTATTTTATTTTAGATTTTATTTATTTATTTATTTGACAGAGAGAGAGCACAAGCAGGCAGAGCGGCAGGCAGAGGGAGAGGGAGAAGCAGGCTCCCCAGTGAGCAGAGAAGGCTCCCCACTGAGCAGAGAAGCTCGCCATTGGGCAGAGAGCCTGATGTGGGGCTTGATCTCAGGATGCTGGGATCATGACCAGAGCCAAAGGCATACGCTTAACCGACTGAGTCACCCAGGTGCCCTTCAGTTGGTAGAGCCTGCAACTCTTTTCTTTTTTTTTTTAAGATTTTATTTATTTATTTATTTGACACAGAGGGAGTGTTTCCTCTATTTTAAAAAGAGATTGGGCAATATTGATGTTATTTCTTTTTTAAATGTTTTATAGATATCATCTGGCCAGGAGTTTTCTTTGTGGGAAGCTTTTTGATGACAAATTCAATCTCTTTAGTAGAGGGCTACTCAGATTTTCTATTTCATCTTGTGTCAGTTTTGATAAGTTGTTTCAAGGAGTTTAGACATTTTATCTAAGTTGTCAAGTTTATTAGCATAGAGTTGTTCATACTATTCCCTTATTATTCTTTCAATGTCCTTGGAATATGTAGTGATGTTCTCCTTCATATCTCATATTATTAATTTCTGTCTGCTCTTTTTTTTCTTAATCAGTCTTGCTAGGAGCTTCTCAATTTTGTTAATCTTTTAAAAAACCCAACTTTAGTTGATTTTCTCTATAGTTTGAGAAATTCATTGATTTATGCTGCCTCCCCTTTATTCTACTTTTTTTTTTTTTAAAGATTTTATTTATTTATTTGACAGAGAGAGACACAGTGAGAGAGGGAACACAAGCAGGGGGAATGGGAGAGGGAAAAGCAGGCTTCCTGTGGAGCAGGGAGCCCGATGCGGGGCTCGATCCCAGGACCCTGGGATCATGACCTGAGCCAAAGGCAGATGCTTAATGGCTGAGCCATCCAGGGGCCCCTCCCCTTTATTCTACCTACTTTTGGGTTTAACTTGTTCTTTTTCTGGCTTCTTAAAGATGGAAATTTAAATAATTAATTAAAATTTTTCTTTCCTAATATAAGCATTAAAGCTATGATTTCTCAAGGTCAGCACAAAGAAGGAAGCACAGTTATTTCATTATATAGCATTTATCAATGAAAACTATTTCTTCCAGAGAAGAACAATTAATCAAGAACAATTAATCAAACAATGAGAAATGCTGACCCCCCTCAACCTCATGAAAAAGATACTGTGCAATGTGATGAATAGTATCCTCCACAGTATCCCAACAGTGAATTCAGCAGTGGTTTTCATAGGGCTTTCAATATATCATGATAGCATAATACCAAAGAGATATTAAAGGAGAGTATTTTTCCCATGGGGCCAATATATATAATATAGCTTTTTGATGGTCTGATTTAATCCCAGGATAGATTTTAGGGTATTTTAGAAATGGATGGATTACTTCACTTCCAGGAAATCCTCCATAAACACTGTTTTTCACATCTGAGCTATTGATAATTAACTGAGCAGCAATGAGTTGGAAGTAATATTTCCAATAGATACCTGGAATGCAGATATTTTGTATTATTGGTTAGATGAAGAGTAATATGACTTTGAACTCAGCCAAACTAGGTGGAAAATTACATCCTCATTTGACAGCCAAACAAGGATGTATGTCTTAATTGTGGTACAGTGCTTCTTTTTGAGGATGTGGGGACAAGAGTGTATTCTCAAGGAGGAATGTTGGTGCCACTCTTAAAACACAGACAAATGGTGGTCGACAACCCATGGCTTATGCCACAGAGCATGTTACCATGTTTTTTAATTGTTACCATGAAAACCAAGGAACATATGTTAATTGCAGTGAAAAAGCTTTTTTTTTTTTTAAGGGTGGGAAGAGGCAGAGAGAGAGGGAGAGAGAATCTTAAGTAGGTTCCATGCCCAGTGCAGAGCCTGATGTGGGGCTTGATCTTACGACCCTGAGATCATGACTTGAGCTGAAATCAAGAGCTGGATGCTTAACCGAGGCACTTCTGCCGTGCAACAATCTTAAAATGAGTAGTATAATTTTCCGAAAACCCTTTCATGGAATGAAATTGTGAAATGTAAGCACATTAAATAGGATGGATTGCTCTGTAGGATTATGACCTATAAATTGGTTTAAAGTTCAAGAACCTCTCTTTTATCTAATTAAATGTGGAAATAAGTTTTAAAGGCCCTTAGAAAAGACTTAACTGTTGGAGATGTTGAAAACAAATAGATGTTGATGGAAAGCAGACATTACTTGGAACCTAATAATTTGATTCTTTTTTTTTTTTTTTAAAGATTTTATTTCTTTATGTGAGAGAGAGAGAGAAAGAGCGCATGAGAGGGGCAGAGGTAGAGGGAGAGGGATAAGCAGGCTCCCTGCTGAGCGGGGAGCCTGATGTGGGGCTCAATCCCAGGACCCTGGAATCACAACCTGAGCTGAAGGCAGATGCTTAACCCACTGAGCCACTCAGGTGCCCCAATAATTTGATTCTTGATATTATATATGACATTTCAATTCTGTTTAAATCCCAGATGAAGGCATGAATGTTTTGCCTTCAGACATTCAGAAGACATTCAGGTATTCAGGCTCTGACAAACTTATTCTTCTAGTCATTGATTGGTTATATATTGAACATGTTATAGAAAAAGTTGAGTTCTTGAATCTTACAGATTTTCTTTATCAACTCTTTAAACAAACTTGGAATATAAGAAAGTTCTATCTTTAGCATTCCTTGTCACTCCTTTTATCACTCCTCTACCTGTATCCTCCGTGCTTCCTGCCCTCTTCCTCTTTCCTAAGCCCAAATGTGCTGTAGGGAAAAGATCTAATCTTAGTTTTCTACTTTCCTGCTGTGTATTCATTCATTCATTTATGCAGAGATTTTATGCTCTGCTTTCCAAGTTCATACATTCTTACTGGGGATAGATTAGTAATAAAAACTGACAAGGCCTGTGACCTCATGGATTTAAATACTAGCTGGGAAGACATTAATTCGGTCAGTCCTTAAAATTGAGTACCTACAATGTGCTGGTGCGTGGTAGGGATGCAGTAGCTATTATGTGCTACTGTTCCAGGTGATAAGGAATCCAGTGATGAAGAAAACAAGAAAAAGTAGGTGTTAATAAATGCTAGGAGGCCGAAGATAAGATGATATGGAGTGATGGAGTAAGAGGACAAACAAATATATATGACAATGTCAGATTGTAATAAGAGCAGCAAAGAAAAACAAAGCAGAGGACAGGGGAAGAAACTCAGGCATGGTGTTATTTTTAAAAGGGTGGTGAATTCTTTCTACAAAAGCAACTTCTCATCAAAGAGCTTGGATGAACTGAGAGGCCACCTAGTATGAATTTAAATCAGTGTAATCCATGCTTTACTAAATAGGCAAATGAAGTATTTTAGTGCCCATGATAAGGACACAAGCTGAATAAATACGATGCCACCCTTTTGTTTGGTAACAAGGCCTTATTTTGCGAAAGTGCTTTATATAGTATATTAGTGCCTATAGTAATATTACAGTATATTATACAGAAGCAATATATATAGTACAGACAAAGATAATTTCAGAAATTGGTGAAAGGGATAAATTTTGAAAGTTTGGTTTATTCCTTAAATATTATTATTTAAAGCTATTTGAGGATGTCTGGGTGGCTCAGTTGGTTAAGCGACTCCCTTCAGCTCAGGTCATGATCCTGGACTCCCGGGATGGAGTCCCACATCAGGCTCCCTGCTCAGCAGGGAGTCTGATTCTCCCTCTGACCCTCCCTCCCTCATGCTCTCTCTCTCTCATTCTCTCTCTCTCTCAAATAAATAAATAAAATCATAAAAAAAATAAAGCTATTTGAAATACTGTCCACTTTAGTGTTTTTTTTTTTTTAATAATAATTTTTGGGGAAAAAGAAAGCTATCCCTAGAGAACTAATGAATGTAATACAGATCAGGAAAAGTATGATTATTTAAATGAAGTTGAAAGGATTTTGTGTGTGCTTTTGACTGGATGCTGACAGCTGAACAGATAATGGTATCAATATCCCCATCCTACTGATGGGAGTTTTGGGTTTCATAGCCAATTTAATCAGTGATGAATTTGTCTGATAACTCTGTGGGGTTAGTGTTCTCTAAAACAGGCCTCTCAGATAAATATACCAGAGCAAGAAAATGGTCCTGGATACTTAGAAATCCCAACAATTTCTCATTTTGGGGATTTGTTTGCTATCTTAAACAACTTTTCTGTCATTATTCCATCATCTGCCTTTTGATAGTGTTTTTTAATTGAATTCTTATATTTTCCTCACCAACTGATTAAATGATATGGCAACATGGTTGTAAGTTTTTTCATGTTAAAAATTGAAGACAATTTGAGAATAGTCTCTGTGGTGATGCAGCACTCGTTGTAAATATTCCCTGGTGGTATTTAAGGATGTGATTTGTAGAGTTAGGGCTGTCTAGTCAGTAACCAGGTTTTACATTTTATTTACTGAAAATAATTCAAGTACTTAAACCAGGAGTCCCTGTTTAATTATCCAGATCATCAGAGCATAAAAAGGGAGCCCTCTATTGGTACAAAAAGGCACAATTACAAAAAATAGCAAGGGGATCATATAACAAGGCAGCTTCATCTATAAGGCAGACCTCTGAAGCATGGACAAAGTTGGATGCCAACTGAATGGGAGTACAATTATATTGTGCTTTTTCATTTGTGCTGTAACTGTACATTATCAGCTTGTGAATGCACCTTATCTTTTCCTCAATTGAATTTTACATTATCTCTGTTGCTTTGTCTCCTACCTTTTCAGTACTTCATTGGGTATTTATCTTTATAATAGCTTTAGAGGTTCATTTTAGAAGTCAACATTCAACAGATTATGGATATCAAAGTGAAGCTCATTAGAAAAAAAAAAAACAAACCTTTGTGTTTAGATGACTAATACTTTCTGTCTCTATCATTAGAAGTCCTAACCTTGAATATCCACAGGTAAAATGAGCAACAACACCGCTCCTCCGAGGAGCTTACAGAAATCAAATGTGGACACTGCTGAAGTCTGATACTGTTTTGGACTATCTGAAGGAGAATCAAAGATAGTCAAATTGCAAATTGAAATAATTTAAAAATATGTATATTTTACTCATCACTTTTAGGGAAAGAGTGTAAGTATTAGGGAGAAGGGAGAGTAAGTAGTAATAAAATAGGATAATAGGATGGAATGACTGAAAATTTTGGAAAGTATTTGAATAAGTAGAATAGCATTTGAACCTATTTCTTTTGAATCAGGACAAGCAACCCAGTCATAAAATTGATGTTGTGTGCTGAATTCTTCTTTCTTTTTTTTTTTTTTAAGATTTTATTTATTTATTAGAGACAGAGAGCACATGAGAGGGGGGAGGGTCAGAGGGAGAAGCAGGCTCCCTGCCGAGCAGGGAGCCCGATGCGGGACTCGATCCTGGGACTCCAGGATCATGACCTGAGCCGAAGGCAGTCGCTCAACCAACTGAGCCACCCAGGCGCCCTGAATTCTTATTTCTATAATTATATGGCAGAAACTTCGTTGATGGGAGTTTTATCTCATAGGATTTATATTAAAGGAATTAAAAGAGATTTAAAACAATGAAAAATGAGCAAGGAAGGAAATTATAGGGGAAAAGGAAAGCATTAAGAATATAAATAAAAGCCCACTAATGTTTACATGCTAAAACGTGTGTGAGACAGCAGCATGGCTCCTTGGCGTGACATGTGACATGCTTACTACTGCCCCCACCTCCACCCTCCCCTTGGTTTGTGAGAGCTGTTGCTGGCTTGCCGCTGAGAGCCGACAATACACACATCCCCTGCTTCTTTCTGAGAGTGTTCCCAGTTGACATGTATTGACATGTATTTCTCCTTCCCAGAAGAAAATGACAGGAACTCATGGAAGGTAATGGACTATGATTTAAACTATATTTTAATTGGGGCCAAGACAAAGAATTTCTCCCTTATAATTAACTTATTAATTTACTTTTACAAACCCTATCACCAGGATTTAAATGATCATAAAATTTTAGGGTGTTTTCCTACAGTATTTTTTTTAAAGATTTTATTTTTTATTTATTTGACAGAGAGAGACACAGCCAGAGGGGGAACACAAGCAGGGGGAGTGGGAGAGGGAGAAGCAGGCTCCCCGTGGAGCAGGGAGCCCCATGCGGGGCTCGATCCCAGGACTCTGGGATCATGACCTGAGCTGAGGGCAGATGCTTAACGACTGAGCCACTCAGGCGCCCCTTCCTACAGCATTTTTTCTGAGTATTTTTTAAATTGTTTGAGCTCATACTTTAAGACTTCATGCCTCTTAAAATTAACATTATAGGATGATCATTTTCAGGGGCGCCTGGGTGGCTCAGATGGTTAAGCCTCTTACTTCGGCTCCATGTCAGGTTTCCTGCTCAGCAGGGAGTCTGCTTCTCCCTCTCCCTCTGCCTCTCCCCCTGGTTGTGCTCTGTCTCTCTCTCTCTCTTTCAAAAAAA
Source organism: Mirounga leonina (assembly GCF_011800145.1). NCBI lineage: Eukaryota > Metazoa > Chordata > Mammalia > Carnivora > Phocidae > Mirounga > Mirounga leonina. The sequence continues at coordinate 58,419,464 of NW_023270377.1, read as the reverse complement.
TAAATGAAATCTTTAAAAAAAAAAAGATCATTTTCCTAGGTTATTAAAATTCTTTATAAATATAATTTTTATTGGCTGAAATGATGTGGATCATATGGCTTAAGTTTTTCCTTGTTGGACCATTAAGACATTTAAACATGACTGCTGCTGTTATCAATAATGCTATAACCTTTTATATTAAGTTTTTCCTGTGTTTTAGATTATTTCCTTAGGTTAGAGATACCCATAGAACTAAATTAATGTGTGTGAAGAGATTTAAGATTTTTTATACATGTTTTCAAATTCCTTTTCATAAAGACAATAAGATAGCTGCTATCATCCATATTTTACAAATAAGGAAACTAAGGTTTGGAAAAGTTAAATTGTCCAGAGTCACACAGAAGGTAAGTGCCAGAGACCAACATGGGATGAAACCCCATTCCCTTTTGACTATAATGGTGTTTCAAGTATATTCCTTGGAATATTAGTAGGTAGCGCAAGGAAAAAAAGGCTCAAGAGAAAAAAAAGGTGGGGAAATGTTGAGTTAAAATTAAGTGAGATCTTTTTATTTTTTTTTTAATTAAAAAAATACATTATTTATTTATTTATTTATTTATTTATTTATTTATTTATTTATTTACAGAGTGAGTGAGCAGGGGGAGGGGCAGAGACAGAGGGAGAGAGAATCTTGAGCAGACTCTACGCTGAGTGTGGAGCCCCACATGGGGCTTGATCTCACAACCCCCAAGATCAGCCAAAATCAAGAGTCAGACACTTAACTGACTGAGCCAGCCAGGTGCCCCAAGTAAGATCTTTTTATAAAAGTCCTCACAGCCCTGGACATCACCATAAAATAATCTGTGACTGTAGAACAGTGGAGAACTGTGTGCTCCACTCTCTCTTCCTTAGCCCTATGCTTTCTCACTGCACTCTTTCTCACCTTGCTGAATCTCCTTTGAGTGTCTCAGGTGCCCTGGGTTTGCCAGATGACAGTCTCCTCTAACTCTTACCCTTAACACTGCTCTTCCTACTCTGAGTGAGCTTCCAGGGGCCATGTAAGGAGCCATTGTCAACCCACTGGATTTGCCCTGGTAATTCCTAATGGGTTGTTTCTTGTCTACCTCTCTGTCTAGTTTTTTGGATTGACACTTCTCCCCTGATCCCTGTCTTGTACCTCTCTTGAAGGCCAATCTCTTAAATAGGACAAGTAGGACAGACACATTGGCCCACACCTTGAGGTGGACACGGAATGGTAGGGCAGTGCCCTATATTTGTTTTTTATCTTCCATCTGTTTCTTTAGAGTCTTACAGTCACAAACTCCCTAACAATTGATAAAGTAATTTGAGCTAATGTGTTAAAGAGGTTAACATTTAAAGGATACCAAGAGATGTCAAAGCTTTAACCTAAAGGAAATTGGGATGAAACTCACACAAAGAATATTTGCCTGGTGGCTCTTTTTGAGTCATATCATCCAGATGTGCACCTTCCAATGTAGCCCTAATCCTAGCATATCTACCCAGGACATACCATTTCTCAAGTGTTTTGTCCCATTAAAGATTTTCTGTACATGGTTTCTAAATTATAAGAACCTCAAGTTACTCAGAGTGCTGAAAACCTGATGAAATCTTAAAGTTGATGAGGCTGATCTGTTTTAGAATACAAGATTCATTTCTGGGTATACAACAATAAACAAACAGCTGAAAGCCAAACAGTATAGTTGTCTACAGTGAGTCTTTAGCTATCCAGCATCATAAATTTTATAAAAATTTATTTTTATTAATCCTTCAAACTTGGTGTAGTTTAATAATTCTGGTAGAAATGGTCTTTAATGGTATTCACAAGTGGTATTTAATATGATTGCTTTTCTAAAGTATACTGAATATAATGTTTATTTTACTTGCTGATTGAGCCTTAGTGTACTGAACATAAATTGGTAACCTGTGTTATAATGCTATTTTGAAGTATGTGGATGATCTGTTTCAGCATCAGATACCCCAGTGTTGCTTTTTCCTTTTTCGTTTTTTTTTTTTAATTTTTTAGCCTGCTTTTGTTTCCTTTACCTGACTCTTCCTTATCGCCCAGCAGCTGTCACTCTAGGTGTCTCTGCTGTCTCCTTCTCTTGCACAAACATGATATCCTGCTTCTAAGCCTTTGGACTTAGAATTCAGGTTAATCAAGTTTATTGGAGTTGTATGTATAGTATTAGTGTATCTATTTTGCCCCTGAGGATTTCTCTTCTGAGAAAAGTATATGAATTTCAGAGTGTTGGTATTTTAAGACTGTAATTTTGGTTATACAAAGCCTTTTAAACTTATTTGCTATATGATCTCACATCCGTGATTTTTTTCTTAATAACTGAGATTTCCAGATAAATATCTTTTGAATAGTTGAGGCATTACTTAATTCAGCAAATATTTATTGAATACTTAGGAAACACCCTTCTAGGTGCTTAGGATTCTTTAGGTAAGCAAAATAGAGGATCCCTCCTCTCCTAGATCTTACATTCTAACAGAGGAAATAGATAAAAAACAATAGACATAGTAAACAAATAAGTCACATTATGTTTGAAAGTAATATGTGTTATGGGAAAAAACACAATGAAAATAAATAAGAGATCACAAGTGCTAATGGGGGTGGTGAGGATGGTAATATTAAATAGGTTGGTCAGAATATGGTTCATTGGGAAAGTGTGATTTAAGCAAAGAGGCAAGGGATTTAACCAAGCATATGTTTAGGATAAGAATATCCTGGCAATGAGAATAGCCAGTGTAAAGACCCCCAGGTTGGTCATGTATGGATTGCTCAAGGAACAGTAAGGAGGCTATTATGGCTAGACTGTAGTGATCAAGGGAAAGATTAGGAGAGAAAGTGAGCAGAGAATGAGGGCAAATCATATAGGGACTTGATAGCTATTACAAAAGCCTCAGCCTTTACTCTGAGTGAACTAGGGAGCCACTCAAGGGTTTTGAGCAGAAGAATGGTATAATCTGACTTTAATTTTTACAAGATCACTATGATCACAATGTTGAGAAGATGCTGTGGGAAAGGGAGCAATGGTGGGAAAAGGGAGATTGTTAGGAAGCTATTGTAGTAATCTAGGAGAAAGGTGATGGTGGTTTGGATCAGAATGACAGCAGTGGAGATGGTGAGAAGAAGTAGGAGGCATTTGGGAAGTAGAACCACTAGGACATGAAATGAGTATGGGAATCTGTCAGAAACAGGAGTCAAGGATACTTTGAAGGCATCTTTTTTGGCCTGGGAAATTGGAAGGATTTTAGAGCCATCTTTTATGATGGAGAAGGCTGGAGATAGGGCATATTCGAAGGAAATGAATTCAATTTTAGACATGTTGAGCTTGAGATGCCTATTAGATATTCAATTGGAGATGGTTGAGTAGGAAATTTGCATGTGACTCAAGTGTAGAGGAACAGTCTGAGTTGAAGATGTAAATTTGGTAATCATTAATACATAGATGATATTTAAAGCCATGAGATTGGGGAACATTAAGGAAGTGAGTATTAGAAGAGGACCAAGGATTAAGCACTGCCATCTTCCAACAAGAATTCAGGGAGAGAGGAAATGACCAGCAAAAGAAACTGTGTGGGAGTAACCAGTGAGGTAGGAGGAAAACAAGAAAATGTGGAATATTGGGGCACCTCACTGATCTCAGGGTCATGAGTTCAAGCCTCATGTTGGGTGTGGAGCCTGCTTAAAAAAAAATGTGGAATATGTTTTGAAAGGCTAGTGAAGATGTTTTCAAATATTCAGATCTTCAAACATGCGGAAGAAGAGAGACTACAACCTGGGTTTGCATTTGAAGTTTTATATCTTACAGATGACATAGCTAATAGGTCTACTTTTCTAGCCTGGTTGACAGTTGGGAGGGTTGCAGACTCTGTGCCAGGTCTTGGAATGTTGTTGTCAGGAAGACAGAAGGACTGAAAACAAAAATAAAATACCTCTCACACAGGGTGCAGGGCAAATGCAAATCCTGTGGCCTAAACTAGAATGAGGTCATCTACCTAAAACGTGGTTAAATGGGAAAGTCCATGTAGGGAAAGATGAAACATCAAGGTACAGAGGTGTAAAAGACAAGAGGTAGGATGACATGAATACAGTTATGAAAACAAGGGTGTTATTTCTCCCTAACAGATGGAGAAAAGAACAGGGAGTCAACAGCACCGTGATAAATACTGAACAGCAAGGAAGCAAACTATCACAGCTGAGGCATGCGGGCTGCTGTGAAACTCAAAAGTGATATTATCAATAAAGCCAGAGTTGGCAAGTATTTAACAAATAAACAACATATGGCTCATTGGTTGCTATGTCCCTGGAAACATCTCCTCTCAGGAGAAAGTATGCCTCTGTAAATGAGTTTCTGGCTGGTGCACATTGCTTTTGATACATATGACAGTTGTGAAATTGTAACTACCCAGTTTACCTAAACAAAAGTTCTGCTTAAAAGACAACTATACCGCTGTGAACAAAGGCACTCAATTCTTCCTATTTCTTCCATTAAATACAACTAAAAGCCTTGGACATTATATATAAAACAAACAGAAAAAGACTCTGAAAGGTGGAGAGAAGAAGGCAGACTGGCTTGGGACTTCTCTATCTGAAGAAGACATAGTAGTGAGTTCCTTGAGTTTTCTTTTTGCCTTATATATTCCAGAGTAGATGCTGGGAATAAACAGCAATCCAGAAATGCCAATGGACACAAGCCCCCCCCCCCCCCCAAAAAAAGCTTTCAGAAAAGCCTGCTCTCTTGTGGTAAGCAAAGGAGCAGCCTAGCCAGACAGAAAAAAATTTTAGACAATAACTGCTCTACAGACAAACAAATGCTCTACCAGACACCACGGAAAACACTGCAGGCTCACTTCCACCTCCATCAGTGAAGACAGTATGGAGCCTAAACTTTGACCTTTGCCTAAACTTACAGTAATGAAGCAGCCCTTACTGCCTGGATTTTAAAGCAGCCATCATAAAAATGCTTTGGTGAGCAATTATGAACATAGTTGAAACAAATGAAAAACAATTTATAAGCAAAAACAATCTAGCAAATAAATACAAGAAATAAATAAGAACCACATGGAAATTTTAGAACTGAAAAATGCAGCAACTCAAAATTTCAATGGATGGCTCTACACCAGAATAGATAAGACAGAGGGCAGAATCAGTGAACATGAAGATACACAATAGAAATTACCCAATTTGAACAACAGAGAGAAAATAGACGAAGAAAGGAAAGAGACTCAAGGGCCTGTGGAACTGTAAAAAAAAGATCTAACATTCATGTCCATTGGTGTCTTAGAAGATGAGGAGTGGTGCTGAAAAGGTGCTGAAAATTTACCAAATTTGGCAAAAGAAATAAAACTACAGATTCAAGAAGCTAAGTGAATCCCAAAGAGGATGAACCCAAAGAAATCCATGCCAAGGTAATCAAACTTCTGAAAATTAAAGACAAAAAAAAAAAAAAGTATTTCAAAACCGCAAGAGAGAAGTGATACATTATTTAGGGGAAAAGCAATTAGAATGACAGTGGATTTCTCTTCAGAAATCATAAAGCTCAGAATGAAGTGGAACAACATTTTTTCAGTGTTTAAAGAAAAAGAACTGTCAACCCAGAATTCTATACCCAGTGAAAATAGCTTTTAGGAATGAAGGGGAAATCAAGACATTCTCAGATAAAAGAAAACTAAGAGGATTTGTCATTAACAGATCTACTTTAAAAGAATGACTAAAGGAAGCTGAGAAAGGAAGGAATCTTGGAATATCAGGAAGGAAGAAGGAACAATGGAAAGAGTAAAAATATGGCCACAGGAAAGAAAGGAGATTGAATTAAGGCTGCATAGCCTGCAAGACAAATGAACTTGGAGATCAGTGGATATTAGTGCCCTCCTGTTTGCACTGTCTTTATAAAATACACTGTCTTCTTCTAATGCATTAGAACCCCATCTTTTAAAGAAGCTACCCCAAAATGTTCTTGCACCACCTACTTGGGGTACAAGAATGATGTTAAGTGATGAGTGTGTGCGACCTCTTCTGTATCCTGTCTTATATCCAGCAATTCTCTCTCTTTAGTAATCCAGCCACCCCACATGTAAGTTTCCCCACTCAGGTATAGACTACCCTCACCTCGGCTCTTCTGTTTCATCTGCCAGATTCTGATAAGGGTCATACTTTCATCACTGAGAACTCTTTATGGAGTCTCAAAAGTAGTTAAAAATAAGTTCTTTGGTCAAGGGGTGTCTCTTCCAGTCAGCCCTTGTTCTCACATACCCTCTTCAGCTAATAAATATTAATTATTTTCAGTTATTTATGATCTGGGATTTTTGGAATCCCCAGAGACTGAATTTGTCTGTATAGTAAGACCTTCTGTCTGGGACTGGGGCTCCACCTGTCCCCCATCAGAGACAGAAGACCAAGGAGAGATGGCCAACAATGGACTCTCCATTGGGAGATGATAATTCCATTTCCCCCGGCTTTAGACTTCCCATATCTCTACTTTGCATTTGGACCCTGCCACTGTCTAACTCAAGATCATGGATAGAAATCGCATGGTGTAAATTGGGGAATGGACATCTTTGCATGTGCATAGATCCACTGTCTTAGTTGATGTGCAGATAAAGAAGGGAGAAGTGGACCAGTGACAAAACATTGGCTCTTGACCTGGGAGCTTCTGCCATGAGTGACTATAGGATACACAGTGAGGTAACAACATGCCTGTGGGACCATGGAGGCCAGGGTGCTATTATGAGAGTCGAGGGGTAAATTCAGCCTTGTCTTCTAGTTATTAAAGAAGACAAGGCTTTAACTTAGATTTTTTTAAGCCAAGATCTCCAAGATGAGAACCTAGCAAAATAAACCTTATTCTGACTGGAGGAGCCAGTCAGTTGGAGAGATCCTGGAAGAAGATCAAGGCCTCAAATCCCAAAACCTCACTTTGGCCTCATGCCTTCCTCAGTAGTGTATACCCTCTTCTGCACCATCCTCACACTGTACAAGCCATTTTCCTTCTCTTTACTCACACAGAAACAAGGAAATAATTTTTTTAAGTATCCTTTATAAAATGCAATGCATATTAATTCATTAACCTTACATCAAGCAATACATTATGTGTGTGCAATGCATATTAATTCATTAACCTTACATCAAGCAATACATTTTGTGTGACCCAGATGCTGAGGCTCTTTCCTGAGAAAAGAACAGAGAATATACCATTATGGAAGTTGCCTGGAACACAGACACTGAATGAGTATCAGAGGAGTGTTTAATATAATGCTTATATTGCTATGAAGGACCAGATCAGGCAATGAGAACATCCATGGGGTGGTCCTGGGTCTGAGAGATCAGATCAGATTTCCTCAGAGTAGGTGGCATGAAAGCAGGAAACTCCATTTATCCAGGGGGACTGAAAATGTGAATTGATTATTTTGACTCAGTGATATATGGATTAGGAAAAATTGCCCTGCAAATATCTATAGCTAGGTAATATAGGCAGATTGTTCAGAGGAATTTGTTATAAAGAATTAATGTTGACTTTTCTGGTTGTATGTGATGAAAATATTGTCCAGTTTGTCCTTTTTTCAAACCTTTGTATGTTGATATATGTTATAAAGTTTTGAATGTATACATATTCATATTTTTTGGTATTTTTTAATCATGCTAATAAAGAAACTCTATACAAATTAGTGGAAATACTACTCAACTTGTAAAAACTAATACTAACTATTCTATTCAAGACTTCCTTGTTCACCAGTAAACACACTTTATTTCCTTACATACTTCCTAAACAAAGTAGATAAATTTAAAAAAAATTTATTTGAGAGAGAGCACGAGCAGGGGGAGAGGTGGAGGTAGAGAGAAAGGGAGAAGCAGACTCTGCTGAGCAGGGAGACCAATGAGGGGCTCCATTGGGATCGTGACCTGAGCTGAAGGCAGACACTTAACCAACTGAGCCACCCAAGGTGCCCCAACGTTGATAAATTTTTATTTGATGGTTGAATAAACATGGAACCTGGAGAAGTACCATCCCCCAAAGCTATAGCCCTACAAAGATCAGTGAGTTCCTTGCCTTTACTTTGTTTGGCTTTCCAATGGAAATTCATTCAAACGATGGTAGGTGAAATAGGTGTGGCAGAATATAGGTGGAAGATGTGATCTCACCTGTCCAATAAAAGGGCAGCAATTGTCCAGATCCTGTCAGATACAGCTGAGAGTCTTCACATCGTATACCTGTGGAGAAGACCTTAATTTAAGATCATCTTAAATGGCTGAACTCCAGAAAGCATTGACCTGCCCTCTTTTCAAGGACTCCTTTGGAGAGCTGTACTCTGTGATGTGTGGACACAGCAAGTGTCTAAGGTGCCTTCCTTTTTGGTCATGAAGACTGACATAAAGCTCAATCTGTCCAGAGTGCTTTCAGTTTTGTGGAAAAAACAAACCCGTGAAAACCTGGCACTGGGCAATACGGTCAGCCTCATCAAAGTTGGACGAGTTGGAGTCAGCAGTGAACAAGGGTCTGAGCATTTGCTCTGGAATGGTGAATTTCTATGTGACTGTGTATTTGTTTGTACAGCTGCTGCAACAATACCACAAAGTGGGTGCTCTAAAGCAAGTGTTGTCTCACAATCCTTGAAGTTAATAGTTCAAAATCAAGGTGTCTGCAGGGCTATGCTTTCCTCTAAAGGTTCTAGGAGAGGATCTTTCTTGCTTCTTTCTAGCTTCGGTGGGTGCTGGCAATCCTTGGCATTCCTTGACTCGTGCTGCACCACTCGTTTCTGCCTCCACTGTAACGTGGCCTTCTTTCTTCTGTGTCTGTGTCTGTGTTTCTTTTCTTCTCTTCTTATAAAGACGTCAATCATACTGGATTTGGACTTCACCCTAGTCTAGTATGACCTTCTCTTAACTTTACATCTGCAAAGATGCTATTTCTAAATAGGGTCACATTCTGAATTCCAGGTGGACATAAATTTTTGAAAGACACTATTCAATCTAGTACAGGCAGTGATAGTAAAACTCAAGAAAGAATTGACCTGCTCTATTTGCCCAAACTATTCTGAAGACCTCTGTTTACTATTCTGCAAATCCAACTTTTGCTTCACTTGTCTCAGGAGAGAGAAACAGGATGGTCTTTTTGTCTCCAGTGCCTTGTCATCTCTCCCATCCAGAGGATCCAGATCAACATGGCCCTGGGGAGCCTGATAGCTGAGATCAAAGTGATTGTGCCCATGCTGAGTATGTACTGCTGGCTGCTGAAGTTCTGTGTGTATGTGAGTCTGGGTCCAGCCATGGCAATGACTTCCTCATATTTTCTACTAACCTGAGGAGCATCAGATGTGTGTATGTCTAGCAAAATCAACCAGAGAACCTGGAGATGTTCATGTCTACTGCTTGCGTACTGGGTTCCCTTCTCTTACATTCCAGCTGCCACCGTGAGCTGGAAGTGGGAGAGATAGCTGAGTGGGCTGTCGGTGTTTGTGGAGAATCTGCATATTGTTAAGAAACTTTCTGTAATCCTCAGACCTTGGGTTCTGGGTTGTGAGCGTCAGGGGAGGACATGAAGTAGCTGTCACTTCTGAACCCTGTGCATAGCCGGACTTTCAGAAGGTCAGGATTTTCCTGGACTGTGATCTGAAGGCCATTTTGTGTTTTAGTGCTATATATGAATTAGAGTTCTTGTCCCTTATCATTTCTAATTAAAAAAGACTTTTTGCAAATTTATTATTATCTTATATTTTGGTTGAATTGAGGAAATGAATTCTCAATTTTATTTTATATTTTTATTAGAAACAGCTTTATTGAAGCAGAAGTTCATACAATAAAGTACACACATCTAAATTATGCAGTTTGGTAAATTTTGGCTCATGTATCACTTGTGAAACCATTGCCACAATCCAGATAGAGAACATACCCCTCACCCCTAAATTCTCCAGTGCACCTTAATATCTGCTTTGGTCACTACAGACTAGTTTGCATTTTCTAGAGTTTCATATAAGGAGAATCATTTAATAGGTAGTCTTCTGTGGATGGCTGTTTTCACTCAGCATAATTGTTTTGAGATTTACCAATGTAGTATGTAGCAACAGCTTATATCTTTTTATTTCTGATTAGTATTCCACTGGGTAGGATATGCACAATTGGTTCAAACATCCATTGATGGACATCTGGGTTATTCAGATGGCGGCTGATACAAATAAAACTACCAAGAACATACATGTAAAATATATGATAGACAACTATACCATAGAGAAGTGCAAAACTAAAGTGTTGTGTATACCTAAGGACCCATTACTAATTCTCACTTTTCCACAGAAGCTGCTCTGGCAAAAGTTACCTATAAGCTCATTATTGCTGAATCCAGGTAACCTGTGTAGGTGCTTATGTTACATTCCCTCCATAGTCTTCGACTCCTGCAGCCCCCGCCACCCTCAGCTTCCGTCAATTTATCTTCTAACTCTCCTGCAGCCAGTACGAACTATTCCCTACCTTCATGCTAGCGCCTGTATGTGTGGGTGTTTTTTTTTTTTCTTTCAGTAATTCTCTTCGTTCATGTTTCAAACTTCTTGTCACTAACTGTTGCTTTCTTTTTCTTTTTCCCAATTTGTGTTTGATATTCATTCATAGCTGACTTTGAGATAAGATTTTAAAAATTCTTGCACCCTCCATGTCTATGGACTCTTATTTCTAAGGTGTTGAAAATTTTAAAAAAGAAAACTGGCAACATGACCACTGTTATCTTTGTTTTCTGAGAAAGCAGAAAGAAAATAGTGTTCTCTGGGGTTTGATTTTCAGCTTGTTTTTCTTATTAGGCAACTTTCTTTGAACCATTTCACCTTCCTCATGGATTTAACTGACGTGTCTGCTGGAACTCCCAAGGTTGAATCTGTAGCCCAGCTCTGCCAACCCTCAGGCTTCCTGATAGTTCTGTTATCTGTCACTAAGATGTATGTTGTTGAAAATTCACAACCAAGTATTGTTTGTTTGTTCATGTGTTTATTTTTAACCCTCGGTCACTGTTCATGTCAATGTATGTTTACCCCATTTTACCTATTTGGGAGAAATGATTTCTGTTCCTGTTCTTATCTTACTGCTTGATAAAAACTCATGTTAACCTCTGTCTTTCAGCCAGTTCAGCCATGCGTTTTGAACATAGGTCAGTTTGTTGTTTGATGGAATTGATGATACTTTTGATAGGAGTATCTTTTCATTGTGTCTGCCTCTTTTTTGGCCAAGAAAAGATTTGGACATAGCTTTTGGGTAGTGTGTTTTACCCACTCTTTCCTCTCATATGGGTTTTACCTATCAAGATGATTCAGAAACCATCCTCGAGGAAAGCTACAAGTAATTTCTGCATTTTCTTGTTTGGTTTTGGTTTGGATTGTTTTGCTTTTAGCTAAGTCTGCTGTCTTTAGCTGCAAAAAATTCTGGCAACTTTCCTTCAAAATGTGCATAATTGGATGTTGTTGTAAGAGTCACATTTCTGTATAGTTATAGCTCAGGATTTTCCCAGGCAAGATATAAAAAGGTTTGGGTTCATTTGTATCTCCACAAAGATAAAACATCTATCGGAAATAGACATATAAACACATCTTATGCTTCTTAGATCTATTCTTGTACATACAACTAAATAACTGTCTGGGGCCTGGGTGTGCCAACATCTTCACTGTCAAGTTCATTGTGGAAAGCTTAAAGGGTGTCATTAGGTGCCACAGTCTTCAGTGATTCCTGTTGTTTTGATGCATGAATTTTTTTATTGACTTGGACAAAGTGTATGCACTGCTTGTGCACAGATGGGTCTAAATTTCTACCAGGTGAAATCTTGGAAGCTATTACAGTCAGTGAGCTCAAGGTCATTGAAGGATGAATTCACCAACAGATAGGCATTCATACAAGAAATGCATTGCCATTCTAAGATGGAAAGAGGAAAAATACACCCATCATTAAAAAAACCTTTTAATTTTTATTGGTTTTGTTATACGGACACTCACTAAAACAGAAAAGGGAGCTATTTATAATCTCGTGTTTGTAAACAAAACATTTGATGGATCACATTTTAAGCAATTCCAGTAGGAAGTTGCACTAGTTTGTGGAAGCCAGTAGATTTTTTGCAGCCAAAAGAGGGAAAAGAAAAGCTTCTGTGGATTCATCAAGAAATCACACTTCCTGGCGTGAACACTCGGGCGGAAGAGTGCCAGCTGTATGCGTGACGATAGCATAATCAGTTCTTGCCAAAGACATTGCTCACTGTTTCTGCACTGCAGGGTTGATTCTGGGGATCCCCGTAGAACGTCAAAGTACCAAATGTGCAGTATTTTTACTGCACATAAAAATATTTATGGCCTACTGGTTTTCAGGAAGAAACTTGACATTGGCCAAGATGGAAAACCAGAAATCTACTGCATATTCATGTGATAAATTCTTTTAAATTTAAATCTCAAGAAATTTTTAAATTTTAAATGAATTTTAAAAATCTCAAAAATCTTTCAGTAAAATTTATGCTCTGGATAGAAGCTTCCTCTGTCCCACGCCTGTCCTTTCATTCTCAGGCAGTACTGAATACCACTAGGGATGATGAGCATGTTCCCTGAGAAGCACCCACAGCAATGGGGAATACACAGGCTTTGGATCTTTATTTCCATTTCCCGTGTGTGAGACCAAGGCAGTTGTCCTGGGCACCAATCTAGAAGAGGTTCTAAAACATCAGCAGAAATAAGAGTTGGAGAAAATTGAGCTTACCTAGGTTTCCCAGATAAAATATAAAACACTCAATTAAATTTGAATTTCAGATAAATGACAAATAATTTTTAAAATATAAGTATGTTCTGGTTATTGCAATGGGAACATGATTTTTTTTTAATTTTGGAGAATGCCATTTATTTATTTATTTATTTGTATTAACATATAATGTATTATTTGTTTCAGGGGTACAGGTCTGTGATTCATCAGGCTTACACAATTCACAGTGCTCACCATAGCACCTACCCTCCCCAATGTCCATCACCCAGCCACCCCATCCCTCCCACCCCTCCTCCACTCCAGCAGACCACAGTTTGTTTCCTGAGATTAAGAGTCTCTTATGATTTGTCTTCCTCTCTGGTTTCATCTTGTTTCATTTTTCCCTCCCTTCCCCTATGATCCTCTGTCTTGTTTCTCAAATTCCTCATAACAGTGAGATCATATGATAATTGTCTTTCTCTGATTGACTTATTTCACTTAGCGTAATACCCTCCAGTTCCATCCACATTGTTGCAAATGGCAAGATTTCTTTTTTTTGATGGTTACATAATATTCCATTGTGAATGTATGTATATATATATACACCACTTCTTTATCCATTCATCTGTTGAAGGACATCATGGCTCTTTCCATAATTTGATGATTGTGGACATTGCTGCTAGAAACATTGGGGTGCACGTACCCCTTCAGATCACTACATTTGTATCTTTGGGGTAAATACCCAGTAGTGCAATTGCTGGGTCGTAGGGTAGCTCTACTTTCAACTTTTTGAGGAACCTCCATACAGTTTTCCAGAATGGCTGCACCAGCTTGCATTCCCACCAACAGTGTAGGAGGATTCCCCTTTCTCTGCATCCTTGCCAACATCTCTCATTTCCTGACTTGTTAATTTTAGCCATTCTGACTGGTGCGAGGTGGTATCTCACTGAGGTTTTGATTTGTATTTCCCTGATGCCAAGTGATGTTGAGCACTTTTTCATGTGTCTGTTGGCCATTTGGATGTCTTCTTTGCAGAAATGTCTGTTCATGTCTTCTGCCCATTTCTTGATGGGATTATTTATTCTTTGGGTGTTGAGTTTGATAAGTTCCTTATAGATTTTGGATACTAGCCCTTTATCTGATATGTCATTTGCAAATATCTTCTCCCATTCCATCAATGGTCTTTTGGTTTTCTTGATGTTTCCTTTGCTGTGCAAAAGCTTTTTATCTTGATGAAGTCCCAATAGTTCATTTTTGCCCTTGCTTCCCTTGCCTTTGGCAATGTTTCTAGGAAGAAGTTGCTGTGGCTGAGGTTGAAGCGGTTGCTACCTGTGTTCTCCTCAAGGATTTTGATGGATTCCTGTCTCACATTTAGGTCTTTCATCCATTTTGAGTCTATTTTTGTGTGTGGTGTAAGGAAATGGTCCAGTTTCATTCTTCTGCATGTGGCTGTCCAGTTTTTCCAGCACCATTTATTGAAGAGACTGTCCTTTTTCCATTGGACATTCTTTCTTGCTTTGTCGAAGATTAGTAGACCATAGAGTTGAGGGTCCATTTCTGGGCTCTCTATTCTGTTCCATTGATCGATGTGTCTGTTTTTGTGCCAGTACCATACTGTCTTGATGATTATAGCTTTGTAATAGAGCTTGAAGTCCGTAAATGTGATGCCACCAGCTTTGCTTTTCTTTTTCAACATTCCTCTGGCTATGTGGGGTCTTTTCTGGTTCCATACAAATTTTAGAATTATTTGTTCCATTTCTTTGAAAAAGTTGATGGTATTTTGATAGGGATTGCATTGAATGTGTAGATTGCTCTAGGTAGCGTAGACATTTTCACAATATTTGTTTTTCCAACCCATGAGCATGGAACGTTTTTCCATTTCTTTGTGTCTTCCTCAATTTCTTTCATGAGTATTCTATAGTTTTCTGAGTACAGATTCTTTGTCTCTTTGGTTAGATTTATTCCTAGGTATCTTATGGTTTGGGGGGCAATTGTAAATGGGATTAACTCCTTAATTTCTCTTTCTTCTGTCTTGTTGTTGGTGTATAGAAATGTCTTATTTCTGTGGATTGATTTTATATCCTGCCACTTTACTAAATTCCTGTATGAGTTCTAGCAGTTTTGGGGTGGAGTCTTTTGGGTTTTCCACATAAAGTATCATATCATCTGCAAAGAGTGAGAGTTTGACTTCTTTTTGCCGATTCAGATGCCTTTTCTTTTTGTTGTCTGATTGCTGAGGCTAAGACTTCTAGTACTATGTTGAATAGCAGTGGTGATAGTGGACATCCCTGCCATGTTCCTGACCTTAGGGGAAAAGCTCTCAGTTTTTCCCCATTGAGAATGATATTCGCTGTGGGTTTTTCATAGATGGCTTTTATGATACTGAGGTATAAACCCTCTATCTCTACACTGTGAAGAGTTTTAATCAAGAAAGGATGCTGTACTTTGTCAAATGCTTTTTCTGCATCTATTGAAAGGATCATATGGTTCTTGTTCTTTCTTTTATTAATGTATCACATTGATTTGTGGATGTTGAACCAACCTTGCAGCCCAGGAATCAATCCCACTTGGTCATGGTGAATAATCCTTTTAATGTACTGTTGGATCCTATTGACTAGTATTTTGGTGAGAATTTTTGCATCTGTGTTCATCAGGGATATTGGTCTGTAATTCTCCTTTTTGATGTGGTCTTTGGTTTTGGTATCAAGGTAATGCTGGCCTCATAAAATGAGTTTGGAAGTTTTCCTTCCATTTCAATTTTTTGGAACAGTTTCAGAAGAATAGGTATTAATTCTTCTTCAAATGTTTGGTAGAATTCCCCTGAGAAGCCGTCTGGCCCTGGGGTCTTGTTTGTTGGGAGAATTTTGATTACTGCTTCAATTTCCTTAGTGGTTATAGGTCTGTTCAGGTTATCTATTTCTTCCTGGTTCAGTTTTTGGTAGTTTAAATGTTTCTAGGAAGGCATCCATTTCTTCCAGATTATTATTGCTGGAATATAATTGCTCATAATATGTTCTTACAATTGTTTGTATTTCTTCAGTGTTGGTTGTGATCTCTCCTCTTTCATTCATGATTTTATTTATTTGGGTCATTTCTCTTTTCTTTTTGGTAAGTCTGGCCAGGGGGTTATCAATCTTATTAATTCTTTCAGAGAACCAGCTCCTAGTTTCGTTGATCTGTTCTACTGTTCTTTTGGTTTCTATTTCATTGATTTCTGCTCTGATCTTTATGATTTCTCTTCTCCTGCTGGGTTTAGGCTTTATTTGCTGTTCTTTCTCTAGCTCCTTTAGGTGTAGGGTTAGGTTGTGTATTTGAGACCCTTCTTGTTTCTTGAGAAAAGCTTGTATTGCTATGTACTTTCCTCTTAGGACCACCTTTGCTGCATACCCAAGATTTTGAACAGTTGTGTTTTCATTTTCATTTGTTTCCATGAATTTTTTTTAATTCTTCTTTAATTTCCTGGTTGACCCATTCATTCTTTAGTAGGATGCTCTTTAGCCTTCATGTATTTGAGTTCTTTCTGACTTTCCTCTTGTGATTGAGTTCTAGTTTCAAAGCATTGTGGTCCAAAAATATTCAGGGAATGATCCCAATCTTTTGGTACCAGTTGAAACCTGATTTGTAACCCAGAATGTGATCTATTCTGGAGAATGTTCCATGTGCACTAGAGAAGAATGTTCATTCTGTTGCTTTGGGGTGGAATGTTCTGAATATATCTGTGAAGTCCATCTGGTCCAGTGTGTCATTTAAAGCCTTTATTTCTTTGTTGATCTTTTGCTTAGGTGATCTGTCCATTTCAGTGAGGGGGGTGTTAAAGTCCCCTACTATTATTGTATTGTTGTCGATGTGTTTCTTTGATTTTGTTATTAATTGGCTTATGTAGTTGTCTGCTCCCATGTTAGGGGCATAGATATTTACAATTGTTAGATCGTCTGTTGGATAGACCCTTGAAGTATGATGTAGTGTCCTTCCTCATCTCTTATTATACTCTTTGGTTTAAAATCTATTTTGTCTGATATAAGGATTGCCAGCCCAGCTTTCTTTTGATGTCCATTAGCATGGTAAATGGTTTTCCACCCCCTCACTTTAAATCTGGAGGTGTCTTTGGGTCTAAAATGAGTCTCTTGCAGACAGCATATCGATGAGTCTTGTTTTTTTATCCAGTATGATACACTCTGTTTTTTGATTGGGGCATTTAACCCATTTACATTCAGGGTAACTATTGAAAGATGTGAATTTAGTGCCATTTTATTGCCCGTAAGGTGACTGTTACTGTATATTGTCTGTGTTCCTTTCTGGTCTATGTTACTTTTAGGCTCTCTCTTTGCTTAGAGGACCCCTTTTAATATTTCTTGTAGGGCTGGTTTGGTGTTTGCAAATTCTTTTAGTTTTTGTTTGTCCCGGAAGTTTCTTATCTCTCCTTCTATTTTCAGTGACAGCCTAGCTGGATATAGTATTCTTGGCTGCATATTTTTCTCATTTAGTGCTCTGAATATATTATGCCAGTCCTTTCTGGCCTGCCAGGTCTCTGTGGATAGGTCAGCTGCCAATCTAATGTTTCTACTCTTGTAGGTTACAGACCTTTTGTCCTGAGCTGCTTTCAGGATTTTCTCTTTGTCTCTGAGACTTGTAAGTTTTACTATTAGGTGTCAGGGTGTTGACCTATTTTTATTGATTTTGAGGGGGGTTGTCTGTGCCTCCTGGATTTTGATGCCTGTTTCCTTCCCCAAATTAGGGAAGTTCTCTGCTATAATTTGCTCCAATATACCTTCTGCCCCTCTCTCTCTTTCTTCTTCTTCTGGGATCCCAATTATTCTAATATTGTTTCGTCTTATGGTATCACTTATCTCTTGAATTCTGCCCTGGTGATCCAGTAGTTGTTTACCTCTCCTTTTCTCAGCCTCTTTATTCTCCATCACTTGGTCTTCTATATCACTAATTCTGTCTTCTGCCTCTTTTATCCTAGCAGTTAGAGCCTCCATTTTTTATTGCACCTCATTAATAACCTTTTTAATTTCAACTTGGTTAGATTTTGGTTCCTTTATTTCTCCCGAAAGGGATTCTGTAGGATCTCCTATGCTCTTTTCAAGCCCAGGTAGTATCTTTATAATCATCATTCTGAACTCTAATTCTGACATCTTACTAATGTCCATATTGATTAGGTCCCTGGCAGGCAGTACTGCCTATTGTTCTTTTTTCTGAGGTGAGTTTTTCCATTTTGTCATTTTGTCCAGAGAAGAATAGATGAATGAGAGAACAAAATGCTAAAACGGTAAGAACAACCCCAGAAAATATACACTAAACAAAACAGAAGAGACCTAAAACCGGGGGGAGCATGGGGGAGGGGGAGAAAGAGAAAAAAAAAAATGAACAGGCTGGTGAATAAAACAGAGCCACACACTAGATTTTGGGGGTATTTTGGTCTGTTAGAAGAAACTACCTCCCAAAATTTTAAAAAAGAAAAAAAAATAAGGGTAAATATGATGAAGGGATGGAATATGACTGTAAATATGAAAATTAAAAAAGATTTTAAAAAAGGAATTGATAAGAAGTTGGTTGAAAAAAGAAAGAAGAAAAATTAGAAAAATAAAAAGAGAATGTGATCAGGCAGGTGACTAGAACAAAGCCATACACTAGAGATTTAGGGTATATTTTGAAAAGAAGAAACTGTATCCCAAATATATATATTTGTATATATATTTGTATAGAAGAAACTATATCCCAAAATTTTAAAGAGAGAGAAGCTTATATATATGCAAAAAATAAGGTTAACTACAATGAAGGGATAGAATATGACTCTAAAAGTGAAAATTAAAAAAGATTTTTAAAAAAGGAATTGATAAGATGTTGGTTGAAAAAGGGAAAAAGAAAAATTCAGAAATAATAGAAAAAGAAAAAAAATAAAAATTTTAAAAGTTAACTTTCAAAGACTAAAGAATCATGGGGAAAAGGCCATGCTGTATTCTCCTAGTGCGGGAGTTCTGCTATTCTCATTGATCGGTAAACTTGGTCTTATCTGGATGTTCTTGCTGATCTTCTGGGGGAGGGGCCTGTTACAGTGATTCTCAAATGTCTTTGCCTGAGGTGGAATTGCACCGCCCTTGCCGGTCTGGGCTAAGTAATCTGCTCGGGTTTGCTCTCAGGAGCTTTTGTTCCCTGCAAGCTTTCCATACAGCTTTGGAGGATGAGAGTGAAAATGGCGGCCTCCCAATCTCTAACCTGGAGGAGCCGAGAACTCGGGGCCCCACTCCTCAGTGAGCCCCCAGAGAAAAGCAGTCAATCACTCCCGTCTCCCCAGTCTCTGGCCACACTCCGTTCTCACCTGGCCTGTGACCGAGCATTTCTATCTCTGTCACATCACCCCGTGTGGAGTCTCCAAACCCAGCAGATTCCTGCAGTGCGCTCCCAGGGGAGGAAGGGGAGTCTCCCCGGATCTGCCGCTTGTTTGGTCCCTGCTGGAAGAGCAGTGGCCCGACTGTGCCACGGATCACAGTTTATGGCAACCCCGAGCTGAGAGCCCACTCCTCGGCTCCGTCTTTGCAGCCAGCTTCCCTGCTCTGATACCTGGGAGCTCTACCACACTCAGGCACCCCTGGTCTTTCCGTG
Source organism: Mirounga leonina (assembly GCF_011800145.1). Taxonomy (NCBI): domain Eukaryota; kingdom Metazoa; phylum Chordata; class Mammalia; order Carnivora; family Phocidae; genus Mirounga; species Mirounga leonina. Next base: position 58,400,161 of record NW_023270377.1, on the reverse strand, counting down.
ACCCTGAGGGTCCTGAGACCACACTGTCCCAACGAGGGTTTCACCCCCCGATTAGCCACTGGAATGACGTCCCTCAGCGGAGCAGACTTCTAAAAGTTCTGATTTTGTGCTCCGCTGCTCTATCACTTGCCGGTAGCAGCTGACGGAGGCACCCTCCCCCCGCCGTCTATCTTCCCAAATATCACCTCAGATTCACTTTTCCGCACGTCCTACCTTCCAGAAAGTGGTCGCTTTTCTGTTCATAGAATTGCTGCTATTCTTTTCTCTGATCTCCTGTTGAGTTTGTAGGTGTTCAGAATGGTTTGATACCTATCTAGCAGAATTCCTGGGACCAGATGAAATTTAGGTCTCCTACTCCTCCGCCATCTTGTTTCTCCCCTGCAATGGGACATAATTATACTAAAAATTATTCATCCTTTATCTGAAATTCAAATTTAACTGGGTGTCCTGTTTTGTATTTGCAAAACCTGGCAACCCTAGGCTTACCTCACTCTTAATACAAATAATACTGTTTAGGGGTGGCAGATCCACTTTAATGAGGTGCTGAGAGAGTGGATTAATAAGGTGCTCATGACTAACCACAGGTAGTTTAACTCTCTTCTAAACAAGGTGGCACTGGGGCACCTGGGTGGCTCAGTCGGTTAAGCAGCTGCCTTCAACTCAGGTCATGATCCCAGGGTCCTGGAATCGAGCTCTGTGTCGGGTGCCCTGCTCAGCAGAATTGGATATGCAGATCCGGGCCATGGCTGAGTTGCTTGAGGGAACACAGGAGTAGCTAAGGGTTGCCACTGGCTGGTCTTCCTATGTCTTCCCCTGCTCTGTGCTCAGCCTTTCTGCTAAGTAAACAGTGAACTAATAGCCAGAGAATGTCTGAAGTGGCCCCCAGTTATCAGTCTGCCTGGGGCAGTCACACATCTCTGGTGGACACAATTAAAAATATAGTGGGTAAGAGTGCAATCAATGGACCAGGTTCCAGTTCTGACTCCTTCCTCTGACTGAGAGATTGGGGGAAAGTTACTCAATACTTCCAGGCTCAGTTTTCCCATCTGCAGGATAATAATACCTACCTTAAAAGGGTATTGTGAGGATTAAATGAGTTAATTTATGTAAAGCAAGTGTTGGCCTCTAGTAAGAATATAATAAATGGCAGCTGCTATTTTTACTGTTATTTTCCAAAACAATGCATGCCAGATTGTATTGAATTGGCTACCTAGGGTATTTGAATGTACCAACCTTGAGGAGAGTATCATGGTGACATACAGTAGGCACTGGATGAATGCTAAGGTGAAGAATGTTGCCATTTATCATAACCCTCACTCCCCATTGGTTCCTGAACAATCACATTTGCAGAACTGGTTCCTTAGGCCAGACCTTCCCAACTGAAGTGCAGGTCCTTAGGCCTCAAGGCCTCTTGAGAGATTGATTCCCTCAGCCTTCGAGGTGGCCTGAGCATTAGCAGGTGGCTTAGGAACATGGATCTGTTTATCTCAGCCATCTTCTATGAGCGCCATGACTTTTAAAAAGGTTGGAAGGCTCTGTTAGGCTGTAATGTAAAATGTTCAGTGGTTACAGAGGTATATATATAGTTTGGTACAATTTGTGAAAAGTAAAACAGGTTTTAGATTTTAGCTAGCTAGCCTGCTAGATAAAGATTGATTGGAAAGACATGCAGTAGATTGAGGCTGTTTGAGGAGGTTATAATTGTGGGTGATTTTTTTCCCCTAATGATTTCCCCAAATGCATTTCTGTAATTAGGAAATAAGTGTTATTTTTAAAACTTTTTAATTTTTAGTGTTATTTTTAAAATGTTAATTTACATGCACCTGCAAGTAAGTGGACTCCTAACAATGAGGTAAAAGTACAGTTGTTATATCATGAACAATAAAGCCGCCTTCAGTGAGGGTTAGATAAAAGTGTACATTTAATCTATGAAGAAAAATATGTTTCTCAAGGAAAAATAAAAAACTTTGTCCATCCAGGAGAAACTAATAACTGTTGAAATTTAGACACCGATACAAAGAGAATTTTTGAATTCAGAGAATAAAAAATCAACATATTTAAAATAGACTAAAAATTATTTTAAAATTCATTATAAAATGAATTCAATGAGCTAAGGATTCACTAAATACTACTGTGTTTGTTGAATGAATATGTGAATAACCAAGCATGTACTGTATGCCAGGGCTCTGCTAAGCAACCAGTGTCAGATTAAAGTTGCCCATGGTCTGGGAGAAGAGTCAAGTTTATTTTCTTACCAAAACATTTTGTGTTTTTTATTTATTTGTACTGCTGGGTTATAAAGCCAGGATTACTAATTTGTCTTAAACACCTGCTTCCTGAATTTGCTCAGTACCCAGCTCTTCCAGGAAATGTCAATAACCAGTTTTTGATCTCTTTCTTGGATTAAACTCATTAAATTGACTTCCATCTGAATGGCTGGAATCTTCTCCTTCTTATTTAATATTCTTGGCCCACCCAGAAATGTAGTGCCACTCTTTGTGCATTTACATTGCTTTTCAAAGATCATTCCTAATGGCTTGGCGTTTTTTTCCCCCATAAAAGTTTATCAGTGTCTGAAGAATTCAGATCTTTTATTGTATAAGGTGATGTATTAATATGAGAAGGAATCAGTATTGTAAACAAGTGGTCATGCCACATGAGAAACAAACCATAATGATAAACACATATAAACAGATTACTATTATAATCAAATAAAACCACAATAAAAATGATCTGGCACCTTTTATGATTTACATATCTGTTCTTGGACAGCAGTGTAATTAGGGACAAATGGTTCATATGATGTTCAAGTAAATGACTATAATTAGGATCACTTTCATGCAGTTAAGCCATATTTTTAGTTTTCCTCATTCCATGTACCCTTTCATCATCTTCACACACCCACTGACACTTGCAGATGGGAAAAGACAAAGGTCTGGAATCTTACTCATCAACAACTGGAGGGTCCGGTTGTCCATCTCTCCCTGCCTTAGCCCTGAGAGTCCCTGTGTCCTCTTGCTGTGCCTCCTCTGCCATGCCAACCCCCCTTCTCCCAACACTCAGAGCTGCATCCTGCTCTGCCCCATCCTGGAGTGGTGGAATGGGGCAGCAGAAGCTTGAAAGCCAGAAGAATGAAGATTGCCTAGTTACATGGGGAGGGAGACAAACTGACCACATAATCACTGTTTGGTGAGTGAGGAAGGGAGAGGACTGTGAATTATACAAATTGTCTCTGCTTCCCTGATACCGAGGAGAGTACCTGCAAACAGGTAGAATGAGAGGTTATGTAAGTAAAGTACGTGTATAATTTATTGTCCAAACTAGGCTACTTTTGAGAGTGAATGGGGGAGTATTAGTAATTTCACTGGGACTATAGGTATGAGCCACGATTGTCTCAGGGAAAACTGGATTTAGTGTCACACTATTTCTAAATGGGCATTGGAGAGAGAAGAAGAGAGTTATGATTACTGTCACACCTGAATGAACATGACATATGGAGCCCTAGGGCTCTGTCCTAATTAGTCTCTATACCTTTTGTCCCTTTCTCTTCTAGTTCATTCCCTGTGAGAAGATAGGTTTTCCAAATTATGGCTCTAGTTTTTTTCAGTGTCCTTAAATCTCCACTGGTCCCCCATGGTTAGCAGAATAAAGTCTGTACCCTCACCAGCTGGCATTCCAGCCCTGTCCCATAGGGTTCCAATCTTATTTCTCAGTTTTCCTCTTTGAGAAACCATTGGAACTTCAAACCATTGGGACTACTGACTACTCTAGGCCTTTAATTTCTTACCTCATGTCTTTGCTTATGCTTTCTCATCCTGTTGCCTGGAAACCTACTTTCTGTTTGTACTTATACAATTTCTGCCCACTTTCCATGACCCAGCTCAATTTTCAGCTAAAATGCTGTGGGACGCTGAGAACTGGAAGAAAAACATTCTCTGTGAAGCCTTCTCTACTCACTTTTGTCTTGTCTAGCTTTCAATCCCCAGGAGTTTTTATATAGATATCTGGGTACCTTTATATGGACCCACAAGACTACTTTCATCCTTGCATTATCATCATTTAGATAGAGGTCTTAGATCCCCTTATAGATCAGAAGTTGCTTTAGGGCATAATCAAAGTATCATTCTTCCTGTAATTCTCAAAAGCTTTGTACTTGGTCCGTACACAGCAGACGTGTTGAATGAAAGAGATTAGAGACTGAAATTCAGAATTCTAATGTTCTTTATCTTTGCTTGGGTGAAGAAAAGCTGTGGGACAAGGGTACTTCCTGTTTTGCTTGTTCAGAGACTTGGGACTGGTGTGGATGTGAGCATCTAATTCTTGCTGGCCCTGGGAAGTGGCTCCTTGTTCCTTACAGGAGGACTAGAAGAGGTGGACCAGCTTCTGGCATGTAGGAAGGCTGTTATGACCTCTCAAACTAGAGCTACGTGTTGGGTATAGACAGAGTCACAATATCCTGTTACTAAATTGATCATACATGGCTATAACAAGGCCTCTCTCTGATATAGGCATTGGTCAGCCACTGGCTTTGGGAACTCTGTCTCTAGGCATCTTATTGCCTGGGTAGTCATAATTTCTGGATGCAGTCATTCAAACTTGACTGAAATTATATGCAGGGGTGGCTTTCTTTTTATTAAACCAGCATTCTAGACACCAACCTACCTGGTTTGGACTATTAATTCTGATCACTTTGAAAACCAAAATGACTAACAGTATAAAGAAAGACTGTCAGATTGAATCTTCGCCCGTGACTAATCATAATCCCTGCCATATGTCCTTGGCACAAATCGTGTTGCTGCCTGGGGCAGTTCATCCTCTGCAGTGAGGCGTGCTGGAAATTTGTGTTGGTGAGGACTGCTCTTGCCATTTTACACTCTGAAAGGGTACGAGAAGCTGTTTCCAAAAAGAATTAATTTCAAGGCATCTATTTTCCCTGGTATTCCTAGAGTTGGAACTATAGAAATAAGGTGTCTTAGATTTGGTGGGTATGACACAAGGTTTTAGTCTAACAAAAATTCATCAAAAAAAAAATCAGTATTTTCTCTACTAGCCAACTCTAGATTTATTTAACAGTTTATTCACTATTAAAGCTTGAGCACTGTGAAAGAAAAGAGAATTTGTGTCTGTAAGAAATGCATCCTACTGTGCACTAAGTAATCTTTAGTTACTAAAACTTTAGCTGACAGGACCCTATACTACATAATCTCTAGTTTATAGGCCATAGCTAGCTATACCATATAGGAAACATTATTCCAACCAAATTCCTGAGTGTATTTTGACTTAGCAATAGATCTGGAAGCCCCAGTCCTATTGGGTCAAGGTATTTAGATTCTAAGATGCAAAGTAATTATAAAGCATAGCACCTGACTTATTTTTATTTATTAATTATTTGTTGGCTCTCTACATAATTTCTCTAGACTTTTCTAAAGATGGACAACATCGAGAGATAATTTACCCTCATAGCTCCCTTTTGGATATGAGGAAGCCAAAAGTAGAGAGGTTAAGTATCTGCTTGAGGTAGTATAGCTTGTTAGTTGTAGTGCTAATGTAAGTGACATGGTATCACTTCTACCACATTCCTTTGGTCACAAAGTCAGCCTAGATTCATGAGGACGGGAATAAGTCCCAATTCTTGGTAGAGATCATGGCAAAGCATGTGTGGCCATCTTTAACATACCATACTTATAAAATGGAAATTTTGTTTTACAACATTTTAGGCTCTTTGCGGGTATTGACTGCCTTTTTAATTGAAAAAATTTTAGCTGTTCTTTCTTCATTTTTTTTCTTTTTTCTTTTCTCTCTCTTTTCTTTCTGACACTTCAATTACAGGTAGGTTAAACTCTTGGTATTAATCCACTGGTCAATGAATCTCCATTTATTATTTTTTATCCTTTTTCTTTTTCTCTTCACGCTTTAGTTGGGATAGTTTCTACAGCCTGCCTTAAGATTCACCGTTTTGTTTTTCTGCAGTGCCCAATCCACTCTTAAGCCCATCTAGTGAATTTTTTCCTTTTTTCATATTTATAATGGTTGTTTTAAAGTCCTTGTTTGGTATTTTAACTATGTCTGGGTCATCTCTGGGTCTGTTTCTCTTGACGTTTTCTGCTTATGAGTCACATTTGTTTGTTTGTTTATTTGTTTGTTTGTTTCCATGCATATGTAGTGATTTCTGATTGTATGCTGGAGATTATGAGCTCTCATACTGAAAGTCTCAGATTTGTTACTTTCTTTTATTAAAACTTATTTTTGAGCCTTGTTAGGGTAGTTTTAGGTCTAGTTCTAGAATGGCTTTTTTTGGAGTCTCAGTTGAATGCCCAGGGTGATCATTGAGATCTGTCTACTCTCGCTGGTCAGAGCTGCTATATCTCTCAGCACTGTGTGACCTCCAGAATCTCCATTCAGCTTCTACTCCTTAGGAACTATTGTCTACCAGGCCTCTCCATGAGTATTGACCTGCACATTTGCCATTAATGACTCAAGAAGACCCTTATGCTGAATTTTGGAGCTCTTTCTAAGAACAGCTCCCTTCCCTTTGTTTACTTCACTGCAGATTCCAGTCATGTCAGCATCCATCAATTGCTGCCCCACCAGCTCCATGAGACTACCATGTTCTACTTGGGCTCTCTTTCCTTGCCTGTGTTCCAGAAAGTGACCCAGGCAAAGCCCCAGAGCTATCGTGTGGATTACCACTTGTATTCCCCTTCTTTCTGGGATCATAGTCATGTGTTACTGTTAGCCCAACATCTGAAAGCAGTTGCTTCATGTCTTTTGTTCAACTTTTACATTGTTTACTGTGGAAGGGTTAATCTGGCACCAGTTACTCATCATAACAGAAACAGAAGTTCTCTTCTTCTTATATTGAAACAATAGATTTTTTTAAACAAAGAGGACATTTATTATATTTTAAAAAACATATATTGCCATTCTACATTATATTCAATAAATGACTCATCTGCAGCATCAAATATAGAGATGATTTTGCTAGCGAACTAAAGACACCTATAGGGCTTTCTTTGACTGTTGGCTTGAAACCCCTTGGTTTTAGGTCAAAATGGTACCTACCTTGACATGCTAAGTTCTTTGTTCTGTCTTGGGTTCTTTGCTGAAAGCCCTGGAATTCTGTTATCTAGTCTTATGAGAACTGACCACTTAAGCCTCCATAATCTCATCACTGATCTAGAGACCTGTCTTCACCCAATGGGTCCGCATACCAGTTTTTCTATTCCTATCTGTTATTTATCAATTAAGGTAAAATTTAGGCCCACCTCCCCCTAATTTAAATATACTTATATCCATTACAAGTATTGTGTGGCAGGAGAGATTAGTTACCACAACAAGAGCCTGAGTATCTCCATGCAATAATAATAAACTCCCTTGTAGTTATTGGTACTATATTGTGTATTCTAGTTTAGAACTATTTTGAATTTAATGGACTTCTCTGAGTGCATCTCTTTTGAAAATGGTATCTGTTCTCTTTGTTTCTGGGATATGGCTTTAGAACTGCATTATTTCCATTTCCCATATAGTTTTTACCTTCAGAAAAGGCTGAGTAATATCACATTTTTGAATATTTAGGTTTCCTTAATTGGTCATGAAAATTAGCATGGGCTCACATGAGGAAAAATATAAATGGATCCTCTAAGAAATCTTGGTGTATACATAGGCTGTTACTGAAGTGATTCTTTGTGCATTTTTTCACTTGAGAACACCAGTAGTCTGAGGATTCATTATTACTCTGATTTGGTAAGGGTGGTAGAGAACAGCAAAAATTTTGTAGACAGATAGTTTCTTATCCAAAAAGTAATCTAATTCTCTTTGAAGTACTAACTTTTTAATAATAATACACTCACATATATAAATACAACAAGCACAAAAGTATATTATTTCTTCAGCAGTGTTCATTGGGCACCTATTATTGCTAGACACTGTTCCAGGTACTGGAGCTATAGCAGTAATCCAAACAGAAAAAAATCCCTGCCTTCCTGGAGCTTACATTCTAGTGGAGGCAATCACTATAATAGTAATTATTGTTACTATAAATACTATGTTAGGAAGTGTTAAGTGCTGTAGAAAAAAAAAAAAAAGAATGTTGGGTGAAAGTGGGTCGGGTACTGCCAAGAGAGCTGAATTAAGCAGGGCGGGCAGGGCAGGCTCACTGAGAAGAGAATGTATGCTCAGACTTGCCGTAGGTGAGGGGTGAGTCATGCCGGGATCTGGGGACAGTGCATCCCTGGCAGAAGGAATAGCCACTGCAAAAGCTCTGAGGTGGCCCAAGGCCTTCAAGGTGCAGCAAAGACACCTGCACCTGGAGGAGGAAGTCTGGAGGAGGAAAAGGGGAGTAGTCGAAGAGGAGGCTCCAAAGGAAATAGGTATCAGGCTTGGGGGCCAGACTATCCACTATTATAGTACCATACCCACTTCTCTTTTAAAGCCAGAGATTTCCAACCAGCTGATCCAGTAGGGGGAGGTGTTTTCAAAACTCCCTGCTAAATAAAATCTTCAAAAGGCGGGCAGGGGTGCCTGGGTGGCTCAGTCAGTTAAGCATCTGCCTTTGGCTCAGGTCACAATCCCAGCGTCCTGGAATCGAGCCCCAATGTCGGGCTCCCTGCTAGTCCGGGAGCTTGCTTCTCCCTCTCCTCCCCGCTTGTGCTCTCTATCACTCTCTCTCTCTCAAATAAATAAAAAAATCTTTGGGAAAAAAAAAAACTCCCTGCTAAATCTTTAAGAACAAAACAAAACAAAAACTCCCTGCTAAAAATGCGCTTCCCTCCGCTGCTTCTCATGGGCTTGTCTCCTGTGCCTCGGGCGGGTTGGGAGGGATAAAAGATTGAGAATCACTCTTAGGTAAAGTAAAATCCTCCTTGCCTCTGCCCCCATTCTCCATATTCTTCCTTTCTTTCTCCTTCAAGGGTGTCCTTCTGGTCGCCCGGAAATAGAGAGCACTAAGAAAAGAAGATTTCCGATTCAAGAGATTCCTGTTTTCTAATCCTCACGACCTAAGGCCCTGAGAGTTCTCCAAATATTTAATTATAGCAGTGGCAGTTTTCTGAACAGAGTCATCTCAAATTTGAGTATAGCACTAGGTACTGTGGAGTGATTTTTGAGAGCCTCTGCTTACTATGGTGACAATTACATAGAAGAAAAAAAGCCATCAGTTCAAACTTACCTGGAAAGTATTTTAAAGAAGCATCAATTATCTGAGTCATGCCAGAAGCCATTTTAAAAATTTAAGTAGCCAAAAGAAATTATTTTTAACTTAATGCTGGTAGAGCAAGTGTATTGCCTAGGGAAAATATGAAAACTTTATGTGCTCTTTGGGGTCCAGTAAGCAATTTGGCTGGGGTCTTGGACCTCTGGCTGGGGCTGTGTTGTAGAGAGACTTATGCCCAGCATGAAGATCCTGTACTGAGTTTAGATGCTCATGTACCATCAGAGAAAATTTTTTAAAAGGGTCTGTTAAAATTGGACAAGCCTGTACTTTGATTTTATATTTTCATTTTAATTGTAATAAGACAAATGGCAGCACACTGAGCCTAGTCAAAAAAGGTTTCTCTCTTTCTCTTCTCACTAACAACAGCAGAGTCGGCATTATTTAGATGTTAGCTGGGCTATTCCTGCCCTCTGCCTGAAGGCAGTCTCTTTCAACTGTCTGAATAGTCTCGGGCCCCAGACCTGGCATCTCTCACCATGGGACAGATGACAGAGTGGTCGTACGTGAAAGGGAGGTGGCGGTATTCTGACCCCTAGTATTGCTCTGCTAGGGCCAAAATGGTAGTCCAGAGTGATCTGCAGGCACAACTCTCTTATTTGGGACACCAAGGGGGCAGTTTTTACTTTACTCTTTCATAAAGACATAAAAGCAAGCAGGCATGATTTCTAGACAGGGAGGCACGAAGGCCAGGAATTTGCAGTCTTCAGGTGCTCTGCTCCCTGATGGCAGATGTGCGGGCCATATTTTGGAAGGGTCACAGAGGTCTTGGTGTGCCTTGTGACAGTCAGTCTTAGCTGTGAGGATAAAAAAGCTGCAGTTGCTCCTGGGTCTCAGGATCCATCAAGGGGATTTTTTTTGAGAGTCACCCTGAACACGGGCTGAATCAGGAGCGTAGAGAGGATTTTGGCCATTGATTGAGTCGAGGGATGTGTGTGAGTGTGTGTGTGTGTGTGTGTGTTTAAAGAAAAAGAGATTTTCACTGGTACTTGTTAAAAGTGGTAAGCAGCCTTTATATAGGACAATAGGATTTTACAGTTGGGGTGGGAGATTAGGCTCAACTCTGAGTATAGCTTGGGCGAATGGGAATTTATAGTCAAGGAGCAGGGCAGGGGCAGTGGTCAGGGGGTAGAAAATTACTAAGAGGAAACATCAGCGGTAAGGGGAGATTTGGCTAAACTGATCTAACAGGAATTCTTGCTGAAGACAAGGCTGATCAGATTATCACCTGGGGGATGTTGGAGGATGAGAAACCAGATCCCATGTCAAAGTGGTCATATACGGAGGGTGGGAGGGTCTGGTTACATGGACTTGGCAGGGTTCTTGCTAAAACTGCATTTTACAAGGAAGGGCACAGATGGGCCTAAGAAAAGATTTGGAAGTCTAAGTAAATTTGGTCAACAAACAATCTTTGTCAGCATGTATGTGTGTGTTTGTGTATGTGTATTTGTACATTTGTGTGTGTGTATCTGTGTGTGTATGCATCTCTGTATGTTTGTGTGCCTGTGTGTATGTGCCTCTGTGTGTATGTGGTGTTTGGTGAGGGGTTGGTGAGTAAGAAACTCATAGGGAGAAGAGTCATTCAGCCAATCTCCAGGGGAGGAGCTGTAGCAATACACATTTTTAGGACTAAATGACCAAACAGTGGTGGGTCTGTAGTCATAAAAAGACAAATTCAAGAAAGGACTGATTTTAGGAAGAATTTAGAATAATGCCTGCATTAAGTCTTTGTAGAACTTTCATCCTTCAATGGTGTCTTCTTAAGCGATCACTTCTTAAGTGATGTTCCTTTTCCTCTTCCTATTCCCTTTTCCTATTTTAATTGTGATTCTTACCACATTTCACCTTGGTAATTGATGTACGTGTACAAATCTTCCTAACTCAATTTTAACTTCCTTGGTGCAGAAGCCATGCCTTGAGTGCCTTATTCTCCTCTCATATACTAAATAAATATTTGCAGATTGAATGAATGCATTTTCAACACCTTCTTTCTGAATTTTGTTGACATTGTCGGTGAAACTTGTAATTAGTAAAGAGTAAACCTTTCAGTGTTCTAAGTGGTTAATAATCATATAATTAAAATGATAACATGGTAAGTGGTAAACATCTTGAGTTTCAACGATTTTTGATATATCCATGTCATCATTGGCAATATAAATACACATGATTTTTAGTATATTAATACTCATCTAACCTCTGTGTCAAATGTTTTTGCTGGTAAAATAGGGTTCATAATACCTGCTTCATCTAACAGGGCCATGATGATGAAAATTTTCAAAGCCCTCTGGAAAGTTAATTGTGTTACAAAAAGACCGAGATTGTCAAGCACATAGTGTTTGACATCTTATGGTTGCTATAATAGAGAAAGAGAAAAACATACATGCACATCTCTCTATAAAAGCTTCAAAAGGCACATGAGAATAATAGTACATGTTTTTAAGTACTTTATTCCTTGTTTTCATTGAATACTTTTTTAAAAACTTCTTTGTGGCTAATAATGATGATGAAGATGATGGTACTACTACTACTACTAATAGCTTCTGTAGCCTTTTATAATTTATAAAATTGTAAAATTACTGCATTATCTTGGATTTAGCAGTTTCTTTAGGGGAGAGGACTGGCTCTTATACCCAAAGTTACAGTTGAAGAAATGAGTCAAAACCAACCGTAGTCATTTTAATACAAATGTATTTGTTAACATTACACCCAATGTTCTGAAATATATTTACTAATTTTCACAAGACATCTGAAAATTTAAAAAATAATACAAATAAGGTATTTGAGGAAATAAAGCATTCCATACATTCCCACAAGATGACAGTACTACTTATAGTATATGTTAGTGTTGTCCATTTCCTGGCTGAGCCTTCTGTTTATGATTGTGGGAAGGCAGCTGGGCAGAGAGCAGTTCTGCCGCCCCCTCTCCCATTCCCTCCTCTCTTCCCCATACTTTGCACACCCACAGTTCTGACTGTTGGGTGTTGGAATCCGCTGTCCTGGAGGTCCCCCAGAGCTTCTGCAGGTGTTAGCACTGAGGGGTTTACTTAGCAGATTGACGAGAGGGTGGCCTTCCACATGGCAAGGGGTTTACCAATATCGATTATCATGTAGCCAAACAACAGTAGTCATCTAAGGGGAGATGTTTTTGCTAATTTTATGGTTATTGTACATTTTTTCTCACAAATGCCTATGTGTTATTATTTTGTGCTTTAATTAGTGCCTAGATAATCCTAAATTGACTGAATTAAGATTCAAGAGTATATTAAACTTTCACATTACCTAATGAATGCAGGCAGCACTGGGAATCCAGAACCTTTGCTATCTCTTGCACACCTAACTTTGGTAGTTCCCATGTGTGTCTTCTCTGTGCAGTAAAATAAGGTCCAGACCAGAATATAATGGGTACCGTCATTACAGTACTTATCATACAGTATTCTAATTTGGGTTACATGACTCCCTTCCCCGGTGGATTGTAAGCTTCTTGTGGATAGGGTTATATCTTGTTTACCCTTGTTCTTCTAAGGAAAGGTATCTAATGTACAGTAGGAAAGCAATAAACAAATGTGCATTCATTAAAAGATGTGTTTGGCGGAGAGTCATTTAAAATTCCATAGATAATTCATACTGCAATGTGAAGTCTTATTTATTTGAATCCATTAATTTGAAATCTAGATGTGATTAGAAGTTACGTGTTAAAACCACTCTTCTCAAGATCATACATGCATTGTAGGAAAATGATATTTTTTGATCCTGCTAAATAGACATTATTTACCATTACAATTTATACAGTATTTAAAATAATTATATTTTATCAGAAATATTTTTAGTTTGTGCCTTTTGCTAACTTAGATGGGTTAACATCTGTCTCACCTTGCTATCGGAGTTAGAAAGTTTTCAATGACAGACTGAAATTCATTCTGGAAGAACCAAAGAACCACAGAAGAAAAATACCAAAACAAAGTAGGAAAACAGTGAATCGGTGGTTATAAAAGATGAGACCCAAGTAGTATATTACCAAATGAATGAATAAATGAATGACAGTATCTCCAAGAAGACAAAACTTACATGCATAAAATGTGAACTATTAACATCATGAAATAAGAGGCCAAAAAGAAATATTATCAATTGGATTTCAGAGAAGAGAGGCAAGGTTGTAAGGAAAAGCTCCATGAAGGAAGTGAACCCTAAGCTGGTCATGAGGAAATGAGTCAATGTGAGAAAATAACTTCATATCTGTAATTTCTTTATTGCGGTGGAACACATTACCACAAACTTAGTGGCTCAGAACAGCATACTTTATTATCTGGCCATTTCTATGGGGCAGGATCCAGGACATGCTTGTCTGAATCCTCTGCTCAGGGTCTTAAAGGCTGAAATCAAGGTGCTAACTGGGTGATGTTCTTTTCTGGGGCTCGGGGACATCTTTTACACGCACATAGTTGTTGGTGGAAGTCAGTTCCTTGCAGCTGTAGGACGGAGATCCCTGTTTTCTTGCTGGCTGCCAGCCAGGGGTCTCCCATATTCCTCACCTTGCCACTCTCCTCCAACATGGCAGCTTCCTTCCTCAAGGCCGCCAGCAAAAGAAGCTCCGACTTCTTCCACCCTCTTTCAAGTGATCCACTTGATTCTGTCAGGCCCACTTGGGAAAAATCTCCCTTTTGATGAACTTGAAGTCAACTGATTAGAGACCTTCATTATATCTGCAAAATCTCTTTACCTTTGCCATATATCATAACATAATCATGGGAGTGATAGCTTTACACTTTTGCCATGCTCTATTGACCAAAAGCAAATTACAGCTCCTGCCCGCACTCAGGGGGGATTGTACAAGGATGTGGGTCATTGGGGGTCACCCTACATTCCTGCCTACCACAGTGCCTTCTTTTGTAAGAGCATGTTTTAAAAGTGAGGATCTTTCTTTCTTTTTCTTTCTTTCTCTTTCTTCCTTCCTTCCTTCCTTCCTTCCTTCCTTCCTTCCTTCCTTCCTTCCTTCCTTCCTTCCTTTCTTTCTTTCTTTCTCTCTCTCTCTCTCTTTCTTTCTTTCAAGATTTTAAAAAAATGAGCCCTGGGTGTCACATGCCAGGCTAAGGAAAAGAACTTCTTTTGAACTTGGAGCTTTTACTTATTTCTACTTGGGGGACTAGCTGTACATAGTTATTAAGGGAATGGAAAGGATCCTAGAGTGAGTTATAATTAGAGAAGCCCACATCATCATTTTGAAACACTGTAAGAGCTTGCTAACTGGTCTCTTACCTGCTGGTCTTTACTCCCTCACATCTGCCTTGACTTGCCAAGGTGATCTTTTCAAATGCACATCCAACCCTGCCACTACCCTTCTTAAAATACTTGTGCTGGCTACTAGATGGAACCAAGCTCTCCATCCTCCTAGGAAGGGCTGCCATGATGTTTAGCTTCATGTCCCAACACAAGCTTCATGTGCCCTTCATTCACACTCAACTGAGGCAGTGGCAGGAGAGGCTGAGAGGAGGGGATGGATTTGAAAGGCATTGAGTAGGTAGAATTACCTGGGTATGGTGAAGGTGAAGATGAGGCTGCTCCATGCATGCAAATAGGAGTGCAGGTGCAGTAGCAAATGTAGGAGAGAAGAGGTAGTTTGAGGTCACCCTAGAACATCATCACACACCAAGGACTTGTTGCAGGCATGACCTCCACAGAGATGAGAATCCATGCAGCGTTAGGAAATTGTGGATTCACAAGAGAAGAGGGACAACAGAAGGACTCCCACCAGTGGTAGATTACAGAGGTGGGATAGTAAAGATGTTAGTTCATAGCTGAATGCAGTTTTCCACATTCCAGGAAGTACCCAGTAAAAACAATGACAGATAAAACATTGCTTTTCATTGTTTCTGTGGGCAACATTAATAGGACCTAATTTGGGGATGCCTAAAGAAAATATCAGGAAGAGAGGTTTCAAAGTTGTCCTGGTTATCTCAAATTAACTTTGTCTTTTCAAGTGTCTTTGGTCACTTGGCCTTACAAAATCTGGTTACAAATCTTGAAGTTCTTTTGTGTTTGTTTTGGACCGTATGGAAGTACCTAAGTTTTTCTTCTGCTGCTTTCTATTTCTTCTGGAGGGTGTTGGCCCAAAAATGTGTTTAAGCTGTCCTGGTCTGCCTTCCTGAGATGGGACACACGCCAGGGAGAGTGCACAAAATGGGATGCTGCTTCTCTTCTTGACGGAAGGTGGATTCTAATCTCCACTTACCTTTTTTCCTCTGTAACTAAGTAGAATCTACCATATCAATGCCCCGTCAGTTTCCAGCTCATGTGGTTCTTGTGATTCCTCCCGTGGCCATTTGAATGCTGTCATTGCTTTGGGCCTGCAGGCTAGTGCCAGCACTGCTGTGACAGCAGCCCGTGGAGTTCACACGCTGCTTGCTGGGCTGAGTTTGACTTCCTGCTGGTGCCAACACTGCTTCCCACCAAGTGTGCCCCGCTGGCATGACTCCTCGCCAGGGGGCACCTCTGCCGGTTGCCCTCACTGCCTGTGACATGCATTCTCATTGGGCACACAAGGATACTTGCTGAAAGTCATTTGTACCCCTTGATTAACTGCTGAAGTTGTAGCCACTGTTTCAAAGCCCCTTCACTTTGGGAACATACCTTCTGGTAGGGAGTTGATAAAGCCCTCACAAAGAGCCAATAGGTAGAAGGAGGCACTGGTCCTGATGTGCTATACCTTCCCTGGTGAAGGAACTCTTACTTTGGGAACTTGGTTATCTCATAAACTGGACACTAATGCATCAGGATTTCCCCTCCTCCTCCCTGGGAAACTGGGTCCAAGTCCTTTCAGTAGAGGTTATTGGGAGGTTGGTTGTAGGCCTACTCTTTGAGTCTAATTATCTTGGGCCTGAAAATGTCATGGGGATAGGTGAAAAGCCTCTTAAGTAAGCTTTCATGAGTTTAGGTCTTCCCCTTAGTGACAGGTCATCTGCTCATGTCCTCCAGAAGTGGTCATCTCTCATGGTGGGATCTATCTTCCTCCTACAATGTCCCAAGTTTCTTGGGACTCTGGCACATCCAGTCCTGACCTCTGTGTTAGTCTAGGTGATGCTAAATGATGGTGTGGTAACAATCCCCCAACCCTAAACACACACACCAAATCTCAGTAACTTCACACAATGGAGTTTTATTTGTCACTTGCACAGTCTCCATCTTGTGGCTATAGCATCTAAAACACATGTCTTCTGAATTAATTTCCTAGGACTCTCAAACAAGATACCATAAGCTAGGTGGGCTTAAAAAATAGAAATACATTCTCTCACAGTTGTGGAGACCGGAAGTCCAAAATCAAGGTGTCAGCAGGGCCATGTTCTGAAGGCTCTAGAGGAGGACCCTTCCTTGCTTCTTTCTAACTTCTGGTAGTTTCCATCAGTCCTTAGGGTCCCTTGGCTTGTAGATCCATCATTTCAATCTCTGCCTCTACCTTCACATAGCCATCTTCCCCATGTCTCTGTGTCTCAATTTCCTTCTTTTTATAAGAACACCAGTCCTTAGATTATGGCCCACCCTAATCAGCATGACCTCATATTGAGTTGATTATATCTGCAAAGATCTTATTTCCAAATAAGGTCACATTCACTGGTATCAGATGTTAGGACTTCAACATATTTTATGAGAGGGACACAATTCAACCCATAACACTGCAAAGTTGTGGCTAAGGAAAAGAGAGACAGAAGACATCCCATGGCTTTTAACAGTCTCATTTCAGAAGTGATACATGCTAGTTTTGTTCACGGCCCACTAGCTACAGCATGGCTCCAACATAACTGCAAGGGAAGATGGTAAATTTAGGGAAGCACATGGATATTTAGTGAGAATTACTGTCTCAGTCAAGTCTTTGACCAGCTCATTTCTTCTGATCCCAGAAGCCTCGGGAGCACACATGAGGCTGGATAGTTTCTGTGTAATGTGAAATATCTATCAAGGAACATCAAATGATCCTGCAAAACATATTGAAGGAATAGACTTAGAAAACTGAGCAAAGGAAAGAGAGGAAACAGTTATATAATCTGCAAAACTGTCCCATATTTGTTTGTCATCTTAATCCAGAGAATACAAAATGGTGGGCAACAAGTTGGATCTAGTCCATAGATGTTATTTGTGTGAACTACACAATGTTTAAGGAATGTGAACAAAATATCTAGATATCTTTCCTTGAACAATTGAAAGATATGACAACATCTGGGCCCATGTTTCCACAGAAAAAACCAGTAATAAGGATAACAGCCAAAGAAGGCCTGCTCCTTTTAGACAGTCCCATCTTTGCAGTTAACTCTGCTCCCCACCATTCCCTCTAGTATTGCCCACATTGAGGCTCAGTTTCAGTTCTCATTCATCTTTGTGATTTCACCATTGTTTTCATGTAGGAGAGATTTTTTTCCCCCCTTATATTTTGCTCTTTTTACCCACTTGATTTATCTGATTGGCCACTTCAGGCCAAGACTTGGACGCTGATTCCTGCTTTAGCCGTCTGCAAAGGAAACACTCCTCCTGTGTTTCCTTCACTCTCTCCACTACTGTGGTAACCCAACACTCTGACACTGACGTGTGGGTTTTCCACACCAAGCAATTTTGAGACACTGGCTGGATCTCCTACAGTTCAACTCAATTCAATTCAATTCTGACACTGTCGACCTAGAGATAGCATCCAATCCCACAGGTTATGGGCTCGGTCCCACGAAACTGCCCCATTGTACATGCCTCAGATGCCAATCACAAGTTCAGATTGTCACTGTGCTTCTGATGGGCTATAAATCGAAGAGGTTCCTACCACCTCCTCCTCAGATTTGATTAATTTGCTAGAGTGGCTCACCAGAAACCAGGAGAACAGTTTACTTACTAGATTGCTTTTTTTTTTTTAATATAAAAGGATATAATTTAGGAACAGCCAGACAGAAGAGATGCATAGGGCAAGGTATGGGATGGAGTACAGAAGCTTCCATGCTCTTTCTGAGCATGCCATGCCCCAAATCTTCACATGTTCACCAACCTGGAAGTTCTCTGAATCCCATAGGTAAGGAATTTTTATGGAGGCTTCACTATGTAGGCATGATTGATTAAATCATGGGCCTTCAGTGATTGACTCAATCTCCAGACTTCTCCCCGAGGTTAGGAAGTGGAGCTGAAAGTTCCAACCCTCTAATCACATGGTTGGTTCCCTTGGCAACAAGCCTCCCTCCTTAGGTTTTCCAAAAGTTACCTTAGTAACATAAATGCAGTTGTAAAGAGAGGGTCTTGTTATGAATAGCAAGACACCCACTTTACCTTTATGTCTCTGAAATACTTCAGGAACTAAGGACAGAAGATCAACTTTTGTAACAAAAGATGCCCCTATGGCTTTTATATAGGAAATCACAAGAGTTTTAGGAGCTGTGTGTCTATCCACCGTGGATAGAGACCAAATATGCATTCCTTACTATAAATCAGAGTATCGCACCATCTGCAATAGTTGTGACTTAAGCTGAATGGTTGACAAAAGCCTGGAAATACCTGTGATGGGGATAGGTGTATAAATGTTTGCAATGAAATACTTGCAATTGGGATGGTTGCATAAATTTGAATGTAATTAACATAATGCATGTTGACTGAAGTAAATCCTTATTGATACAGCTTTTTGTGCCTTTTCTCCCCTTTATAGACCATTGGAACGATCCAGTGAAGATGTGGATATAATATTCACAAGGCTGAAAGAAGTTAAAGCTTTTGAGAAATTTCACCCAAATCTCCTTCATCAGATTTGTTTATGTGGTTATTACGAGAATCTGGAAAAAGGAATAACATGTAAGAAATGTAACTCCAGTGGTGTATTTTCGTGTATGGTTTGTGATCATTTGTAGTTATCCCATGGAGATAGATTTCTTTGACTTTGTTCACAGCATGTAAATGTTCTTCCAGTGTAGCCTGGAAGATGGAACTGGAAGGATGTACTGATTCATATATTCAGCTAAATCCTTAGAAACTCAAATATTTTCTTTACCCCAAGAAATATGTGAGTCAGTAGGATATTAAATAAAGATAAAAGGACTCTTAATGAATGTTAATAGAAATGTTTTGAATCAACCTGAGTGATATCATCTATTTCAGGTGTGAATAATGGGCACAGAAAGAAAACAAGAGGGTGGCAACTGCATTAAAGTTTGTTTTTCATTAAAAAATAATGCTTTTCCATCTGTTGGGACACTTTTATGATACAATAACAGAAAGCTCCCACCCAACGGGCTTGAATATCAATTACTCCTATAAGGAGGGAAAAAATCAATTACTCATATTCAAGAAGTCTTGAGATAGGATGGCTTCAGAGTTGGTTAATTAAGTGACTTGAAGACATTACTAAGGTCACATGTCTCTCCCATTTTGTTTTTGTATATGTTTTGCTGTGCATCCTCAGGTGTTGGCTTTTGTTGTCAGACTTGACCCAAGTGATTCTAAGACAGCTATAGCAATTAGAGGCATTACATGTGTTAGGAGGGGAAAATTTCCCCTTACCCCTACTAGTTCTTTTGGCTGGGCTAATAAACTGACATAAGACAGACTAAGGGGAGAAAAAAAAATCAAATTAAATTTTATACATTATTCATACATATGGTCATCTCATAGGTATGGGACCTAAGAAGCAGGCTGTTTATATGCTTTTTAGATAAAGAAACAATAAGTTTGTGGAAAACCAACAAGACAAAGAAACTTAAACTTGGGTACTAATTAGTGAAGAAACTAAGCAGAGTTTGTTTATATAGCTTCTTGGCCCTGAATTCTCTGTCTGGTGATAATGATGTCTACATCTTGGTGCAGGAAGGGTTCCTTTCACATGGGAGACTTACTTCCTGCTCTCCAGGGGACAGAGAGGAGGGTCAGAGTGTCCTTGCACTGGCTGTTTCTCAAGTAACTTTGATTCAAAATAATCAATACACCACTTTGGCATATTTTGGGGTAACCTGCCCTGAGCCCCATCACATGACAATACAAAGATACCCTGCTGAAGGACTATTTCATCTTGTGTATATTTTCAGAAGTCCCCCAGCAGACTTCCTATTTCATTAGCCAGAATTGCATCACATACCTGCATCTAAACCAGTCACTGCCAAAGATAATGGGATCACCATGATTGATTTGGACCAATCATGATTACTCCACTGGAGCTAGGGAAGAAACTCTATGCTCTGAGCTCTTAGTCCTGTGGAGGAGGGTGGAAACTTGATAAAATCTATGTTAACTTAGGTAAGAGGAGGAGGGTGTACGATTCTGAGTGGGAGACCAACAGGGTCTGTCAAATATAATTGTAGAAAATTTGGAAGACAAGCAAGAGAAAAATCATGTACTATCCCCAAATGCAGAAATTGCTATTAACACTTTATATCCTTCAAGATGTCTTCCTACATTCCTACATGTGTACACACATAGTCATACTTATATTTAAAAGTCATCCATACATACTGTTTTCAAACCAATATATATTTTTTTCTTACTGACATCAGAAACTTCATTCTTTTGTGGATGAGACTCTTACTTTCTGTTTCTTAAGGCCATTTTCAATATGAATCTTCCATGATTCATTTTGTAATGTAAAATTGATTGGCAGGTGATGATGTCTTTTGGGGCCAAGAAGTTCATGAAAGGCAAAACCCTAACTCTAAACTAAGTCACTTACAAAGGCTAGGAATAGCAGAGTTACTGGAGAGGCCAGCTATAAACTCATCAGTCTCTCATCTTAAGCTTATTACTGCACCTGCGTGGGATGCCATTGTTCTTCTTGCCTTTTCACGGCATGTCCTGGGGAGTTTAGAGCAGCTTGTCATCATTATTGTGCTCCTAGAAGCTTGCTCTTATAGGCAGGGAGCACTAGCTCTGCCAGAATTCAACTGTCTCACTGGGTTGTCATGTGATTTTATATTGAGTCTCTTGATCTCTGACTCTAATTGTGAAAAGAATTTTAAAATATTAGGTCATTCAATCTATTTATTTAGCCAAGATATTTAAAAGGATAGTCAGATTTGTATGAGAGTTTTGAGCCAGTGTTTCAGAATGATTTTCCAAAGTACTGGTCTTAACATGATATGAGAACTAAGGTTCTCTCTAAATACCTAAATGTTTTCTCTCTCAGATTACCAAAGTGAAGCAAAATCAGGTTCAGAAATTTCTGATGAGAGTCATTTCCAAAGAGTAGTTAACTCTTAAGGCCTAAAAGCAATGAATTTATAAAACAAATAAGAAAAAGGACAGTGATAATACTGGTTAAAATTTTTAAAACAGATTTTATTTTTCTTACTCATTTATTGATGAGCTTAAAAGGGAACATTCTATTCTAAAAATACATTGCTTTTAATATAAGTAGATTTAGGAAATTGGGGTTGAAGACTAGTATTTTGTTGAATCAAATAACCTTGTTAGTATGTACCCCATCTAGAGTAATTACTTTCTAAGAATCACAATACTATGAAATATATTTAAGATAAATTACATAAAACATCAGTGAATTCTTCTTAAATTCAAAGTATCTTATAGCATTTAGGGTTATCATCCCTTATTACTACTCTATAAATATAAAAGAGTTCCCTTTAATAGAGTTCCACTTCATAGAATAAATAGGATATAGCTTTGTTGACAGAGGGGAAAAGAGAAATATGTCATGCTTTTATGGAAACAGATAGAGGAAAGGTGGAGAGCTTTGCTAGATCCAGGTCATGCTTATAATGACCAGTGGTCGTACGGTAAAACCAACTTATATTCGGTGTATTTACCTTACTGTTTCTTTTTCAGTATTTCGCCAGGGTGATATTGGAACAAACTGGTATGCTGTCCTGGCAGGGTCTTTGGATGTTAAAGTATCTGAGACCAGCAGTCACCAGGTAAGATAACATATTCTTTTTTTTTTTTTTTTAAGTAGGATTTATAATTATTATTTTTACAGACACATTAGGTCTGCATCTTTTATGCCATCAAAATTACATTTTCAAACTCCTCTCCTCTTTCCATAGGAAGGAGTTAGACAAGTGTTTGTTGAATTCTTTTATTAAGTTACTCAACAAACATACATACTGCATGTCTCCCATGGTTTGAGAATGGTGACAGGTGTTGGAACATGAAGGGCAAGAACATGATGCCTGCCTTCCAGGAGCTTGCTATCTATTGGGAAATGCAAACGATTCAATTGCAATGTGATAAATTGCTGTTGCATAAATTGAAATGCGAGCAAAGGGGACAGAGAATCAAGTTTTTCTAGGTTTGTCCTCAGATCCTTCCTCCATCTGGTATCCTGACTTTTCTTTGTTGTCGAAGTGGTCCCCTCGTCAGCCTTGTAGGCACTGTAGTGATGCAGGGGAAGTGTGGTTGATGCACTCTCCCTATAAATCGTGCTCTCTCACTGTTTCTCTGCCTCATCTTATCAAATGTGGAAGGGCCAATAATATCTTTTCTTTCTAAAGTGTGGAACTTGCTTGCTTGATCTTCATTAGTGACCTCTGAGGAGCTTAGCATCCTAGTAGATAAAACTCATTTTGTCTCCTTTCTCCTTCCCCCCCCACAATATTTGTGACTATTTAAAATTGGACCCAAACTCATATCTGCAGTGAACCTTGCTCATCCTTATTCCATGGGGCCCAAATGTTTGGAGCCAAAACCTTGAATCTCAAAAGGACAGCCCCTAAAAGCCACCTTCAAGCTCAGTATGAAAATGGCGCAAGCTTTCTATCTGCATATTCAGGATTCATATAAAAACTGCAGGAATGGAATTGGCTAATTGTAACATCAGAAAGAATTATCAAGAAAAATTTATAAATCAGTTAAAGGGACAAATACCCTGCAGCCAAATACCATGTTTAAGGCAGTGGTTCTGAGCCTTCTTCATATGTAACACACTTCAAATGTGAGAAACATTTATAATGCCCTAAATTTGAGATTTAAATTTGGTAGGAACATATGTGCATATTGAAGTTATGGGAAGCCAACCGTCTAAAAATGGAAAAGTATCCTAAAGATTGTTGGTAAAGTGGGCATTTGGAATTTGGAATATAGTTGCCAATGTTACTCCCATTGTTATGGATGGTTTCAGTCTCAGGCCAGTGCCCAAGTCCAAGTAACTTAGATACTTTTTCTGTGGATCACTGCATAGAAAGTCACATTAAAAACTGCCTGGGACCTGTGCCTTTCAAGCTTGTTGGGACGACCCCTCTTCTTCTCTCTCACAGAGCCAGTTTTCTCCTGGAGTTCAGAGGGCCGAGGTAAGAAGTGAGTTTTTTATTCTTGTAAGCTGCCTTAGTTTCTCAATGGAACTGAGAACAAGCTAGCATTTCTTGGGTATCTGCCATGTGCTGGGCGGTGTTCTAAGCACCTAATAGGTATTTATTTACTCCTTTATTCCTCACAACAACCCTATAGGGTAGGTCATATTACTGTTCTTGTTTTATGGGTAAGGAAGTAAGGCCCTGACTGGTTAAATAACTTGCCCCAAATAACAACCTAGAAATTAGGGGAATCAGGATTCAGACCCAAGAAGTCAGTCACCTGAACATAGCCTCTCAGGCACTACTCTGTGCTTTTGACTCAAAAGAAATGTGGTGACTCCCGCACCTTCCCTCTCTCTGCTATTTGTCATCTTTTCAGATTTCACATGTCTCTTTGCACACACCTTCCACCTGCAGACTGCTGTCCTGGTGGGGACCCTTGGGCTCCTTGCTCAGAGCTGTTCCTGATGCTCACTGTAGCCAGGTCTCACCTGTGTGGAGGTGTGGAGGGGACAGGACCTAGTAGAGGATGGTTCTTCTCACTCCTCTGGGTGGTCCTGAATGAGTGATGATGGAGAGAGGGGAGGAACTGAAAAAAGAAGGTGAGGAAAGAGAGGAAAGGGGGGGAAGATGAGAATTAAAGGGGAGAAAAGGGAGAAGGGAAGAAAAACACAGGGAAGAAAGAGAAGAAGAAGAAAGGCAGAGCAGATGTACCTAAGGGATGGTAAATAACATCAGCATGGATGTGCTGAGACATCAAATGTTCAAAGCTGGCCTGATATTTTGATGGTATTAAAATAGGATTTGGCCAGGGGCTCCTGGAATATAGCCCTGGACCAATTCTCTCTCACCACGGGGTCCAAGCAGAGAATAGCTGAGTAACACTTTGTTATTAGCTGTGGGGTTTTTAAAATCTTAACAAACCTTTAACTTCAGCTGTAGTTTTGACCTCAAACCCATGCCAAGAACTTTCCTAAGCTGAGCTTGGTCTTGTCTTAAGTTGTTAGGAATTTTAGCTTTATATCAAAGCTGGCTTACTGCCTCCTCTGTGTACATCACCCACATTGTCCAACCAGGGTTTTCTGGACTGATTTACATCACTAAGCTATATAGATGAGAAAGCTCATTGACTTCTATATCTTCCAACCCTCCAGAGAGGAGTCTGAGAAACACAGAGGGCCCAGCCATCCAGCCAGCTCAGACCGTCACCTGCAGAACATGGTTGCCACCCCCTGGGAGGAAGAAGCTAAAGAGAATGAGCAAGATGGCTGAATCTCCTCCCGTGGCAAGCTGTTTGACAGGCAGAAACAAAAAAGCCATTTCCACCTGTGCTGGCCTTGTAATGGGCTCTGGATCTCTGCCCACTAGTGACGTGGCCAAATCAGGGTGATGAGTTAGCCAATCAGAATAGTACTGTCTCTAAGTCAGAGTTCTCCAGAGAAATAGAACAAATAGAAGATGGATGGATAGATGATACATAGATAGATAGATAGATAGATAGATAGATAGATAGATAGATAGATAGATAGATATTTTAAGGAATTGACTTATATGATTATGGGGGCTGGTAAGTTTGAAATCCATATGGTGCAGGGTGAAGAGCAGGCAAAACTTGATGCTGCAGTCTTGAGTCTGAAAGCTGGAAACCCAGGCAAAATTCCTGTCTTGCAATCTGGAAGCAGAATTCCATCTTCTTTGGGAAACCTCAAGGGAAACATGTTTGCTCTTAAGTAAGTCCTTTGATTGGATGAAACCGACCCACATTATGGAGGATAATCTGCTTTGCTTAAAGTCTCCTGATTGTAAATGTTAAACAGTATCTTTAGATTACAACAAAATGTAGGCTAATGTTTGACTAAGCAACTGGTTATCCTGGTTAAGCCAAGTTCACCATAAAATTAACCATCAGCTACCCCAATGGGGACTGAAATGAGCTTGGGCCATGGGAAGAGAAGCAAGGGAAGGCCTACAATTGCTACCCCTAGAGACCGGCAGCAACTTTGCTAAGTGCTTTCATTGTAGCTTACTTGCTAGGGATTCTGTGTGCATCATCTTTAGGCATTCATGCCCTATTTCACAACTGGGCTTGAAAACAAGGCTCAGCGACATTAGGTGTAACTTTCCCCGGGCCACACAAATGTACGTGGCCAAATGAAGACTTAAATTCAGGTCTGACATACTCCAAATTTCATGTTCTTCCTGTTGTGCACACAGGAAAAACGGTAAGCAGGGCAGGAAAAGAAAAAGAAGAAAAGTTAAAAGAGACTAAGAGCGAATTAAGGAAAGAGAAAAGAGGTAACAGCACAGAAGAGTGAAATCTTTAAGTGAGTAGGGCTGTTGCTAGCCTGCCCCTCCATTTTCATTCAAGTCTCTCCCTGACCTGTGTGCCTTTCTTCTCATCTGAGAGTCAGAAGTCAGAGATGGTAGTGATAAATTCCCAAACTTATCTCTGAGTTTCAGAGATACCCTCTACCACCCTCAGTGGGGTGTTAGTTGAGCGGGAATGGTGGAAATAAGAGCAGACGTAGATCATGGTAATGGAGCGCCCACTACAGGTAGCTGTGTGAAAAGCACTTTTCATGCATTATTTCATTGGCTACTCAACTACAGGGCCCTTCCTTGATTAGTGCTATTATTAGTGTCATTTTACAGGTAGATGCTAAATAAAGATCACACAGCCATTAGGTATCAGAGGAGTTCTTTGTGGTTCTGGGGCTCAAGTTCTTGACTATTACGGTTGTACAGGTGCCAACCAGAAGTAATAATGAATGTGGGGAGAAGCTTTTCCCCTATAGCTCCCGAAACTACCTGCCCAATTCCAGCTCAGAGCTCCACACGTCTTACCTCCAAGCCCATCTTGCAGGAGTTTGCTCCACCTTAGACAAGCTCTGCTGGGATGCGGGGCCCTCTTTACACCACCTTTTAGATCATCAGTTAGCATGGCCCATCTCTTCAAAAAGGTTTCTGGGTTTGAGGGTGGGATGGATACGTATGGATGCTAAGGGAGGGAGATTAAGGCCCTATGTACAAGGTGGAGGTGACAGGATTGGAGTTTGTGTTGATGGGATGTATGGGGGCTGAGGGAAAGTGGGGATCCTGACTCAGAGGAAGAGGTAGGTGGTGATGCCAGTAATTGAAATAAGGAGCAATAAGAAAGAAAACCCTTCACAGATTCTGATATAGTATTTTTATGTCATACATTTATTAGGCATTATTGATTTGATGGAATTTTTTTTCTGAACAAAATCACCCTATTTCTTTTATATGGCAATAGGAAGATAAAACTACACATAAATTTGAAGAATACAAAGAGCACAAATACTTTATTTGGCCCATAAATTTATATTACCTTTCTGCCTGCTTTAATATAATACTACTTTTTCTCCTTTTCCATCATTCCCTTATACTTTTTTGCTCACTAGGTTAAAAAAACACAGCTTCTTGCCTCCTTTATGATTGGTTTGCCAGATTCTTCTTGAATTCTTTGGACTGTATGTTGAGGGTCATACTTACTTCTCATTGGTGACATGCTAGAAGCATAGTGGTAGTAACTCTCAGCATTTAGAAAGCATTTCACTTTACATTGTTTTGTTTGAGCCACCCTAGTAGGCAGACCCAACTGTGTTGTATCTTGCTCAAGCCCCAGGTGAATGAGTGGTCTGCTCAGGATGACATAGTGGTGACCCACAGAGCTGGAGATCACCATGCCTTCCTTACCCAATCCATGGCCTGCTCTTGCCATCCTTACCTTTAGCCAGCATGTGCGGCCATTTGCCTGGGTGTCTGTAAGGGGTCTTCAGAGGGCACTTGCTCCCGAGAGCCTCTAGTGTCTGTGGGTGCTGGTGGTATATAGACCCTTCTTCGCCCCCCTTGGATCACTGGTGCCTAAGATTCTGACAAAGAAAGCTGTTGATTCCACATTTGGGAAAAGTATTAAAATATAAAGACTCCACTAAATGGTACTGTAAACTTCAGGCCCTTTCCTGGGAGGGGACGATAGAGACAAAAAGCCGTTGGACTCTGGGGAGCGAGGAGGCTCCCTCCCAGTTTTGCTTGGAGCTGGCCCACCCAGTGAGGTTAGAGACCCAAGCCTGCCAGCTGGGGAGGCATGACCTAGCAGACAGACTCTGTCTCACCCTGTGGGTCTGCTCCTGACTCAGGACATACCAGATAGTGGTATCAAATCCTACTGAGTGCTGGTTGGAACCAGCTTCTCTCTCTCTCACACACGCCTTTCCCGCCAGAGCCCCAAGCCAACACTGTCCTGCCTCCCTACTTCCCCTCCAGGTGAATCCCCCCCCCCCCCCCGTCTGGGTTTCAAGCGTGGACTGGAGGGGAGAGACAAAAGTCTCTGGATGAAGAAAGAGATAATGGGCCCTACCTCTCAGAGACCTTCCTTGAGGAGCTGGTGCTACATTGCTTTCATTTCTTTTGCTGTGGCCCTGAAACTGTGTTTGTGCTGAGAATTCTGGGGAAAACACAGACTGTTCTGTTCCTGTTATTTTGATGAACTTTTAGAGACTGCTGTCCTTGGAAATATCTTCCTATAAATTATATTGCTTCCACTACTCCATAAACAAAACCTACTCCCCAAACACTCGTACCCCATGTCCATGTGTAATTGTCAGAAGCACTTCTTCCAACTTTCTGGGTACTTTTTCTGCCTTGGCCATTCTTTGTCTTACCCCTTGAAATTCAGAGTGCTCAGCAAGGGGACCTGCCGACAGACCTCGCCACCAGCCCACGGTATCCCAACTGAATCACATGCTCATGTAGATTTCCACTTAGCAACACAAATCCTATCAAGGATTAATCCTCCCCATTCCCACTGATACCTGTCCCCACACTCAGTCTCTTACCTAAGCCTAACTGGGACACAAACGCCTTCAGACGCCCACAGCTGAACTCTGGTGCTCCAGAACCTGCCTGTCTTGGATACCTATTTAACTTAATGGCCTAAAAGTTAGAGATTTTACGTTCCCACTAGAATGAATAATGCTGTGGGTGTACTCTTATCTCATTAATATTTGAATGGATTCAGGGTGAGAAGTGAACATTGGAACAAGTGATACACAGTAAGTAGTAAACTTAAAAGCAATAAATAGGCAACCATACTTAACTCTGTGAGTATGTGTATTTCAGAAAGAGAGAGAGACAGGGTCCTGTTTTTCTCTGCAGATTTTATAAATGAATGGCTTTTATTTTTTTTTTTGGCATGGGGTAAATATTTAAATCCTAGAAATATATTAGATTTAATAATTAATCTTTGCACCCAAAAAGTATATTTTTCCAGTCACGTGAGAGGAGAATTTCTCATGGCTGCTTAGTGACTAGGAGTCCATGCTACAAAACAGAGAATAAGATGGTGTATTAATTCATTAAAAGTTCTACCTCTCTGTAATAGATGCTTATTTAAAGTGTGTTTACCTAATGCAACATAGGGGTTAAAATCAAACCTCTTCTCAAATCCTCTCTGCTACTTCATTGCTGTGTGACCTAGGCAAGTTAGATTACCTATAAGTTGGGGATAATAATTCTTACCATAATGAGTTAAAGTCTATAAACCACTTAATGCAAAGCTTGCCACAGAGCAGGGGTTCTGGTACTTTTTTCTTACTAATTCCAAGAAAAATTTGTTGCTAGAGTGGACCTCCAACTTTGCAATGCCTGCAATGCTCTCCTTTTATCACAAGAGGGCAGTGCTAGCATAGAGAAAGCAGGAAATGTACCCGGTATTGGAATGGCCAGACTTCAACTGTCAATATCGTTCAGCCATTCTGTGGGATCAGACCCTCCTGGCTGCTGTAGGCACTTGTATGTTATCCACGCTCTCATCTGTTTCTGTGACATTCTCTGGCAATTTTTAGTCCAGTTTTGGAAAACACTCTCTCACTGGTACTTCCCCCAAAGTAAAATATGCTTTTATTTACCCTCTCTTTGTCTCTCTATCAAAAATGTTTGTAAAGTGTTGGATTTTTGTTTATGAAATTTGAAGGACAGGCATGTCTCTCTATCATGTGGCTCTCTCTGTCCTTCTCTGTCTTTCTGTCTTAGCCTGTCTGATGCTCTCATTTACTCTCATTTCACCCCATTATTTTCAGAGAACATTGCTCTCACCAGGGAACATTTTCTGAACACATTTAATGAGCCCCTGAAACGTGAAAGCTGCCAACTCTATAGTGGTTGTTTGGCATCTCCTGTGACTTGTCTGCTCAGATTATGCTATTGGTTAGGAACCGATCAGGAAGTTGTCTAGCGTCCTGCATGAGGCACCCACACACTGTAGTTAGTTTTGTTGCCATGTAATTCTTTGTTTGGGTGGATGCAAGACCGGCTCTCTGCTGCAGGGAGGCCAGCCTCTCTGATGCAGTTATCAGAATGCTAATACGAGTCTGTTCTCAGCGCAACTTCCTGCAGCCAGCTTGAATGATCTTATCGAGCTGTGTCTAACACTCCGATGGAAGCGAAGTGCTGTCACAGTGACAAACCTGTCTTTGCTGTCTGTTAGGAAAGAACACATGTGACTTAGAAGTATTTTGCCTCTGCGCTTGGCCATAAATTCTTCAGACAGCTCATACAATTTTAAATGTCTTGACAAATTCAGAGATTAGGTACCATTACATTTTTATTTTTTAAAAGGACTTGGAGCTCTCAATAAATTCCAGTACTGAATTTAAGCTCATGAAATAAACCCAGGCACTACCAAACTTAATGGCAAGTATTGCTCATAGTCCTAAAATAAGAATCGTCAAAATATGTGCTTTGTAAGAATTTATGTTTCAGGGTCTACGCACTTAAAGGACCAACTTGTTCCTTGATATTAAACCCACCGTGTGGTCAAAACAGTAGATATGCTATGAGACAGTTAATTTTTCTTGAGCCATTAATAGAAATGATTTAAATATGCTTACTAAAAAATCTGATATCCCTTGAAGGTACAGGACAGTTAAGAAAAAATCTTGATTGGGGCGCCCGGGTGGCTCAGTTGGTTAAGCGACTGCCTTCAGCTCAGGTCATGATCCTGGAGTCCCTGGATCGAGTCCCTGGATCGAGTCCCGCATCGGGTTCCCTGCTCAGCAGGGAGTCTGCTTCTCCCTCTGACCTTCCCCCTTCTCGTACTCGCTCTCTCTCGTTCTCTCTCTCTCTCTCAAATAAATAAATAAAATCTTTAAAAAAAAAAAAAGAAAAAAAATCTTGATGTACTTATCACAGAGAATTCTTACATCCGTTTTGATGGTTGTTAGTTATTTCAAATTTCGTCCGATTGTCTGTAACTCGTGTGAGTTGGATTTCAGCGGATGTGTATGGACATTTGTAAGACACATGTTTATTACCTCAGTTATCGGTGATACATAGCTATTGGCTTTCTTAACACCATTCCTACTTTCTTAGTGTAGTTATGTTTATAATGCAACGAACAAATCAAATGCTTCATATGAGAACGCCTACTTTAAGAAAACCTAGTATATCATAATTCAGATGTACAAAGCAGACAAGTTAAGGGGAGATTAGTAGCAGCACAAAAGGATTCTTTGATTTACAGCAGGATTCTTCAGAAGGGTTCCCTTGAGTACAAGCTCCCCCAGAGAGCTGAAGTGTTTTGCAGACCATTCAAGCCACTTGACATCCAGACCGGGAGACAGAGAAACTTGGAATTTAAGTGTTGAAAAACCATCGTTAATTGAAGATTAGCACAAAACGAATGTAGAGATTCTCTGTTCTTTGAGTAATAGAAAAATATAATTTGCTTTTTAGAAACATAGTTACCCTATACATGTGTATCAATATGACTAAGGCAGAAATAATCTTTTCCATTATGTATGGAGCATCTACTATGTGCCAGGAACCATATATATATTGTCTATATATTACTATATAGACATGTATATATTATTATATATAACTCTATATATTATTTATATTGAATCCTGCTAACAATCTTATAAGAAAGATTGTACCCATTTCATAAATGAGGATATGGAGCTTCCTGGGATCATTCTACCCAAAGCTACAAGACTAGGAATTGGCAGAGAAGAGTTGTGAATGTAGGTCTACAAGGCTCTGCTTTCCTCACCACACTGCCTACAGGGGATTTTCCCCTCCATGGACGGAGTGTTCTGACTCTGGGCGCTTCCAGGTGTGTGTCCTTTGCCCAGTGTCCCCTGCCTTCCATCAGGGCGGCTTTGTTGACATGTTTGCTAACTTACTTGACACCAACTTTTATGAATGGAGATAACCAGACCCAGCTTATCCCAGTGAAACACATACAGTGCCAAGAGAGTGTTCAGGATTTCAGTTGGTGCTTAGCTGGGTAGAGGAGGAGAGCCTGGAAACTGGACGCCACTCATGGTGGAGGTAGGAGCTGTCTCGATGGCATGTTCAGGCATGCTGGGCAGGACATGGGAGGAGGCTGAACACTGGAGCAGCATGGCCCCCAGGTTAGTAGGGTAATGGGCTGAGTAGGTCTAACTAGTGGTCACATGATGGGCAGGGAATCAGGAAGCAGGCCCAGTGTTGGAAGCAGGCAGCCAGGTGTGCTGATGAACAGGCCTGGCTGCAGAAGGGTGCTGGAGAGGGACTGGGGCCCAGGGAGGGCTGTCAGAACCAGGCAGTTGGCCATGTTGAAAAGAATTAAGATACCTGGCAGGTGACCAAGGGAGAGTCGTAGAAAGACAGAAACTCCATTTCCCCAACTGAGGTAGGAACTCTGTTATTAGAACTGGGGCACAGGATCAGAGTGGGAAAAACTAATGATTGTTTACATTTCTTCTAATGAGAAAGAGGGTTGGTGCCCCAGCCTGCATTGGATTTGATCCACTAGGTGAGGGTCAAGCAGACCCCAGTATTGGAATTGGAGGGTTAGAGGGGGAGCAGTGCTGTTTTCTATTTTCCTGGAGACTTGGACTTAATATATAGAGATAAACATATATAAATAAATATATAGATTGGCTGATTGAAAAAAAAAAACCTCTGTTTAATTATTACTTTAATTGATTTTTCCTATTGAACCTGGGCAAGCAGTACTTCAATTTCCTATGATAATTGAAGAGGTATATGGAGAGGTGATTAAACTGACTAGTTCTAGTCTTAACTCTTCTGCTTGCTAGCCATGCTCCCAGACATGTTCCTGAACATCTCTGGGCCTGATTTTCCTCAACCTATGAAATAGCAATGATGTTGCAGGATTGTTTTAATATTACCATCGATAAGAATATCCACAATTTATTAAGCACTTCTTTTGAGTCAGGCTCTGTGTGAAGCAGTTTAAATAAATTATTTCATTTAACTGTTTTGAGGAATAAATAAGGCATCATAGTCAAGACAGCTGGCCCAGTGCATGGCACATGGTACTCCACTCACACACACAGAGATCCACTTGCATGCTGACGCACTGTAGAATGTTTACTGTTAAGGGTAAGTGGGTGATTAAGTGTTCTAGAGGATAGGAGAAGGAGTGATCAGGTTGACTGACAGGTGAGAGAGTTGCATCAGGTGGGAGGAAGAAACCAGATAACATGTCAGTGACATGCCCCAGGTCACTCTTTTTTTGAGCGCCCTCACCCCTTTATGGAGTAGAATTGGCCTCCAAGACCCAATATGCTTTACTAACACAAGGAAGTCTTTCCATGTGTCACCCAAGGGATATTACACTTACTATGTGTCTGCTGCAAAGCAGGAAATGATAAGCTGGGGTCTGTCCCTCTTACAGAAGTCCCTTTGAGAATGCTGGTGCAGCCCAGCACCTCCCCAGAGGTCTCAGGGTAACCTAGGACTCACACAGCCATGTCTGGCTAACCCACTCTCTTGGTTTGGGTTTCCCTAGAAGCTGAGACTAGGATTTAGTTGCAAGTGGGTTTTTTGAAGATGCCCCCAGGAAGCCTTGTAAGGGAGTGGGCACTGAGACAAGGAGGAAGGAAAGCCAATAAAAGTGTGGTGAGAAGGTTTCAGCTGGGCTCACTCTTTCAGGCAACCGTCTAAGAAACTAGTGGAGGGTTAGGAAGCCAGCGTACTTTTCTTCCTACTCTCCTGCCTCTTTGGTGGAGGTTGCCCCTTCCAGGCCTTGACCGCCCAGCACTCTGCCCTCAGGTGGAGCAATGCAGATGCCTGAGAGAGGAAGCTGCATGTGCATATGGCAACTGTCCAGAAAGCTATGACGACTCTGGGGGTGAGGTGAGGTCAAGAGTGGGGGGAGTCTGGCAGGACTCCAACAACATCTGCTACAACTACCATCCTATGTTGCAGACATTCAAGGTTTTAAATCTACATTTCCTGTTTGCAAATCCTTAAAATAAATTGCCATCTTATCACAAAGTAGAACCTTTCTTTGCTGTTATTAATATTTTATATTCCCTGCCCCAGGTCACTGTAAATATTTTCTCACAGGTGGCCTTTCTGCACCTTCATCTGCGAACGAGCAGGAAATAAAACAGCCTGAGTAGTCTCTATTAAATAAGTGTGGAGACATGAGCAGATCTCTAGAGTATGTATAAACTTTAAAGAAACAGTAATATTACATTCAGAAATGGACACTTTCAGCCCCAGGCAAAGGCATGCATTGAGCCTATGTGCAGGGGTTCCAGCTTGGAATTCTGACCATAGGGATCTGGTCAGATGTTAGTGTGGACTGAAGTAAGAGTGCTTCCACCACACATGGACTCACATTCATCCTGCCTTTCAGTGTACATGCTGAGCAACCTATCTTGGTTCTGCTAAATGAGAGAACACTGGAATGTAAATTTCTCTTTTTGATAATTCGCTTCTTAGCACATTGCAATGCCCTGTCTGGGATTCAGAAAATAGCACCCATGGACTCTAAAGGTACTGATTGATCTTTAGAGTGAAAATGTTCTTCTTAGGACCTTCTTCTTCCCAGTGCCCAATCCATACTTCCCAAATCCATTCAGCTTTCTAAGTGCATTTGTCTTAAAAATACTGAGTCTGCTGAAAGTTAAGTTTGAACTTAGAAGCAATACTCCTTTCAGGTGAGGTTTTCCAGTCCTAATTTCAAGATCCTGTCTTGTTTTTGTGACTCCCTGTGTTCTTAAACTGAAGAAGATCACGTATGAAGGAGGAAACGTGGGAAGGACGGATCCCACATTCAGTGGGAGAGTGAGGGACACTGGAAATGAGCCGAGGCGCTCGATCAAAGGGCCGAGGATGGGACTGTCCCTTGCAGAGGTCCTGACCCGTGACTTGTGCTAACAGTACTAACAGGACTAATGTTAGCTATGGAAGGCACAGGGAATGTTAAATTCTCCAGGGGACAGTCAAGAATACTTTCCATTTTTTGTCCATCACAAGAGCTGTTCACTAGCAAGAAGCTGGGCTCATGTGACTTTCACGGCCTACGTCTTTCTTTGTATACCTTTTGATGACAAACTACGTAGTCAGGGATAGGAGGTGAGAGAGGAGAAGATAGTTCAATCCAAAAAAGTCTATAACCAGCTCACAAAAAACAGATCTTCTTAGTTCCTTTGCATTATGCTTTGCAGATAACCCTAGATATTTAAGCCATGTGGAGGGTGGCGGGACTAATATTAATGGTGCATCCCTGTCAAGTTTTAAAATAGAATTTTACACTGAGAAGTATAAAATAGGCAAAAGAATCCTTTCTGAGGGGTCCAGATGAGAAAGTAGGCAAATGGGACTCTCAAGGGAACCTGATAGTCTAGAGAATTTATGGAAGTCTGTGATTTATCATAATCCCTTTTGTGCTTTTACTAGAATTTTAAAATTACTCAGAGGTAACTAAGTCACTGAATATTGATATTTTGGTTCTGGGGATATTTTTCTGACTGAATTTGTTTGCAACTGCCTCTCTGGAAAATTTATTAACAGGCTATTCTTACATTTCCCCCCAATCATTCTTCCTTTTCTGAGTTATTATTGACTTTATTTTCCTGAACACAATTTTATATGGTAATATCTGGGCAGAAACAATTTGCTATGGTTCAAGGAACTGATTCTTATGGGCATTTGTCTTAGTAATGTGATTATGGAGTCACTAACTTGATCTTAATAACATTTGCCTCGTATCGTCTATTAGATGCATGAAAGGAAAACTGTGCTTTCTCACTCGGAGGATTACCCTCGTGTATCTCCGTTAGTTGATAATGCCCTGCAAAATTAATGTCCAGGTGATTTTGAGGAGCTATTTGCATTATTTGAAAGTAGTTAGGATTAAATACAAATATTATCACCAATGTCACATGCAGATTGGAAATTACTTTTTTTAGTATACCTTGAGAAACATTTATATCATTGATTCACGGCATTTTATGAACTAGCCACACTGCACCTCATCTGAAGCTGTTCTGACTCCATTGTGGCTGCAGGAGGCAGCACGATACAAAAAGCTTGGAATCTGCAGTCGGAGAGCCGTGGTTAGACTCTGACTGCATCCCTTACTGTGTGTGTGGACCAGGGCCCTGCGACTCGACCACCCCGCCCTCAGTTTCCTCATCTCTTCAAGACAGGCTGACGGGGCAGCATCCCGATTCCAGTTACCTACTGAAATATCATAACTGCATCCTCTCACTAAAAAACTCTGTTCGTTTTCAAAAGATTCCCTCCTTTTTCTCTTAAAACAGATAGTAGTCATATAAAAAGATAATCCTGTCCACAGAAAGACTTGAACAAGGTTACCGCTTGCAGCTTTATTCATAATGTCCCTAAACTAGGATCAACCCAAATGTTCACCTGTAGGACAACGGATAAGGAAATTGTGGCATATTCACGCAATGGAAAATTACTTGTCAGTAAGAGGAAAAAAATTACTGATCCGTGTGACAATGTGGATGAATCTTACAGACATTATGTTGAGCAAAAGAAGTCAGACACCAAAGAGGGCATATTGTCTGACTCTTTTTTTTTTTTTTTTAAAGATTTTATTTATTTGACAGAGCACAAGCAGAGGGAGAGAGAAGGAGAAGCAGGTTCCCTACTGAGCAAGGAGCCCGATATGGGACTCGATCCCAGGACCCTGGGATCATGACCTGGGCCGAAGGCAGCCGCTTAACCGACTGAGCCACCCAGGCGTCCCTCTTTTTTTTTTTTAAGATTTTATTTATTTATTTGAGAGAGAGAGAGAGAGCACGAGCAGAGGGGAGAGGCAGAGGGAGAAGCAGACTCCGCGCTGAGCGGGGAGCCCGACGCTGGGCTCCATCCCAGGACCCTGGGATCACGACGTGAGCCGAAGGCAGACGCTTAACCGGGACTGAGCCACTCAGGTGCTCCTTGTCTGACTCCTTTTACATGAAATCTTAAAACCAGCCAAACTCCAGGCACCTGGGTGGTTCAGTCAGTTAAGCATCTGCCTTCGACTCAGGTCGTGATCCCAGGGTCCTGGGATCAAGTCCCGCATCAGGCTCCCTGCTCACGGGGAGTCTGCTCCTCCCTCTACCCCTCGCTCCTACTCGTGATCTCTCTCTCTCTCTCTCTCTCAGATAAATAAATAAAATCTTAAAAAAAAAACAAAAATAAAGCCAGCCAAACTCCTTTGTGGTGCTAGAAATCAGAACACTGATTATCTCTGATGGGAGGGTCCTGACTGGAAAAGGGTACGCGGGGAATTTCGGGGTGATGGGGATGTTGTAGGCCTTGATTTTGTTGGTGTTGGTGATTACACCGGAGTATACATTTGTCAAAACTTGTCAGACTGTGCAATTGAATCAAGTGCTTTATTTTGTATAAATTATGCTTAAATTCAAAGAAAAGACAACTCACCCATATCAGTTAAATGTTTAATTTTCTAATGACCAATTTTGGGGATTCTCAGGATGCAGTGACCATCTGTACTCTGGGAATTGGGACAGCCTTCGGAGAGTCCATTCTGGACAACACACCCCGCCATGCGACCATCGTTACTAGGGAGAGCAGTGAACTGCTCCGCATCGAGCAGAAGGACTTCAAGGCTCTATGGGAGGTGAGCCCCAAGGCTTCTTTGTCAATTAATGTAGTTGCAGAAAAGAAAGGGAGCTGCCACATGGATAATGGCATTACAGTCAAGCCTTAATGTGTTCTGTTCTGAGCCAGTGGATGGAATTTAATTTTCAAAAATTGTTTTTGAAATGAGTGAGTGAAAAAGCCATTTTGACACAAGACATCTCCCCCCTTTTTTTTAATTTAGTGCTTGCTCAATTTTCTGTAGTTTGACATACCTTATAATTATTTCTTGAATGACCATAGAGTGTTTTATGTATTTCCTCCCTCCTATTCCACAGATGTATTCTTAACCAGGGAACAAAATACTTTGACATTTTCTTTTGCATTTTAAAAATCATCGTTGACATGTTCCCTGGTAAAGTGGAATGAATGGGGTTAACATCTGCTTTGGTTAAATGCTTTTAAAAATGATGGGCCCTGTAATAAGGTATGGAAATGAGGGACATAGAGATGTTTGGTTACTTGCCAACCTCAAAATGCATAGGTGGCACAGCAGTGGATGGATGCAACGGGTGCTGGTGGCTTTTGCATTTACCGCTGCTTACCAGTGCCCCTTAGGGTACTGCACTCATTTACAAGAAGTAGGGGGAATGAATCATCTTATATGCAGTAATGGCAAGTGGAGCACTTAGAAAGGCCCAGCTAAGCCTTGCATCTTTCACACTCATTCCTTTTCAGTTCTGCAAGCTTCTGATTTTAACCTGTGGTTGTTCCTTATCTTTGTCCTTGGCTCAGTATGTCCAAGTGTTAACCCATCGAGCTGGCAGGCTTTGCAACTTGTCCCGGTGTGGCTAAGATTTTAAACTTGATCTAAAAAGAATTTTATGTAATCAAATAGTTTCCTCCAGAGCCAAACAAATGACAGATGCATTAAGGGAGCAAACCTGCAGGTGAATGAGTGATGCTTTGCCTTAAAAGTCCTGCAAAGCCTTGGAAGGCCTTGGTGGTGAAACCTGTTACTTTTATTCTTGGCAGTAGTGAATAAATTGCGGGGTTGCTTGTTTGAAATGTTCCTCTTAGAAAATATTAAAGAGCTCCAACTGCTCTGTAAAGTTCAGAGACAAAAGCTAGTTTTAGGAAGGCAAAGCCAAAGTAGGTTTGCATGAGGTGTGTGCGGAGAGGTTTTCTGTCAATTAAAAGGGACCAAGCTTGAGGCAAATAAGTCTTTTTTTTTTTTTTTGGATCTTTCATGTTTAAAAGGTAAACTGAAAAAGTCTTTTCCAAAAAAGAAAATTTGGAAAACTGGTTTAAGAACAAAAATCATTTCCACCTGTGATATATGTCATTATAACTGCTTTTGTCTGTTATGACTTTTTCAAGTTGCTCATTGAGGATGGTTTGTGGAAATATTTAAAGTTTTATTTTAATTAGGAGCCCTCAGTACTATGAAGGAAGTTCCTGAGAAGTTGCTACCTGTGAACATTTTTAAAAAATTTGTTATTAGAAAAATTGTCAAACATACAGAAAATCCAAAAGGATAATACAATGAACACCCAAACATCCCCACTTACTTTGGCAGTTGCTAACATATAGCCATATTTGTTTCATCTTTGGTTTTTTTTTTTGCTGAACCACTTCAAGGTCAACGACAGACATTATGACATTTCATCGTAAATATTCAGCATAATCTCCAAAAAGTTAGAATACCCTGCTACCTACCCATAATACCATTATTACACTTAACAGAACTAAAGATAATACCCTAATATCTAATACCGAGTCCACAGTTCAAACTTCCCCATAAATACCCATAAATAAATAAATATTTATTCAATAACTATCTTTTAAATCTGTTTTATTTCAAACCAGGTTCAAATAAAGAATCACGTATTACATTTGGTTGTTATAGCTCAGTCAGTCTGTCTCTCTCTATATATCCCTCCTTCCCTCTCTCTCTCTCCCTCCCTCCCTCCTTACCCCTCTCTGTCTCTCTCTTTCTCCCCCATGACATTGACTTGTTAAAAAGGCCAGGTCAGTTTCTCCCAAATTCAAGATTTGTTTGATTGTTTTCTCATGGTATCTTTTTGTACCCCTACCCCAGGGCTTCCTATAAATGGAAGTTAAAGCTAAAAGCTTGATGAGATCAAATCAAACATTTTTTGGCAAGAAAAGGTCAAAGGTGATACTGAGTACATCAGGAGGCTCATCACATCTGGATGCTTTAGTTTGATTAGTGTGATCCTGTCGTTTGATTGCATTTGAGTACATTTTAGGGCTCTTTTCCACAGATATTTCCCTTAAAGGAAAATTACTAAATGGGGGTATTGATATTGAGGGTGGTCTTTGGTATCCCAAACCTTGTCATGTGGTTCTCCAGCTTGGTGGGTCCAACCCTTCATCTGTGACCTCAGAGCAGACTTCTGATCTCCCCTGTCAGTGACTTAAGTGAGCTGAAAAGAAGGAACAGAGTTTTTGTCTGACTTCTTATTTTACAGGTGGAGGACTGAACCTCACGTGAGTAAGAGATTAGTCAGATACTTCATTTTATTTGCCTGTTCATGGAACTAAGTACAGAGTGCAAACTACATGCTCAGTCAACATTTTAACTGGCTAAAATGAAAATGCAAGAAACTCCATTATCTAGCAATCTCTGTGAGTCAGAACTTTATTAATGGGCACAATTGTGCACCTACACTACGTGATAATCCTAAGACCTCGTAAAATTCTAAATTACCTTCTAAATAAAAAAGATTGACTCCAGTTTATTCTACCATTCGTTTTTCAACAAATATTCATTGAGTATCTCCTGTGTGTCAGGTGTGGATGTAGCAGCAAATAAGTTTGGCCGAGCTCCTGCTCTCCAGCAAAGGCTTCTGTTCTACTTGGAGAATACAGAAAATAACCTACCAAGTCATAATATTATTTCAGAGTATAATATATCATTATCATTAAATAGATTTTATTTCTATTTGAATGAGTGGTCCCTTGATGACATATATAACACTGATCTGTTAGCAAAATATCTGATGTTCAGAATACCTGTTCCTTGATTATGTCAGATAATAGAGTTTATGACTCAGCCATTTATTACACTAGTAAATAATACTCATTAGCAAAATTGAAATTCAAGCTCGCACTGTCCCCTGAAACCTAAGTTAGATCTGCCTGCCAAACATTAGAAGGAAAGGATTATGTCAGGAAAGGCTCAGGTAGGAGCCTTACTGAACTGTGAGATAGTGGGAAGAAAGCAGCAGAAAGGTAAGCTGGATAATGCCTCTCTTGTTGGCAAGGTAAGGAGCTCAGTGTTGGGCTATAGGTTAGAAATAGTAAAAATTAGATAACCTGAATCGAGCATCTAAATTTGCATGTTCATCTCATTTGACTACTTACTTTTGAAGAATGTTACGGTGGGTCCATTGTATATCAAGCACCCTCTTGTTTAGCTTTGTCTCCTTATCTGTGCCCTGTTGTCACTTAAAGGGGCCGGAAGATAAAACACGAGGGCCGGAATTCTGAGTTACTTCTTCTAACTCTAAAAATTAAGATCTGTAGCCACTGTCAGGTAGCATAGTCTAAAAGTAGCTCTTTAATAGGCTGAGCAAATAGTCTATCTTCCACTTGAGACTTTAATGGCAACACAAAGCTAGGGAATCCTGCTTCCTTTCCTGACCAAAGGCAAGTTTCATCGGCTCTCTGCAGGAAGAGAACATACTCAGAGAACTACATGTGATATTTTGAAATCCTATTCAATTTCATCCCAGATACCTCTTGCTTTATATTGTCTATTATGTTGTAAGTTAAATTGGTAGCACCCAGTGTATTTAAAAAAGTTATTCCCATAAATGTAACCAGAAGCATTATTCAATAGCCTCTACAAATACATCAGAGAAAGTATTCCCCAAGATGTAACTGAGGTAGCAGCTTTGTTTCAGTTGCTAATTTATGGTCAGATTTAAGAGCATTGGGTTGCTCCATCTTAAAACAAAGTCATGTTTTCTTAACATAAGTGAATTATGGTAAATTTATTCAGAGTTGGTCAATAATGCATCCCCCTTCTTACGCCTCTGTGGTATTAAAACTTAATAAAATATATGAACCAGGGTATAAAACATCTCATTTTTCAGTAGCATTTGGGGGATGGAGAGAGAAAGAAGAGGAGAGGAGACAGGAGATAGTTCTGTTTCTGAATTTCATTTGGAAGAAAATGGATTGAAAAGTCTTGGAATACCATGTTTAGTTTTTTTTTTTAATTCTTTTTTTTTTTTTTTAAAGATTTTTATTTAGTTAGTTAGTTATTTAACAGAGAAAGAGAGAGCACAAGCAGGGGGAGAGACAGAGGGAGAAGCAGGGAGCCTAACGTGGAACTCCATCCCAGGACCCTGGGATCATGACCTGAGCCGAAGGCAGACACTTAACTGACTGAGCCACCCAGGCGCCCCCACCATGTTTGGTTCTTGAGACAGACATAAGTTCAACTCTTTGGCACTGGGTGCATTGCATACCCTCAGTGAGAAAGTTAAATGGCCGAGTAGTG
Source organism: Mirounga leonina (assembly GCF_011800145.1). NCBI lineage: Eukaryota > Metazoa > Chordata > Mammalia > Carnivora > Phocidae > Mirounga > Mirounga leonina. Next base: position 58,358,295 of record NW_023270377.1, on the reverse strand, counting down.
AAAGGTAGGCTTGCGAGTTTTAAGCCAGTTATTAATATTTGATCCAAGATTGTGGGTATTTATGACTGCTGGTGGCTCTTGGACTAAATAAAGAACTGATTTACTGTCCAAATCCGTGAATTTCTTCGCAGCACATGTAGGATAAGGTTTCCAGTAGTTACAAATGACTACAACAAGGGGTTTTTTTGCTTTTCTTGTTGACTTTCTATCTAACTCGTGTCTGTATGAAGATGCTTTCAGCTTTGCAGCATCTTTTGACATCTGTACATCGACTATTCCAAATACATGAAATTGAATGATGAGGTGAGTCCAGTGTATTCAGAGAAGTAGATTCAAGAGGCACTCTCGATCAAATTCGTAAGAGACACTACTAAGAGGTCCTTGAAATAGTGGTCTACCATCTGCTTAGCTGTGTTTCAATTGCATGAACATCATCTGGCCAAAAGCTTTCCTTCCTTGTGAGCCATGTTTGAGCATGTTCAAAATAATAATACGTATTTATGAATAAATCATTCGAAATTTAAAGACAGCAATAAAACTACAGAGCCTAAAAAAAAGCAATATTTTAAATTTATAGTCTGACCCATTCCGTAATAAAAGTGATTTCTTAGCTGTAATTGTTACCCAGAAACTTCTTGGCATACATTGTGATTTTATTCTAACCAGGGGATCCCATGTCACAGAGAACCATTGCTCAGATGTAATGATTGATACAGGAGAGTTAATTCCCCAAATGTGTCTGTGGCCTCAGTAAATATCAGTAAATGACCAAAAATCTATTTCATGCTTTATGGGATATAAAACTGAATGGTAAAATGAGGAAATAAGTGCATGTTCTGTCTTAGCAAAAGAATGCAATTTATAAACAGGAATATTTCTTTTTTTTTTTTTAGATTATTTATTTATTTGAGACAGAGAGACACAGCGAGAGAGGGAACACAAGCAGGGGGAGTGGCAGAGGGAGAAGCAGGCTTCCCGCTGAGCAGAGAGCCCGATATGGGGCTCCATCCCAGGACCCTGAGATCATGACCTGAGCCGAAGGCAGATGCTTAACCGACTGAGCCACCCCGGTGCCCCAAAACAGGAATATTTCTAAGAGTATGAATATTGTTGCAGAAATATTTTTACATCTGTCTCTACTCCCTGATTTTCAGAGTGTTTTATTTCTCGATTCTACCAGATATCTTGGCAGTTGTGGGACTGAAAAGCTTTTTAATTATTTCCATTCACTGCCTTTTCTTGGACTATGCAGGGATAAAAAGTTCTTTTCCATTAATAATCTTTCAAGTCACTGTGAGAATAGGAAGTATTGAAATAACAGCAGCTTAGTCTTTGTTGATGCGCTTTAAAATCCTTATTAGAATAATATACTTCTCAGAGGCATCTGCTCCTGCTTGAATAGACTTGATGTTCCTGTCTGTCTCGGGCTGTCAGAAAAATTAAAGCCAAATACTTAAAACATAATATCAGAACATAAAAATCTCCGAAGTCCTTTGGGTGGTTTTATTACTCTATTTAGCATGCACACAATTTCAAATTGTTTCACTCTTACTTTAATGGGAGGCTTCCAAGGTGGGCTGGTATCTCAGGTAAATGTTTTAGTGGCCCTGGGCAGTGAGGCAGGACTGCATGACCCATCCTCAGACAGGCAGCCCCTTGCCTGCCTGTTAGTGCACAGGGACCCACGCTCTCATCTGAGGACTGGCTGGAACCTAAAAGCCAAGGGACATGCTTTCTCCCAAGTCAGAAGTCTGTGCTTACTTTTGGCAACTTTGGAGCTTATACCGTAGGGTTACTTCCCAGGCCAGAAATTTGCATCAAAAGGCTAAGAAAAATACATCCAAAAATAAACATGAAAGCCAAGATTTCATGCCAGGAACTCCAGCCACACACATCCTGTTGGCTGGTTCTCTTGACTCTCCTCGCAGTTGTGATTCTTTTAAACCAAGCGGAAGCCTGCTCTGATGACTTGGACCTTATGTCTGCTCCAGGGTCTCACTCCTCTGTCCTCAAATCCAGAAAGGAAGGGAGTGAAGTTATTAGGAGGTAACTAAGTTAAATATATGTGTATGTATATAGGAAGTCTTTTCCTATTGCCTTTGGCTGCCTGAGCTTTTCTGGAGAACCACCAGCACTGGACTGAGATCCTTTTAACACTGATAGATACAAACAAGGAATTATCGGCGATGAAGGTGTATTTTGCTGTCCAAATAAAGGACAGATATTCACTGGATATTCGGGAACTTTGAGAGACAGGAAAAGAAGGACATATGCCCTACAAGGTCAGAATGGTTCTTTTTTTATTCTTTGGTGGGGAAATGTTGTATGTCACAGTTTGCATTTTGGTTTGAGGAATTATACTGTGAAACATCTCTGGCTTTTCTAATTATGTTCCACCAGACCTAAATATGTACAACGGGACTGACATAATTTGATTTCATCCTTATTTGTGATGCGTGTGTGTGGAGGGTGGAATGGCGGCTCATCTTTTTCTGATTGTGAAGGGTATGTTTGTTTAGCCTGATGATCTTAAATATGTTTCTATATAAACAAAGATAGTTGTTCATAACTAGTCAGTTACATTTATCACATTAATATTAAATGTATGTATTTATCTGATGACATATTTGAATGGCAGATATTAAAAATGAATTTGGGATAAGGAAACAGACCGGAAGTGATGGTATTTCATCCCCTGGACGCTCAGTGGGTATCTTGCCTGCAGCTCTGACTATATGAATTCCTTAGTGTTTATGGGAACTCTGTTACATTATTGATCACTTGAAGTCATACCAGCTCCACAAGCTATGATTTCACTATTTCTCAGAAGATGATCAGGGGGTCTGAGCAGATCAAGGCTTAGCTGGCAGGTGCCAGCAATGTCCAGATGCTGCGGGTAGGCCTGTTGGCCCCATGCTGTAAGCAGTAGTCATCGCTTCCTAACTGGTGCTCTTCTGGGTGTTCATTTCAGGAGTGTGCACCGGATACTAGGATCTTGTAGAAGCTGTTGTTAGCAGAGGTTCTGAAATGTCTCGCATGGCGGTGCATTTGCCAGTCACCTTTGACCCCTCACTGCCTCCCACCACCCACCCCCCTGTACTTTTATCTTGCAGTGGCCCTCATTACTCTCCCAGCGAACCTACCACTCTGTGTGGCTGCTAAGGAGCTTCTCAACTCCATGTTAATTGATGCCACTTATGAAAATTTCATCTTTTAGAAACTCCTGTCGTATTCAACAAACATACACTTCGTTCCCACCACGCAGAGGTGCAAAATGTATCCTGTCTGTCCTTCTGGTTTACCATCTAGTGGAGAAGAAAGACAGGCATAAATACAAATCACCCTAATGTAAGACAAACTGGAAAGTACTCTAAGGAAGATCCAGTGTGCCGGAGGACATCCTGGGGAGGGCAGAGAGAGATTCATTTCCATCCAGAGTATCATCTTGAACGAAGACAAAGAAATCGGGTTCTGAATTCTTCTGTGGCTAACAGGGCCGTTTTTCAGCATCCCTAAAGGATTGGGGTCAGTTAACCAAATTATAGCATTTGAGGCTGTCGTGTCCCAAGGGGCTGACCGCACAGAAGAGGCAGGCCTTCTTCACTCCTATTGTGCTGTGTTCTGTCTTCTCCTCCTGTGATAGGCGCCTGGGCAGGCTTGGATAGGGGTCGGCCTGCCCTCTGAGGGTGTCATGTGTTGCATTCCCAAATGCCTGGCTTTGTATTTTGTTTGTTGTTCAGTCATCATCTGGAGAAATCCGCTCTGAGGTTTAATGGGTCCCACGGGCAAAGGCAGTTCTAGCTGGGAAAACTTTAAGAACTTGAGACTCAGAAGGAACTCGTGGTATGGACTGGGGGATATTGTTAAGCTCTTTATGTGTAGGAAGCCCTGTGGTCATGGGACTTTTCTGTTCTCATTGGGCCGAATTCCACTCCTGCATAGTCTCCAGGCTGCTGCGGAGAGGTTAGAGCCCAGTCACTGGGGCAGGGTGTCTGACACCGAGGAAGGAGCAGCAGGAAGTCCTGTCACAAAGTCAGCCTCTCCGAATTCCTGCAGGTTTGCCTGTCGTTGATCTTACTAACCTCAGTGTTCTGAGCTGTCTGGCCCAAACCTTAAATGCAAGACAGACCTTCTAAAGGTTACTGATGTGGTCAGGTGGTTTGGCCTGAAATTCTGATCTATTCCTGGTTTAACCCACCTTTGCTAGATCACTTTTTGGGAAGCTCTCCAGCTCGTGGGCCACCTATTTGTAAATGTAAAGATAGCTTTACTTAAATCCTGCCTCGCTGTCAGGAGTGCTCCAAGTTAATGTTGATTGATAACTGAGGTGCCTTATGAATTGGAAAATTTAGTGCCCCTCTCCTTCCCTTTTGGTTTGCAAATTCAAGAAGGCAAAGCCACAAATTATGTGAATGGAAAATATAAAGTATAGACAACAGTTCATACTGTATCAAATGATATCATTGGAAAGGCAAGAACTTTTTGATATCTTTCATCATTTACAGTTGTCATTCTTAAAACTAGTTCCACATTAGAATTACCTGGAAAGCTAGTTAAAAATTCCCATGTGTGGGCTCTCCCTAGAACTATGAAACCAGAATCTCTAGAAGAGGGGCCCTGGGCATCAGTGGCTTCTTCAAGCTCGCCAGAGGGGCCTGCTGGGCAGCCAGGGCTAAGAACCTCTGTCTTCCAGCAGTGGGCTTTGCTAAATGGGCACTGTGCCCCTTTGCATCTGCTTCTGCATTTACCTGCCTGGCATTTTTTTCTGTGCTAAGGCTCTATGATTGAACAATATGTTTATTCCTTGTTTGTGTTAAATCTCCTAGTGTAATTTTTCCTTCTCTCATATAGACATTCTACTTCCAAATTGGGGTTCCTGCCAGATTTAAGTAATAATGGCAATCAGTACTTTAGAGATACAGTGAGTGGTGTTTTTTGTTTGAGGGTTTGTGTTTAGAGGTTGCCTGTGTGGTCTGGTTATTGAAAGTGTGAGAATCAAGTGCAACCCCCCCCCCCCCCAAATTCCACCATCCTACAAGCACACATCCTCTTATCTGTCAGAACAATCGTGTCGTTACACATCATGTAGCTCCTGGAAAATTCCACACTGTACCTTTGTGAGAGAATGAGAGTGAAAAAGGCAAATAAGATAGCACTATTTTGAAGAGAGTTTTGAGCTCATGGGCCCCCTGAGAATGTTGAGATCCCTGACCTGTCCCTGGACTATACTTTGAGAATCACTTCTCTAAGATAAATTCCCAGAAAAAGAATACTAAGTTGAAGGGTATGAAAACATTTATGTCTCTTGATAAATATGACCACATTTATTTTCAGTAGCTTTTATTCTGCCACCAGGAGTAGCTGAGCATGCCTATTATATCCAGCCATGGCCAGCATGACCATTACATATTTTCCTCCATTATAATAGACACTTTATTGTCATTGTGTTTCTTTGATTACTGCTGGGATGGTTGAGATTTTCTTACACATTTCTTTTCTGATTATATTTCCTCTTTCAGCGACCATGTTACTCACCCATACATTGGTATTTATTTATCAGTTTATATGAATGCTTTATTTGGCCAAGACATTAACCCTTTGTTGTAATTCCTACAAATATTTTATTTTGGTCTTTTGACTTTTCATTTTTCATGAATTTAAAGTACATAAATTCTAAATCCATTAAATCGCCAACAAAAAGGCTATTTTGTGGCTTAAAATTTTTTAATTTGTTTTATAAAGATGTTACTCATTTTTAGATGATTTGAAAAGTCACATGATATAGGCAATAATAGTGTTTTAGTCAGTGGTGCTGTCTGCATGAATTGAATGAGTTTTAAAAACTTTTTTTATTGCTTCTCTCTTCTGTTTCAAAACATTTATAAATGCTCTTACAAATTCATATATTGGCTCCAATTGTTTCTTTTTTTTTAAAGATTTATTTATTTGACAGAGAGAGATAGCGAGAGAAGGAACACAAGTAGGGGGAGTGGGAGAGGGAGAAGCAGGCTACCCGCAGCGCAGGGAGCCCAATGTGGAGCTCGATCCCAGGACCCTGGGATCATGACCTGAGCCGAAGGCAGACGCTTAACGACTGAGCCACCCAGGCGCCCCGCTCCAGTTGTTTCTTATAACATCTATGTCATAACCTATCTCTTATAACCTTATTTTAGCAACTGTAACAAAATTTTCTTAAGATTTCTTTTCTGCATATTTGTACCATGACCTGTGTCCCTTCCACTGCTCTTCTGCTTCAGTTTCTGTGAAGATCCCCGTGATTTGATGGTGGAACCCTCCAGCCCTTAGATCCCACTACTCTACCCGCCCCCTCCCCACTCCCCGAACACTGCTCTAAGCTTTGAGTCTGAGTGAAACATGAGTGTTACTGGGATACCTTCTGAAGTTAGTGAAGTGAGTCCTCTTTTTTATTTCTATTCTACTTATTTATTTATTGCGGGGGGGGGGTGGAGGCAGAGGGAGAAGGAAAGAATCTCAAGACAACTCCCCCTGCTGAGCATGGAGCTCGACTTGGGGCTCAATATCATGACCCTAAGATCATGACCTGAGCTGAAACCAAGAATCGGATGCTTAACTGACTGAGCCACCCAGGCACCCCAAGTGAGTCCTGTTTTTTGAGCATCTGTAACTGTTTGTTTTCTTTTCTTCCCTGTCCAGAATTATATCTACCTCTTTAATAGTTCTGGGGCAAGCACAGCTCTTAGCAATAAGTGTTAATGAAAATGGCTTTTCATTTTTAGGTCTTTGCTATTTGTTGAGGATTTTACTTTATTTGTTTGGGGGGCATTTTTGCCTATGCTTCACTTTGCTTAAATTCATAGAATTGCCTAGTACAAATATACTGAAAAAGGAAAAAAACCTCTCTATAAAAACTTACATTGTATCTAATCCCTGTTAAAAGCATAACAGAACTTGGAAAAAGGGAAATGTAGTAAAATGATCAGATATGGCATTTAATAAAAGATCTACCTAGTCAGGGTGCCTGGGTGGCTCAGTTGGTTAAGTGTCTGACTCTTGATTTCGGCTCAGGTCATGATCTCAGGGTCGTGAGATCCTTCCCCACATCAGGCTCCACGCTGAGCATGAAAACCACTTGAGTTTCTCTCTCCCTCTCCTTCTGCCCCTCCCCCCTCTCAAATAAATAAATCTTTAAAAAGAAAAAAGATCCACCTACTCAGGAACATATACAACTTTGTGTACAACACTGTATAAAGTACCTACTGAAAAGTTACAAGTTTTAAGATAGCTTTAAAAAATGTTAGTGTTCTGGGGCACCTGAGTGGCTCAGTCGTTAAGTGTCTGCCTTTGGCTCAGGTCATGATCCCAGGGTCCTGGGATCGAGCCCCACATCGGGCTGCCCCCTCAGCGGGAGCCTGCTTCTCCCTCTCCCACTCCCCCTGCTTGTGTTCCCTCTCTCGCTGTGTCTCTCTCTCTGTCAAATAAATAAATAAAATCTTTTTTTAAAAAAAAAGTGTTCTACTTCTCTGAAAACTGTATTGCAGATCACACTATGTCCATCGACATTTTCGTTCCTTAATTATAACCAAAGGTTTTGTCATACATAGCAGATGGCATATTTAATGAGGTGATAATTAATAAATGAAAATTAATAAATTAAAATCGTTGCATGACTTCCTGATAATAATAATTGCAAGCATGTGCATAATAGTCTAAACTATTATGAGTCCTGACATGGTTAAGAAATTTTTAGAGAAGTTTTAGTAGAGTTGGCATTCCATCTTCCTGAAATTCTCTTTCTTGCTTTCTGCCTGTGGCTTTATACTTTCTTCTCCCTCATCCTAGCCCCTTCTCCAGACTTCAATTAGGTCTGAAATGTCAGACTTATCTTTTTTTCCATCCAACTTTATATTCAAACTTTTAAACATTCAGAAAAATTGAAAAAAGACTAGTAGGAAATACCAAGTTTACTTGAATATTTTAGGTTGATTTCTTTCTTCCTGCTTCTCCCTGTCCTAGCCAGCCTCCTTTTATAATCAATTGTGTGTTTATCTCTTCCTCATCCATTCCATCCCACCATCACTGTGACCTCCCTTTTCTCTTCTCACATCTAGCCAGTGTTAAGGGAGGCGGCGTGGTTTTTAAAGACCAGGGACTGGAATCAGCCAGATCAGGATGACAGTCTGGCCCAGCTCTGTGTCCTCAGGCAAGTTACTTTACTGCCTAAACCCGTTTCCTCATTTGTAAAAGGAGGTTAACAATAATCTTATCACAAGTGGTTGTGAGGAAGAAATGGTATAATGCCAGCAATCCCTTAGCCCCAGGAAGCACCGAGAAAAGGTGCAGAGGGTAGAGACGGATAGATACGAACGATGGAGGAGTTCGGGTACACGGGTGCCTGCTCAGACGCCTAGTGCTGCTGTCTCTGCTGCCCAAGGATAATGTTCAGACTCTCTATGTTGGCATCCAAAGCTTCCTAAATGTGCCCATACATCCTTTTCCAGCCATATTGCCTCTATTAATTTATCCAACTATTTTTCTCAACCTAAATCCTGTCAGCAAGCACTAGTCGGGCATTCGCGAAATGCCAGGTGCTATGCTAGGCACTGGGCACACAGACGCGAACAGCGTGTAGCCCTCAAGGAGCTCACAGTCGATTGGAGATAAATACGTGAAAATAAATTTTAAAAGCGGGTGATAAGCGCTTTTGCGGAGGTGTTTGCAGGGGCTGGAAGTGGGAGGAGAAGATGGTAGCTGCCAGGGAGAGTCAGAACAGTTTCCAGAGAAAGTCCCCTTGTGTGTCTTGTCTTCCTAAGGCTGACAGGAAGGTGACTGACAGAAAGATGTCACCAGACACAAGCAGAGGATTCAAGTGCTACTGTGGGAACATGTCTGTTGTGGTGGAACATGGAGGAGGGGTCATAACAACCCTCCAGTTCCAGGGCAAGCTTGCCTCCTCAAGTTCTTCATGGAAAGAAGAGCCTGTCAGAGCCGCCTAGCCTTTCCCGGGAACAGCGCAGGATTTTTATCTCCTTTCCCCTCCCCGGAGCCCCTCTCCCCTCAGGTCTTCTGGACACTAGCACCATACCTACTTGCTCCCTGGAGCAAAAACACGTAAGGGGCGCCTGGGTGGCTCAGTTGGTTAAGCGACTGCCTTCGGCTCAGGTCATGATCCTGGAGTCCCTGGATCGAGTCCCGCATCGGGCTCCCTGCTCGGCAGGGAGCCTGCTTCTCCCTCTGACCCTTCCCCCTCTCATGTGCTCTCTCTCATTCTCTCTCTCTCAAATAAATAAATAAAATCTTAAAAAAAAACACGTAAGAAGCCCAAAAGTGTTAGGGTCCCTTTACCTCCAGTCTCCTCCTTTCTCTACCTGGCCCAAGACCCAGCCCAACTGCTGTCTCCCCTAACATCTCCCGGTCTCCTCCTGATCAGGTGAGTAACACCAGCGATGAATGATGGCAGCCCCTTCACATAGGTGTCACCAGATCTGTCTGTGAATGAAAGGCCAAGAAGAGGCTGGTTGCCTTCTGAGGAGATGAGGGTCCAGATGATGAAAAAGAACATGACTATAAGACAGGTTGAGATCAGGTGAGGGGATGGGAAAGGAAGTCTAACACCTGGGATTGCTAAGATTCAGGGAAAATGGAGGCCCGAAGCACCGCTGTTCTCTAAACAGACTGAAAAACCCGGAAGCTGAGAGGTTCTGGGGCTGAGAGAGCCCCGAGCAAGAGGCAGAATGCAGCTTCAAAACCAGAGGAAACTAAGGACCGTTGATAGACACACTCTGGGAATCCATTTGGTTTCTCCCCGATTTGGAGGCCTTGTAGGTCTTTATCACTTGCGGCTTTCGGTGGAGGCTGTGCTGATGCTGGTGCAGTCAGGGTGCCTAGTAGCCATTAGGCCTGGGTCCTTGGGTCACAGAAGGCACAGAGCACTCTGGGTTACTCTTTTCAATCTCTCTGTTCCTGTGGGGCTTGGCAGGGTCTTCTCCGATCTGAGAGAGAAGGAAAGTGAGCTCCCTACAGTATCCCATTTGTGGTAATGCGTGACATGATCTAAGACCAGATCTGATTGAGAATCATTGTGGTCACTTGGACTTTACATTCACGTGAGGGGTCTCTGCATGAATAATAACTAACAATAAAGGTGAACTGTATTGACCACAAACTAAAAGCCAGAAGTCATTCTTATCTTTTCACATATATTAGTTCTTTAGTCATAAGTTATTACCAGCTTAGTCTCAAGAATATATTTTAAGTATCCAGAATTCAGTTTTGGGAGCTTTTGAAATAAAAAGAGCACTCCCCCCCTTTTTTTTTTATTTAGGAAGAATTCAAGATTAGACCCAAATGTTAGCATTTTTCCCTGTAGTAATAGGATATCTTATTTGGTCCATTGTCAGATGAGTTTATGTGTAGTGTCAGAAAAGAGGACCGGTCCACAACAGGTGACTCTAATCCAGATTTCATGAGCTCTGGGGAGTTCACAGATCAGCTACTGAGAAACCTGCCAACTTCTGATAATTTTTATGTGTGTGGGTTTTCTGAAAAGAGAGTCCATAGCTTTCATCCTAATCTGAAAGGGTCCCATTGCCCCCCACCAAATGATTAAGGACCATTTTCTATAGAATCAGGATACAGATCAGACCATATAGTCTGTCCCTGCTTTATGTGGGAGAATACTGAACATTTACTCTGAAAAAACCTTTACAGAATTTGTGATGTGAGAATGGAGATGGTGGATAATTTTCATTGTGGCTTTCAGGCTGAGACATTGGTATCCAGAAATTCTTCTTGTAGTGAAAAGAAATCATTAGGAAAAATGCCAAGTTCCAGCCTCGAAACAGAAATGGTTTGCAGTAAGAGGTTCTACCAAAGCCTGTTTTAAAATAAATATTTCTAATTCATGGATCCATTGCTCCTCTAAATAGAGCACATCTGAGTATTTTGTATCCAGTTCCAAAACGATTGAACTTCAATAACAAGTTTTCATGGAAGTGTGGTTTTGTATTTTCAGTTCCATACCTCTCCCCCCAAACCACCCACATAGAATAATGCCCACACTGCTAACTGGACACCTTTAGACAATTGGTACTTCTAAAAATTAGCTATAGTAACATGGCCCATCATGCAGAACAATAATTGTCTTTGTTTTTTATTTAAAGAAATTTAGTTTATTGAGACTAGGTAATGCATACACATGGTAACTAAATTGGCTAATTGAATTTAAATTTTTAAAAAAGTACAACAGAATATATATAATGAAAAACGTGCTTTTCTCTTACCACTGCCCTAACCACCAGGCCCCTTGCCAGAAGCAACCCACCATTACTGGTAGAATATTTTATGCACAATATTCTCTTTAGTTGGTTATTGGGCAGGACTTCCAAAGCTTACATTTGATTCTTTTTCTCAACCTCTTGAGAAAGAAAAAAAAAAAAAAGTTTTAAAATTTCTAAAAATATCAAGACATTTTGAATCACAATCTTCACACAAATTGACAAATTTAGGTTACTTTTTCCTTTTCCTTTACTATTTATTTAAATTCCAACAACTTGAATCTCCTGTCGGCATGGTGTGGTGTTGTAAATCTGAAAACGTTATTGCAAAATGTGACTGTGTCTCAAATAGAAAACTCTAACCAAGCTTGTAGGAGTCTTTTTAGTATAATTCGTTTTAATTTTTAGTTATTACAAACGAGTAAGTTTGTTGAAAATTCAAAGTAATATACATGATTAGTAATATTGAAAGTATAAGAGGTAAATAAAGAGGTAATACCTCCCTCAATTTGAATAGAGGTGTTTAATCATCATAGCTATGGTATATCACATTGATACCATGCTAGTAAATAAAACATGGAAAATTCTTTTGGCATTAATTTTCCAAGAAGCTCTCCCTGTAAATAACCTCTACATATCTTTTACATTTCCTGAGTTGATGTATATGTACCAATCAAGACAGGCATCCCTTGTGGTGTAGATGACCTTGCATCCATGGCCCTTGAGAGAATAAATATGTATGTTGACAGTGCAGCTGTCATGAATTGAGTTCATAAAATTGGATTTGGTTTTTTTTAATCTGACATATTATTCTTGCTTAATTTCATTGTGCTGACCATGGTTTCAGTGCTATAAATCAGGGAGAATGTTTGCCCACAAAAACAAAAAAGAGAGAGAGAGAGAGAGAGCAGCAATAACAATATGAAATATTGCCTTTGTTTTAATAAAAATGTTTCTTCTTTGGGGTACCTGTCTTCTTTCAGCTGTGTTCCCTGGGTCTTATCATTATTTTTTATAAGTTTTTTCTTTAAATAAATCTATGTTGACTTGATGTCAGGAGTAACATAAAGCTCATAAAACTTAAATGTGAAATAAAAGAATGGGTGAGGTATGGTAGAAAGAAACCTATTTTTTAATGCAAAAAAGCAGGACATGTATATACATGTTCAAACAGTGCAAAGTTGACTACGTAATTTGTGTGCCCAGTGCAAAATAAAAATGTAACATCCCTTATTCTCCCCAGAGGAAGAAAGTGTCACTAATGGTGCTAAAATACAAAGCTTTTTCGTTTCTTCTGCATTTTCTATCTCAACTCATCATGTTTCTTATTTGCTCTTTAATGTTCTAAGTAAAGAAAAAATTAAATTATTAGCGCAAATTTTCTGTTTGTCTTTCTATGGTGCAATGCCAGTTTTAAATGCAAATATAAGGACATTTAACTTGTATGTGGAATCACCAAAGTGATACAGTTTCTGTTTCCTGGCTTGTACATGCACATGTATTATATTCTTACTGGAACAGTAGAAACCATGCACAAAACTAATTGAGCTGTTTTTATTTCAGTTCTTGATGCACACAGCTTCTACCCATACTCTCGATCTGCAGCTGACAGATCGCTAAGGCAGGACTCAGGAAGAGGAACTATGGGTTGCCCTAGCTTTCTTTTCCCTTTATGTCATTATTTTCTGTGTAAGTGGTTGGCTCATACAGGGAAGTAATATGAATAAGAAAGGATATGATAGAGTTTCTTTGTCAATACCACTGCCCTCTTTCTGTGCTCAAAGCAAGCTCGGATTAGCATGGGAAATGGGGCCTCTGGGGCTGTCAGCCCCTGGACTTGCTCACTGGAAGATGTAGCATGCTCACCGTGTACTTGCATTGAGTTGTGTTGAGCTCCCCTGCTTCACAGTTGCACCTGAATCCTGTTCTCACGAGGCATCGTGAATGCTCTGTGTGAAAGGGATGTCAAGGAACAGTGGACATGCACATGGCCAGTCTCTGCTCACATACCTGTTCCACTGTTCCATTTTACTTCACTTACAGAACACAAGCTCAAAGATAAAATCATTAAGAATTTCAAGATTGTGATAGCAGAGCATTACACCGAGGGCTCAGAGCCCTTGAGCATGGGGCCCTATGTGACTGCACAGTTCTCCCCCCCTGTGAAGCCAGCCCTGAGTATAGAAATGCATTAACTGAATGCCGCTCACATTCCTAGCTCCTTTCCCAAGGGGAATTATTTCAATAGCTTTTTCAATAACATTTCCGATGGATAGAGCTATAGAGAGGTAGATATGTACATATATAAGGTAGTAGATTAAATGTGGTCACAAATTCGGCAAAATTTGTTTTTCCAACCGAGAGGTGGAGTCTGCTTTCCTCCTCTTGAATCCAGACTGGCCCTGAGACGTGCTTTCATCACGAGAATGCAGTGGGAATGACTGTGTTTGACTTTGAGTGTTAGCTTACAGAGGCCTTGCAGTTTTAATCTTGCCCAAGGGGAGCGCTTCCTCTATCGTGTGAAGACACCTGAGAGGAGGAACCATGTGGTCATTCCAGTCATTTCAGCCATACCAGTTGAGGGCCCAGAGAGGTGAGTCCATTCAATCCCAACCAACTCCCAGCTGGCTGCAGCCACCTGAGTAAGCCCAGGTGATACCAACAGAAGAACTGCTCAGGAAACCCACAGAATCGTGAGAAATAATGAACAGTCACGGTCTTACGCCACTAAGCTTTGGGGTGTTTTGTTACGAGCAATAACTATATAATGGTATTTGCATTAAAAACATTTAAACCTATATACTTCCACAAATGAGATTACATCATTCATATTATCTATATCTTGCTTTTTTCCATTTAGTGGATCCTAGACATCCTTCTATCTCAGTGCATTCGGATTAGCCACATTATGCTAAGAGTTTTTCATTGGCTGGATTGCCATAGTTTATTTAACTTATTCCCCTGTTCATGGACAGTTACATTGGTCTTTGTTCTTGCAAACAGTGCTGCAGTGGACATTCTTCTACATCTATCTTAATGTATTTTTATGGAGTAAGTCCTTACCTATGGACGTTTTGTGAAATTTACAAGTTGATGAATATTTTCCAATTACACCTTAGAAAGTTGGCACCAATTTATACTTCACTGTGTATTTATTTCAACAATGTGTAATTTCAAACTTTGAAAATTTTGCCAGGAAAAAAATTGGTATCTTACTATTATTATTTTGTTTACCTAATCATGAGTGAGGTTAAGCATCTTTAAAAATATTTCTTGGCAGTTGTGGTGTGTTGTTGTTGTTGTTGTTGTTGTTGTTGTTGTTTTGGTCTGTGAGTGAGTGACCAGTTTATATCCTTTGTCCAATAGTCTGCTGGGTTGGTATCTGCAGTTTATAAGATTATAAGAGCTCTTTGTAAATTAAATGTGCCTCCTTTTTACCATATGTATTAAAATATCTTCCAAGTTTTTTGTTCAAGATGCATTTTGTGACCAGGCACTTAAGACTAGAGAGACATTTCTGACTTGCTTTATGATTTTTTTTCCTCAAGACATTTCATTCATTAATTTTTTTCTTCTAATCTCTTTCCCTTGAACTATGCCCCAGTTGCACATCCCTAAGGATATATTACTATAAAACAAAACTTTTAAAAGACATTTTGTTGTCTATCATTTCCCTTGGAAATTATTTTAATTTATCCATTTAATGTTTTTATCCTTTTGCTACTTCAGGGAAGTACGCTACTTCAGGAGGTTAATCCTGAATTAGTTGGTTGCTAGGTCTGTTGACTGCAAAATGCAGTTCCCAGCAATGATTCATCCTTATCTCTTTGGGGGAAACCAAAGGGAAGAATGCCTTTTAAATTATATCACATACTGTTTTTGTTGGCCAGATCAATGGCTTAGCCGTTTCAGTACATGGTCCCTTGTTCTCTTTACAGATCAGATACTTTTAGTGGGACTATCTTACAGGGTTGGAGCTAAAGAACCCTGGATGCAGAGACGAAGTAATTCCACCTTCGTGCCTGGATCTGATCATTCCCATACCCAATGCATTGCTCGTCACTGGTTCTAGAAAAATGGGATATAGTCATTTATGGAAAATAGCAGAGGCAGCTCCAAAAACCTCAGGGGAGGAGATTGATAGGAACGTCTATCATTTGGGTGCATGTTATGAAGGTAGAGGAAGAGAACTACTCTTAATTAAAAACTTGGTTTGGCAAGGCAAGCTAAAATGGTGGTGAAAAGTGCTGGAAAACAGTAAAGCAGAGCTAGTGAGCTCCTCTTCCGGAAAAGCTTGGAGACCTCTCTTAATACACAGCAATCCCCTTGGAAATAGATAAGATGTTTATTTGTCAAAACCAAACATCTTTCAGCCTCTTTGAGAAATGAGAAGCATGTCTTAAAGATTGGTTTTCAATAAAGGGAAATATTCTTCCTTTAAACATCAAAATATTTTGGGGGGGCACTTGGGTGGCAGTCAGTTAAGAGACTGACTTTTGATTTTGGCTCAGATCATGATCTCAGGCTCCATGCTGGGCTTGGAGTCCACTTAGGATTCTCTCTCTCCCTCTTCCTCTGCCCCTCCCCCTCTAACTTAAAAAAATATAGTTTTGGAAGAAATTTTTATAAATTATAATCTCCTTCTCCCATTTTGTCTTAGGTAAAATACTACATTTTGTTTTCCTCTATCATAATGACTGTGTCATCCTGATAAGTTTATGATCTTATACTGTACTTCAGTTAGCTCAGGCTAGCCAGTTTTTCATTCCTCTAAAGTTTCCATTTCCAGATTGGAATGTCAGTCTAGGGTGAAAAGAGGATGAGATTGAGTATCACTCTTCCAAACTCTCCCTGACCTTGAATAAAGGTGATATTTCTAGCAACTCCAAATCTTCTGAATAGAAGTGGGAGGCAAGGTAACTCCTGACCCATTTATAACGGAAATAGACTCTCCATGCAATTAAAGATGTCACATCTCAGTGTAGATGCCAAGCTTATTTTGAAAAATGCAAATTGATAAATAGCAAACAATCTTGGTGACAAAAAATTTCACAGTGGCTTCCTTCAGGTGCCAAAACTTTCTCATGTATAGACATGTAGGCTTGCATAAGTATGTGTAAAACACACCCACTTCTATCTACCTACATTTAATTCTGTTCTGTGCCAGTACTCAATAATCCAAGAGATTATGCTAGAATAAGCTGAAGAAGGCTTAGGTCTCTGTGCTTTGAGGTTAGAGGTTTGGTGCTTTGGAACCACCAGAAGTCAGCTGGGTAGGGGGTCAGTGGAACAGCCTTTTGGTTGTAGCTCTTGGTCACATGATGTCTCGGATGTGAGACATGAGCGTAAACTCATAGGCCTGATCTTCCTTTCTGTTGGTGTGATAAAACAGTCTGTGTTTGGGTGTTGCCTGGTAGATGAGAATAATACACTGTGTGAGTAAGAACAGTGTTGTCCTGAGGTGTGGCGTCCTTTTGACTTCCTCCCCCAAACGGAGCACTTCCTGCTTTCCAGCTGAATGGTGAGTCATGTGAAGAGACTTGAGGATGTGACACAGGAGATGGGTCAGGCCCTAATTATCTGAATGGTATGAATGACAAATCTGCGCGTATCCCATCCAGGTAAAGCCAGGAAATGCAAGAAGGGCTGGAAATAGCTCATGGCTACATGGCAGCATCTCCTGAGGCTAGTCGTTCAGTGCTTTCAACATCCCAAAGTGCCACATCGAAGTAGTAGCGTTTACCAGCATTCTCATTGCAAATATGAACATTCTGATGCTTATTTCTATTTCTTGTGATTTCTGGTCACTGGGAAGCATTTTTTGAGTTAATTCAGAGTGACAGATTTGTGAAGTGTTGGTCTACCTGAGCTAGACCTATGTCTGTGCTCTAATAGCAACATGTGGCCAGAAGAACCATCACGCAAGAACACTCCCTGGGGTGTGTAGGGAAGATGGCTCATACTGCCTATTAAATCATGTTCTTCTAGAACATAAGCATTAGCATTTGTTGTCTGTCAAGAGGCACTTACATATATTATTTTGTTTTATCCTAATTATGATTTAATGAGGTAATAATAATAAACAAAATTAATGATATGCCTAATGCTTACTGTGGGCTTGTCATTATGCTAAGTCGCCATTTGTCTCATCTAATCCTCCTAACAACCCTGGCCAGTAGGGATTACTGTCCCATTTTATAAGTTAGAAAAATGAGACTTAGATTTGAGGAATTAGATGGCTAATAAAGTGAAGGAGTTAGGACTTAAACCAGTCTTGTCTGACTTCAAACATCGGGATTTGTACCATGTTGTTTCTTTCTCTTACTGTCCTAAGATCAAGAGGATCAGCAACAAGCTAGCCAACCAAACAAACAAGACAATAACCAAATAAGCAAACAAACAAACAAAAAAACCAGTTTCAACCTCCTTTAATGGAATATATGTGAGAAAAAGGCTTATATTCAGTTGGAGAGCAGTAGCCCAATATAGCATAGGGTACTATTCTCACTGACACTGAGACGAAAATGGAATCTATAACACTGAGTTAAATTCAACAAATATGAAATGCCTACTGTGTTGGTCATGCTTCTTATGAGACCCTGAGATGAAAAATCAAGAGATACTTAAGAAAAAAACATCCTCTTACATAAGAAAGCTACTGTTCTTATTTTATCCCCTCATGCTATTTACATAGCATTTCCTATAAGAAGTGGCCTATTGGAGGGTATTCCCTCTGGTTTCCTGAGAGCCGAGACATGTTTATTGTTCTGTATATATCATAATGTGAAAGAACAGCCTTCTAAAAAATGGCTCCCCCATTTCAATCTCAGCGCACTTCGCAGAGAGAGTCATGTTGATGGCCCATCATGCTAAGATGATCAAATGGTCCAACCTCTAAATGCACTGGGAAATCTGGGTGAAAGGTAATCTACCATTTCCCACCTTTGTTTTCCCTGCAATTTGATTTTTGTTGTGATTGACTTAGAGAAAATGAAGGTATGATATATTATATGAGGCAGCCTTTGGATATTTGATTTATGACCAAAAGTAAAGAAGAATCCAGGGGCAGTTTTGTCTAAGGAACTCTCATGTATGGTATAAAGTGAATATCTTAAATAACTGTAAGATCTTTCTAAGCATGCCAGTGATGAAAAGTTTAGCTCCGGAGTGCCTGGGTGTCTCAGTCGGTTAAGCATCTGGCCTTCTGCTCAGGTCATGATCCCAGGGTCCTGGGATTGAGCCCATGTCGGTGGGATCCAGCCCCATGTCAGGCTCTTGCTCAGTGGGTGGTCTGCTTCTCCCTCTGCCTCTGCCCCTCCCCCTGCCCATGCTCTCTCTCACTATCTCTGTCTCTCTCAAATAAAATCTTTAAAAAAAGAGAAAAGTTTAGTTCCTTTTACCACATAGGCATGTTTTTTATTGTGGGAGCTCTCTTTGGAGATGATTCCAGAGGACTTTGTATGTACATTTTTGATACAGTTTGAAGATACTGTGCACACCAAACATTTTGCTGCCCTATGTGTTTTGTTTACACATGTGCAAATTTAAATTCCAGAATGGTATGGCACATACACAGTACACCAAACACACAGTCATGGGAGAGTTCAGGAGGAAGAATTACATGAACCATGTATTGGAGAAAATCAAACCCCATTTACTTGTACCATATACTGTTCTTTACTACTGTTACTTTTTTCTTAAGAGCCACAAATTATGCCAATTTCCAAATATGGGCAATTGAATAAGATTATCTCCTTACCCTCCCCTGATCCCCATACACTGGAGAACAGCCCCCTCCTAATATAGACCTCTATGTCCCCAACTCCAAATTATCAGCAACAAATTGAGATCTCCATTTATACTTTTATTTTTCATGAAAGAAATCTATTATAGAGATAATTATGGTGAGTTAGAAGAGATTATTCTGTTTCCTTATAAAATCAGTCTTTTCCACCATCTTAAGCTTTAAGGAGAAATTTCCATTTATTCATTCATAGAATGCTTACTGAATATTTAGTAGGGGCAAATGACATTCAAATGACATTCAAAAACTATAACATATGTGCCTTGGGCCCAAGGAGGTGACTGTCTAATTCAAGAGATAACTCACATATATATGAAAAGTTGAGTATTAATATAAAAATTAAAAGTACTAACATTAGGGGGGAAATTAATGGTCCACAGAATGATGAAATGATCTATATCATACTTTCCATCTTCTTAAGTGCTGAATACCTGTTTTTCTTTCTAGTAATTTGTCTTGTGTTTCATCTGTAATTCAAAGCCTGCATAAAATCTCACTTCCTCCATTGAAAACTTTGAGCATGAGGAGAATTGTGGTCAGATTATCCTTGAGTCCAAAGTACTCATTACGTGCCTTCTTTTCCATAAAAGCATTTGTGTTTACTTGCTTTTTGCTTGTTTATGACTCCATTCATGTGAGAACTGGTTCAGAGATCCTGAGCGGGAATGTAGTTACTTACACATCTTTAAAGAAAGATTTTCCTCTAGGGAAAAAAAAGCTATGCTCTTAACTGAGCATGCAGTTCTGGAAGGCAAAGGAGCAAGTGGGCATCACCTGAAGAACAGATCAGCCAGATCAGCCAAATCAGCCTGGCTATCAGTGGAGTACTGTTTCTGCTTGATCTCCTACACAACACTTATTCTACCCACTTAGTGATGAATCACTTGTTCTTTGGTCCTCTGTGCCTTTCTCTTCATTGTTGGTACTTTTTTTTTTTTTAAAGATTTTATTTATTTATTTGACAGAGACACAGTGAGAGAGGGAACACAAGCAGGGGGAGTGGGAGAGGGAGAAGCAGGCTTCCCGCGGAGCAGGGAGCCCGATGCAGGGCTCGATCCCAGGACCCTGGGATCATGACCTGAGCCGAAGGCAGACGCTTAACGACTGAGCCACCCAGGCGCCCCTTTTGTTGATACTTTTACTGTCCACTTTACTTCCTGGCATTATGTGCAGTGGTGGGGTGGACTACTCAGTAATGGTCAAGTCTTATAGGACTGAGTGGACCGTCCACAGCTAGTGATTGTCACATCATGGGCACTCAATTAATATTTGCTAAATAAATAATTGTAAACACTTAGATGTAAATTTTAACCAAAATTAATGTTACAGTTCTTTTACAGAAAAGAAAATCCAATGGAAAAACACCAAGTGAAGTAGCCCTTTCCTTCTCTACACCGTTTCAGGGAAACTATCTTGAGATGTCTTGGTAGTGCATCCTCCTGTTTTCATAGTTGAGAGGTCCAGAAGCAGCTCCAGAGAGCTTATAAAGATTTCCCCAAGGCTGCCATGCAAGGAAGTGGCACAGCCAGACCAGCCTTGGGATTTCCCCATTGCTGGCCCACACCTTGTCCCTTTAGCAGAATCTCTAAATAGGAGTTAAAAGTACATGTGATAAGGTAAAGCTTTGGATTAACTGTGTTTCCAAAACTATTTTGAGAATCTGATGAGAGTCATAGACCCTCCCTCTCCTTAGAAAAATGCATACATACAAAAACTTTGTATATAATTTTAGGCATGAATTTCTAAAGATCTTTTTTTAAAGGTTTTATTCATTTATTTGACAGAGAGACACAGCGAGAGAGGGAACACAAGCAGGGGGAGTGGGAGAAGCAGGCTTCCCGCCGAGCAGGGAGCCCAATGCGGGGCTCGATCCCAGGACCCTGGGATCATGACCTGAGCTGAAGGCAGACGCTTAACGACTAAGCCACCCGGGTGCCCCTTTAGGCATGAATTTCATGAATCTCATCCAATGACAACCATCTAGGTAGGGTTCATGATGCCCATTTCAAGAAGTCCTGATACAGAGAGTATTTGACAGGAAACATTCTGCCTATTTCTAAACTTTCCTATACTCTAATTACACTTGAGTAATTACAAGACCATACAATGTGGATGGTTACTACCACTTCTCAAAATGCCCATTTAGAATTTAATTATTAACGAGGGAACAATTAATTCCCAAAGCAGACATCCAAATCTACGCGTTGGCTGAAAACAACCCCCGCCCCACACACACACCCAGTCCTGAACATAAACTATTAATTTAAAAAGCATCTACTTTACTCAATATAAAGGCAGTTTAATGACTTGAAATTTTGGATTTCCTATTACTACCTAATCCTCCATTTAAAAATTTTTTTAATTTATTTTTATTTTTTAAAGATTTTTTATTTATTTATTTGACAGAGAGAGACACAGCGAGAGAGGGAACACAAGCAGGGGGAGTGGGAGAGGGAGAAGCAGGCTTCCCGCTAAGCAGGGAGCCCGACACGGGGCTCGATCCCAGGACCCTGGGATCATGACCCGAGCTGAAGGCAGACACCTAACGACTGAGCCATAAAACTTTTTATTGTCCCTCTCAATCATTTTTTATATTAATCACCTGTCATAGTGTGTATCATTTATTAAGTACCTACTCTGGAGGCTAGAACATTAGTTATGCAGCAAGTATATATAGACCATCTGTTATGTGTAAGATATCCTGAGAGATGATGGGAACGGGTTCCCCAGAAGATACAGGCGTGGTCTTTTTTCTCAAGGAGATTATATAGGTCTTAGGTCTTTATTAAGTGCTATTTGAACTTCAAGCAAGAGAGACAGAGACAAAAATCACTTTTAGGTGAGGTTAACAACATGAAGGAAGTGAGGGGTCTGTATTGGGCTTTGGAAGGTAAGTGGGATTTGAGAAGGCCAAAAAGAAGGGGAGCATATTTTAGTTGATTCCAGTTATCTATTGCTACATAACAAACTACCCTAAAATTAGTCACTTAAAACAACCACACTTTTTTTATTATTTAAATTCAATTTAGTTAACATATAGTGTATTATTAGTTTCAGGGGTAGAATTTAGTGATTCATCAGTTGCATGTAGTACCCAGTGCTCATTTCATCAAGTGCCCTCCTTAATGTCCATCATCCAATTACTCCATCCCCCCCCCCCCCCCCCCCCCCCCACCCCCCTTTGTTTCCTAGGGTTAAGAGTCTCTTATGGTTTGTCTCCTTCTCTGTTTTTATCTTATTTTTCCTTCCCTTCCCCTATGTTCATCTGTTTTGTTTCTTAAATCCCACATATGAGTGAAATCGTATGGTATTTGTCTTTCTCTGACTGATTTATTTCGCTTAACATAATAGCCTCTAGTTCCATCCACATCGTTGCAGATGGCAAGATTTCATTCTTTTTGATGGCTGATGCAGAGAAAGGGGAACCCTCTTACAGTGTTGGTGGGAATGCAAACTGGTGTAGCCTTTGTGGAAAACAGTATGGAGGTTCCTCAGAAAGTTAAAAATAGAACTACCCTATGATCCAGCAATTGCACTACTAGGTATTTATCCAAAGGATACAAAAATAGTGATTCAGAGGGGCATATGCACCCCAAGGTTCATAGCAGCAATGTCCACAATAGCCAAAATATGGAGAGAGCCCAGATGTCCATCAACAGAGAAGTGGATTAAAAAGATGTAGTATACAAAACAACTACACTCTTATTTTGCTCACAAATGTGCAATTTGGATAGGGCATGGCAGGGGATAGGGGTGGGAGAGAACAGCTTATCTCTGTTCCACTTGGGTTCATTTGGGGACAACCTGGAGGACAGCTAGGGGCTGGAATCAGCTGAAGGCTCACTGCTGGCATGTCTGTTGGTTGACGCTGGCTGTCAGCTGGCCTTTGCACATGTCTGAGTGGCTTTCCCCTAGCAAGGAGGCTAGTAACAAGAGCCAATGTCCTGAGAGAAACAGGCAGAAGCTCCTTCAATTTTATGACCTACCTTGTAAGTTATCCATTGCCTCTTTGATCATATTCACAGGTACACCCAGATTCCAGGAGAGGGAACATAGGCCCAACCTTTAACTGATTAATGTCACATTGTAGGAAGAGCATGTGGGATGGGAGGTATTGTTGTGGTCCTTCTGGAAAACACAGTCTCCCGCATAGGCCATGGAGTTATAGCAGTGAGGTTATAGAGGTGGTGAAGTTAAAGGTGCTGGGGAATCAGTTTGGGTGGAACAAGAGAATCTGTGGATAGGAGCCTGGGAAAATGGGTAGGAATCTAAGGTAAAGAATCTGGACTTGGATCTGTTGACACAAGTGGGTCTTTAGAGTTTTTGCTAGGATCACAGTGACAACAAGAATGATATGGCTGTAGAATGCTCAGTCATATGAGGGGGAGATTGAAGGTGGCACAGTAACCAGGCATTTATCACCGCAGTCTAGATATGCTGTGACGAGGCCACGCCTAGGGTGAGTATAGTCTAGAAAAAGCAAACAGGTATGAGAGATGTTGTCAGGGAACATAGGATGTTAAAAATAATTGGATAAGAGGAGTAAAGGAAAAGAAAAAGGGATAATGTCACTCTTTAGAGCTAAGTAGAAATATAGACTCTATTCTTGAGGACATGAGGATATTTATCATCCCTATTCCATTTGTGAATATTCATATTTATATATTTCATTGCAGCCATTTTGATTTTGACTTTGTGTTTGATTTTGAGATTGTGGGCCTGAATCCCCATTTATAGAAGAGAAAATAAAGTAATTACCCAAGTGTCATATACTAGGATCTCTTCTCTGTAAAGGCTAATCTGTGAAGGCCTTCTCTGTGACCACCAACTAAATCTTGAAATCTGTGCACATTTAATATTTACAGAAATAGATCTTGTTCTGACACCAGGTGGCTGGCTAGCTTATATCTGACAGCTGCTAGTACTTTTGCCATTAAATTGTTAATCCTTTTAAGGCAGGGTTCGTGTAGTGTTTGTGTTATTTGCCTCACACATAGAAGAAGCTTCATCTTTGAGGTTGAATGCAGTTGATATATATGTAAGGCAAAGACTCTTCTTGTACATACAAGTTAGGCTGTATTTTCTGGTTGGTCAGTGTATGCTGCCAAGTAAGTCTGCGTGCTCCATCTTGCCCAGCCCCCGGGGAGACTTGGAGCAGGCACAGCCTCCCAAGGGCATAATGGCTGTGGCCTCACCCTGTCCTCTCTTGGAAATCTCATCTCAACGTCCTAAGCTGAGGTTGTGAGACCTGGGGCAGAGGCTGGGGTTCAGTCTGTAATGCGTGTTGATAGTTTTCAGATGCCACATGGGAGAATGGGTCTGGAGAATAAGGACGCACTTCCATCTCAGGCTTTTCTCCTGTGAAGGCAGTCTCTGCTTCTCATGGAGCGAAAATTACTTCTGGACTTCTCACCTCCTCTTATTTGCCTCCTTCCTCTCCTACACCCCATGGTGAATCAGCTGTATGCTCTCAAGCATGAGATTCAATTACTTTTATTGGTAGGCTTGGCTATGATTGTCTTTAATATTCAGAAAATTATCCAGCATCTAAAAAGCACAATTAAAAAATTCAGCCACAGTGTGTCCCTGTGAGTTTTGGCTGGCAGCAAGGAAGTAATTCTTCTGAGGAGTTCTTATAGGCATTTGGCATTTAGTACTTGCTCTCCAAATTTTATTTTACAAATGGAAGCCTGAGGTTTTCTTTTTTTTCCACTCCATTCAGTTGCAGGCATATTTTAACCAATCTCAAAATGAAAGTATCAGTTTAAAGTCATCTTTGAGGTAGAAAATATTTTGTAGCTGATAATCCTTACTGTCTCTGTACACCACCAATCAAACATATGAATACTAAGCATGTTCAGACCCTGGTTCTAGCCCTAAATAAATTTGCATCCTTGGGATACTTACTTAATTTGCTAGCAACTTGTCTTCTTACTGGGAAGAAGGAAAGAACATTTTAACCAGCCTTATAGATAGTCAGATAGGAATACTAGTGCAAATGATATTGGTGAAAAAAGCACTCTAGGAATCATCGTGGATGATAGTGACTTAGGGCATTTGCAGTAGGGATCATGTGGAAGTCATTCCAGGCCAGGCTGGAGCTGCTTTGGATTATATGGGAGCAGGGAGTCTTAGAGCTTTATGGACCTAAAGTATTTCTGACAAACAGCAAGTGTTTCTCATAATATGCCATGGCTCAATCCATAATAGGAGAAGTCATTGCCTCCTACACTTTCAGGGAGCAGGAACCCATGGTAGCAACACTTAATGAATGGCCTGACAGCTCAGGGAACGTCCCTGCCTGTGTTGTTTTGAATGATGACAACCAGTTTCAAATGGGCAGGATTAACAAGACAAACCAAGCCCAGATTTTTTTAAATTAATATCTGATGTTTGCCAATCAGAGGAAAGGTAATAGAGTACAGCAATCTTAGAGCTATGCTGTCAGGTGGACTAAGACCTCCTGCCACGAGATAGCTAGGGACAGCAGCTGGCCCCCCTGTGGCTACCAGGGAATGGATTTGGCAAATGAAAGGGAAATGTGGAAATATTCCTCAGACATGGCAAAATGCATAAACATAAAACTGACCGTTTTAGCCATTTTAAGTGCCACGACTCAGTGGCATTAAGTACATTCATAATGTTTTGCAACCATTACGACTATCTCCTTCCAGAACTTTTTCATCGCCCCATAAGGAAATCACATATCCATTTAGCAGTCACTCCCCGTTTCCCCCTCCTTCCAGCCTTGGCAACCACTGAGCAGGTTCTTTAGGAAGGGCCCTGAGGTTGGGAATTAGGAGATGGGGGTTCTTTTCAACTCTGAGCTGACTCCTATCTTTGTGTTTTCCAATAACATAGCAGTCCCCTCATAACAGTGTGATGGCAGACCTATAATTTATGACTCCCTTTGCAAAGCTTTTAAAACAACTGTAGTGAGGTGTATTTGTATATCATAAAATTCACCCATTTCAAGTGTATAATTCAATGAGAATCTTTACAAGGTGGTGCAACTATTACCACCATCTGGTTTTAGAACAGTTTCATCCTCCTGCTTAGATCCCTCATGGCTTTTTATAGTTAATCATATCCCACCCCCATCCCCGGGCAATCACAGATCTACTTTCCATCTCTATAAATTTGCCTTTCCTGGACATTTCTTATCAATGTAATCATGTGATATGTGGTCTCTATTTCTGGCTCCTTTCACTGAATATCATGTTTCTGAAATTCATCCATGATGAGCAGTATATGTCAGAAGTTGTTTTTCTCATTGCAGTATTCCATTGATTGAATGTACCACCTTTTATCTACCCATTCACTTGCAAACATTTTATGGACCAGGCATACTTTCTTTGTACAATTCTGTGACTCTGTGCAAACATTTTAGAGGAAGTTTCTTGTCTGCAAATTCTAGAGGGTTATGTTGTTGGATGTCCTCTGATATGCCCACTCACTAAGGTTCTGTCCAACAAAAGTCCCCAGGGCAGATCCAAATTCTTAGATCATTCATTTATTCAGCAAATATATGTTGAGACCTCACAGCATGCCATGCTCTGACACAAGGGATATGTTCCAGCGCTCTGGGAATTTCTGCTCTAAGTCGAGAGACAAAGCTCTCTTCACACCGTGCATAGCTCCCCTTCTGGTGGGTGAAAGGAGCAGACACATTCTATTGGGACCGATGTTTGGTCACTGGCAACTTTCTGTTTCCCCCCCTGAACTTCTTACTCCTCAAATACTCAATGCTCCTCTGCGGGGCTCCCATTTCACCCTGCATTTCCAGCACATTTTGTTTGATGTCTCTTCTATCTCTGGAATGTGAGCAACTTGGGGATAGAATGGTGTCTCTGTATATGCCTTGAGCGTAGAAATGAATGATGAATGAATGACTCTTGCTGATGAATGCATGAAGGGATGAAGGAGCAAATAGAAGAATTAGGGACACATTGGCCTCTTCAGATCTCTTGACTTCTAGACATCCTTCCTCCCTCTCTAGTTGGGGTCAGCAGTTACATGGTTGCCTCTCCAGAATGAAGGCATGAGTACACAAGAGAAAACACAGTAATCTGGAGGTCTCTCTGCTCCTTGGAACACAGGCTTGGCATAAACTTCTTATCACTGTCATTGATATTTTAATAGTATCCCTAGGGTCTCTCTCCAGGCAGACTATTTAGGGAAACAATATGAAAATGGTCTTGCATGGCAGGGTAACCGGGCCCAGATGCCAAAGGTAGTGACTTAGAATGGCTTCTCCAGCCTGTCTTCAGGCCCCTCCCTGCTCTGTTCTGCCACCACTGGGCTCACACGCTTAGCTTCCTCCTTGACTGCCTGACCAGAAAGCCAGGAGCGAAGGGGACAGGACACATCGTGTGTATTCCTGTGGGACACTGGGCTGAAGGTGGAAGAAGGAAGACCCAGGAGGCTCCACCAGGCAAGGTGTTTCATGTGGAGAAGAAAACAGGTGGTTCTTAAGGGCTCTACTGCTTGCCAGTTCTGGTGGCTGGGGTCTAGTCAGAGTCCCATTAAAATTACTGGAATAAAACATTAAAAAGGGAAGAGACATGGAAATGTCTAGTCTTGGAGATTAATTAAGGTTACTTGAAGCTTTAAAAATAGGCTATAATTATTTTTAAGATTATGTTATTTTGTAGGACTAAATACATACGTGTTATCTACTTTAATGGGACCATGTTTTAGCCTTATCCATCTCAGGATAACTGTGGAGATTTTCCTTTATTCGCATGACCATTGGTTGGGACCCATTGGTTTAGTCCATCATACAAATGTACTTCATGGCTGGTGGCCATTATACTACTGTGGAGGGTCTACTATGGGCTACTATGTCCCTCCACCCATTACAGAAGGACTCTTCATCCCTGGATGAACCATAGCCTGCTGGGTTCCATTTCTTATTGGCAGAGAAAGATTGAGATGCTAGTTGGAGAGAAATTACCTTGGGTTTGGGTTGATTCTATTTTTGCTTAGCATCTTTGCCATTTAAAATGTGCTCATGCTTGAGGCACCTCAAATACATTTGATCAATTCTAAATTCATATACAGAGATACTTCTCTCTGAGCCAGCTCCAGTGAAAATGCAGTGACACCTGGTACTAATCTTGTGAATCAAAAGTCAAAGGGTACATTCTTTTTTTTTCCTTCTTGACACTTTGCTTTTAATTTGCACTGGATCCTTTCTGTTGAGTTAGTAATTTCGTTTTAAGTTTAGAAATCAAGTTTAATTAAAGCTTTCTTGCCATTTAAAATAATAATTTGTTTATTTAGCATTCTTAATTACCTTGAGTAAATTGCCTATAGAAGCTCACCTAATTCATTTGTTTGTTCAAATTATTACTGTCATTTGCATATTTTGAAAGACACCACTTTAATGAAACACTGGGGTGAAGTCAGGGCAGATGATATTTTCTGTGGCAAATGCTAAGGCAATGGTCTTTCTGCTCTAGTCTGTTTGTTCAGCTGGAAGGTTTGCATCATCCTACTGAGTTTTCACAAAAGATCAAAGTTTTAAAAAGCTTCAGTATTGGAAAATCATTAGTAATGAAATGTCTGGGGGGGGGGGCAATATAATGAATGTGAGCAGCATTCAAGTCCAGTTAGGAACTGCCACTTAATGCATCTCCCTTTACCTTCTTATAATGAATTCTTGCAGACTTGAAGGCATATATAACATTTCTAATGCATTTGAGGAACTTAAAATAATTTATTGAAGGGCTTTCTGTTAATAGTGAAAAAATGTGATGTTGAATAAAGGCAAAAATTTTATTCTGAGGGTATTATAACCATTTATCAGTGTTAATAAATGACCACCTACAGGAGACTTTAGAGAATTTATATCGATAAATAGGTAAGAATGATTTTTTATTTGCTTATCAATTACTTTAGGTTTTAAGAATGGGTCTTAGCTCATAATCTTTGGGAGTGCTATTTTGACTGTTCTTTGGGAGCTTTTTTTTTTTTTTTCCTAGCATGGAGGAATGAGGGATTTCTTCATAGTTCTGCACAAGTTTGCAGGATAATTTGATTGAATCAGTTTCTGATTTATTGATTTTAAGTAAATCCCGAGCCTCCTAAACTTTAGAAACTGACTCATAGTTCCCACTATAAAAAACCCAATTTGATAGAGCATAATAGAACGCATTGCATTAATTTAAGTATCTCCAGGTTTCCTATTGCCTGTAACCAAAATGTGGAAAACATTCTAACAAAAGCCTTTCATTAGTGTTAGTTATATACTAAGAGCATCTCTGAGTGATGTGACCAGAAGGCATATCTCAAATAGGAAACATTCTCTCTTATGTACTAATGAATTATTTGTAGAGAAAGCGCATATGCATCTTATGGAACACTAGTAATGAAAATAAATGAATAACAGAGCCAGTTTTTGATGTTTGCACTCCAATTTAAAGGTCTATGATAAAGGCAGGAAGATTGCTCTTTTCTGAGCCTTGTTGAGCCTGCATCCTACTCTTCTTACTTTGTTCATGAAGGCACAGCCCCTGGTCCGCCATTAATAGGGCATGCACTTTTAGACCTTCTCCCTGTTGTAACAGACAGAATGCTATCCTGATGCTCAAGAGTCCTGCTGTGGTGACTTAGTAACCCCATGACCTTGGGCAAGTTACTTCCCTGGACTTATTTCCTTATGTGGAAAGCAGTTGTCTGTAGATGAATTAGACATTTTTTAAGGTCATTCTAATTAAAATTCTGTGCTTCCAGTGGTAATGGATTATCTCTGATCCATATTCCTACCCACAGTCTCCATCAGCTGGGTACAGGTGTGGGAGTTGGAGAAGCCAATTCCTGGAGTCCAGGTAGAGTGTGATGGTATGAATTAGGGTGAAGCAGGTCGGCTGATGGGGGCATCAAGCCTACTGCCTTATCATGCTCTCAGTCCTGATGACCGCACCTATGCCCACACACTGAACCTTTGACCTCACCTGGGTTTGTAACTCTCCCCACTCCCCACTTGGGGTAGAGGGAGGTGCGGACACTGGGAAGGATGTTAGAGATGCAAATATCTGGAATATGCTCTTGATGTCTAAAATAAAACTCTACCTTTATTTAAAGAACACAAAAGAAGAATTATTTTCCTTTTGTTTGACTTAGAAAACAAAAGGACTCTAAACATTGTGACTTGTAAATGTTGATATATTTTTTTGCATTAGGGGATTTTATTTTATTTTTAAAGTTACAAAAGAAAAATATCAATAAATATCATTAAAAATTCAAACCATATACAAAAGATGTTAAGTAAAAAAATGAAAATCCTTTCTACTTCCACTATCGAGGGGCTCTCCACTATTAACACTTCTTTTGGATATTTCCCAGACATTTTCCTACGCACATATCAATGCAATTATCATATATGCCTTTTTGCCTTAAAAATTGAATTATACTGTAAATACAATTATGCCAACTCCTTTTTTTACTTAAATGTCTTTCATAGATATTCTGCTGTGAGAATACTTATAGATCACAGCAAGGTATGTGTTCATTAAAAACAGCTGGACTTGTTTGTATAACTATGTAGACATAATAAGTCATATAAAAGCAGTAACTCAATAGACAGTGTCAAACTATAACATACTTCATCTTTCTGTTTTAGGAATGTTAGTGATAATTGGCCATTCTCTAGGTAGCCTGGTGTTACTTGCCCTGAACTTTGTCATAACCTGGTTCCCAGAATGAAGATAACGTTATTCCTTAAAGTAGTTCTCTATTAGCTATTCTGATGAATAAATATATACTCATTGTCAATAGGCTAATATATAGCCCTTCCAGATTTTATATTTAGGTATATGCATTTTAAAATTTTGTTTAATGCTTATGCAGTGCTTACAATGTGTCAGGTACAATTCTAAACACATTTCAAATTTAAACTCATTTGATTCTTTTAATAACTATATGAGGTAGGTACCATTATCCCATTTTAGTTTCCTTGTGATTTTTCCATCTAAACAATTATGTTATCTGCAGAAAATGGGAGTCTTATTTCTTTCTCTCCAACCTTTATGTCTTTTATTGATCTTTCCTGACTTGTTGTTCTGGTTAGGACCTCCAGCACCAGGTGAATAGAATTGGTGAGAGTAGACATCCTTTTCTCGTTACTCATCTTCGGGAAGAGCATTCAATATATCACCATTAAATAAGATTATAACTGAAGATTGAAGAAATCCCACTTCCATTTTTAATTTGCTGAGAGTTTTGATCATGAATTGGTATTGAACTTTGTCAGATGATTTTCTGAGTATATTAAAATTCTATATGGTTTTTCTCTTTTATTCTGGTAGTACATCTATTATAATAATTGATTTTTAAATGTTAAAACTGTGTTACATTCCTAAGATAAACCCTAGTTGGTCATGATGTCAAACAGGATGATTATCTTTGTATATTACTAAATTTTATTTGGTAATATTTGTTAAGGAATTTTTGTATCTATATTCATAGATACTAGCTGTAATTTTCTTTTCTCATTGTATTTTTGTCAGGTTTGGTATCAGGATTAAGCTGGCCTCATAAAATGAGTTGGGGAAGCTTCCATCCTGCTCCATTTTCTGAAAAAAAAAAAAGTTTGTATAAGATTAATATTATCTTTTCCTTAAATGTTTGATAGAATTCACCATGAAACTATTTGTCCTGGAGTTTTCTTTATGGGAAGGATTTTGATAGTGTATTCAATTACTTTGAGATTGAGCTATTAAGATTTTTAATTTCATCTTGTGTTGATTTTGGTAAATTATATTTTTTAGGAAATTTGTCCATTTTATCTAAGTTTCCAAGTTCATTGACACAAAGTTGTTTATTATAGTTATTTATTATCCCTTCAATATATTCAGATGTCTAGAGACATCTTTTTCATTCCTGATACTGGTAATTTTTATTCCCTCATTTTAATTTTTCTTGATCAGTCTAGCTAGGAATTTGTGAAATTTGTTGATCTTGTAAAGAACTAACTTTTGGTTTTCTTGATTTTCTCTATTGTTTTTGTGTTCTTTTTCATTGATTTATGCTCTTTTAAAAGAATCATTATTTCTTTCCTTCTGTTTCTCTTGGATTTAATTTGCTTTTTTGTAGCTTCTCAGGTAGAAACTTGAGTCACTGCTTTTATGCCTTTATCCTTTTCTACTATAAACATTTATAGCTATAAATTTCCTTCTCATTACTTAACTATGGCACACAAATTTTGATATGCTGCATTTTCATTACTCTTTACTTCAAAATACTTTCCCTGTGATTTATTCTTTCGTTCACAAGTTCTTTAAAAGTGTGTTCTCAATTTCCACATATTTGGGGTTTTCTAGATATCTTGTTACTATTTTTTAGTTTAATTGAATTATGGTCAGAAAACGTATTTGGTAGAATTTCAGTCATTTGTAATTTATTGAGATTCTCTTTATAGCACACCAAATTGTCTGTGTTGGTGAATGTACCATGTACACTTGAAAAGAATGTGTATTCTGCAGTTGTGGGGTGCAGTGTACTATAAATGTCAAATAGGCCAGTGTAGTTGATAGTGATATTCAGGTCTTCCATGTTCTCACTGTGTTTTGTGTGTGTGTGTGTGTGTGTTGTTCTTCTATTAATTACTGAGAAAACAGTCTTAAAATCTCCAACTATGATTTTGGATTTGTCTGTTCAATTATTCTGTCAATTTTGTTTCAAAATGTTCTGTTATTAGGCACATATCCATTTATTATTTTTACCTCTTTCAGGTGAATTGCCTTTTTTGTCATTATGAAGTATCTCTATGTCTGGTAACTCTTTGCCTTAAAATCTAGTTTGTGTGATATGAATATAGTCACTCCAACTTTCTTATGCTTTCTCTTTTTCCATGCTTTTATTTTCAGACTATCTATTCCGTGTATTTAAAGGATATGGAGAACACATAGATGAGTTTTAATTTTTTACCCATTCTGGCAATTTCCATTTTTAACTGGAGTGTTTAGTCTGTTTACATTTAATATAATTATTTATATGTTTGGATTTGCTATTTGTTTTCCCTTCATCCCATCTACTTCTTTGTTCCTCTTCCTTCCTTTCCTGCCTTATTTTGATTTAATGAATATATTTTAGAATTCTGCATTAGTTTGGTTCTTCAGGAAGCAGGTACCAAGATGAAGTTATCTGTGCAAGAAAAAGAGGAGAGAGAGCAGGCATCTGTGAAAGGAGGGAGCAAGAAAGGAGGATAAGGTAGAAAGAGCCTCAAACTGCATTATGACTTTGAGAAAGTCTCTGCCAGCCTGATGGAGGATTTTGGTCAAAGATTGCTGATAGATGAGTGTTGCACTGTGCAGAATTGGCCAAGTGTGCATATCCCTGTCATATTCAGTCATTGACTAGCTGCAAAGAACATAGCATTGAGTCACTCACAGTGGATCCCAAAGGTGCTGCCGTGGGATGCTGTCAGCTAACTGCACTCCTCACAGCTGATTGTCAAGTTTCTTCTAGAAGGGAAATCAAGTGAGGCATCTTCATGGCTACCACAAATTCCATTTTAATTTTTCTATTGGCTTTTTAATTGTCTCTCTTTGCATTAATTTTTAGTGGTTGCTGTAGAGATTACCATATACATTTTTAGCTTTTCCCATTCTACTTAGAGGTAATACTGTACTGCTTCATGGCAAGCATTGGAACATTGCAACTGCATTGTTTCATTTACTGACTCCTCCATCCTCTGTGCTGTTGTTGCCATGTATTTATGTTACATCTATGTATGTTATAAACCCCACAATAGGGTGTTATAATTTGTTTAAAAAAGAATAATTGTATGTCTTTTAAAGAATTTCAAAGGAGTGTGTGTGTATGTTTGTGTGTGTGTTTTATACCACTCACATATTTACCATTTACCATTTTCAGTGATCTTCATTCCTTTCTGTAGACTCAAAAAACCATTTGTAGAATTTATTTTTGTCCTGTAGAACTTTCTTCAACCTTTCAAGTAGTGCAGATCTGTTGGCAATTAACTCTTTTAGGTTTTGTTTTTCTGAAAATGTCTTCATTTAGCCTTCATTGACTAAGAATATTTTTGCCAGATATAGAATTCTGGCTTGACTGTTTTGCTCCTGTTGGCAGTTATAAAGATGTCATTCTTCTACATCCTAGCCTAC
Source organism: Mirounga leonina (assembly GCF_011800145.1). Classification (NCBI taxonomy): domain Eukaryota; kingdom Metazoa; phylum Chordata; class Mammalia; order Carnivora; family Phocidae; genus Mirounga; species Mirounga leonina. Next base: position 58,324,105 of record NW_023270377.1, on the reverse strand, counting down.
ATTACTTTTGATGGAAAATTAGTATAGTTTTATCCTGTGTATAATACGCCATTTTTCCCTGGTTGCTTTCAAGAGTTTCTCTTTGTCTTTGAATTTTAGCAGTTTGAATATGTGCCCTGGCATGGGTTTATATTTTGTTTTGTTTTTATTTATCCTGTTTGGGGTTTGCAGAGATTTTTAAATTTGTAAATTTATATCTTTGTTTTTACCAAATTTTGGCAAATTTGGATTATTATTTTTTCAAAATTTTTTTTTCTTGCCCATTCTCTCTTCACCTACCATTCTGGGATTTCAATTATGCATGTGTTATCCATGCTATTATATCCCACTGGACCCTGAGGCTGTGTTCATTCTTAAAGTTCTTTTCTCTCACAAATTGGATAATTTATATTGTTCTATCTTCGAGTTCACTGATAACATTTTGTTACCTTTTTCCTAATCTGCTGTTAGATCATCCAGTGAATTTTCAGATTTTTTTATTTAGTTTTGGAATTTCCAATTGGTTCTTTTTTTTTTTTTATAATTTCTCCTTCTCCGCTGAAATTTCTTTTATATCCTTTAGCATAGTTATAATAACTGCTTTAAAAATCCTTGTGTGCTAATTCCAGTATCTGCATCATCTCATAGTTGGTCTATATGGATTATCTTTTCTTTTGAGGATGGGCTTTCCTGTTTCTTTGCATATCTAGTAATTTTGGAATGTACCTTGGACATGGTGAGTAACATATTATAGAGATTCCAAATTGTGTCACATACCTTTGAAGAGTATTGATTTGCTGTTTTAGCAGGCAGTTAATTTAATGGAAGTCAAATTCCAAGTTTGTCTTCCCTGTGATGGACAGCAGCAAATATCTGTTTAGTTTTTGTCATCTTAGCTGGGCTACTTGAAGTCTGCTCCACACATGTATAGTATTGGGAGGAGTCAGAAATTTGCTCAGATTGTATGTACTGAGTTTGGGGCTTCCCTTCTGTGGCTATCTTCTTTCTGGGGTTTCCTCACATTTTATAGTTGCTGTCATCTCTAATTTCTAAGCTAGTAAGATGGCAGAGATCTAGCTACCGTGTGGAACTGACTGACTGGGTCTCCCCTTAAATAAAAAGCTATAAAACATGAGTAATTTATCAAGAGCCATTCTTCCAAGTGTTATCCTCCTCCCCTACCCCCACCATTAGCTCTTGCCTGCTCTTGATCACTCTCCAGTGCCTTCAGATAGCTATTGTTTTTTAATATTTTAACCAGAATTTATGATTGTTATCTGTGAGAAGGTTGGTCTGATATGAGTTACTTTTGTGACCAAAAGCAGAAGTCTATTATCCCACTTTATAGATGAATTTGAAAGACACATTACATTAAGTACCTTACCCAAGGTCATACAGCTGGTAAGTGGCAGGGCTGTGATTTGAATACAGGCAGTTTGGTTCCAGAGTCTTAGGATTTCTTCCAAGGGTAGAATTTAATGGTATGAATTTTCAGGACAATGGCAGGAAGTATAGGAAATACTCTTGGACTTGTGGGACCTTACAGTGTTAATCCCTTATGCACTGGGCCATTCTCAAGAGGTTATTACTCAGCGGATACTTCTCATGTCTTTGGATGTTTACATTATTTTATGTATATGTTTACACACAAGTTGTATTAAAGAATTATGTTGTTCTTGGTTAATATGTTGTCTTTAGTTATGAGAAATCTCATACTTTCAGGATCTTGTGATGTGCTCCTGGGCCATCTTACTTAGAAACTGGTGAGGTTTATCATGTGGTTCTTTTAGTGCTTGAAATAAGGAGAACTTGGGCACCTGGGTGGCTCAGTTGGTTGAGCGACTGCCTTCAGCTTAGGTCATGATCCCAGGGTCCTGGGATCGAGTCCCGCATCGGGATCCCTGCTCTGCGGGGAGCCTGCTTCTCCCTCTCCCACTCCCCCTGCTTGTGTTCCCTCTCTCGCTGTGTCTCTCTCTGTCAAATAAATAAATAAAATCTTTAAAAAAAAAAAAAAAAAAGAAGGAGAACTTTTGAAGGAAAGTAATATAAACAGTAATATAATGAATGTATAGAAATTATTTATTGAAGAAACTCAGGACCACAATTATGGGGTAGTTGGCTTTTAAAAATGTAAATCTGAGATTAATTTAGCTGATGCAAACCATAGACCTTGGAAGCATAACAATAGGACTAAGCTTGAGTATAACTTGTTTTAGAGTTTCTGCTCCTTCCCCCTTGTTTCCCTTTTCCTCCTCTGGCCTAAGTCAGTTTCAATTAACATTCATGAAATGATTCATTTCATCTTATTCCTCTAACCCTTGATTTTATCTTCATTTTGCATTTTCGAATCTAGCTTGCTTCATGTTGATTTCACCATAGTTTGTAAGCTGATGTGTAGTGATATCTTATTCATGGATGTTACTTTCAAACTAAAGGAAAAGGACTATGTAATTTGCTTTTGGAATTTTCCCGCATCCCACCCCAGTGCTCGGATACCATACTCACGCTGACTGGCCAATAAAGAACAGACATTCAATTATCGATTGATTGATGGTTCTGAATCCCAGCCAGGCAGTTCTGGGAAGGTGGGCTTATCTTCTGAGTTTAATAAAACTGAGTCCTTGAAGGCCATGATAAAGATTTTGGCTTTCATCCTAAGACTAACCAGAAGTGATGCAGAGTTTTAAGCAGTGGAGTGGCAAGCCCAGATTTAAATTTTTTAAATAATTACTCTGGATGTTTGTGGAGCAGTTCAGTATAACCAAGTTCTAGAGGATAGAAATTAATATAAATGATTAAAGTTTCACCCAGGGATATAATCCAGAGGACCTGATACCCCAGATAGTCTTCAAGCAGAACTCCCAAGTTTATTTCTCTCAACTGCAATGTTGAAGAATGTTGAGAAGCAGAAAGTTAGAGACTGATTTTTTTTTTTTTTTTTTTTTGGTCAAGGGCCTGGAATGTGAGTATTTTTCATTTCTGAACAGAGACATTTTATTTTTATAATGAAAAACTAAAGCAATGCAAATATCAAGGAATTAGGGAATTGAATATCAAAAAGCTACTAAAAATGGCAAGTCTATATTTTATGCCCATATAGAAATAGATGTCACAATTTATTAATTTTAAAAAAACAAAATTAAAGATGTAAAATACGTGTTTATAATTATGGAAACAATCGTGTTTTCTCTTAACAAAAATACACAAAAATAAAGACAAAACTTGTTATACTTTATTATCCACCAAATTCTGTTGCTTAGCAGCTGTTAAAAAATTATGCTGCTTAAAATGAGAAAACAAACTTAATATTATTTCAGTAATCATGAAAATCTGGACTAAAAGCTTTGAGGTGCCACTAAGAGAGCAAAATTTTCGAGAGATTAAAAACTTTCATATGAAAATGTACTCTGATGTGTTTCTTCTTCCCAAACATTTGTGGGGATTGGGAAAATTCTAAATGTGTCTTAAAGCAAGGAATTGACACCTCCTGAAATAAATACAGTCTTTGGCTTCTGCTTCAGCCGCTACTTATTGACAGGTTATAACAAGGTTAATAACGATTTGTTGATTGATCCCGCAAATTTTTGTAGATTTTGTGCTTCTTGTATGTAACTTGCTAGATCCTAGCACTCACATTCCTCATTAAAATTCACATTAAAGGATGCATATGTAAAACAATCATGGGTGGAAAAAAAAAGATTTCTCAGAAAAAAAAAGTCAGCAAAAGGTGCACTGCACCGTGGGCAGTAGGTGGGGTATCAAGTTACTCTGTTTTTGTAAACAGTGTCAAGTCTGTATTCTGGGCTGAAAAACTGGCAAATGACAGCTCTCCCTCATATTTCCTGAGGTCATTTGTACCATTTTAAAGGATAAATCATAAATAGACCTTTGAACTAAGACAGTCTCGCTGGACCTATCCTTTTGCGACTGACTTCCAGTCTCAATGGGATATTGAAGGGGAGGCTCGATAGAATAAACAGTGGAATCCTTGTCCGGGAATGACTGCCTGGCAATTGTTTCATGGAAAACAGGGAGGGGTGGGGGACAACAACCCTGCTCTGTTCACTGGCTCTTTAATTTAGATTACCAATGATAAAGCCGGGGCTCCGGCTAAAGAAAGGTAGGATGCATACGCAGAAACATTAGTGCTAATATGCTGCAGAAAGACAAGATAAATCAGCTCAGCTCTCATACATCACTGAGGGAGAAGCTGATTGCAACTTGACCATGTGCCTGAGTAGTCCCATCAGTGAGAAGAACAGAAACATGGATTAAAAAAACTAGAATGTACCCTTAGGGCTACTGCCGTGCTGGACCTGGAGGAAGTGTCTGGTGTAAGTTTCAGCTTGTTTTATCCACGTATTTACCAGTGTGTTCCCACGCAGGGAGCTTGTTTCTCTTTCTGGGTTTTCATGAAAGCTTCAAGCATGTTTATTTACAGTCGTAGACTTCATTTTGTATGGATGTAATATCAACCTAATAAAGTTCTTAACAGAGGACAGTTTAGCCCAGTGTTTATCCAGGAGAGAGAGAGACGTGAAAAAGTGATGGTTATCCTTACTGTCTATAGGAAGCCTTGGGTGAGTTTTGTTTTTTTTTGTTTTTTGTTTTGTGGGGAGGTGAGGGGTTAGAGAGGTGGATTTTAAACTAAAAACTCAGTTCTTTTGCCATTCACTTAAAAAAAAGAATGTATTGGTAACCCAGCATTTCGTTCCTCCTGTGGTCTTTTGTTTTGAAAAACTGTGTTTGAATATGTAAGCCAGACTGCTCGGAACGCATTATATTTTATGACTGGGATGTTTGTATTGTTTCATATCTGTTATTAGACAAAATAATCATAAAGGGTGTTTTCTATGGACCTTTTTATATTCCAAAATTAAATACAGATGGTAATTTCCAGCAGTTTTAAAAATTTGTCAATTATTTAATTTAGCATCACTTAAGCATCTGCACAGGGAGAAAGCTGAGATGGTACAGAAGCTGAATAAGCATTGATTGCTCGTCTGAATTGCATCTTTAAAGTTTTTGCCTCAAATCTCTGATTTCACAGTTTATTTTTACCAAATTAGATTATCATATTTCATTATCAAGACTGCAAATGGGTGGAACTCTCTCAGATATCCTACATTTCCCGTTAAAACAAGGCGTAAAGCGCCTGCTGATGGTTACTCTGAGGGAAATTCTCATGCCGGCTCCCCGGGAAGATGGCTTAAATAATGCATGGGCAAGAGTGAAGCAAGATGGAATTTATGGCCCAGACACTGAGTTCAGGCTTTTGTTCAGAGGAAAGACTACGTAAGTGTGAGCATGTAACATACTCCCAGGCTCCAGGGGAAGGGCGTAACTGAATGAAATTAGTGGCCACATGGTGCTGTCCGCATGTTATTCAAAACAAGCCTTAAAACAGTCCACTGAGCCTAAAGTGTGGTTTGAGGAGGGGAGGTAGGGGAAACTGGAAGTGTTTGGCAAACAGAATCTCCTGACTGAAAATTCCATGGGACAGACACAGGAAGTGAAGGCAGGGTGGCCCTAGAGAGAATGGATGTGTGACTGATGAAAAGCAGCATGGGAGTCTTGTTAGGAAAGAATAAACCTTGACCAAACTGCAGCATTCTATATATTATATCTTCCATCTTGTCCTAATTAGAGGAATATGTCTGCTGAATCCTAATCTCTTTAATTGTTGATAGAGCAGGCATGCGATTTGCTATAAATACACATGAGCATTCATTTCTGAAATAATGGCTGTTGCCAAATATATTAGACCGACAGGAGTGCTGGACTAGGGAAGGCTGTGCTGAATAGTTGAGTTTTGGAGGTAATGGACCAGTTGAGAATCTTTGCACAGCTGGGCCAGCAGCTGCACCCAATGCTCTGTCAAGTTTGGCCTCCCAATTTCCTTGAACTTGTCCTTGTTTGCCAAAATGATGAACATAGCAAGAGCTCGTTTCAGATGAGCCTGCCACGAGCAAAAAAGACCCTTTCCAAGGAGTCTTTGTCAAGGCATGTAGTCAACGCAGCAGCGGCCAAATGAGGTATTGATTAGGGAATGGGAAGTTTGAATGGTCATAAAAACAAAAAGCAAAGGAGAAGTGGTAGAATGAGGTAAACTGGCAGAAGACCAGAGTACATTAAAAGGCTGCAATGGGTCATCACTGCCCTAACTAAAGGACATATGGAAAAATCCCATAATAATATCCAGCAATAATTATCATGTAGTTAGGAAAAAATAAATAGGCCTGTGGGTTGGAAGGCAGCCCAGTAATCTCAACGCCTTTTTTCCTAACATTGTATTGTTCTGATATTCCTTGGGACCGGGTCAAGAGGAAGTGTCATAGAGAGCATTTTATATTAAGAAGCATCCAGTGACTAAACAATGAGATTAGTGGCAAGCCAAAATAAGAGTAGCAAGGACTCTCCTTCCATTTCTTGGTCCTGGCTTGAGCAAGTATTTATTTAGCACATGCTATGTATCTAGCGTGTTCTAGATACATACTCTAACCAAGTAGATTATAAACTCTTTGAGAGCAGACTAGTGGATTATACTTCTCTTGTATAAAGCCCATTTCTTGAAAACCATTGCCTTGATATGGTAATAATTGCAAGTCTGTCTACTTCCTTGACTTTGAAGAGATTAAATATCAAATCTTTGCCATGCAAATGCTTTATTTTCCTGCTCCAACCAAGATGACTCTCCTCTCTTCAGATTTGAGAGCTAGTGACTTGAGCACTTACAAGATAGGTGATTTGGGACAAAATACTTAACCTCTGGGAGCGTCTGTTTCCTCATATGTGAAATGAAGAAAGTAACACTCATCATGCAGGACTGTGAGGAGGAGAGGTGCCTAGTGCAGAGGCCCTGCTCTCCTCCTTCACAGGGTATAAGCAGGACAAGTTACCGTATGGACTGAGTGCCTGCTGGATGTGGAGGTGGGCATGGGGAGAGAATGAGGAGGGCAGCAGGAAAGCTGGCTAGGAGTCTGTAACAGAACCTTTGATGAGAATATGACCTGAGGCAGGATGGTGCCAGTGGAAACACCGAGAAAAAGGATGAATCTGAAATATGTTTTAAAGGGAAGCTGATTATATTAAAGTAGGGTGGAAATAACCATGGTGCTGAGGGAAAAGATTATGGGTTTGTGATAATGGCAAGGTTGGGTGTGTGTGCGTGTGCATGTGTGCTTGTGTGTGTGTGTGTGGTATTTGTTTGTTCTCCAAACCCAAAAAGCTGAAACAATACAGTTCTTCAGGGACTTGTAAACCAAGAAAACATAAGAGAGAAGAGGAAATTGGAGTGCCTAGTTAACTTATGTAAAGGGAAAGAAAAAAATCAATAATAAACCAATAATATAGGACTATTGCTGACAATAGAGTGAGAATTCAAAAGAATTGCTTAAAATGGCAAATCTATGTTTGGAGTTTTTCCCAGACAAGACCCACAATCATCAAATAATAAGGATCTTCTGCAATCTTGGAACTTATTTAAGTTTTCCTGAGTTAAAAAAATGCCACCGAGAGGATACAAATAGTGTCAGGGTTGGGAAGAAAAAGAGCATGAGGAATGGAAATTCTCAAAATAGCTTGGTTCTAAAGAGGAGATGGGAGCCAAAAGATAGCTGGTTGACCTTTCAGAACTTAACCGTTCATTATGACTTGTCAGAAAGTGTCAGGAAGTATGACAACTGTTATTTCTTAAATAATTTATTGTGATTTTTCAGGAAATTCAAGCAGGAATCAAAACTACACCAAACCAATTGTTGTGGACTGGCAAATAGGTTGTGGTCCAAATGCTCATTTGCAAATCCTTTATCAGAACAATGTTGTAAACATCTTTGGGTTACTTTTCAAAAGTCTACACAACTCATCCTATAGTAGAAGTCCTGTACATTTGCAATAAAAAATTGATAGCAAAAAGACTTTATGTTAATAATTAAAACACAAGCAATACCATAAGAATGGAAAATGTTTTGAATGCCAGTAATTGGAGAAGTGCATCTTAATTACAAGATGGTATGGGATGTGGCTATTTTTTTTTAATTTTATTTATTTGAGAGAGAGAGTGAGAAAGAGAGAGCACAAGAGGGGATAGGGTCAGAGGGAGAAGCAGACTCCCTGCCGAGCAGGGAGCCCGATGCGGGGCTCGATCTCAGGACCCTGGGATCATGACCTGAGCCGAAGGCAGTCACTTAACCAACTGAGCCACCCAGGCACCTGGGATGTGGCTATTTTAAAACTTATGTCCACTTTCACTGGCTTTAAGAGACTTTGATTTCTTCAATTTTGAAATGTAGGGATTTTCTTGTCCTGGTTTCATGAATTTTGCCTTTAATAATACCTGCCATGATCAGGATTGTTTTCACCCATTGAAAAAAGAAGGGGAATGAGGATGAAATAAAAAGGGGGGAAGGAAAGAAGGATGTACCTAAGGTAGATGGGACAAAAGTTAAAAGAAAGAGGAGAAAGAGCAGGTTTGAAGAATGGGTGAGAATGATATTGCATGAAGGGAAATTAAGGGAGTTCTGACATTGAGAAGAGTGTGTGAGAATGCGGTTGTCGCTCTTAAGGAGTAAAAAATAAGGGAGACCATTGGGCCTAATAGCTTGCTGGATCAGCCACCAGGGGGTGCTTAAGACTTAGAGAAGTTCTTTTTGAGTAGGTGATGCCACTCGTGTGACTGGTAGACCTGAGGATAGGAACCTTTGGTCCCCTTAAGCTTCCTCTTTTAACCACCTCTTGTTGTCAATGCCTTCCCTATTCAGTGTGGATACCATGGACTTCGTTTCAACCACCCTCTTAGCAATATTTTCAGTTCTCCCATTCATCCATTCAATAGAGACGTATTGAGTGATTCCTATTTGTCAGGCATTGTAGTTTAGGTACTTAGAAATGAACAAAACAGATCTGTGCCAGCCCTTGGTGCCTACCAGGCCAAATAAATACCATTCCTTAATCAATGCAGTTATGTGCTTTCTCCTGCCTACCAGACTGCCAAGCACTGCTTGAGAAAATCATACCACTGTCCAGATTGATGCTGTGATACATTTATGACCTCCAATCTCAATTGGATCCCTCAGTATAGCTCAGTGATCCTTATATGTTTTCCTAATATATTACTGACATTCTCTCTGACACCTGTTTGAAGACTTTTCAACTTTTCTCCAGTCTTTGACCAAACCACCTCAGTACATAGCCTCACATCTCAGCATGCAGGATTTCAGCTTCCTGCCACCAGATCAATTACCTGCATAACCCAAATGAAACCAATTGACTTGAAGACTGTTCAGCATGGTGAAAGTCAAATCTGACTCCAGAAAGCCTTGGAAGACAATGGAGATCTTTACTGAAAGTTTGTTGAAGAGTCAACCGAGACCAAAGGGGAACTAATCCCAGAACATATAACCAGATTTCCTAAAAACTGTTTTTATACATCTTTCTCTCTGAAGTCTGGCTCCTCATGGCAGCTATCAATTTATAGATGATCCCTGACTTAAGGTCGTTTGACTTAATGATTCTGTGACTTTACAATGATGTGAAAGCAATATGCATTCAGTAGAAACCAAACTTTGAATTGTGAATTTTGATTGTTTCCCAGGCTAGGGATATGTGGTACCACATTCTCTTGTGACGCTGGGCTCCCAGTTGCCATGTGATCACAAGGGAAATAATCAAAACACTTACAGGCATTCTGTGTTTCACTTTCAGTGCAGTAGTCAATAAATTATATGAGATGTTCAACACTTTATTGCAAGATAGGCTTTGTGGTAGATGATTTTGCCCAACTGTAAGCTAATGTAAGTGTTCTGAGCACATTTAAGGTAGGCTAAGCTAAGCTATGATGTTCGGTAGATTAGGTGTGTTAAATGCATTTTTGACTTACAATATTTTCAACTTTCAGTGGGTTTATTAAGATGTAACCCCATCATAAGCCGAGAGAGATATATATCCTCTTTTTCTGTCCTCCTTCTCTGCCTCCTCCCCTGCCCCCACATTAATTCACCTTATCTTACTCCTGTCTGTCTGATCTCATTCTTTCATAGGTAGAACAAACTAGACTATCTTGGTGTCTGCCATTTTCCTCCCACCCTTAACCTCAGTCAGCACAAGTCCTAGATAGTTCAGCAAGCAAATTATCCTTTTTCTGAGTGAGAGCAAAGCATTGCGAATATTGGTGACTTAATACACACATATTTTTAAATTGTCCATTTGTGTTCATGCGTTCCAACTTTCCCCAGGTTAAAATAGAAGAGGTTTTCCCTCTTCTGATTTCTCCACCTGTGTTCTGCATCTCATTCACCTCCATATTTTTGGGGTGCTTGCTTTATGCACACTTCGCTCTATTTCCTGTATCCTTCACCTTTTCATCTCTAGTAGATCCTTCTCATCAGAGTGTCCAGGGATGCTAGCTGCTCCAATCTTAAAAAAAATAAGACACAAAAAAACCTTCATCTTCCCAACATACTCTTTCATCTCCTCTCCTAACTTTTTCTCCCGTTTTATAGCTAAACTTCTCAAAGAGTTTGTCTACATTTGTTGGGTCCTTCCTTCCCAAACAGTCCTCAATCCACTATGATTTAAATTCTACCCCAGCCACTTCATGGAAGCCCCTGTAGCTAAAGGCATTCACTGCCTATTTGTTCTGAATGTGAAGAGGATTCTCAGTCCTTAATCTTTCTATAGCATTTGACACTGTAGATCACCATCTTCTCTGAAATATAGTTTTCCTGTAACTTCTTTGTGCTGTCCTATGTCTTGGTCTCTGTGGGTTTCTTTCTTTACATACTATTAAAATATAGATGATATTCAGGGACACTGTTCTTTTCTGACTTTGGGAGGAATAGAATGGGAGTTCCATTCATTCCCATGCCTTCTGTTAATATATACATGCTATTGACTTCTGTGCTTGGGTGACACCCACCCTCACCTCAGGAAGCAAGATACATATTTCTGCTTGGAGATCTCCTCCAGACTAGGGATTTGACCCCAGAATGGGGCATTCAGGAGGTAGGCAATAATTTGCGAAAGGACTCTTCTCTCCCAAAACTCATCCCTCAAAGACACCCCACCACCATTATTTTTTCTGTTACATTGATCTCCTTTGGGGCTGAAACACTAACTCTGAAATCTTCTTACATGCTTTCTTACTCTATCATTTATAGATAAACTTGATGGAATTTGTCCCTTTTATTAAACCAAAGTTTTGGAACTCAAAAACCTTTTTTGTCCCAAAATTGGTTATTAAAATAAAAAGTGCTTAGACTTTCTGTACTCTGGATTAAAAAAAAAAGTCTAGGTAGACACTCAGTTGGTGTCTTTGTTTCCTTCAGGTCTTTTGGTGTCCATGAGGTAATTGAGTGATCCTGAAACAATGTAGGGGGTCAGCAGGGCAGAATGTCAGAGGAACAATGAGACACAAACTCTTTAATATTTTTTTTTAAAGATTTATTTATTTATTTATTTGAGAGAGAGAGAATGAGAGAGAGAGAACACATGAGAGGGGATAGGGTCAGAGGACGAAGCAGACTCCCTGCCGAGCAGGGAGCCCGATGCGGGACTCGATCCAGGGACTCCAGGATCATGACCTGAGCCGAAGGCAGTCACTTAACCAGCTGAGCCACCCAGGCGCCCAAACTCTTTAATATTTTAACCTACACTGGAAAGAAGGTAAATGAGTTGGTTTTACTTATGGTCTGAAGCGTCATCCAAGAGAAAAGACTTTTGAGCCTAAACATGAAGGTCCATGAAAGTATCCTTTTGCTTATCTAAACAGATTCCTCATCATCTGAAATTGTACCAATATCACTTTATAACCAGAAATGAGTGGATGATTCTAATTTTCAGCACTTTATGAGTAAAGTGGATTTACAAGTGAGGACATGGCTACGTGTTGGGTCTTTATAATAAATTATGGTGAAAGAGAGGACTAAATCGACTGGCCTAGCCCAGCTTCACCCTGATCACATGGGCACAGACTAATGTTCATCCAGGCCAATCTATAAAGGCCAGGGGGTAAATGGTTAAGAAACTGTTTTGAACCTTTGAGCTTCAACTACATTTTGGAAAGGTTTCATGGGACATGGAAGAAGTCTAGTGACTTAGGACAGAAAAATAAATTTGTACACTGCTTATTTAACATTTAAAGCTATTTTATTGAAGAATATAAAGGAAGTGGAATGCCTTTCATAAATTCACATCGTGTCATACCTAAGTTAATCCAAATTTTAACTGTTAATCAATGACTGAGAAACTGGAGAAGGTGGGACATGCTTCAGTTGTTGAGCTCTTATCATCCAGGCATGTGATTGCAATTTGAACAGATTGGAATCAAATGAACAGATTATTGGACCACCTAACAAAACAGGCATCCCAGTAATCAATATCTGAAATAATAAAAGCATGAATTAAATGTTTTTTGATCAATATTATTCACACAACTCATATCCTTAATGATAATGCTTAACTGAAAGAAAGACCTTTGCTTCAAGGTTCATTTGCAATCCTCACAGAACTCTAAATTTGTTTTGACATCCCAGTGCTTCTGGAAAATATGAGTCCTGTATTTCATTTTGTGGAATTAGAGCAGACTGCATAATAACATGCTCTTACATAACACAGACCATCTCTACTTTTTCATTCTAAGTTTTAAAAAGAGAGATGTGGAGGGGCGCCTGGGTGACTCAGTCTGTAAGCCTCCAACTCTTGGTTTCAGATCAGGTCGTGATCTCATGGGTGGTGAGATCGAGCCCCCTATAGAGCCCCACATCGAGCTCTGCGCTCAGCGGGGAGTCTGCTTGACGATTCTCTTCCTCTGCCTACCCTCCACCCCATCTCTCTCTAAAATAAATAAATAAATCTTCAAAAATACAAAACAAAACAAACAACAGAAGGAAAAATGTAGGGTTGCAGGCAGAGCAGAGGAACCTCGGGGGACAGGGGGAAGAGCCATGTGTATAATTCTCTCCAGATCATTGTGCTCATACCTTCTTTAAAGGTATGCCTCTCGCACAGAGATCCAGACATTGCAGGCAGCTATTTGTCTGAAGCTGACCCTCCCTGTTAATTTAGAGGACAGAATTATAGTTCAGCTTCATAATAACTAAGCTTCACCATAACTAAGAACTGAGAGTTCTATAGTTTTTCCTAACCTAAAAAGAGAATGTAGGAAGGGCTTCAAACTCTTAAACAAACAAATAAATGAAATAAACTAAATTCTAAAATTCAGCATTGGAACAAATGTAAGTTTCTGTGAAGTGACATTTGGAGCACTGCAGAAGGAGAGGTCCATGGATGTGGTCTTCTGAAAATACTAGTGTCAGGGCAGGTCTGTCGGCATCCTCGGCTCACTCTGCACACAGAGCTGCAAAGACAAGGAACCCACCTCCACCACTTACTGTTTCCGGCAAAATTGAGCAAGGTTGCAGAACGAGTTCTGTAGTATTCAGGCCATCCTAGGCCTCTGGTAAGGACGGTAATTCCTCCAGAGACCTGAACAATGCTATAATCCTTCACGTCTGTCATTTTGCCGTGAGAACTACCTGATCTTCCATGGGAGTTTCTGATGTTTGTTCAGAAATTGGAGGGCAGGTGGCTGGAGAACCATTCTGACAACTCCATACAACAGTTGAGAGCTGGTCCTAAGTTGGAATAAGACAGAGGTGACCTTACACTGCCCCGATCAACTAGAGTTCACAGCATCAAACTAAGATTTTTGATTTATTTTGTCACTTTTGAGACATAACAAACACTGCAGTCCCCAGCTAATAGTTTTAGCCAACTAATTTCTTGCAGGGAGTAGTTATAGAAGAATATTTGTTCTCTGAGATGTTCCTCAGTCTTGGAGGAGCTGGCTTAGAGGGATTGACACTTTACCCCATGTCCCTTTTGGTTATTCATGTGCTTGTTTCCACTCATGCATAGACTTCTATTGTGTACTGGGCATTATTCTAGGCACAATCTTTAAAGCAGTGAGCAAGAAGATTTATGATGATGGTAAAATGTTCATCCAAGAAAGCCTCTTCAAAAGGCACTTTTATTAGCACAAGAGCTCAGTAGCCTCACTTTTTATTGTCCATAGCTCATGTGGAAAAGGAAAATTTTCTTTGTCTAAGTCACATGAGGTTTGGGGTCCTTTGTTTATAAAATCCCAGGAATGCCTCTTCAACTTGAGGCTATACAAGGACATTTAAGTGACACAACCCAGGTCTCATCTTCACAACTCAGTTTTTAATATGAACAACACTTGAAAGAGCTGAAAGTAACCTACATGAAGAAGTAGAGCTCTTCAGATAATTTTTTCTAGAAGCAGAGGCATCTACTTTTGACCCAACTAAATGCCATGACTCCTAAGTTTTTGCACACTCTAGAAAGGCTTGACTTCCTGCAAAGTGTTTGCCAAAAGATGAAAAGTAACACAAAGAAAAACACCCAGTCAAGGGCCTGGCCTCTTGTAGGTGCTTAGAAAGTGTTTGTGGTACAGAATCTGAAGCTAACTAAAATCTAAATTGGATGCCAAAGGTGGGGTTACAAAACTGGCTTTCTTCTCCTCTAAGTGAATCTCTAAGAAGATTTCATTCCTTTTCTTTAAAACATGAATACTAATCCTCACCTCATGGGATTTTTAGGGGGCAAATAAGATAACACAAGAAAACTCTTCAAAAACTTTAGATTCTATTCAAATAGACAGTTTACTATGGAAAAAAAAAAACAAAAACAAAGCCTGAGGCCTTGATAAATTCTTATGTATTATGTTCTTGTTAAATAGCAACAAGTTAAAAAGCAAACAACGAATATGTACTATTTTGAGCCTTTCCAATGAAAATATTAAAAATCTTTTTGTTAAAAGTTCTTTCCCTGTGGGTAATTCTGTACCTATATATTTTGAGGAAAGTAGGAGGAAATAAAGGAAGTGCAACATCTGGAATAGAGTTAATGCAAGATTTTGTGCATCAAAAATCACAGAAAATTGGTTTCTGATACCTGGATATCTTCACCCAGGTTGCTGTGTAGAGTATGCAGGGCTAGGGAGTGTATTCAAAAGAACCTGACTCAGTCTTCAGGTTGTCAGCCCAATTGCTAGGCCATTTGGCCCCTCACCGCATTTGGTGATTTTTATTAAGTTGAACCATACAAAATTCCAGATATTCAACAACCTTGGGCCTACAAAAATGACAATTTCACCTATTCAGCCTAATATCATTATATTTCTGTTACTGAATGGGGATTCCTTTGTTTATCTGTTCAGTCTGATATAGACATCTAGAGGGTAGGGATTGTGTCCAGTGTCTAAATTGAAGTCTGGATGCCTGAGCTCAGACAATGTAAAATATGAAAAGAATGCATAAAAATGTCTTTTCCTATGAGCCGCACGTACCATTTCTGGCACACTTCATGGTGACAGTGCAATGGAAATCATAGGTGCTTCATCACTGGGGACGCCCTGGAGGTGAGCTCCTCTCTCCCAGCGAATGTTCAGCTCAAACTAGGAGCCATCCCGGCAGCTCTGGTACCGTGGATGCTGCACCAGCCCAGAGTCCCCTCCTCCTTCTTATTCCCACTTCCTTC
This sequence comes from Mirounga leonina, assembly GCF_011800145.1. NCBI lineage: Eukaryota > Metazoa > Chordata > Mammalia > Carnivora > Phocidae > Mirounga > Mirounga leonina. Next base: position 58,308,568 of record NW_023270377.1, on the reverse strand, counting down.
CTTCCTAGCCTCACCATGCCATCTCTGCTGCTTTTGCCTACAGCTTACCCAATTAGTAACCGCTGCACTGCTTTTTAAGCCTTTTTTTATGGTATTCCGGAGAATGGCAACCCATAGTAGGAATGCATTTTACATCATGGCCCTGTACACTACGCTGTATTACAAATGTATGTAGCTTATGTATCTATATCTAATATTTCTTGTACACATGTTACCAAGCCAATTCCCAGTTTTGAGAAGCTGTTCAGCTTGTCTGTTTTGAAATGAGGGTCCAATTAAACTTGTGGAGATTTTAAAGCTTCATGGGAGAGAGAAAAAAATGCCAGCTCAATCTTTAAGCTTTTTATCCCCCTTAAGCAGCTGTGGTCTGTATCGGTTTATGTCAGGATTTGTTTTCCTATTCCTGTTTTTGAGAGGCCACAACCTTGCAGATGAGCCCTAAGATGGGGCTGTGGCTTCAGTAACAAAGTTCTGAAACCCATATAATTAATTCTAGATGGCAGTGGCTCATTTCAGTTGCTGTGGAATGTTTTAGAATGACCAGGAATATCACCAGCAATCTGCTTCTATATGCATGGATATAGCCAGGTGAGGTTATTTATCTTTATGCCTATTTCTTAATCTAAAATGACTTTATGATTTTAGCCTATCTATAAGTTGAGATTTAAGTTTATAAAAATCCTATGGAAAGCTATCTAACTGTATACTAAGGATTATGCTATTGGGATGAGCAGCTTGGGAATATTTAGGTTTTGATCCAAACCTTTGAAATGTTTTTAAAGAGCCATAGCACTATTAGGTCAGTTTAAAAATTTGGTATAAAACTTGTATATTTATGTCTATTAGAGAAAATAAACACCACTTGCTTACCTCAGGGTTCAGATAATTTATTTAAATGTGGCTTGGCCAGTGGCCCACTGCTTTTAATTCACAGAAAGTCATATATATTTTCTTGGGGGCGGGGAGAAAAGAGGCAGTTACTTCTCCCTGTACGGCTCCATCATTATCAAACTAGGTGATCGTATCTGAAACCCTGCTAATTTGCAGGAATGAGAGACACGAATAAGACTTTTCATATTTGGGTGACTTCAGAATGGATTCGGAATGTTGCTCAAAAGGGAAACTTGTGAATTCACTTGCCTTCCACTTGTCCTGATTTTTGAGGTGTCAAGGCTCTTGGCAGACTGTTTTGATGAGTATTGGCATGCTGTCTACCAGTGAGAGAGCTGACTCAAGTGAAATGTGGCAGTCATTGGAAATTTCTTTTTAAGAACTTGGAGAAATGCCTCGCAGAGTTCAGGGTTAGATGGAGTGTAGTGGAGGGCAAGGCACAAAATCTAGATGATTTATCTCAGCTTCTGACCCATTTTATATCCTTGAGTAAATCACTTAACTCTTCTGTGCCTGGGCTTTCGCTTGTAAAATAGAAATAAGGTCCCCATTTCCTAGACCTCATTTGAAGGGATATTATACATTTTGACAAAAGGAGGAAACCAATTGCTTTTGGCACCAAAGGAAATTCTAAAGGAGAGTTGCAACAATATTTGGAGATGATAGCTTTATTGAGATAAGCGAATGACCATCCAAGGCAAATATATATTAAAACCAGGGTAAGTCCTTTAGATCCAAAAAAACATTCATTGGGAAGTTACTATATTCCACACACTTTCCCATTTACTCTTTCATGGTTGTTTAATCCTCCCGGCAGTGCTGGGTGGCAGTTGGTTACTGTCCTATTTACGGCCTTATGAATAAAGAAAGTGAGACTTAGGGAAGTTAACCAACCTGTTTGAGCCACACAGCGGGAAGTAGCAGAGCTCAGGATAGGCCTTCTGGTGCTGGGTCCTTCTTGTGGTACACCACCAGCCTTGCACGTGACATTGCAAGACAACAGAACTAAAAATAAATCTAAAATTCAATTTCTAAGAAAACTGGGTAATTAAATACCTGTATTTAGTCTCTAATTGTATCTCAGTTTCCACATTTTGTCCTTCTCTCCTGAAGTCAACTATTTCTCTTTAAATTGTAGATAATCAAATTGTTTCAACTTTATTGTTTCTACCAAATACATTTGTCAGTTGCTAGTGATTTTGAACAGTACTTCTAGCCCCTGTTAATAAAACTCTTCAGAGGCATACATGTGCAAGACTTATCATTCTTTTTTAAAATATATGGCTGAATCAGGGAAATCCAAATCAAAACCACACTGAGATACCACCTTACACCAGTTAGAATGGCCAAAATGGACAGGGAAAGAAACAACAAGTGTTGGAGAGGTTGTGGAGAAAGGGGAATCCTCTTACACTGTTGGTGGGAATGCAAGTTGGTACAGCCACTTTGGAAAACAGTGTGGAGGTTCCTCAAAAATTTAAAAATAGAGCTACCCTATGACCCAGCAATTGCACTACTGGGTATTTACCCCAAAGACACAGATGCAGTGAAAAGAAGGGCCATATGCACCCCAATGTTCATAGCAGCAATGTCCGCAATAGCCAAACTGTGGAAAGAGCCGAGATGCCCTTCAACAGATGAATGGATAAAGAAGATGTGGTCCATATATACAATGGAATATTACTCAGCCATCAGAAAAGATGAATACCCAACTTTTACATCAACATGGATGGGACTGGAGGAGATTATGCTAAGCGAAATAAGTCAAGCAGTGAAAGTCAATTATCGTATGGTTTCACTTATTTGTGGAACATAAGGAATAACATGGAGGACATTAGGAGAAGGAAGGGAAAAATGGGAGGGGGGGAATTGGAGGGAGAGATGAACCATGAGAGACTATGGACCTGAGAAACAAACAGGGTTCTAGAGGGGAGGGGAGTGGGAGGATTGGTTAGCCCGGTGATGGGTATTAAGGAGGGCACGTACTGCATGGAGCACTTGGTGTTATACGAAAACAATGGATCGTGGATCACTACATCAAAAACTAATGATGTATTGTATGGTGACTAACATAATATAATAAAATTAAAAACTACAAAAAATAAAAAAATAAAATAAAATAAAATATATGGCTGACTGGCTTCTGTTGAATAATCTTAGCAGCATTGTTATACCTGTCTTTATAATTTACAACTGTTAGGTTAAGGAAATTTCTAAGCCAACTGGATGGACTGCCAGTTGCCAAGCCCTGGTTGTATATTTTTATGATGTATGACTTAATACTTCTGGGGGTTCTGTTGCAATCATACTGTCCTGCACAAGCATATAAAATCTGTTGTTTAACCAAATGTGCCCTTCCTTTGCCATGAATTAGGTATCATGTTTTTGAAATCTTGTCCAAGGCAATGAAAAGCCGAGCAAATACTTGCTTTTCTTTCCAGTTTCCCAAGCAGCAGCGGCATTGCAAACCCCATCTCACTTAGGCTCTCTTTGTCTACGAACAGTTCAGACTGACTGGAACACATTTATTGAATGCCCATTACTTGGGTGCATTAGTCAAATGCAATTGATTGTTATAATACACCACCAGCTCAGAGGAGGTAATGGGGCCCTTTAATTGAAGATGCTACTTTAGAGGACAGAGTGTAAATCATTGAATACAAAGTCCAATGATTTTTTTCACAGTAAATACAATGTGTCTATGATTGCATCCTCAGTACAGCCAGACAAAAGAGGGATGCCTGATATTCAAGACTAGGCATTCAGAGATTCCTAAGAACCTTTTCTAAGATTCATCCTATTTTCATCTTGTCTTGAAATATTCTTAGTTTCCTACTGAAACCTTGGTTCAGAGGGATGCCACTATGTATATGCATACATGCACATTTAAGATTACAATTAAAATGTAAGAGAATTTATTAGAGAATACTTTGGAAGCCAAGACATCTCAACCGTCTTCCATTCATTACAACCTTGGCATAGTCTTAGGACCATATTTTTAGAAAATATCGGAGCAGTTCCAAGTCTTTCCTCCTTGGCCCTTCAGCTGCTACCTTTCTTTCCTAATCCAACAATTACACAGAATCATTTAGCACAAACTAAAGATATATACAAGAGCAGTGATTTAAATAAAGATTTCCTTGCTGCCATTGAGTTTAAAGAAAATAGTTTAGGGGCTCCTGGGTGGCTCAGTGGGTTAAGTGTCTGCATTCAGCTCAGGTCATGATCCCAGGGTGCTGGGATGGAGCCCCATGTCAGGCTCCCTCCTCAGTGGAGAGTCTGCTTCTCCTTCTCCCTCTCCTCCTCCCCGCTGCTGTCCTGCCTGACACACACAGAGAAAGAGCTTGAGCGGGGAGGGGGGGAAGCAGAGCGAGAAGCAGACTCCCCGCTAAGCAAGGAGCCTGATGTGAGGCTCGATCCCAGGATCCCAAGATCATGACCTGAGCCAAATGCAGATGCTTTAACTGACTGAGCCACCCAGGCACCAAATAAACAAAATCTGAAAGAAAGAAAAGAAAGAGAGAGAGGGAGGGAGGGAGGGAGGGAGGGAGGGAGGGAGGGAGGAAGGGAGGAAGGAAGGAAGGAAGGAAGGAAGGAAGGAAGGAAGGAAGGAAGGAAGGAAGGAAGGAAGGAAGGAAGGAA